>NC_137459.1:147922698-149122698 GCF_964235325.1 Thermobia domestica | reverse complement strand
CTGAGTTTCCCCTCATACCTATTCTGTCTAGCAATACAAAACTTCGTACACACATTTCCTGTTCTCTATAGTATTTTTTGAGATACATTTGAATTGTGTGCTTCTACCCGGGGCCACTCCAGAGGAGTCCGAAATTGATGGGAGGGATTTCTGGAGGGAATTTTTCTGACATTATTCCAATTTTCCCTGTTCAAGTACGTTATGGGCTCAAATACATAGCACCTCTGCGAAGCTTGTTTCATTGTTTCATGTTGAAGAGAATGAACTATAAACTACACTTTCCAATGAACGGTATTGATGCAATAGCTATTTCACTACGAGTCTACATTTTTGTTATACTAACAGAATTAATGGGACCGATGGACTTACCCCGTTGTAGATGGTACCTAATTTTTTGTGCATGAATATATCTTTGTTGTGTTTATCGAATAGACTAGGTTTGATTCGGATGTCCAGATGGCACGTTTATGACTGTTTCTTGTAAGTTTGCACTACAGTACTAATACACTACTTAAAAGAAAATTGCAATACAGTTATCATTATTAACGATTTGCTTCTGTTGTCAATAATCAAATTTACAAATATTAACTTGCTTTAATCTACATGTATCTGTGTAGTATATATTTCATCTACAACTGTTGGCACATTTCGTGGAATAAAATTAACCATTATAATGGATGCACTCAAAACCTCAAGACACTTCTTCAACTTATCTGTCAAAGGGAGAACTGCTATTTGCACATGGTAACTTTATCTTTTTACTCTGGATAGGGTTGTGGTATTTGTCTGCAGGGGACACTGTTTGCTATGAAGCTTCAGTTCCTTAAACACATACAAAAAATGTGGTTTGGGATACGTAAGAAGTTGCCACTGAACTTAGGGTCGATATGTGTCTCTAGGGACGAAAGTTTTACTGAAAGGACATGTTGCGTAAACAAAGATACTTAGGAGAAATAAATAGTTGGCTACCCTTTGGTGTATGAATGTATAATTGCTGCTAAGTATACACACTGTGAGTGTTATGTATTTGATACAGTACATTTGGAATGTTTTTTGTTTGACACGATTTTTTCGAGACTATAGAAAGCATTTTTTCTTCTCTAATAAGACAATTTGCGAAACAAAAGGAAATTTTTGTGACCTTTCCCCACAAAATATCTTTTACTTCAGTGCACTATAGAGTGGATCAATTCCAACGCATTGTGTTTTACTCTTATAGTATGTACCGTAAAACGGGGCTACTTTGACATTTAGGGTTACTTTGACATAGAGTGGGGCTACTTTGACAGATGAGCAATTCGTGCTTCCTGTGAGAATTGTTGCATGTACTTTCATAGATAAAGGCTGACATGGTGTCCACTGTGCGAATTGCCGGTGGGGATGAGGGATTTCTCCCATTGTATTTCTACCCCCTCTCAATATCCTTCCTGTCCCTCAATATATAATATAAGGACTTCTAGATCCGCCACTGTTTATTCCCCCCCAAAATGAATACTCTAATTTGCACTCTGACGATATAGAGAGTGGATTCAATGTGTCCTTTGCAAAAAATGGTGTACGGGTTTTGTAATGGTGGACCAAAAATCCTCAACATGCTTGTTACGACTGATGTTGACGACTAAGGTTTTTCTTTCCATTGTTACATGTAAAGATAACATACCGGTACATATGTAATTATGTTAAAAGTAAAGTAAAAAAAAATAAAGCAGAGTAAAAAATAAAATAACAATGTAAGGTAAAGCACCGTGTATGTTCAAAGTAAAAGATGTTAAAAGTAAAGCTTTAGAAAAACTTGTATAGTGGTGTATAATGATGTACCACAACAAAATAAAGATTTCGTGGTTATCAAGTATACAGCATACCGTACTTTACACATGACCAAAACAGTGTTTTATACTTTTTACATAAATTCCATGTCAAAATAACTCCATACGTTAAGTAACTTTAACTTTATGCAGCAAATACATAAGATGTCAAAGTAGCCCCACCCCCGGGGCTACTTTGACCGGTATTTCTTAATTTCTTCCCGCCAAAACTTACTTGTAGAAACTTAGGTTTAGTAGTGGATGTGATAGTCTAGATACCTATTGTTATGATGAGAATAGTATCATTCATTGGTTGCAGAAAGTGTCCCGTGTACACATCTAAACTAGTCCAAAACCTGTCAAAGTAGCCCCGTTTTACGGTATAAAGCGCGTTTCATGAAAATGTATGTATTAACTTAATTTACGCAACTAAAGGACAATAAAATATGTTTGAAATTATGAGGTCTGCAAGGTATCAATTAGCACAAAAATGGAACCAAAGCAACGATGTCAAAGACAGTTACACGCAGTACATATCCTTAAAATCCTGAAAGAATTTTCTCTGAAATTATAATATGGTGTGTAGTATTTTCAGTACCATTTGTTTAGGTTAACTTTATTGAAATGTATTTGTGTGTTCTCGAAGTCAAATCCTTTTTTACAGTCGCTTTTACTTGAAAAGTTTTTACTTTGCTTTACAAAATTCCACAAAATTGGAAATATAAACTTATTCTAGAGTTCATTTAGTTTTAATTGATTTATGTAATCCAATTGACGCAACACTTCTCACAAATATGCATTAGATATTTCTATAATTTTGGCCTCAATGCCGTACGCAACAGACGTCGTAATTTTTTTTTTAATCTTACGATCAATTTAATTATACTTGTCACATGCATGAACTATTTTTTATCTTCATCTAACGTCAAGATGTTTAAAATCTAATATTATGAGAACTGAATGTATGCAACACAAAAGCAAAATATGTTCCATCAAATGAGTCGAATCGAATGTGAAGGTACAGTTAAGTAAAACAGCGAAAAATGTCGAGTATTTAAAAAAAATATATATTTGAATAAATTTCCGCAGGATGTATTAATTTTCATTGAAATTACTTGAAACATAATCGAAATAATTTAAAAGCACAAAAGTTTCAAAATGATTCTACTACACCCATTATTCTGAAACTAAAGGGGCCGCGAGTTTATTCTTCAATTGGTGTAACAGTTTATTTAAAAAAAAAAAAAAAAACACTTTGCAAATTACATTCAAAAATGTTTAACCAAAAGGAGTTCCCTTGTGAGGCAATCCCAAGCCCGTGCTGAGAGCGGGTCTCGTTGTTCGCCAGATCGCATGTCTTGTGCTGGACTGGTGCTATCCTGAACGGAATATAGGTTTCGGGAAGTGTGTGGAGACAAGTAACTCACATATATCCTGGCACTGTTCTGTAGGTGTCAGTGTATATCAAGATAACCGGCAGAGGTGAATCATCGGCAATCATCCGAAATGGGCAACTAAGTCGTGCCCTTGGGTCTAGGAGATAAGGCTACGTACCAAAACACTTTTGAAAGGTAGGTAGTGATGTGTCCAGTGGAGCGAATCCATGCCCTACTGGGAGGATGATTTATGTAGAGCCCTCAAAAAGCCTTTCGTACTACCTCTTGGGTCCGGGATGGGATACTTAGTACCCCAACGCACACTCGTACCTCAAGACTAAGAGGTGAAGTGTAGCCTTGTACCGATGTTGTTTGCTCATAACCCTACCAGGGAGCTATCCACTCCCAAGTGGCCATTGTCTTTCAAGGGATACGGTCTACATCAACCATTTAGCCCGGTAATGTACGGTGGGGCACTACCGTAAATAGAGGAAGTTCCGCACTGCTTCAATGACTCTACCGAGGGAGGGTGTAGTGGTCCCTCCTAATGGTGACCAACACGTGCCATTGGTTCGGAAGATAGCTTTACTACATGTACGTGGTACCTAAAAGCGTTAAAGATAGTAGCCTCCTATTGCTTCGACGAGCCTACCAGGGGAGACAAGACACCCAAATCAGCCATTTTATCTGGTAATGTTCGGTGTACCTCTACTGTAATTAGAGGAAGTCCCGTAGGAGAATGTTAGATTCCAGCCTGCAGGGGACTGAATGATGACTTAGGAAAAGTGTCTATCCCAAAAATATGGGTAACAGTTTATAATTCCAGTAGAAGATCGGAAATTCTGTGGGATAACGGTTCGCATCAAACTCAAATGGTGAATTAACACTACAATTAGATCTGGGATAAGATACGGGAGTATCTCGGCGTTTGCGTGGTACCTCTACGCGCGAAGGCGGTAGACATTGTACTAATAGAGGTAGGAAGGGCCGGTATTGAACAAACCCCCTCAGGCGTGCGTGAGGCTCCCGAATTGGGTTGGACTCTGCCGGGTTGTGATCATACCGTGGGATTAGGTAGCTCATTGGAGCTTATTCTAGGAATCTGGATAACGGCAAGCGTGGGCGGGAGGTAAGATTGCTTCGAAACCCTCGGATATCATGTCTGCAGATCATTGGAGAACTGACTCGCTAGCAGGTTCGCCTCCACTAGTAGGCACTCCGGACTTCAGTCCGACCGCGCAGTAGGCGTATCCAAGCATCTCAGAGAATAGGAATTCATCACTTAAGCGTGTAAAAGTTAAGTGACAAATCTTAATGGTGCACTTCGTGCACGAGGACATATCCAATACGGGGGATCATGGGACGGGTGCTTAAATTAGGGTACCGACCCATCAAATAAGCCAAACGGCTGCAGCACGTCCTCCCTGTGTACACTAAATGTGGTAAGTAGACCACTAGTTCCTAATGTCAGCAGACAACTGAGCAAGCCAACGAGCCAAGACTAGTCAACAAGGTGCGTTTCGTTATCGAGCAGTTGTTCTTTGGTCGGTTAAATGCAACGTATCGCTACTTTACTTTCCCAGTTCTCATCGTATAGCTTTCATGCCTTTCAGGCGTTCAAAATTGCTTGTGCACTGTTCAATAAGTTTGTCTCGACAAACAATGTTCACCAGGACAATCCAGCTATGGCTCAACGCCTACTGGATCGCATAAAAACGAAGAACAAGATGGACAAGTTATTTGTTGTGATCTTGATCCCATTAAACCTAACCCGGAATGGACTTGGTTAAAAACCTTCGCAGTTTCCGATATTGCTAAAGCCTTCCCGCCTCACTAAAGACGACCTCCGTCTCATATCAACTGTACAATGCGATATCATACCTCGAGACTATAAGAAATGCTGACGTTGATGATAACTAGGACAGCAATGCCTTCATAAATTTGTAAAGGTACACAGGCCAGCTGAATATCAATTCCCATGCCGTTGGCATCAATATCGATCATTCTGATAAAGGACACCCTGAAATTGCAATGCTCTAGCCAAAACAAAATACGAAAGGTTTCTCTGCTGTTCCATTCGGAGATCATCCTGACTGCAATTGATAGATTAGTCGAGTATTTTGATGTAATTATGGCAGTGGGATAAGGACTGCGGGATGCGGGACATATCTTTGACTTCCTATATATGCCTAATTTTAAGTAATGGATATGTTGTTTGGTCATTTACACAAGAAAGGTTGAGAAACAACTCAAAATTGTAAGAAAGAGTGTCTGAATGTTCATATTCGGTTCTCCTAGAGGTTTGAAATACCGCCCTAAAAATAAATTAAGCATAATCAAGATATTTCATATATTTTGTTGTAAGGATAAACTTACAAATTTCGTGGATAATTAAATTAAATGTCTTTATTTTACATTTGGATTGAGTAAAAGTTTGCATTACAAATACTGACATCCTATTAAAGGTAAATTTGTTTTCAATGTTTCATTCTACTACAACACATCTGGTGTTGCCATAACATTGATATTGTATTAAGTGTAATAAATGTATTACTAAAAAGCATTTTTTGTTTTTATTTTTAATAGTAGCCTCTAAAAGTGAGCTACTTTTGGTATTTGCTTCTTACTTCAATTGTTTAGTTTACTTCATCTTTCTGAGTCAAATCTTATTTAATTACATCCAATTTTACTTCTACGTAAATTAGTTCTATTCTACCAACTGCAGTTCTTAACTTTTTTTTTTTTTTTTTTACAAACAGTAAGAAAATAATTGTTTTGATTTTCTTTTGCATTCGTTATGTACAGTAATTAATTGAAAACCCCTTTTCATTTTTAAATCTCAAATTACGAGTTTGTACCTTTAATTGAGTCTCTAACTTTATCTAGCTAATTATTATGTAATGCAATTCTTTAAGTTTACCTTATTTATTCTGTTAATCCAAATCTTGTTTTTCTATCCAGAATTTAACTTGCAATTTCCTGGTTCTAATTTATCATAGAAACTTGCGAATGAAGTAGATCGAAATTTGAGCAATTCAGGAAATTGCAGGCAAGCTATTTTGTGACCTTTCATTATCTCTCCCCACGATAAGGTGATTAGAACAGTAAATTAATTTTTAGCTATTGGTATGTTTTTATTGGTTTTCTCCTGACTAATTAGCCCTTGTAAAGAGAGATTTTAGATAAGTCAGTAATTGTTATTTTATTGCATGTCACCATTCAAATTCGTGGCTTTAAATGGCTCTGGTCGTTTAGATGTTTTCCGGCCAATCCTAGCACGTTGTGTCATCTCACTTGTTGTCCTGTTACACAGAACGAACAGTAACCCATCAATATCAACCCGAACAACCTTCATGAAAGTAGTGATTGCACACAATAGGGGAAAATATAAATGTCGTGTTGGAGATGAACCAGATGTACAGTCCCGACATAATATTACCAGCTTGTCTCTATACATTCTGTGAGAAATCTCGCTTTAATCACAGATAAAAAAAAGAACAAAAACAAAACTTTTTCGTTGTTGAACAAAGCTAAGCTTTATATTTTCATTTGTAATACTTTTTGACTGCAATCATTTTGATTAACCGGGTTGAGTTGTTTGTATTTCTCCTACAAAGAAAACGTAAGAAAAGCACCAATGAATGCTATTATCTGTGCTTTTGTCAAATCGTTTTAATAATTTCTAAATGAATTACGGTGAAAGTTGAAACGAAATATGTCAGTTTAACAGTTTAACATCCCATAATTATGCCGTCTAGGCTAAGGGAAACAGATGATTAAGATAAGTGCATGATGATGGAAGGACTGATAGAATACGAATGTGGCAGAAAATGGGAGTACCCCGAGAAAACCCACAGACATTATGTTGTCCGCCACAAACTTCGTCGGGGATCGACCAGGGACCCCATGCACCAGTGGTCAAAGCTCTATCACTGAATTATCGTGCTCTTCACGGTTAAAATTGAAAGCAACATCATGGAAAATTAGGTAACCCACACCGATTGTGAGTGGATTTATAATAGTTGTTCAAACTACTTATTAATGCAACCGAAAATGTTGTTAACTCAATAAGTAGAAATTTAGATAAAATGTAATGGCTAATTACTATAAAGTGGAGTAATTACAACTAGTATGTGGGTAGCGTTTAGGAATATCTGCATCATGGTATGAATATGTATGTCACCATTAGAAGAACATAAATAGCAAAAGATACATTATGTAAATATATGTGTGACCGTTAGAACACAAAAATCAAACGATATATTGTGTGCATTATGTGTTACCGTTAGAAGAACATAAATAACATAAAATATATGTGTCACCGTTAGAAGAACACAAATAACAAAAGATGCATTGTGTGAATGTATGTGTCACCGTTAGAAGAATATAAATAACATAAGATACATTATGTGATATATGTGTCACCGTTAGAAGAACATAAATAGTAAAAGATGCATTGTGCGAATATATGCGGCACCGTTAGAAGAACATAAATAACATAAGATGCATTATGTGAATATATATATGCTATCGTTAGAAGAGCATAAATAACAAAAGATGCATTGTGCGAATATATGTGTCACCGTTAGAAGAACATAAATAACATAAGATACATTATGTGAATATATATGTCACCGTTAGAAGAACATACATAACATAAGATACATTACGTGAATAATGTCACCGTTAGAAGAACATAAATAGCAAAAGATGCAATTTGCTATTTTTTTTACGTACACAGTACATAAATAAATAATGTTTTCCAGAAGCATAAAAGTTGCCAATTATTACCGGCAGCGAATGATATACACTTTAGCGTCGGAAAAATAAACTATTTTATATTTTCTCGAAACCTACACATATAAATTTACCCTTGGACTGTCATTTTGTTAAGTTCTATATCACCGATTAGAATATGAATTAACTTTAGACATTAGTTAAGTTAAACGTAAATTAAAATTTAGGAGTAAATCATAACTAGGGACTGTGTCATATTAACCATAATGTAGTAGGAGCTAGTACGATATCTTCTGTACAAGGATCTGACACCACTCTGAATCTTGTGCTGCTCACTACCTTTAAAAGTCCAGGACAAGCACGTCTCCTTTCTTTTGTTTTGGCAACAAAAAAGAAAAGGTGGAACTGAAGGAGGAACAGACTGCCTGTGAATGAGAAGCAAGTTTAATAAGTGAAATTTATGAAAAATTTAATGGCAATATTGGACGTTTACCTCAAGATGTGTTTAGTGACAAGTAGCGTGTGAAAGTGAAGCAAGGACTGAAGATTATGCATGTTTTTAAAGCTAAGTAGCTGAATTGTTTTCCTTTTCCTTGAGTAACTTTTTTGATTATTCGTTAATAATTCTTTAAGTTAAACGAAGTGTTTTGGGTCGATCTGCATTCCTGGATTCCATCATCCACTACCATACTGATTAATTACAGTTAAAAGATGCGACTGCCCTCCCGTTACCAGGGAATGTGCTTATTGAACGACATTCCACGTTGACCATAATACTATATACTGTCATCTTGCTAGTGCCACAAAGAAGGACTTGATGAAAACATACTGCTGTACCAGTTTAACCTTAAAAGATGATGGGATTCTCGTACCCTCATCCATATAATTTTGTTTTTCTTAATGAAACCTATTGATTGGAGTATCTTTCATCTTTGGATTTTTTATTTCGTTAAATGTTAACATTATAGTAGAATTATCTCTAACTAGACATTTTTTTTTTTCATTCTCAATGTGGGTCACTATCATTTGTACTCTACGCTGTAGGTTTCATATGTACACTTTTAGAAAGTTAATAACAACGGGGAATTCACATTTCAAATTATTTTATTTTGCTTTTAGCATGCAATGAAAATGAAACAATAAACTAACCACTTAATGGAAAATACTCACTGATAAACATACAAGAAATAACTAGGAGCGGCTTTTTATCCTACATGTACAGTAAGTAACCGAAATATGATACATCGTTTCAATTTTCTAATAATACTATTTGCATTGTGTTCTTAGCAGTAACTCAGAGAAGGTGTCTCTGTCATTAATTGGTAAACTTCACAGTGTAAGAAAAATAACACTAACATAGCATTAATAAGAATAGAATGCTTAGAAAAGGAAAGTTAAGGGGAAGAAATATTTCTTTAAATATAATTTATGATATATAATTTTATTTTTTCTCAATAATTCCTGTTCTTCAACTATACACAATAACCTTTGTTTTCACTTAATAATGTTTTCAACCATACTAATGTGATATACATTCAAATCAATACTATATTCAGTATGGAACAAAGTAATTTAATATTTCATGTGTAGTGAAAGTGTGATCTTAATGTACTTAATTGCAGAAACCTGACGTAGATACATACAGAAACATACTCGTATATGTTCATAAATACACACATATATCCACAAACTCCATATTATTACTAATATTATTTTAATGTTACATGTCATCCTTATAAATTTCGTAATATTCCACGCCCAGAAAAGGAACTGCTTTCCGGAAGTTTCTGGTGATAGAATATGACATGTCCGCTTGTCAAGCGCTTTGTAGTGTATTTCGATTGTATGCACCTCTGTACTTAAGATATTGAGTATTCTGAATCATGTTATATTTAAATATGAAATTGTGTAATGTTCAATTTCTTTTTTTTACATTCTTTCATACAAAAATTTTAAATATTTGAAAACATGCTGTAAAATTTGATCACCACGCTTACAATAAATTATAAATTATTATCTCTAAATTGACCTAACTACAAATATTAAAATTTCATTGGTACTTACTGGTCTTGCAGAAGTAGAAAACGAACTGTCTCTCCAATGGCCGGTTTTTCTTCCTTTGTGCTTTGGATAGGAGGACTTGTATTTATTCATACGACCACTACCGGAATTTGGGTAATCTGGATAATCTAGTTCTTTTCTTGAGTTGTCACCATAGCTCACGTCCGAAGGTTCCTCTAAAACACCCATATCGTCCACATTTGACGCAGGAGCTAAAACATCGGGAAATGCTACGAATCCTTTCGAACTTGGCTCCTCATAGCTACTACCACCATATCGACCGAAACGAATTGACTCAAATGCAGAATCGGGTTTCGGAGGCGGTGGAGGCGTATGCACGATACGACCGAACTTTGCAGCTGCAACCTCTGCTTCCTGTTCCTTGCGTAACGCTTCTTCGGCCAAACGTTCTCTTAGTTCACGAGCTCTTTCTTCTTGAAGAATTTCTCTCAACTGTTGAAAACTTCCAGTTTGCGGAGGGGGTTCAAACATAGGACCACCGGATGATCTAAATGCTTTTCTCGCCGCGGATGATCTAAGATAACCAGAACTTTCCCTTCTAGCAGGTCCAAATAGCCGAACTACTTCTTCGAAAGGACGATATCTTATTGGTCCTGCATTTTCTCGGTTTCTTGAAGGTGGTGGGGAATGAACTATCCTACCATAAACTGGGCGTTGATTTCGACCTCGCCCTCTACTCCTGATGCCACCAGCTGAACGAACATAAGGTTCCCACACGTTATACACGAATGGGTCTCGATACTGAGGGATTTCGTTTGTAATTTCAGCTGCTCTAGACTGCCTTTTCGAGAAACGCCACATTGCACGGAGTTCTTCGCAACTCGGTTCTCCTAAACCTTGCCTTCCACTTCCTGGTGGTACAAACTCAGCACCCAGCTTTCGATATTCCTTTCCAGGTTTCACAGCTAGTCCGGGGAAAAAGATACATACACAGATCACCAATGTACTGAATATGCAGACACGCATACCGAACTTAAAGCAGCAACTTGTACAACTTTTAATAAACTAATTTCTTCAAAGGGGTCCTTTCAGTGGGAATCTGAAAACAAAAATAGAAAAAAGGGTTTGTTACTCTTTGTGAATGGTAATATTTATAAACGTAGTTACATAAACAATTAACAACATTATTTACTTAACACAAACAAGAAAAACATAAAAAACAAATCTTATTTTGTTGCATATGTTGCAAAGTGTCGACCAATTACAAAGAAGTCCACTGAGACAAGACATAAGAAAACGACTTTGAAATA
Source organism: Thermobia domestica (assembly GCF_964235325.1). NCBI lineage: Eukaryota > Metazoa > Arthropoda > Insecta > Zygentoma > Lepismatidae > Thermobia > Thermobia domestica. Next base: position 149,111,448 of record NC_137459.1, on the reverse strand, counting down.
ATTAAGTGATTTTGAAACTATTAAATTTGCTTCCGTGACTACCGTAATGCCTTAGTTGAACTAGGAGTGATATCATTACCATCTAAAAGGATATGAACCTGTAAAGTTAAAATTCGATATTACATTTTACAAAATAAAAATAAAAAAAAAAAGAACTCGAACTACTATGTCAGCTGTGATAAGGTTTCGTGCTTTCAATGGAAATTAAACTGATGGTAAAATAAAAAAAAAAAAAAAAAACTTTAGTGTCTTCTCTAAGACTAAGACTAGGTCTCAATGAGATTTTCAGTGACGAATTAGCTTCCTCAGTTACACTTACGTGAACTCTACCATAAATTTGAATACAAGTTGCTAATTTTAAATATTTAGAGTCGACAAATCTAACCGTGCAATTAGTAAACTACAAATGATATCACACATTGAAACATATTTTGACAAAGTATGAGTTGAGTTTACAATACATACGCATTTGATTCTTTAGCAAATTGAGATGAACAGAAATTTTTGGAGTTGAACGTTCAATGATAATTGCAGTTAGACTGCGGTAAGTGAAAGGAAGGGAATGGTAGTTACACACATAGTGGAATAGAAAAAAAAATGTGTGAAAACGAAATAGTTGTGAGGAAACCTTCTCACGCTGTGTTCGTTCACTCCAACTCTCATATGGCACGATTAGTGTTGTAAATAAAAAAAACGTTCGTATTTTTTTTCAGAAATGTACGTTTTTTAGCACAAAAAAGCATTACCTCTCGTTTTTTTCTAAATTTCGTTTTTTTTTTTCAAATTGTCATTTGTAATGTATCTTACGTCATTTAAGTCTGAAGTATTTTTATGTAGGTGTAATTATCATAAAATGCAACATAAATTAAACACTAGATTCTGATACGGTATAAATATTTCACAATTTATATGAGTAGCGTACCTACTAATAATCCGGATTTCTGTAGTGTTTCACCAATATCAACCAAGAAATAAAAGTATAAATGAAAAAAAAAAGTCGTGGAAGTAGGCCTTTAATAAGTACGAAAATAATATCACTAACAGTATAAAATGCAAATAACTTGTCTAAAGGTAAAAACTAATACTAATTTGCCTACTAATATATATATATATATATATATATATATATTTAAATTTCATATATAAATAATTTGTCGACAAGATATATGATATGCATTGTCGGCTCTACCATATGTGCATCACGCGCATTTGCACGGGGCTGCAATATGTCATAAGTATTTTATTTAAAATAAATATTTCTTGTTGGAAACAGACTTCATGATCATGGTAGTTAAATTTACTAACCTGGCCTTCTATTTGAATACTACATTTATAAATTATGTTTAGGTCGCATTAGTTTAAGTCACATGGTCAGTGCTAAAGCAAATGGTAAAATAAATCCCAGAACAAATTCCTTGATTGTTGTTAAATACAAGAACTCAATTCTCGAACGACTGTCCCCTTTGGTTAGTTATCAGAGTTCTGATATGAAAGCTTCTCTTGTCTTTGTCGCAAATATGATCGTTATCATTGAAGCTGGAAACAACTTTAAAAAAAAATAACAGATGTAAAAGGAAATTCAAGACATAATGATAAAAAGAGCTAGTGGCACTATACTTGCAAACTGATGTGTTGCAGTGGCGGATCCTCCCCCTAAAAGAGGAAACTTTCTTATTATATATATATATATATATATATATATATATATATATATATATAAAACCTATCTCAGAGTTTGGAACTCGTAAAAGTAGCTCTAAGTAACAGTATTAAAACCCACCGCCCCGCCTAGAACTCCATCCTGGATCCGCCCCTGATATGTTGAGATTGAAACTCGATATTGATTTCTATAAAAAGGATTACCATCTTTCAGATGTGTTTGCTTTATCTTTCACTAACATAATAGATTAATATTTAAAGAAGAATCAGACACAACGAGATCGTATTTCTAGTAAGTATTTAAGCCCTTCTGAGTGCGAGTGTAGTTTCCCGCCCCTTCGTTGTTCATGCTGGAGTAGCATGCTCAAAATCGTGCTACTGCAGGTAAATGTGAGCGTAAACCGAAAATCAACCCTCCTATTGAAAGGAAAGTACTACAGATCGCCAAATCCCATAGAAGAGCTACTAGCAAGTATTTGTCAAATCAGTTAAAGGCATACAGAAGTGACATATCTCCGTCTACAGTGAGATGATTATGTGCAGTGCGCTTACCAGCGCAAAGGTCCCGCAGAAAGGCAAAGTTAACCCCAGCAATGACAAAGAAAATGTTTGGATTGGCATAGGAAATGAAAAATATATTTAAGGATGACTGGAGCAAGGTAAGATACCAAGTATTACATTTTTTCTTGTATATTTGTCAATTTGGACATCTTTAGGGTGCTGTGGTATAGGGCTACTTGAATATTTTTTAACTTTATTGTACAAGGGCTTACGAGAGCAGTTGATCCTCTAAATATGATATTTGGTGTATGATATTGTGATAAAATTTAAAATAAATACACTGAGGCACCTTGTACTATTTCCAGATATGTTTCTCTGATGAATCAATATTTTCCATAAGTGAGGAAAGTAGTCAATGTGTTCGAAGCACGTCAGGTGAAACAATTTATCCAAACTGTTTTTCCGAAACAGTGAAGCACCCAACGTCTGACATAGTATATAGTTGAATGTAAGTGTATGCTCCTGGTACATTGTATGTCATGAAATGAATGATGAATCAAAAACAGTATCAAAAAGTGCTTGAAACCAGACTTTTCTCATAAATGAAGAAATCATTTCCAGATAGGAACTTTGTTTCTATGCATGATGAGGACCCATGCCATAAGGCAAGGACTGCAACTAATTTTCTGACGGAAAATGGTATTCAGGTTCTGCCATGGTAAGGAAATAATCCCAATTTAAATCCTATCGAAAGCATCTGGGTTATTTTTAAGAAGAAGGTGAAGAGAGAAAGGATAACCAACAAGAATGATTTTATCAGAGCACTTATCAGAATATGACATCGCAATGAGAAAGTGAAAAATAATTGTGTAATGTTAATGTAAAGTATACCAAAGCGTACAGAAATGGTAATAAAATAGAAAAGAATGCATACAAAATACTAACAGGCTGTAACAAAATGCTAAGAACGCAGCAATACAGGATTTATTTCAAATTATAGTTAAGATTCTTCATTTTTTAAACTTTAGTCTAATAATTTGCACACGTCTGTAGGGGGAAATTTTGGAAAAAATGCCTTTTTGTCTCTATTATTTCCCTCTTGTGGTTACATTCGAATAAATGTACCTGAAAGCATCGTTTTTAGCCTACACAGCGCACCATAAGAAGTTTCGGTAGAGTAATTAGGGGAAGTACAATTGAGGCTTATAATAAACGTGTTCTGTAAATGGTAAGAAAATTGTGAATTTCTGAGGTAGAATGAAATTTCTTTTAAACATTTCATGCTTACTTTGTTAGATATCGCCATGATACTTATAGGATATATTCTTGGGGTACCAAGGTTTACTTTCAAACAGTTTAGTAAACTGTCTGAAAAGTGTTTCCGGCCAAAACAATTAATTCCCGATTTTAGGTGAAAATTTCGGCAAATTTCCCTTTTCCCCTCTATTGTTTCCCTCTTGCTCGCTACGTTGGAACAAATGTACCACTACCTGAAAGCCTTCTCTTTAGTCTACTGAACGCACCATAAAAAGTTTCAATAGGATAATTAGAGAAGCTGTAGCCCCGGCATATCTATTGATTTTTGCCTCTGAGGCGTAAAAAGTGTCAAAATTTCATGTGTATGGAAACAAATTTTTTTTCTTTCTCTCTTTGAGTGGAAGCCAGCGACTTCAGGTTTTCACTGTACCTTGTCAACGCACCAAAGAATTCTTTAGGTGTCTTGTATCCATATGAAAACAATGATGCTAGATACAAAAAAATCTTGAAATTCGGTTAGGGATTTTTTTTTTGTAAATTTTCACCTCTACATTTCCCTCAGTAATTTCCCACCCGCTGGCAACACTGCAATGTAACTTACACCAAAAAATAGCCACATTCCTTTTCTATGAAACAATGTTTTAACCGTATCAATCGGGTAAATGGTTTTTCAGCAATAAGTCACAAACTGACAATGTAGGAAAACGCCAAAAATGACCTGGGTCTGAAAGGTATAATCACACGATTTTGCTCGTATATGTACAAAGAAACAAACGATTTGTAAGTTACGAGAGCTTCGACTCAAGTTCTATTGATTATTTCAATAATCTTCAACATACTGTAAATCAATAAATAATAGTTGCCAGAAAAAGAAAACAAACATTTGAAAAAGACCACCAAAAAATGTTGTTGTTTTTTTTTTAATACAACACTAGGTACGATCCAGCAACCGGTTCTACAAATCACTTATCCCTTATCAGGAAATCCGTTGCACTATCGTTTAATGATAATGATTTTCAAATTATCAGTTTTAGATAGAGTGAAACGGAAGTCGAAGACAGGAATACTTTTTTAAGCTTAAAAGTTAGTACTTTTCGAGATATTCATCTCCAAAGTACAGTTTTCTACATTCGCGTAAGCCTCTAGCTCTTAAAGGAAGCGATGTTCACTTTATCTTTACTATAATCTGTTTTGCTTATTTTGATTAGAGCTAAGAACTTCTTCAATTTACTGTAGTCACAGAAACATCTATTTTATATCTGTGTGAATATACAGGGTGTTTTAAAACAACACCGACAAAGTTTGATTCCTGACACCAAGATAAGACAAAAATTATAGACCAACCTGTGTGTACAAATGCTTCCTTTCGGAGTTATAGGCTGACGAAAATATGAAAAAAGTTTGAAGGTCCATAGCTTCAAAACAATGGGATCTACGGTAGTTTGATCAAGATTTCACTTAGGACCTAATATGAGCGCTATTGAAAAATACATGTTTCAGAATCCTAAGTACTCACGCAACATTTTTTATGGCGGCAATTTCGCTACGGGCATATAATTTGAAGTACTCACCAAGTACCTCTTGGCCTTGATGCATTGGAACAATTTTGTACAGTTTTCTCAAGGCTATCTTACATTTTTTTTTTTTTTTTACATGTGAATAGTTCAAACTACTGCTCTTCGGTCATCGTAGTATTTTCTGGTAAATATATTACCGCAAAATGTTCTCAGAGTCCCGAAAAATAGTGGCCATTACCTTACCCACGTACGGTCTCACACAAAACTTTTGGGAGGGTTCGAAGAACTTTTCCACTTATTTGAGGCGTCTTTTGAATTAAGTTCAAAGTGGTGGACATAAATTTCATCCTGGGTTACGTATATTAACGAAAATATGCTTGATCTTGTTCATAAAGAGGAATGGTCTCTTCACAAGTAAACACTTGCTTCCAGTGGTTTTAGACATTAATAAATTTGGTAAATTATCTGACTAATACGTTCCTTCTACTCAGTACTTCATCACATTTCCATGTGGAATGCTAATAGACTCCGCATTACATCAAATGGTTACTCTTTGATTCTTTGATACTATGTCATAACTGACATCGATGTTTCCATATGTCAATGCTGTGAAGGGTGTTCCACTGCGGTGTTCATCTTCAAGAGAGACAAGATTCCTTTTGAAACATGTAACCATCTTTTTTTTACAGTGGAGTAATACGGTGCAAGGTTTCCCAACATTTGTAGCATTTCAAATGTATTTCTTTACTAATTATTCCTTTTTACGGAGGTACTAGTTTTATATTCCGTTCCTTGGCAGTGAGCGCAGATTACCAGTTTTCAAGATCTCTAAAACGAAATCCACAGACTCAACAAACTCAATATTTAACACCATAGCTTCCAAACAGATTTCATTTCTGATATACATACTGCATTTAAAACCAATAGCAACATAAGCTGAAGCTAGAAGGTTGTCAATCATTTTCGTATATATAAAAAAGTGTATACGTGTGTATAAATTTGCGAGTAGTATATCTATTCTTTGGATCATTCAAACTTGTACGAGAGTGCAACTTACTTCACAATAAGTATTTACTTGATTTAACTGCTTTCATCAGTATTAGTATTGATTTAGTCGTAGTACGGAACAGGGTGATATGACTAATTCTTCCGCATTATGAGTTTGTACGATGGTTTTGGTACAAAACCTCGCGGCCAGAACTTCGCGGACCAAAACCTCGCCTCCCAAAACCTCGCGGCCCAAAATCTCGCCGGGTCGAAACCTCGCCTGGCAAAAACCTCGCCGCCCAAAACGTCGCGGGCCAAAATCTTGCTTGGCCAAAACCTCGCCACCTAAAACCTCGCGGGCCAAAACCTCGTCTTCCAAAACCTCGCGCCCCAAAATATCGCCATATCCAAAATCTCGCCTGTTCAAAATGTAAATGTTCCAACAGATGATAAGGATGACGGTATAAAAGACGCTGTTTCAGAAGAAGTATCACGGGTATTTGAACAAGTCCCGCGATACCATATGAAAATTCTATTTCTGTATTAGAGGATTTCAATGTGAAGGTTGGGCGACAGGATGTTTTTAAACTGGTTATAGGGAAAGAAAATCTGCATAAAGAAAGTAATGACAACTAACGGGGTTAGTTTCGTGAACTTTGGAACATCCAAAAACTTAACATTTTAACAAAAATTTAATAATATTTATGAAAGTATGAAATAATATATGAGTTTTTACGGCGTCCCTTGATTATGTCCTGTAGGTTAAAGGAGACGTAGATGACCAGGATGAAAGAAATGATCGAACAAAGAAAGTGGGAGGAAACGGGAATAACCCGAGAAAGCCCACTCACACGATGTTTTGTATATTATTATTATTATTATTATTATTATTATTATTATTATTATTATTATTATTATTATTATTATTATTATTATTATTATTATTATTATTATTATTATTATCTGTAATGTGGAATTGCATATTAAGAAACTCATTGGGTAAATTTTAAAGAAAAGTATCATTCGCGGCGAGGTTTTGGCCAGGCGATGTTTTGTGTGGTGAGGTTTTGGCCCGGCGAGATTTTGGGCGGCGAGGTTTTGGCTACGCGAGGTTTTGGCCCGGTGAGATTTTGGCCCGCGAGGTTTTGGGCGGCGAGGTTTTGGCCCGGCGAGATTTTGTCCCGCGAGGTTTTGGCCGGCGAGATTTTGGGCGGCGATGTTTCGGCCGCGAGATTTTGTCCGTATCCCTTGTACGATAACTTGATTCCATCAATTTCAACGTAAGCACATATTGCAGAGGCGGCTCGTGTGGCAAGTCACATAGGTAAACATTAAACTTTAATCGCTACAATGGAATGGAATAAAACTTACCTGATGTCATTATATTTGTACACAAAAATTAGGACATTAAGTAACTTTCTTATCCTTAGCTTGTAGTAATAATTTTTCATTTTTTATAGCGATGTAACTTTCTTCTTCTTACCTCCAATATATTTCATGCATCGGCAATTTAAACTTTCAAAAAACGTATTTTTAGGTGTATGAATACTATTCTTGATTAATTTTGTTGAGAAGAACATTGATTTTTAAATATACCAGGTATATTTTTAAATATACCCAGGTTTATTTCCATGTATAAAATGTTATTAAGCATATTTAAGATTTTTCACTGAATATACTTTTAGTAAACACTTCGGATAGGCAAGGTGAGAGATAGCAAATGGAAAACTAAAGTATATTTTCTCCTTTAGTTTATCTAATAAATACATACTAGCCAATGGGCAAGCTTTGAAGTTTGCACTCGTTACAATGGTTTGGATTTCACCTTAAACTATAGGTCCTAGTCTGATAAAGTAATTGTGTTGAAAAGAAACGCTAAACTTCAAGCATCCAATGAATTTCTGCACCTTACGTACACCGAGGGGTTACGCATATCACCACCTACCAAGGAAGAGTTAAAGAATTCAGAAAATGTAATATTGTTCTCTATTTTGTACTAACTATAACCTAAGACAACGGAAGGCATATAATAGAGAAGAATACTACATATTATGGGTCGAAAAATAATGCTTTATGTGTTTTATGTGTAGACGAATACAGGGGCGGATCCAGGACCGACTTCTTGGGTGGGCGGTGGGTTGTCATACTGCTGCTTTTAAGGGCTCCAAACTTTGGAATGGGTTTTATTTATATATATATAAAATTAAAAAGGTTTGTTCTTCTGGGGGGGGCGATTGCCCCGATCGCCCCCTGGATCCGCCCCTGGAAGAATATTACATTTTTTAACCTTTCCTTGGTGTGTGGTGTTATGCGTAACCCATGATTCGACTCTTAATATAATCACTCTGAAACCAGCAGGTCTTTTTCGTTTCAGTGAACGATGCTTTGTGTCAGCTGTATTCGTAGTGACGCTTAGTGTCAGAATCGTTAACTGGAAATAACCTCTTGCACCTTATGGTGACACGTTACACCAAGGAAGGGTACTTTATGTCTACCACGAAAACGTTCTTAAAATTTTGGGTTACTTTTTAGATATTAAGAATATTGAATATAAGAAAAAAAAAACATTATTTTTTACACAAAACCTGAGTTATGACGTAATACTAAAGAAACATTCATAAAAATTCTTATCGTAATAAAAGTGTGGACAATGTTTAACCCACCTTGGTATACGGACGGTTAATATTGACATAAAAAATATTTTGAGTTTCTTATTACCATGCGTTAATCATTTACTTGTGGCTCACTGAAGTAGAGAGATACGTAAATAGTGATGGGTTTGGAGAGCAGATGTTGTGATATACTATCATGGCCATAAAACCTTTTAGAGGCATTTATTTTGTATTACTGGTGTGTTATGTGCGGATCAATTCAAATATGACTGCAGATAGGTGGGAGTTCTTTATGTCAATAACGCATACTCCAGGCGCTGAATTTTACGGGGAAAAAATGGAAAGGTTGATTTTCTTCGACATGCCGCCTGATGAAGTTCTTTCAGTGCCTACTACGTGACGAGGAAACTCGATATCACAGTTGTGGAAAGCCCAATATATTGATCGGTCACATATATAAATGATACATTCTTAGCCCTTTTTTCTGGAATAAGGAAAGGGGAGGATAAGGGGAATTTTTATTTCTATTTTTACCACAAGTTTAGGTTCCCTTTCGTATTTATCAGAACAAAAAAATAATAAATAAAAATAAAAAATAAATAACCACCATTTCGTTAACAACCACACAAACTAATTCTTTTCTACTGTCTTGCGGGAACTAAAGACTGAAGTAAATTTCAATTCAAATTGTCTCTTATTTGTGTATTAAATACCAATTCAGAAATTAACTTCTTTCTGACTGTAAACTTCACTCTTCTCATCGTATTTTGATGAATTAAAACGATACCAAGCCTATTTTTCACTCTGCGAATATATTTTTGTTATGTCTCTTTCATATAGCGATGTTCAAATAAACCTTAATATTATACTTTTATTTTAAAGAAAGTGTTAAAACTGTGAAAAGGAAGTTTATAAATACAGATCTCGTCTTTCGTTTTTCCTCCCACTCCTTAAATACGCTGATCGATTGCGTAACTTATAATTCATTAAAAGTTAGAAAGGCAAATTAATTTAACACTCTTGAATGCCTTTATGGAATCGTTAGTGCTGGTAAACAAACTTAGAGAAAGAGAAAGTTTAAATAATATTTGATACTAAGATAACTTTTAGCTGGCTTAATGAAAGAGAGAATAAGTTTTGCAATGAGTGGTGGATTTAAAAATATTTTTTCTTCTTCAGAATTTTACATTTTCTTCAAAATAAAAAAGGTATAAACCACTGCACTAACTTTCTCGCTTCAATTTCTTAAGCTAAATCACGTTATGCTGCGCTTATTACTGATATATTTCTTTGCGATATATGAATAATATTAAAATTCGTCCGAAGAAAACTCATCAACAAACGTAAATACTCCTTGTGGTTATTTTCATAAGAAATAATTTACGCAATGCTATAGGCTATTAACGAAAGATTTATTAATGAAATATGAATACAATCGTTTTATTTTCTTTTTTCTTTTCTTTCTTTTATTTTTTATTTTTTTCTTTTTTTGAGAAAATTCCCCGTAAACGACAGCCTTACATGTTGACTACCCTTTTGGTAGTTTTCAGGAAAAATGAGTTATGTCAGATTGTCAGATTAGTAATAAAATACTTCAAAACAAAATCGTCTGAATCACCCCTCGATCCTGAGAAAATTGCACAAAAAACTCACTGCTAAGAGATAGTATTTTGTAAATGGTTCCAGGATAAACTAACTGTGTCATGTTATCAGGTTATTAGGACTAATGAAATATATACAAAATCGCCTGAGTTGTTTTTGAGAAAATCATCCGAAAAGAATTCTTTGTTAAGAGTAAACTACCACTTGTGGATTTTTCAGGACAAATAAGTTCGCCATATTTTTAGGTTGTTAATGAAATATTTATTTTTAAAATGTATACAACATAGCCTTACTCGTTTCTAAAAGAAAAATGTTCAAAATTGACGCACTCCAACAGTAAAGTACCCTTTCTGAGTTTCTCCCAAATAAACGACTTATACCACAGTAAAGAATATTGTAAATTAAATATTAATATATGGAATATAAGGAAAATAGTTAGAACTGCTATGAGGAAATCACACGATTTTGTTTTCACCCTTTTGTAAAGTATCCCTAATTTGGGTGTAGGAAGAAAATTAAAAAAAAAACATACCCCTAGGGAAACTTATAAAACCTTAAGTTTAAAATTTGGTGGAAATATGTTAACCTTAGAACGTCCAACGTCCTAAAAGTCCTACTATATTTATCTCTGGATTAGAGTACTTTATATACATCTAGCAGGACAGAAAGTTCTTCTGGTGGAAAAAGCATAAACTCTACTTTTAGCTCAAAAAGAATCATGCTGGCACGACTGTTAGTTCATTAATGGCGAGATGTTTTCTAAAGGTGATCGCGTGTACTTTTGCGCTCCTTTTTCGATCCACCAAACACCAATCATGTGTGAAGTAGAGCGAATTTCGGTGATAACTAGGAAACACTAAACTTAGTCTTATATAGTTTCTTGCATAATTTAAAATGCTTGCTGTTTAGAAGGTTTCCGTCTTTCCGAAAGGACAAACTCACATTCTTTTCATTGAGGAGGTGAGTCCTCCTGGCAGGACGGTGGCTCGCGTACAGAAGTCCTTCCGGAGAAGCCTTCCAGCACGACAGAGGCTTGTACGTTCTATCATTAAGGGGAACAGACTTTAGGCGAATGAACACATTTATATCCTGATGAACGGATGGACGGACTGATATCGATAAATCTCTTTTCCGGCGTGTAGTGGCCATGAAAGATGTCAATTTGTTGAAATCGTAAATTCGGTTTATTTCATGATCATAATACTCTTTTTCTCTTTCAATCGCAGCTCGAAAATAAAAGTGATAAACCAGAAATCAACTTTTTTTAAACTCATTTTCACATGCATTTTCCGGAAATTAAAACATTTCACGTAAGTTGTATTACTGATAAGGAAAATTGACCCAGGAAAACGACGGTGACACACGAAACTACATATCGATTGAGCATATGAACATATAGTTTCCTTGCAACATGCTCAATATCATTTGAGCTGATAGGAAAGGAAGAAGAATTCCCTTAAGTATTCCATGTGTTCACATACAAATAGATGAAAAATTCCTGTAATCCTGCTGCCATTGGTTAAATGCATATCAGAAAAGTGTTTACTTTCGTTTTTTAGCTTGCATTAATGGATTAATATATTAAGACTTGATGTAATCATGTCAAAATCCCGAGTTTAGACAAAAGTATTTACAATTAGTGATTGCTTTCGTTTTTGTAAAATAACTAGCAAAACGCTTCGCTGGGTTGAAACGAAAAATTAAATGCACAACTCCGTATCTCATGTGTTTAGTACCCGTGAAATATGCTGTTTTTGTTTTCAATGGCATCGATTTAAACAACATCGGAAATATCATTGATCATCTCGGCGACAACGAAAACGATGGATTCAACACTAATATTGGCCATTTTCCATCATTTTATTATCTCCCCCTCCCCCAAGTTGTGAGGCTGAATTTGGTTTTAAACAGGATCGGAAGTGTCACCGGTCATCTTAGCGATCCCGGAAACTATGGATTCGACACTAATATGTTTTTTTAATCAGTTTTATGTATTTCTCTTTCCCCCTTCCACATCATGTCGAGCCCAATTTGGATTTAAACAGCATCAGACGTGTCACTGTTCATCTTGGTACGTGGGAATGTGTCCAGTATGAGCCTTATGCACCTCTGAGAGAGAAATCGCATGGATCGTGATAGTCAGAGTCTATGTCCGCCCCTAGGCACCTGAATGACCTGTACCTGGGGAACATGCCTAGTATATTCTGGGTATGTTCCCCATGCCGTAAGCGTCAATGAACCACAAAATGACTCCCGCAACATGTGTTAAATCGCCTATATGCGTAATGTGTTTACACTAAGGTGAGTCTAAAAAAAACAATTTAAACAAGTGAAAAAATACCCCTGGGCAAGGTGGGTTCGAACCACCAACCTTTGGATTACTGGGTGGTGCTCTTCCGACTTTGCCACGTTGGGGATGAAGAGATCGTCGCTTGTAGAGGGATAAATTATTGAGGTATTTTGAATTTTCCTAATCAGAGTGCTCCTTTAACGGCGTATATTCGACGATAAGCGTTTGTGATTAGATAAAATCCGCTCGCCATGTAATTTTATAACAAAATGACGAGTGCCTGCTTACTTTCCTTCATATTCACTTTCAAATGATCAGAGACAGTTGCCTTCTAATAAAGTTGATGCGTTTGTTGCTTCTAGTACACAATCGCTTAGAAAAAGAAGCAACAAATGCACCAAAGGTGGGGGATGAATTTAAAACATATAAATGGCGAATGCCTAGCACATCTTGTGCTGTTAGGGTATCTGAAACAATATGTACCTAAAGGACGTACCTAGTACATAACAGATATATTTCCCAAGTGACGAATTAAAACAAATGACTGTTAGAGCGCGAAAATGAGCCAGGAATATAAATACTATATTTGTGGTACATAGTTGCAAATATCAATTAGATGTAACAAGCAGCTAAAACTGTAGGTAGCTGAAATACATACTTAGCACATTAATATCATATGTACTAAGTGTCAGTACCTAAGAAGTAGCTGGGACACCTAAATGGCAGATGCGTAGCACACCTTGTGCTGTTAGAGTAATATCGGTCATTTTCGATCCTTTTAACTTCCTACCCCTCCGCAAGTAGTGGGGTTGAATTTGAATTTAAACGGGATGGAAAATATCACTGTTCGTCTAAGCGACCCAGAAACTATAAACTCGACACTGATACCCTAAAAGCACAAGATGTGCTAGGCATGTGCTATTTAGGTTTCCCAGGTACTTTTCAGGTACTCGACACTTGACACATATGATATTCATGTGCTAAGCATGTACTTCAGCTACCTACAATTTTAGGTACTTGTAACACCTAATTGATATTTGCAACTATGTACCACAAATATAGCATTTATACACCTGGCTTAGTTTTGCACTCTAACAGTCATTTGTTGTTATGTCGTCACTTGGGACATATATATATATATATATATATATATATATATATATATATATATATATGTGTGTGTGTGTGTGTGTGTGTGTGTGTGTGTGTGTCATGTTCTATGCACGTCCTTAAGTACATATTGTTTCAGACACCCTAACAGCACAAAATGTGCTTGGCATTCGCCATTTAGGTGTTCTAAATTCATCTCTCACAGTTGATGCTTTTGTTGCTTGTTTTTCTAAGTGATTGTGAACTAGAAGCAATAAACGCATCAACTTTATTAGATGGCAATTGTAGACTATTATTTGAAAGTGAATATGGAAGAACCATGAAATAAAGTAAATAGACACGCGTAATTTTGTTATAAAATTACATGGTGAGCAGATTTTATCTGATCCCAAACGGTTACCGTGGATTACACGCGGTTAAAGAAGTACTCTGATTAGCCAAATCCAAAAGACCTCAACAATGTATCCCCTGACAAGCGACGTTTCCTCCATTGCTTCCGTGGCTAAGTCGGCAGAGCACGCGGCTACTAATCCAAAGGTTGGTGGTTCGCGCCGGCGTAGAGTAGCCCTACATTTTTTTTTACTTGTTTAAAGTGTTGTTTAGACTCACTTTAACGTAAACACATTACACACATGGGCGATTTAACATATTTTGGGGAAGTAATTTTGTGGTTCAGTGACGCTTACGGCATGGGGAACATACCTAAACATACTAGGCACGTTCCCCAGGTACATGTCAGGCATGTGGCTAATTGCGGACATAGACTGTAACTATCACTTGCCATTAATGTGATTTCTTTCTTAGAAGTATATAAGGCACGTACTGGACACATTCTTTTGCACCTGAGGGAATATGATAGGCATATGCCTGCTATATAATTGTGCTGTTAGGGTAGTGGCCATTTTCGACCAATTTTATATATATATATATACCTCGTCAAGTGGCGGGACTTATTTTGGATTCAAACCGGATCGTAAATGTCACTGTTCATCTGAATGATCCAGAAAACTATGGATTAGACACTAAAATTGGTCATTTTCGATCATTAATATACATCGCTCCCCACCCCCTCCTCCTTGCTGCGGCATACGACATCAGAATTGTAACTGTTAATCTTAGCTACTCTTAAAGCTATAGATTCAACACTAATATTAATCATTTTCTACTATTTTTAAATGTTTATCCCTCTCCCCTACGTTGTACCTCCCACTCCTCAACTATCAGGGCTGAACTTGGATTGAAACAGTGTCACTGTTTCTATAATCGATCCCGAATACTGTAGATTCAACACCAATATCGGTCATTTTTTATCATTTTTAAATTTCTCTCCCTCTCCCTCTCCCCTACGTTCCATCGTCAAAGTAAATAACCTAAAGTAATCCCCGTTCCTAAACATATGTATGTTGAAAATTTGATTGAGATCGGTCGGGTGGTTCAAGAGTGATGAAGTCACAAAGGCAGTCATTTTTATTTTATTTTTTTACGTATATCTACACCCCTCCTCCTCCCCCAAGTTGGCTCGTCAAAGTTAAACGATAAAAAAACACTCAAGATCTGACCCTCATATATGTTGTAAATTTGATCGAGATATGTCGGGTGGTTCAAAAGTTATTAGGTTATATTAGTTTTTATGTATACGTCCCCCTTCCCTAGAATCTACCGTTAAAGTGAAATTTCAAAAATGTTTCCAGACCAGAACCTCATGTATCTTGAAAATTTGACTGAGATCGGTCGGATAGTTCAAGAGGTTTTAAGTTACAAAAATAGTCACTTTCAGTCTTATATAAATTGATTTTAATATATATCTCCCCCTTCTTCTCTTCCCCTACGTTGCTCCGTCAAATCAAAATTAAAACGATCCTGGGCCTGAACCTTATCTATGTTGAAAATTTCATCAAAATCAGTCGAGTGATTCAGTAGTTGTTAAGTTTCATTCATTTTTTATATTCCCTCCCCCTCCCCTTTCCCTTAGTTCTACCATCAAGGCGAATTGCCTGAAACCAGCCAAGCCTTAAACCTCATCCATGTTACAAATTTGATCGAAATCGATCGTAAGGTTCAGGATATTTCGAGTCACAAGCTTAGTGATTTTCAGTTTTATATATATAGATACTGTAAAACTTTGCGATGGAAAATTGTTGAAGTTTACTGAATAGTAATTTTTGTAACTAAAATCAAAGGGGCGTAGGCGAAAAAGCCCTACAGTTCTTCTGGATCACTTTCAAGTTTGTTACTAATTTCTTGTGAGCAAGTTCATGAAGTAGTCATATTTTAAGCATATGCAATATATGCTAGAAAGCTTTCTGTCAAAATAGTTTACATAAGATCACGGAAATATTATGTGAAATACTGTAATGTCATGTGTCAAATATATTCACTAATAGAAAGGACACCAACACATTAACTTTTTTTTTCTTTCTTTTTTTCTTTTCTTTCTTTCTTTCTTTCTTTTTTTTAGAATTGGTGATAACAATATATAGAAACAAATCATAAACGAGAATTTAAACTTAAAAAGATATTTAAAGACAACCAGAGAGAGACAAGATTTCTTTAATACGGAAATTGGTTGCAAGTCTATCGTTGGCAGGTAAACACAGCGAACGTAACGTTTTCTTTTACATATTTCTGTAGTACTACACTACACATATGACATATACAGAGTGTTTCAAAACAACAGCAACAACTCTAGGGAGGTGATACCTGACACCAATCTACATACGGGAAGTAAACGAAGTGGCTCACTGACTTATCATTGCATTTGCGAGTTGTTTAGCATACATATTAGACAATTTTGTATAAGCTAGAATACGGATAATAAGCAATGTTTTAAAACTTGACTCTAAAGAGAACAGGAAATTTAGACGTGTTGTCTCTATCCTCGTATATACATTATGGCCTGCTAAGATATGTCCGAACTTAAGTAGGTGATTGCTGTAAGGACAGGCAACATAAACATATATATACAGGGAGTTTCAAAGCAATATCGACAACGTTTGGGAGGTGATTCCTGACACCAAGATAAGACCAAAAGTATAGACCAACCTGGGTGCACAAATGCTTCCTTTCGGAGCTATAGGATGCCGAGAACATAAAAAAATGAATTTAAAGGTCAATAGCTCCGAAACTACGGGGACTACCGTAGTTGAGTCAATACTTCACTTAGGAATTAGTATGTGCCCCATCCAAATATCCAAGTCTCAGAATTATGTGGTACATGTGCAACAATTTTTATAGAGGTAGTTGGTGAGTAATTCAAACTATATGCCCATATCCAAACTCCCTGTGCAAAATTGTTCTGTGAGTAAATTAGAGTTCTGAAAAATGTATTTTTGGATAGCGTACATATTAGTTCCTAAGTGAAGTTTTGACCCGACTACGATAGATCCCGTAGTTTCGGACCTATGGACCTTTAAAGTTCATTTTTTTAAAAATATTTTCGGCAGTCTATAACTCCGAAAGGAAGCATTTGTGCACCCAGGTTGGTCTATACTTTTGGTCTTATCTTGGTGTCAGGAATCACCTCCCAAACGTTATCGGTGTTGTTTTGAAACACCCTGTATATATGCTTATGTTGCCTGTTGCAGCAATCACCTGCTTAAGTTCGGACATATCTTAGCAGTCCATATTATATATACGGGGATAGAGACAACACTTCTAAATTTCCTGTTCTCTTTAGAGTCAAGTTTTACAACATTGCTTGTTATCCGTATTCTAGCTTATACAAAACTGTCTAATATGAATGCTCAACAACTCGCAAATGCAATGATAAGTCAGTGAGCTACTTCGTTTACTTCCCGTATAAATGTAGATTAATACATCATATAATCATTACACACATATATTACATCTATCTATTAAAATGCTACAATAGGAATTAAAATCGCCTGAGCTCCACCGTATAACTTTAGCTTTCAAATCTTTCATTTATGGTTATGTGTGAATTCACGTTTAACAGAGACAAACATTTTAAGTATTTGTACTTTAAATAGTCTAAATTAGTTAACTATATCTTTTTCATAAAGTTTATGATATAAAATTATTGTTCAAAGCTTTTGTATTTTAATAAACCTTCTCTAAATTCAATGCATGTTAGTTGAGCTTCCATCTTCCGAGTTCTTTTAAACTATGTTTATATGTTTGTGGCCAATCCTTTCGACAATGAGATATCGGAAACTACAGGCTCTAGAAAGATGACGTTTTCACTGATCGATTGGAAATTTTGCGTAGATTGCCCAGTACTAATTGAATATTAAAAAAAAACATGGCCATTATTTCTTTATTACATTTTTTTAGGGTACGCTGAAAGCGTTGAAATTAAAAAAAAAACTAAAGCATCATATCCTATGCGGTTATACATTCCAACACCACAATGTTGTATATTGGGGTTGTATATGTCTCAGGCGTTTGTTCCATGGCCAAGTAATAGTGAAAAAGGAAGGATAACCATTTCTCGAGTCTTAAAGTAAATCTTTTTTTTTTTTTTTTTGATGTCTTGCCCAAAGAACACCATATATAATTGACATTATAATTAATTGTATATGTAATGCATTTGCTTCTTACATACTGCATGCAAGAAGGAAGAAAACTGGTCATACATGAATTAGAAACTCCAACCAAAAGTAGGCTCAAATCTTACAAACGGTGCGAGATATTGAGAAAAAATAATCGAAAAAAGTCTCCCTTTTATGATACCCCTTGCTGATTTTTTTTAAAAATCAAAACGTCTTTCACTTGTATCAGTAAAGGACATGTACATATGTTGTGAGGAATGAGAAGGAGATTTATGCTCATATGCGAATGATGCGCTGTGTACACAGCGCAGGTTCAGCTATTATATATATATATATATATATATATATATATATATATATATATATATATATATATATATTAAAGTCTCTTACTGCACTAAATATGTGCACATTGTAAATACTGTGAAGCTGGTAGCAACGTCTAGTTCTGAAATCGATACTAGTGCTGATTTCGTGGAATTTCAACTGGACAAAACCAAAGTCACATTTTTTTATATTTCAGTATGACGCATGCTTACCAGGAAATAAAACTAACAGAACAATTTATTGCCAATTTCAAAAATACTCTAGTAGTAATACTTTTTCTCTTTCTCTGAAAGGAGTTCCTAAATGGGCCGAGATTGAATTTCAACTGAGGAAAATATTTTTATCAATGCGCTGAGATACTGCGTACATGAGAGAGATACGATATGTTACTAAAAGATTATATATGTTTTTCTTGAAACTAAAATGTGTGAACTCATGTGTAGGTATATCTATCTATCTATCTATCTATCTATCTATCTATCTATCTATCTATCTATATATATATATATATATATATATATATATATATATATATATATATATATTAGTTTAGTGTCCCGTTCAACAGCAAACCTATATGATACGTGGACCTACAATAGCTTGGAATCCGAAGCATATAAGCTTCCCTCGGAAATCCAACCCGGGTCTCCCATTCCAAAGGCACCTAAGCTAACCGCTTAGTTGGCACGGATTCGGTTCCCGGCCGGATCTCATGTTTCTCGGATTCCACGTTAATGAGTAGTTCCACGTCTCATATAGCCTCGTCATTGTTTTTTGGAACAGGCTTAGAGTGCCCTCCATGCAGTCCAGACATTAACTCTTGTGATTTTATATTGGATTACCTCAAGCAGGAGGTATTCAAGCTTAAAGCCCGATATTTAAATGAATTAAGAGCACACATTGAGCAGCGTACGGCAGCAGTCAGTCAAGTCACCCTTGGTAAGGAAAAAAATAAAATCAAATCTTTCAGTTTTACGTCCCACGGTTATGCCGGTTAGGCTAAAGGAGACGGTGATGATGAGTGATGAATGAAATGGTGGAATGAAGAAATTGAGAGGAAACGGGAGAACCCCAAGAAAACCCACGCACACGGTGTTTGTCCACCACAAAGTCCACTTGGAGGGGGCTGGGATCGAACCCGGGACCCCAAGCACCAGAGGGGAACGCTCTACCACTGAGCCACTGAGCCACCGTGGCCCCACCCTTGGTAAGGGTTTTGATAACATGCGCATCAGGGTCAGGAAAGTGTCCAATCGTCAGGGTGGACACTTAGAACATGTATTACATTAAACTTTAGTGTTACATTAAACTTTAGTCTTTCACTTATCATACCATGTAAATTTCTTTTACTATGATCATCAATAAAATACGTTGTTGCACTTCAAAATCATGGCTTTTCCACTGAAACACCCTGTATATTTAGTCTGTCCGTGCATCTGTTCGTCCGGGAGACAAACGGTTTCAAAAACTGGTTGATGAATGAAGATAAAAGTTGACCAGAACGTTGAAGAACAAAAGTTTTATATTGAGTTCGTAGACGGAGATGATATTGAAACTAGAACTAGTAGAAATTAGCCATTTTCAGTGTTAGATAGTACAACAAAAACAGTATTAGATAGTAAGAAGTTTTTTTTTCAGTTTATTAAGAGTTCCAACAATATATTACATCTCTATACTTAACTACCTACTAACATTTGAAGTGATAGAAGACCACTACAATCTCCAGCTCCAATGTTGATCTGCACAGAGAAAACGATAAGAGATAGTGAGAAGCGCTTTTTTTCTTTTTGTTTCAGTCAATCTAATGTTCTAAGAATAGGTACTATCTTATTTCTTAACACTCTATTCAAAGATGGTGTGACAGAAACAAAACATTTCTAGCTTTAACGTTGATCGTTATAGAGCAAAACGAGAAGTATTATGCGAAAAGCGATTTTCTGCAATCAATAAAGCTGACCAAGAATATTTGCTATTTCCACTTTAACGTGCTTACTGAAACCAGTTGTGGTAGAAATCTACTACCATTTTTGGTTGGAGTATCAGGACATGCAAATAAAACTTACTAACGTGGTGTACATGTGACACTGTCACTTGTTGTGTAGTTTAACGTCAAGACTGTCAAGACTTACTGTTTCATCATATTCTAAGATTTCGTTACGCCTGGATGATGTTAATTTTTGGTATACGGTTAATTTTGCTTCCTTTAAAATAACATTTCCTTATTAAAATCATTTTTTGAAGGAACACATTCCTTAACAAAAATAAATAAATAAATAAATAAATAAATAAATAAATAAATAAATAAATTTTCTTTATTTCTAAACTTCACTCTGTATGCTGTTACGTGCCAATAAAGGTATTTTGACAATCTGAACATGTGAATTTTGTAAAAAAAGTATTTTATTTCAGATTAACATATAACAAAATGAATTACGCTGGAATGAAGCAGTACAGGGATATCTGCATTCATTTAATATGATGAGATTAACGAACTCGGAACTGGGAGGTTTAGAACTACAAAAACTAAAGCTTGTCAATAGGTTTTACTCTGTGTTAAAATAACTAGACAGAATTGTTGTTACCACGAAACTTAGACTTTGTTTTACAGAGTGCTATCCTTACATCTCCTCGGCATACCAAAGACCTTTCCCTTATCTGGTTCCTCATTAATATTATATGCAGTCCGCGCATACTGTTCACGCCATCTGTGTGTTCAACCGAAGAGTGTGTGGTTCAATGTAGCTATGTTTATTAGCTAGAATGCGAGGAGTTCTGCGTTATCAAAAATTCTCAAATGTTTTGTTCTTACGTTTATTTTATAAAAACATTTTCTCAAGTTTTTTCCTTTGAAATTAGCCGGAATCTGTTCATTCTTGCGATCTGATGTCTAACTTCCACACCCAAACACTACAACAAACACAATTGTTCTTTAACAAATGTGCACTTTAAAAAAACCCTTTACAATAGTAGTGAGAGTAACAGGTAGAATTTAAAAAGAAACAAAAATAAGAACCATAACCAAAAAAGTAGTGGCAAAATACGATAAATTACTTTGGTATGAAATACTAGTTTCCTATAGTTATTTAGTTTATAAATATTCATCAAACCCGTATATCTAAGTTTAACTTACGTCTATTCGAGACAAATAACAGGAACACTCATGACCTAAACTTTCTTGACAACATTCGATTTGGCGTTACTAAATTTCAAAATTCACGCAATGCTATCTTAATGTCATATATTACTAGGGAATTTCGATATATTAAAGGAAATTTAACGCTGTGCATAATCTGGCTATTATCCAATGAGAGGATTCATTACAAAGAATATACTGAAATTATTCTTGATAGAAGGTAAAAATAGGATTTATAAAGAGGATTGGATCATAATACATGCGGATATGGATTGTGAAGAGGATTCACGTAAAACGAGTCTGTGACAAGACGCATTTACTTCGACCCGCTTACTTGACATACGTTATATTCTAGGGGAGCTGCAAAGTATGGCTCCCCTTCGCAAATCCTTTGATATCTTCATCCCCCTCTGTTGTCCGCCTTCATCGATTACTATTTTCATTTGCCTCGTCCACGGTTCGCTGGCTTCAAGCAGGAAATGCCATTCTGTTTTAAATCTACCATTGTACTAATGCATTGGGGTAACGTGCTTTTCAACACGAGAAGAGCTAGCACTTTAAACGGATGGCCTTCTGTTCATTAAAATCCTCGTATATTAGTATTTTCTGATTAATCGGATACATATTAGTTGTATGATATTCTTCTGGTTCAGATAATGATTCATTTGTAGTTGATTTTCCAACAACAACAACAAGAAATCCGTGATTCATATATTTATTGTAGTCAAGTTGAAACTCTATCCACATTTAACTTGAACTTTACAAAATAAAACTATTTTAATTTTCACAGTTTGTTGATGAATCAGAGTCAGGGGTGCACCTACGGAGATAGTCCACCGGGTCCGGACCCCTCCCTTTAAAAAAAAAAACTTCCCAACTCAACATACATTTCTGCACTTTCTCAACAAAACTAGACTTGTTTAACAGAAAAATGATTCATGTAGCATAGAAATTTGATCGCACACTTGATCAGCACTCTTTCTATTATAAAACAATATAGCTCTGTCATTTTTTTTCTGAAAATATACATGGAACTATTTTACAATTACTTATCGTCTTTTCAGTTGCAGAATAATACCTGTTCAATATTACGTAGATATAGTGGTTTGTAGTATTTGACCCCCCCCCCCCTCAAAAAAAAAAAAACTTGGACACCTCCCAACGCGCCTGATCGAAGTTGTATGTATATACACGTATGTGTGTGTACTTTTAGGTGAGCTTAGATAGATGTATATATCCTGATTTAAGTCACCGTTACTCGTATTAATATATTAATGAATTGACTCTGTTAACGAAATCGACCGATATAGTGTCAAAAGTAGAAATCTAAGAAATGTTCATCCTATCAAGAGTTATCGTGTGGGGTAACGGACGGACGGATGGGCATACTAACAACACAATTCTATGTCACTCCGTAATCATAATAAATGACGACGCCATAGACTTCCTGAGTAGCAATCCTGAGTAACAACAAAAATGACTAATTTGCTCATCAGTAGATAGCGCTTACTATAAAATTACGGAAATAATATTTAGTACTATTATTTATTTATAAGTAATATCCGAGTGTGCACAAAAGTACTATCATATTTTAAAGTGGTATTACATAGCTTTGGATAATCGTATTTAAATGAAATTGGTCACATTAAAAAAATATATGTTTGTGTATATCAGCAATGGACAACAATATCAATAACGGACGGGATAAAACACAGAAAAAATAAATTGACTCACGTTTACTTTGTGCTCACTAATTGGTGAGCACACTTGTGTTTACTTGCTCATTAATTTGTTATTTCCACAATTGGAAAAATAAGAAGACAATGACTTTATTTTGCAACAAGATGGAGCACCTCCTCACTGGTATTTACATGTTCGGGAAGATCTGAATGAGTGACTTCCAGAAAGGTGGATTAGGCGAGCCGGAAATGATGATATTATCTTCTACATGTGGTCGCTGCGATCTGCGACTTCTTTTTATGGAGTCACATAGAGGATTGTGTCTATGTACCCCCAGTGCCTTAAAACCTGCAAGAAGTGCAAGTTCGTATCACTGCTGCCATCCAGTCCATTTCATGAGATATGTTAGTGCGTGTGTGGCGTGAATGGGAATATTGTCCTCCTGTCTACATTGCCACTCATGGGGCCCACATTCAATGTCTATGACGTATATTAATAATAATAATAATAATAATAATAATAATAATAATAATAATAATAATAATAATAATAATAATAATAATTGAGCGTTTCTTTCAAATGTGACCAATTTCATTTATATACTATTATCCAAAGCAACGTAATACAACTTTAAAGTAGGATACTACTTTTATGAACAGGCTGTATTTTGAGAAAATATAAAACATGTAGACGGGACTGAGTTAATGTTCATGAGACAAGTTTTTCTTCCGAACACTGAGCATAATTGTAAGATACGAAACAAGGTATTGTTTTCTTAAAATATCACTGAAACTTAGAAAATTGTTTTAGGAGCACCTTTGTAGACTTGTATAATTCAATTTTTAATAATACGTCGTTGTAATTCAAAAGAGAGATTGCTTAAATGATCACAATTTGAACAGCTGTATATGACACACGAATGTATCCGAGGGAGAAAAGGAGTAGCATTGAATTGCGTCTAGTATGATGTAGTACCTTGGTAACTATGGAATTAACCATTTGAAAGAGAGAAGAGAGATTTAGTCTTCAACAAAGTGTTTAATTGTAAAGAGCAGAAGTTTAAGTATTAATGCTTCTTGTCTTAATTATATATGTTTGCATAAAACGAGAAAGTTATAACTTTGCAATTCCAGATGAGCTGAAGATGAACTTTCTTTGTAGTCGGAAGTACAATGGCTTGTAGAATCCAATTCTATGGAAATGAGATATTTCATCTGAGAAAAAAAGTGACATTGTTTTTGAAATAAATGTCTATTACAATTCTGACAATGATTACAGAACCTAAGATGCTGTATCCTTTAGCTTTGTAGACATTAAGAATTCGTAATGTTCAGGGGAAGACATTTTCAGAAATGTATTTCTATTTTCAAATAAATCACTCTCACGTGGATATATATGTTTCATCCGTGACGTTGGCAAGCACACAAAAGAATACAAGAGATTTTACTTGTCATGTATGGAAAACTTGAAATGAATATTTAATATGATTTTGTTTATTATTATTATTATTATTATTATTATTATTATTATTATTATTATTATTATTATTATTATTATTATTATTATTATTATTATTATTATTATTGCTTTGAGAAGAGGCAACAGCTTCGTATGACAATAATTGCATGATTAATAGTTCCTTCTCCTATTTTATACGCATTTATAAACGATTTCTTACTCTAAAACTTCTGTTCTAGACGCTAACAATTTGAGTGTCATTTTCGGTTTTATGTGACAACAAACTTGTCGGTTTGTGAAGAAAAAAATTACTATCGCAGAAAGAATGCAGTTTTAAAAAGCTCTCAGATACAAGAATTTGTTTCCTACGTTTCGTCTCTCGCAAACTCGAATTAATATAGATATACAAGAATATAGTATTTATTTTTGTAAATTTCTTGATGTTTTAAAACTTCTTTTCATGTCATTCATAAATATAATATAGGGTGTAAAGAAAGGTTGTTTACAACGCTTGGGAGGTGATTCTGCAGATGAAAACAAGTAAAAATGTCTATGTAACACAATGTTCACCTCGGCCTCCTAACCGAGCTACGGACGTCCAAAAGGGTGGGAAAATGAACTTTGAAGGCTAATTCTGGCAAAACGACAAAGAAAGGTGGTGTTAGGCGGCCCACACAGACTCTCCAGATGGACTATCCAAATATACTAAGATTAGACGTGTACAAGGCGAGCGCAAGAGATTCCCCAAGGGATGCGAAGCATGCCGCGGACGTTATGAGGGCAAAGTGAGGTGAAAGGATGTATGTGAAGTGTTCATGCATACGGAAACGAATAGCTGAAGTGTGTATGCGTATGCAAGATGGCGAGAGAAGTGTGTGGTTGCATAACCGTACAGGAAAGAAGCGAAATTTCTACAGGATTATTCAAAGCATGTGTTCGAAAAAGCAGAAACGGCAGGCCGGCAGTGGGATAGGGACATACAGCGCTCTACATAGGGTCAAGAGTTGTGTAATTATAAAGCGCTAATAGGGAGGTGATGCAACGTTCACGATAGAGGAACCGAAACCGGTTCCGGTGATAGTACTCGAAGAAGACAAGCTTCAACTGATTACTACAATTGCAATACAAACAGCAAGAATGAAAAACTGAGCAGTTAAGACTGAATTCGACCAGTGCGTTAGAATGTAAAAATCGTTTGAGGATATTTATGACGAAACTATGGATCACACAAAGTTGTGAATTCGGATAATTGTAGATTACCTATGCATTGAGAAAAGTAAAATATTCCTAATCATTGCCATTGTTGTATAAAAAGAGCATTTGAATGAGAAGTTACGGTTTTCGATAATGAACTGAGCTTGAACAGTGGTTCTACTTGTCTCTTATTATTAAAGCAAGTTTCATTTAGTGACTAAGCTTTTCAAACTGTAGTTAGAAATATAAAATATTGCGAGACTGCACAATTTGAAACTAATTCTTGTTTCGACGAAATTATCCACAAAAGTGGAGTGTTCTTCAGGTGGAATTCACCCGCAAAGAGATTCAAACAGTACGGCAAGATGCCGAGACACAGCAGCAGTGGGAACTTGCATCCGGGATTAAAGATGCGGGTGAAAGGGCAATTCGATGAGTATTTAAGTAATAATAATAATAATAATAATAATAATAATAATAATAATAATAATAATAATAATAATAATAATAATAATAATAAATTATCCTCTCGCGTACTTGACGCGTCGGGCAACCAACAGCGCCCATTGTTTTATGAAGCAGTAAAACACCTCTAAAGCGAAAAATTACCAGGTGATTTAGGAATAGCTTTCTGAGGAGTGTTGGAAATCTGGCAACCTTGCCTGTCATTACGAAAGGAACAAGCAGAATTCTTTATAACCGACAGACTATGACTTAAGTGTTATCGCGTTTCTTAAGCGTCACGTCTAGCCAGATGTTTACTATTTATTATCATAATTTGATACACTGCAAATCAATTATTCCAAGTTTTATCCACGACATGACAAGGTTACTGTGGAATTTAAGGACTTCCCATTGCTGAGTAAGGCTCCTCTAAACGCTCTCCACAACTTTTCTCGGTTTTTGAAAATTGTGGGAAAACGGAAGAAAGTAGTCGAATTTTGAAAATTTGGCCACACAATGATCATGTAACTCTATGAAGTGATCCTAAATAATTGATTTCCAGAAAAGATATTCGGTACCTTTGAGAGCAGCCAAATGATTGTCATAGGCTGTCCTATCAAATGTCTCAAATGTTATTTGAATCGTTTCTTAGTTTATGAGTACCATAACTACTATGTGGCCCACTTTCCAAAACCTGAATATTTTATTCAGTTTTCACACGATTTCATAAATCGGGGGAAAAAGTTGTGGGGAGCGTATAGAAGGGCCTTAAGTAAATAGCAGAAATCTATGCTTAAGTATCGAGCCTTTTAAGGTAAAACACTGGAAGGAAAATAATTCAACACGAAGACATTAGCGCTGATTTTGCATTCATCTATTTTATCCACATTATGAGAAATCATCCAGATTTACAACAAACCAAAGCTGTTCAACGTTCATGCTACACGTAGTGGCAAAGGTGAGTTTATGAACTCAGTTTCGTTTGCGGAGCTCAGAAAAAAAAAAAAGAGAAACAAACTATCTTCACATGTAACCAGTAATACATTTGCAGATTCATATGTAATTACAGTACTTCTGAAAAAAGAAAAATCTTATCACTCGTTAATTTTGCCTTACACAAGCACCGCTATGATTGAAAGGATCCGTATGTGTGTAAGTTTCTCCATGATTCCATACGAAATTGCGTCCCCGGGCTGCAAGTGACGTAGTTTCTTCGTTCACTAAGCAACATTTGTGGTTCTGTCTCTGGTTTGACACTAGGTGGCGTATCTAATGCACAGGGCTCGTAACTGAATTTCACAACTAGTTGGAGCTGCATTGATAGTTTATGCCGTCGAGTAAATGCTATTTTAATGTTTCTGTGTGAGTGTTTGTGTGCGTGTGTGAGTGTTCGCGTAAAGCGTATAAGGGCCTCAGTGTGTAGAATTGGACAACTGATAACTCGCACGTGAATGATAGTAGAATCAATAGAAGCAATAATTATTTAAATAGTTTTACCGCTTATCATTGTGGTACTCCCAGAACTGTGAACGACAGTGCAACTGATAGGATGGCTGACTACTCTTTTACTGAGCTTGCTGATATGCATCTCATACATGGCGAGGCGAGAAGTAACAGCTGGGAGGCGTCTGTATGAAGAACGGTTCCCCAAATATGAGATCGCCGTCGCACGTCTTCTTTCAAATCATCGATCGCTGACTTCGGGACACAGGATCACTACAAAAACCCCGACAAGAAGTAGGACGAAATCGAAGTGTTCGAACTGTTGCATTTGAGGAAAACGTGCTGGAAGCATTTACTACTCATACTGAAACCAGCACGCGCTCCGTAGGTCAGGCGCTAAACACAAGTAATACGACTGTGTGGCAGGTTGTGCACGAGGAACGAATGCACCCTTTTAAGTTTCAAAAGGCTCATGATTTATCCCTGTAGACTTTCAACCGCGTGTGGACTTCTGCCAGTGGTTTCTGAAGCGCACTATTGCTGAGCCATACTTCTCAACAGTTATTTTATGGACAGACGAGTGTATATTCACCAGAGCAGGCGTACTAACGGCCACAACAGTCATGTATGGGCTGAGGATAATAATCACGCGACCCTCGTGCAGCAGCATCAGCACAGGTTTGCTGTGAATGTCTGGTGTGGCATCATACATGACTACCTGATTGGATCGTACATCTTACCTAATCGTCTGACTGGTGGCAATTATCTTACCTTTTTTGCGTGAGGACTTACCTCTACTTCTCGAGGATATACCCTTGGCATTGAGACAGCCGCTCTGGTTCAAACATGACGGCGCGCCTGCTCATTATGACCAACGTGTACGGATATTCCTACATGAAACTTTCCGTAATCGATGGCTTGGTAGGGGTGGTCCAGTATTATCGCCACCTCGCTCTCCAGATCTCACACCCA
This sequence comes from Thermobia domestica, assembly GCF_964235325.1. Classification (NCBI taxonomy): domain Eukaryota; kingdom Metazoa; phylum Arthropoda; class Insecta; order Zygentoma; family Lepismatidae; genus Thermobia; species Thermobia domestica. The sequence continues at coordinate 149,082,751 of NC_137459.1, read as the reverse complement.
TTGACTTCTTTCTCTGGGGTGAAATGAAACGGATTGTCTATGAAACACCTGTGCAAACAGCCGAAGAACTCGTGGCACGTATTTCGATTGCTGCGGCGAGAATTTCCGATACACCGGAAGTATTTGGCCGTACCAGGCAGTCTGTTATTAACCGATGTCACTTGTGCAATGCTGCTCATGGAGGACAGTTTCAACACCCATGCTGACGTGTCACGATGAATCTTTCTACGCATGCGCACAGAACATTGAAAGGCACATGACATATTCTACATATGCATCTGTAATATTTAGGGAGGTCATTGTAGTTTGATGTAGGTCCATTTGAGACAACAGGTAGCTAGTGCAATGCTGGTAGTGACGGTGCTAATACTAACACTAATACAAAATACTAATACAATAATACATTAGTTTTATTCGTATTCCTCACCATTTTCTTCTTCTTCTCCTTCTTCTTGTTCTTCTTGTTATTATTATTATTATTATTATTATTATTATTATTATTATTATTATTATTATTATTATTATTATTATTATTATTATTATTATTATTATTATTATGATTAAATGCTTATTGAATTGCACTTTCACTCTCCATGCGCAAAATCACACGTTGAATCTTGGATGACAGTTCAAACTTCTGCTGTGCCTCGGCATCTTGCCGTACTGTGTGAATCTCTTTACTCAGTTTTTTCATTGTTTTTGTTTGTATTGCAATTGTAGTAATCAGCTGCAGCTTGTCTTCTACGAGTACTATTTTGGTTCCTCTATTGTCAACGTTCCATCACCTCCCTATTAGCGCTTTTTAATTACACAACTGTCGACCCCCTGTAGAGCGCTGTATGTCCCTACTCCACTGTCGGACTGCCCTGTCTGCTTTCTCGAACACATGCTTTGAATAAATCTGTAGAAATTGCGCTTCTTTCCTGTACGGTTATGCCCGGGAAACCTGACGCACATTGTGTTTCTGCATCGCGAAGCCCCAATTTACGATTTCAGAATATATCGAAGACTGAGCTTTGCTAAGTTATTTTAAAAATACGTAATTTATAGTGATATTAAGTATATGCGTTATGAGCCCCGAACAAATTTTCTAAGTTTGCTTTCTAATAATCCTCCTAACACTTAGAAATATAAAATAGCATTTTTCACATATGAATATTGCAGAGTTGCTTATTTCTCTGGAACTCATTAGGCTCAAATATAAGTTTTGTGTAGTTGTTCTTAAGAAAATCAGCTCAAACTGCGAGTTCTAGCCAATTAATTTTCTCGCACCTAAAAATGGGAAATTTACCTATTTTGCTTAAATTTTTAGCCCCCTAAAGAAATTATTTTTTTATATACATATCAAAGTATTGATGTTTTTTTTAAAGATCAAACTCTAGCTAAATCAATTTTCGGTGACAAAATACGAATTTTCGTAAAGTTTTATGGAATGTGTTACAACTTTTAACAGTTAAACACATTTATTCGCATACACTACTATTTTTAAAAAAAAATCAAAGACCTATCTAAACTACTTTTAGTAACCTAAAGGAGGTTTTATTCATTTCAGAAAAGCACTCTTTTTAGTTGTCAAACTTATTAGTCAATTACCTCTATTACACTATCGATGCCTCGTAAATTCGTACACAAGCAGTATGACAGTTTCTTAGTAACTTATACAATGTCTCTCTGATTCTGTGTCACAAAGTACACGTTTCTGATCCTAGCACGAGAAGGCTTTGCGCCATACTGATTTATCGAAGTTAGCACAACGACACAGCATTTCGACAACACAGTTCTGAAATTGTAAACGTGCGCATAGTCGTATAACAAATCTGTGGTAATGATTTGATTCCACGCACGTGCGCCATTCTTGATATTGAAATTTTTACAACTTTATAAATGAGGTACTTATAAAATAAGTCGCCTAACATATTCAAAAATGCAATTCAATTGTTTTCAAATTTAGCTAAATTAGTTTACCGTGCATCAAGTTTTACAAAATTGCAGAGAAAAAAATCATTAAACAGTGTCAAGTTAAGATTTGAAAACTTTAAAACTTCCAATCAGAAGAATTAATTTCTTTAGATAATTTGACACGAAATGGACATTATGTTTCGTAATTCACTTAACAATGCAGCACATGGTCACGGTATTATTTTTTATTATTATATCGTTATTATAATTTGTAATTATTCAATTATACATTTAACTATACAAATTAAAGCAGGCAAGTTTACAAATTTAAAATGAAAATTCAGAATTACATTCGCTTATAGTAGAGTATGAATGGTGCTTGTTTTCAAACCTTTAAGGAATGGATAACTAACTAATTTATTTTAAACAAAATCATATAAACTTTATTTCACATGTTTTCATCTTGAAACAGAGTTGTGAAAATCTACTGTATCATGGTTTATTTTCATTTTCATTTATTTATGTTTTCGTGGAGGATGGAATATAGGTACTTAGCACCTATAAAATAAGTGGAGTAAGATATCAAGCTGCTAGTGTTAAGATTTACATATCTCTGTTTATTTACAACATAGTATTTGTAGAAACAGATTAGCTCCTGCTATTTTATGTTGTTTAAACAGATCACAGTGTTCTCAGTAAGAGTACGTCTTCAAAATGTGTCTTTCCAATACTTCCTCTAAGTTTTTGATCTATTAGAGATGTGATGAACATATAAATGTAAAATAGATATAAAAATCATTTTTAGAAGTACACAGCGATTTCAACTGTTCAACGAATTAAAGTTTGAAATCTAACTGTTTCAGTTATATATATATATATATATATATATATATATATATATATATATATATATATATATATGTATGTATGTATGTATAAATAGATATAAATAGATAGATAGATACTTCCGTAACTTAAGCGAAACATTAATAAAAATAGTATCTTTAGGTATGACTCAAAAATTGGACATTTTTGCTTTTGTAGCTACATAAGTTTTGAAATACTGAATCTAAACTACCATTCTTACACACATTGTCCATTATCGTAATATAGGAACATGAACTCATGGAGTTTGGGTTATGATGGCGAGTTCTGAGAATTATTTGTGAAACATCAGCAATCCAGCTCTATCACTAATCCTTCTCAGTGATTGCATTTTGGAGTGACGCGCTCCTCATTTTGTACAACTGGATCGATACTATTCATTGTTAACGCCAAAGCTTTGTTTCTCACAGCTGTGCTCACTAAATCAACAGGTTCGCTTTTGCTTGGCAGATAATGAGCGATTACTAACTAGCATCTCTCTACTTTTTCAGTAAAAATCCACAACTTAGGAAAAAAACTATAATAGATAAAAGAGTTGCTGAGGTCTTTACCCAATTGTCACAACCTCGATCTCAGTGTGATTGATTGCACGTGCATACCCTGCTGAGAGTAAAGTAGGCTGAATAGCAGTTTGCATTCCACATCAATAATAGGAATTGATTTTAATTTATAAATACTGTTTTCTTTTCTACTAATATTTTTGTATATTAAATATCAGAACATCAGTTTCAATCATTTTCAGATTATTTGTACAGTCTCGTCATACTTTCTTAGTTGTATACGAGGCCTATTCAGTTAACGTGTAATAATGTTCTTCATAGAACTTTAATAATCCAACTTTTTATATGCATATATCAATTAAGTAACCCAAATTTACTTAGTATGACATTCTGAATGTTGTACTCAACTTCTGTTTAGTTTCCCAAAGCTGCATCTTTGAATTCGATAAACCAGCAGATGTTAATCAATAATTGGAGTACCTAAATACGGAAATGATTTGCATGCATAATTTCGGCTTATTTGATCTCATGATTTATTCCTAAGGAAGGACATCAAATTTGAATCCTTCGCTAAACAGTTGCTACCTCTTCATACAGCCTGTGCACTGAAGAGGTATTTAAATGAAACTTTACTCTATTTGTGAATTTCTAGTTAGAGCTTAGCACGCTTAGTACATTGGATCCCACGTTAAGGTGTATGTCTATCTCTAATTTAGCCTCGGTGCTGAAAAGAACGCTAAATTTCAATCTAATCAATGTCTAGTTAAGTAAACTAGCTCGTAGTGCTATGTATCAACCGAATTACATATCTATATCTATATCTATATCTATCTATCTATCTTTCTATCTACCTATATATATATATATATATATATATATATATATATATATATATATATATATATATATATATATATATATATATAGATATAGATATATATATAAACTTCACCATATTTAAGTAGAGTATATATGTTGTTTATATGACTCTCAAGATGCCATAATTAAACTATGAAATCGATTGAATCTTCATAAAGTGCATAATTAATTAAAAACGTAGAAATGTAAATTTAAAATAAACTATCTTACTAACCATATTTTAAGAGTAATAAAAGATCCAAAAGCAATAGTAAGGTTTTCGCAATAGTGTGATGTAATTCAACTGTAATAACACAAAGGGATGAATCTTATGCATAATAGAAACTAGGAAAGTTATTATGTTCATATGTGATATAGTTCTTCACAAGTATGAGTTTTTCTCCTTTCGCACCTTTCTAGTGACTAGCGCGCTCGCGTATGTATACGAAATCAGGGGTTCGATTTCCGGTGGGAAATCCTTCAAAGGGTTTTTCCTAGTAAGATAGTGAAATTGGCCCTTGATCCAAATTGGGTCGCTATTGACCAAAAAGGTTACCCTTGACCTAAAACTACATTTTAAAAAATTGACCCCCTACCCTTTTCCCTTACCGAATTATCGTGTCATACAAGCTCAAAGTTGATTTTTTTTTTTTTTAATTTTGCTGGGGTGGTTGAAAAATTTTGAAAGTTTCACAGATTGTAGATATATCTAGATGTAAACGCGCATTTTTTGTCAAAGCCATCGATGCGTATTTTCTTTATTTTTTTGCGTGTTGAAAATTTTTAAAAAAATGTAGAAAAACAATTGGGGGGAGACACGTCACTGATTTTTTGGTTAAAAAATGTGTTATACCCTTAGGTACAACATATTATGGCCATATTATCAAACTATGTATAAACCATTCATTAGCGAAATGTGAACAAAATCGTGTGAGTCGATTTTGATAAAACCGTCCGAAAGCAAACTCATTTATAAGAGTAAACTAGCCTTGGGGTCATTCCTAGGTGTACACATGAGTTATGTCATATTGTCAGATTGGTAATGAAATGCTTATTTGTGAAATATGAATAAAGTTTCCTCAGCCATTTTAGAGCAAATCATCCGAAAAAAAAATATCACTCTCATGAGTAAATTACCCGTTGCGAACTTATCAGAACAAATGATCCATACAATATTGTTAAATAATTAACGAAATACTTATTGTTGAACTGTCAGCAAGATCGCCTGAGTCGTTTTGGAGAAAACCATCTGATAGTAGGCTACCCCTTCTGAATTTTTCCTAAGAAATATTCATACCATATTATAGAGTTGTTAATGACTCGTTGATTTATGAAATAGAAACACAGTCGTTAGAACTGTCTTCAAGAATACAATAAATTTTAATTTCACCATCAATAAACTACTTTTAAGTTTGCGGAGTAGGAAAAAAAAGCAAAACAAAATCCCGTCTACAAAATCTTACAAAACATTTTTAGTTTACAATTTGAAATCGACTCGTTGAACATCATAGCCTCTACGTGAGTGAATACATTTATATCGGGACGAACAAACGGAAGGGCGGACAAGCAAATAGACGAGCAGATATCCGGAAACGTTATTTTCGGCATGCACGAACAATGAAATGTGTAAGCCTGTTGAAATCTTGAATTCACTTCTTTGTACCATGACCATATATTTTCTTTTTTTCTCCTATCGTCACTCGAAAGTAAAATGAAGTGTTGAAAATCATAAGTTTCATCTTGGATTTGATTCTGATGCATCATCATATTGTGTTTATGTTCTAATATTGCTTCCACTGTTATGGATTATAAGAGAAGATGTCTTAATAACTCAAGTGTTTTTTTTTTTTTTTTTGTAAAATACTAGTTTCAACAGCACTCATATTCTTTCTATGCAGAACGTAGATCGTTTCCCTTTCTTTTCTTGAGAGTAGGTAGCGTCCCTTACTTTAGCATATGACATACATAATTTCGATCTCTGCATGAGCTCACATCGTTCGGATTCCACTTTAATAATTAGGTCTCATATAGCCTCGCTGCTGAACAGGACGTTAAATTCAAAATTAAGTCAACTCAATTTCGATCCACGTCAAATTTAGTTTCATATTTCGCATAGTGTCAATGCTCAAAGAGAACGCAAAGTGTAACTTAATAACTTAAAGAAACAGTTTTTTGTGCTGGCACTTACTACTGCATTGATGTATTTTCAAGTGACAAATTCATATTTGTAGTAGTACATAGTTGCAACTTCGTTTATGTTGACAACGGTTACAACTATATTAAAGCCATTATTTGAAAATTAAGCTGTGAGAAATGCTTGAAGCTATCTTTAATGAGCATTTCTCTTCCAATTTCTGTGGATGCATTTATCTCTGATTCTAAAGATAGGAATTGTCTTAACTTATTTTTTGTGCGAAACTCAGTCGTGTACAGGGACCAATAGATGTCTGTTGTCTTCTGTCACAAGCAAAGATTAATGGAAGTTTTCTTGTATGCGAATAAATCACTTACCCTAAGAACTAATCCCGTTTGACGTATATTTCCAGTTTCTTTTTTAGTTGTGATTTTCTTTCTTTTTGGCATAAATCTTCCTGAAACAAAGGGTCAAAAGGAAGAAAATGTCATTTCTCATTGTCAGAAAGGAAATTCTTGATTTCTTCATAAACCATGCTTACACACACATACACATCTATACATACTTATATTCCTAGCGCACGCGAGCTAGCGAGCGAGAGTGAGAGAGAGATAGAGAGAGAGAGAGAGCGGTTTATGAAGAATTCCAGAACATATACTAGCAAATGCTCCGCACGATACTTGTGCCTCTTACTTCTGCATCCGTCGCGTCATATATTATTGGATTCGTGCAAGTGAATGATATATTTGTTGTCTTAAAGGAACCACCCCGACTATTAAAAATATTACTGTTACGTCTGAAGGTTTATAAGTTATACCTCTAGCAGTCAGTCCCTTTAGGAGTTGACATCCTTCCTTAACACACACCAATAACTTAAAACCAATAAACCTTCGTAATTTCATCTCATTCGATCAAGATGTTTTGAACATACAGAGATCAGCGAGTTTGTTAGTGTTACGTTACGTTCGTGCTCGAATATCACCTGATCAAACACTCAGCATTTTGCAACTTTACTCCTTCTTCTGTGTCGCCCATATTGAATTAATTAAGGTGAATATTAGATTAATATTCTGATAAACAAACACCTTTCATACACAAATTTTATATTATTTTATTCCTAACAGTTCAAAATATATGTGTAATAATAATCTTTCCCGAACCCATTCGATGCACAATTACTAAAAGTCGTACTATTAATTAAGATAGTCGTATCTAATATGTTTAAAAAAAACAAACGCATACCAAACTTCAATCATGCAAGGCCATTTTTTTCAGCAAAAGAAGCGCGTAAAGATAGTTAAAAACTTTTAAACCACCTAGCCCAATCTCTTAGACTGGAGTGTTTCAATATAACAATCTTGATCATATTTGCAGGTAGTCACTAAAAGAATTGTACAAACTTTCTATTTTTTAGGTCCAGTGATTTTGTAGATCTGATGCGTAATGAACCAGTGAATTTATTCTTACATGAGTGTAAATGTTGTAACATTGTGGTTGATGTCATTCCGTTTGTGCATCTAAAGTTCCATTAGAAGCGACATCATACATTTGAAATTAAAATGTTATTTTTTTTATCATTAATCCGTGATTTGTATTTACATTGTATGATCTATATGTAACAGCTAACCACAACACAAACTTAAATTTACTATATTATCAAATAACATCAACATTACGCAACATTAAATAATAACACAAATACTGTGATTTTTTTTTTACTTTTGTGTTTGTAATCTGTTGTTGTTGCACTTTATCTTACTACTGATATTCATGGGCGGACAGACAGCCCTACAGCGAACTCTGCTAGACAAAATTGAGGGTCCACTTTATAAATATGTCAAAAAATGCACTTGACATTATTTGTATGTTTATCAAATATCAGCTTATTTTCTAACCTACATCAACATTCTCAACCTTGATGTTGTAATATCAATTATAGTATAATGATACAGAAGCAGAGAAGAGAATAATGTTCATGATAGTATTGAGAACAAAATATGTCGTAAGTGTGTTGTAATTCAGTTATCAGCGTCAGGACTTAGCTGCACATACGAATCTCTTTGAGGTACCAGCATCAACTATTTGATATTGATTCTACCCGTATTGTTCGTACAAGACGTATCAGCATAAGTTAATCACATATTACGTTAGAAACTATTAGTTCATTTAAATAAAACTAATGATGTGTATTTTCTTTTCAAAGATTATCGCTGAATGTGCTCTAGTTTGTAAATTACTTTTAAATTGTACGACATCGTTCATATGTTCATTTTTATTCAAATTGCGTATTTTTTTTTTATTTACAAAGATATTAAGAATGTATTAGATATTTATACTCTATGTTAAGAAAGTGGCTTCTTAGCACTGTAGTTTGTTCGAATGTTATATCAGAGGCATACTAGCGATCATATGCAAGTAAATACTTGCGTAAGAATACCATAACAATATAGTAATACAATATAGTGTAGAATCGATCAAAATTTATTATCTTTATTTTACTATATGTTGACAGTTTTCAACACCTCACACGTAAAATAAGAGTCATAAACCAACAAGAGTAATTCTTAAGCTTACAAGGAAATTTACTCCATTTTCATGGTGTTTTATGGAAGTAACTATAATATATGTTGCTCAAGTTGAAGGTTTATCGACCGTTATTCCTGACGTTACCAACTTGAAACAATATGTCACATTAGAAATTCTCAAAAAAAAACAGCCTACACATATATTTAGGCAATATTTAATTAACTTTTACTTTAATGGGATGAATTTATCACCTTCGTCAGACTGATATCAAGAGAGTAACAATAGGGGTAAGTAAGTTTGACGCTTAACAAAAGATTCTTGAGAATGCATCAAAATTGATTAACTTTTTAGAACAGTATCAGGGTAAATTATTTTATCAATTGAGTGTTTGGATGGCAAAAATATTAAAATGAAAAAAAAAATACGCTGTCATTATTCACTTCTATACAGTAATACGTTCTTAAGAGTTTTTTCGTAAACAGTAAATTATTAGAAAATAAACTATATAATTATGGTTTTGGTTGCCAAAATAATAGAAATGTAAATTTTTAGTGAGGTGTTAAACTTTATTTTTTTCCTGGAAAATGCCAATTTTGAGCTAAGATAATTTGGCATCTAAGTTGTCTATATTTATATAAAGAATATTTCGAAGCTACAGTTACTCTAATCTCTTATCTTTGACTGAATTCAATTCAATGCAAGGAGGTAATTAACAAATCCTCCAGAAAATTTACACTATATTTCGTCATCATATATTTTTTAAAACAAACATTAAAATTTGTTATCACGGAAGCTTGCAACCTGAGTTTGGTTTCCCTCATTTTACCACTTTTTCTTAAGGAATTTCACATCCAAACAGTAGACTTATTTTACGTTGTTGGAGAAAAATGTACATGTCATGGTTAATTAAAATTGGATAGACCTTAAGAAAGTTATTGCAAAACAGACAGAAATACAAATGCCTTTGGCTTGATTTGTAAAAGTTTTCACACGATTACTTCAAATTACTGAGTTCTTGTATGCATGGTGTTCCTAATCCTAACTTTTAATATCATATATTGCCAGTTTCCTAGATCCTCTTTAGTACCATGAGGAAGGAAGTGGCCACTTACTTTGCTCTACTGGCTTAGTAGCCTTACCTACTAATGGTAGGTAAATAAACTTTCAGGTACCCCACTGTATCGAATGTTATTACTGATACGAAATTGCACGGTAGTCAGTGCAGTTTAGATTATTTTCATAAATATATGTTAGGAAAAATGATCTAGACATCCATTTGAAGCATTATTGTATTCCTAAATAACACGATAAGTTTCGAAAATTTCTATATAGACTAGAGACCATGCTTCAGATTACTAGTCAAGAATGTAAGTTGCATTTCACTTTCAATAGATCTAAAATAAGTATACTAAACAAACGGTAAACAAACATTCACCCTAGATATATAGTCATATTTTGTACGACAACCATGCCACTGATTGAGGTGAAACTGATACTAAAATACCCGGTATACTCTCATTATGTTCTTTACTATGATACTAGCAAAATGACAGTATATACTACGGTTAAGTAGATATGCCATAAAATTGTCAGTAACTTAAATTTTGATTACAATTTAACTAAAAACTATAAAAATATAAGACATTTACTATTCGATCGATCACATCGATTTAAGGGTAATTCTAATGAGTAGTTTTCGAGAAAATAACAATAATAAAATTGTCTGGTGCTAAATGAAGTGTTTCTTTTGTTGTCAGTAATAGTTGTGTTTCTATTTGGGTTGAAGCAATTACTATTGATGTATGTGCTGTATATGTAGCAAAATACACAACTAGCATATTAGTGTTTGTCTTTTATTATCGGCGATATATAAACTCTTTACGCATATACTACTTGTAAAATTACTTTAAAATTATTAGTGTGTAACAGGAAAAAATGTAGCAAGTTGAAGCATATGTCAATTGACAGATATTGTTGAGATGAGCAAAATGGTATACATAAGCTCAAAACCTCATAAGTAGTTTTCGAGAAAATAGACAAGAAAGTAAATTTCTCTACAAATCTAAAACTTTATGCTATACAAAAGCTATGTCATTTATTGAGATGAAACATTCTAATTAAATTGATTAGTTTGGCATGAGTAATATGATATAACATATCTATGTTTAATGAAATATTGCCAAAAATCTATTATTTTACTGCATTAATTCCAATTTATGTTTTAACAAAGTGCCGTCCAATTATAAAATATATGCGAGCCGGTAAACCACATCGAAATAAACAAAATACATACTTGAGGCCGGGTAATTCCCCAAGCACAGTTTCCAAGAAAATTAAAAACAAAGACACTTTTGAGGCTCTAAAAAGATATCATTTATTGCCAATAATAACTAACAATTTTTATTTTAGCTGTGTAGGACTTAAAAATACATTTCGTTTTAATGAAATGCCATGAAAAATTTGGGCAAAGCAAACATGTATTATTACTAATTTGTGCTACAGTTTCGGTAATATATTATTGCCGCCATCAGATATATAATTTGAATGAATAGAATTTGTTCCAATAAAATTCTCAAAAGTCTAAATACAGTATTCGTACTGCCTCAAATATTACAACAAAATGCGTCAAATAACGGATACCCAACTGTCACAAGTATACATTATCATAAGTAATAAGACATATATATATATATATATATATATATATATATATATATATATATATATATATATATATATATATCTTACTACATATGATATTGTAAACTTATCATAATATATATTCAATGGGTTGTTTACTATTCTTCTGCATTTCCGTGTGAGTTTATGTACAACGTATTCTCTTGTGTAACATCGCTTTGTTTAGCCATTATTTAATACAGCATATGTATCAAAACGGTAACGAAGTTCTAAATATGCTGTTAATACATATGTTAAGCTCTTGATTAACAATGAAACGTGACTGTTTTTTATAACGTTTTTTCTAAAGAAATATGAAGGTTGTATTTCTTAATATTGTACCATACCAAATAAGAGTGATAGGCGTAAAACCAATCAGAAAGGAATGTATAAAACACAGTTGATTACGTTGAAATTTTATAGTATGAAACAAATTAGGGACTATTTCTTTTTATACAAAATTCGTAGGTCAGGTAATAAAAGTTTTAGAGTACTGAAGTTGAGATGTTTTCTCAAACACACGTCCAGAATTAGATGCGTCCAACAGTATTCATAGCGGATAATGCTACACAAATTTCGTTCATATTACAATCAGCTTTATGTCATCATGACATTTTTCTCTTCCCTATAATGTTCTTCTAAGATGCTACTATAGTACTTTTATTGTTTCGGTCATAGAGAAGATTTATAGTACAGAAGATGTTATATCACATATTTGTTTCAACTAAAAGTAAATAAAAAAGCTACCAAAGACAGTAGATATGTATGTACCTCTAGTGCAGTTTTCTTTGTTTTAAAAAGTAGTAGAACTGCAGGCAGACTTTAAATTTTAAAACATGTTAACGATTTGAAGCATCTTGGTAATTATATTATTATTTTGTAACTAAATAACGTTTAGCATCTTCATGCTAGGATGTTATTGCAAAGCAACACCCTTTAATTGAAGCGACGTTAATCTTCTTAGACAGAATCCCCTGCTAAACAATTATAGGCTTTAATGACGAAGTTCAACGCCTAATCCGGCCCGTTGCTACATAATTGCCATTTACGAGCAGTAGAGTATTTCCATATGTCACCATTATGTCTCACTCTTGTTTCTCTTGGCGTTCTAATTAAACATTATTATGAAATCTAGTTCAATAATTTAGTTAGGTTGAATACAGAGTATTTACCATTAAACGAAATTTCGAAAAAACAAAACTATTCTTCACTGGAAGTTTTTTTTTCTTCCTGTTTCACATATTACGTGCAATAAATCTGGGTGATACAGATAACTACGTATTCTTCTTTAGTGTATTGCAAGATGTGATATCGTTTCATGAGAGCCAGAGGACCGTAACTCCATTTTCGCAGGTTTACAGACGAGAGGACAAAAATATTATTTTCTTAGAAAGATGTGTTTTTAACACGATGGTAATTGAGCTACATTACAACAGATGATTAACAAGGAGAACAGATGGCGTTACGTTCCATTTACACCAAATGGGGTTTTCAAAATTTTGTTCAAACATGAAGAACACGAAAACAGCATTTTTGGAGTTACGTTCCTCAGGTTTTCATGCGACGATATGTCCCCCATTTTTCTTTACTAAAATCATTATTTTAATATATATATATATATATATATATATATATATATATATATATATATATATAAACTATGCGAAAACAGATATGAACTGTCAATCAAAGTTTATCAAAAAGATAGTTTCTAACCATATACCTTTCATTCAGTCAGAGCTTCAATCTGGCGGACCTGATTATGAAACCTGTTTCTTAGAATATAGTAAATCAAACTTAATTACATAACCAACATTGCATATTTCGGAAGCATTAAGCTATATTAAATATATGTACCAAACTGTTTTATTTGCCACCTTATTTTGTTGATAATTTCATTAGAAATATTATAATAAATTTCTGATATGCAGGTTTTGCATATTCTAAGACTTGTCGGCCCTAAATTTTTAGTACACTTGGCGTTATGGGCGCTGATTTAATCAGACTTTCCATTGGGAATGTGTCATGATTCTAATCCAATTATTGCATCCACTAATTAAATGAGTATACTTGATGAGTGACCAATGATTGTACTCTAGTCGAATGGGTGCGCCTCGAATTCAATGAATATATGCCTAATTCAATAATTAATTAATTCACCCCTTATCTAATTAGTACAGTGTATAATTTAAAGAATTAACCCTCTAGTTTGATGATTTAGGTTTTATATGTACTTGTCTACCTGTCGCGAAACATTGCCTTTCACTTACGAGTTTGAGACAATGCTGCCCATGTTTGGCTCTTCACTTTCTTTGTTATAAGTGTTAAGAAAAATGTTGATGTTTTGTTTACAAACTGATAGAAATTTGGTGTAGAAACTATTAATTTTATAAATTTTTTATAAATGTAAAAGATTAGTAAATTCCGTGTTTGTACACTCTGTGTATTTCCCGAACAGCTCAATTAAATTTTGGTTTGCGAGTAAATTGCGTAAATTGTTACCCAGAAATGAAGAATGTGATTACGCTGTATTTCAGAAAACAATACGTATAGAGATAATATAGTAGAAAACAAAACGTTTTGTACTGCTTACTACAAGTCATTATACCCGGGCGATAATGACACATCTATGTAAGAATGTAAAACTACACCATTAAATCTATATTTTTCAACCTTGAAGAATGATCCTGGACTCATTTATCATTCTAGTCAAACGGCCAATTTTCCAATGCAAGGAAAAAAATGGATGTTTGGGGTAATTTTAGCTACGGTCCAATGGACATGTAAACTCATACAGTGATAAACACTGCAAATGCTTTAGATTGATGACATGGCAAAATTTGTAACGTGGTGTGAATGAGTTAATAATCTCCATTGATCTCCTTCTCTGATAGACTACTCCGATTCTAGGTAGATCATTCTTTTCGAAAATATTTTTTGAATAAAAGGGAAATGAGTCTCATTTTTTAAAAGGAATTTTAAATAGTAAAAAAAGAAAAAAGTTCTCACTCTCAGGGACACTTAGACCTTTTTTTTTTGTTCTATTTTACTTAAGATTATATATTAAAGGCGTTCTAATATATTTCATGTTCACACCATCAAGTAAAGCTAGATATTTTTGTTTTCAGGAATGGAAAGTACTGTAGTTATGAATCTAAATTGCTCAACACAACGATAGTTTTACCAACATTATACTGTCTTTTCTTGCGATGTCATTATTCTCTTTTCTCCGCTTTAAAATTTTACTACAGAATGTTGCACGAGTAGTTGGTGCATTAAAAATTTATGTTGCAAATTTATTTTTTGTACTTCATTTGATTTTTCGTTGAAAATTCATGGACAATATATATATATATATATATATATATATATATATATATATATATATATATTGGGTAAACTATTGATCTTGATACACCCTTGTAACTATAAAACTAATGGACAAAAACATTGAAATTCTGTATCATCATAAAATCTACAAGGGAAATTGTTTGCGTTATATGTGATACTACTAGGTTAAGTGTTGTCAACCCAACACAAAGCTGTTTTTAAATGACATTATGTCAGGTTATCAAATCAATATATGAAACGAAAACTTGAAATATTACACTTGTCATGTCATGTTGAGAGCTAAGGACGCTACAGTATCACAAACATCGAAAGAAAGAAAGAAGAACATATTCTGGAGGATTTTACAACACTATTACCACAAGTTAAATATGTGAGAGGGTCTCACCAAAAGTACGTGGTTATTTCGTTCTAAATCCAAGAACAAGGAAATAGAGGAGTCTAATGTGTCTATTTCTCAACAAACTCTCCCTATTTATTGATACACATGTGTCATCACTCCGGTTATTTTTTGAATCATGTGGCATAGTCATCTTTGGGGGTATGTTTCAGATACTAGAAAAATTGCAATTCCTAAGGATGATCTAGAAGAGAATCCTTAAGGTTTGGGAACAGTCAAAAGTCAATCGGAACAAAATATTATGAATAGGGTGGGTGTGGCAGAAGTTTAGTAACGTGGCCAGCCAAGAATAAGGTTATAACATTAGCATGGTGTGGTGGTGCATGGTCCATGTGGAGGATGGAATTGCCATTTGCTGTTGTTTCTCAGTTAAGTTTGGCAAAACTTCTCTATCCAGAATGTATGAAAATACTTGTTGGTAATTTTTGACCTTTCGGAACAGAACGGGACAATATCACTCCCTGGGAATCCCAGAAGACAGTGTATAGCTCCTTCGCATTGGATGCCGCCTGATGAATTTTGTTGTCGGGTGGAGGTGAATTTATCTATGTCTTTCCACTCTAAACTGCATTTTTATTTCTGGGTTAAATAATGGATGAGTCATTCATTATTACAACACTTCTCAAGAAATTGGGTGCATCTCTTCTGAAGAGTGTCAAATATGCAACACTTGATCGAATCCTTGCCTCTTTTGATCTTAATTAAACATTCGTGGAACCCAGCGAGAAGAAATTTTCCGCTTTCTAGTTATTCGTTCTACTGTTAACATTGCTAGCCCCAATTTGCATAAATTTGCATAAATTTCCTGCATTATGACAAGCCTATCTTCCATGATGAAATTTTCAACATGGACAATGTTAGCGTTAGTTGATGCTGTTTACGGACGTTCAAACCTCTGCTAATCCTTCACGCTCATTCGACATACTTTGATCTCAAGCACTCACTTCCTAACAGCATTTTCTGTATGAACGCTATCACCACAGACACCCTCCGATTTACGATGAATAGCTGCTGCACAACGTCTCTCTGTTGTAAGGATTTTCACAATTACCCATTGATCTTTGACCGAAAATTACATGTTCCTAGACAGTATCAGAAACATATCTTATTCGTTCATGCTCTGTGATTTAACTACTGCCACCTGGCAAACAAAGTATATACTCACTATAGACGAAGAATGGAAGTCTCCTACTCGCAGTTGATTTCCTGAAATGAATGTGGACTTTAGAACAAAACGAGACGTACTTTTTTGTGCACGCCTCATATTTCGAACTAGTAGAAACAAAGTGACAAAAAATTGAAAATTTGATTTTCTTGAAAGGACTTTATTTCGTAAAAGTGTTGAGATAAGTATATTGTTTTCAATAGACATAAAGTTTATAATGTCGTTTGCAGCAATTTGACATATCAAAACATTTGAGAGATATTACCTCGGCGATAAAAAGCAAAATGTGATACATAACTGAAAATGGAGTACTTATGGGAAATTATTAAAACAATATTTTATTTGGTTTGCTTAAATGATATTACAACAAACCTTTTGGTAGACGCAGTTACATGTTTATGGAATTACATATTTTTTTTTTACCAGTGCTGAAAACTTTAACAGTTTTTACCATCTCCTGAACAGTTTGATATATTAAATTGCTGTAAACGGCATAGTGCTTTTCACACCTATTGAAACCCATTTAAGCGATTGAGTAAGGTACTTATCTAATCAGTCTTCTTTTTCGAAATAAAGACATCGGAAAAAAAGAGTCAGATTTTCAATATCTTGAAACTTATTTCGTGTTCATTCAAAATCGGCCTGGTCATGACCATAATATAAGAATCTAAAGTCCTTTGGATATGCATTCCCCGATCCGTCTCGACTGTGTTGTTATTGCTGCAAGAGGCACCAAAATTTGGATGTTTTTCATGCTATAGCATCTTTAGTTTGTGACACTGGATTATAAATATAACATTCAAAGTTTTCGATTAACATGTAAATTTGAAATATGCAATAATCTGTCATAGTGCTATTAGGTAAATATGCAACTTTATGTTGAGTTGGCAACACTGTTAGCATTGTGGTACCGCAGAATATTCTAAACAATATCCCCCTGAAAATATTTGCTTATTACAAAATTTCAGCATTTTTATCTATTAGTTTAAAAGTTACCAGGGTGTCCGATTATGATGATGAGTTTTAAAACGTCAGACCCTGATCATCTATATAAAAATGTGAAATATTATATTGTACCAGGTACAGTTTGATCTTGACCTGCCACAAATAACAAGCGTGCAAAACATAGTGTTCAGAGTTCTGGTCCTTAAGTTATGCACTCGCAATTTTTTTAGTCGATTGATTGGGCATAATAGAAACGTAATACATATACCAAATATGGAAAACAATTTTGATGTTATTTTCTAGTATTCATATAAAGCCCATTTTATTCAAAGAACTAGCTGGTTGTTGTGTTGAAATAGATCGATGGAGTGTTAGAGTTCTCACACAACTCAAGATTAGCATTTCAGTTTAGAGAAGTAATATTTCTAAACTATTTAACAAAAAACAGCAAACTAGCCATGCGCGGCTATACAGTATGATCACAAAATCATGCCTTCCCATTTGCTGATACAAAGGATTTATACATATCCTTTGTATCAGCAAATAAGAAGTAATTATTTTGTGATTGTACTGTAGAGCCGCTCCTGGCTAGTTTGCTATTTTTTTCTTTGTTGGACTTCGGCTTTTGCGTAGCAACATGGGAAACAAATTTAAATTTACATCCCAATTTATAAGTTTGTATCACCCTCTTGGCAGCTAAGAAAACATTATTATTATTATTATTATTATTATTATTATTATTATTATTATTATTATTATTATTATTATTATTATTATTATTACATTCAACGAAATAATATACACTTTATATGCATCACAAACAAATATGGTAATTGAAAGCAAAGTAGGGAAATAGTAAGTAACAGCAATTATTTTTTTTAAAAAAGGTTCTAACATTGACATTCTGCAAATTGTCTAAGCTGATAGATGTTCTTGAATGTTCTCATTTGAAGTTCTTTTTTTTTTTTTTAATTAAGTTTTCAATCCATGATGACTTCAAGAAACGGGGAATTGGAATTACACACTCCACGAGGGAAACTTTCATTTTTACTATAAAATAAAATATCTTATTACACACAAATGTTCATTTTCTAATTTTAGTCAATTGCTAGTCGAATCCAATTTGTTTTCTATTTTTGTTTTGATCAAAAGATCCAATATATTTCTGGCAAAAAAAAAAAAAAAAATTCTTGTACGCCTTATACCTGGAGAACTACATATAGTGTAGCCAAACCAAAACTACTACTTAACTCAGTCTGATATGCTTATTCCGTTAAAAAAAAATTGAGTCCGTTCAAAAATTTCGTGGCCTTTCACCCATATATATATATATATATATATATATATATATATATATATATATATATATATATATATAGAGAGAGAGAGAGAGAGAGAGAGAGAGAGAGAGATTAATCCTTATATACAATTGCAGAACGACCGAACATATTTTGTTTTGCTTTAGTTATTTTACTACGAAGTTTGCAACACCGTCTTTAATGGTCGTCTTCGAAATTGGCTTTATTTAGCAATAGCGTCAGATCACATGCCTTATTTGCCTTTCTGTCCAAATGTTCTGGACAAGCTGCAAAAAGTGCACAAGGATAGGCAGCTGCAGTATGTGTTCGGTCAAATGTCTTGCTGGATGTAAGTCTACACTACAACCACATACACATTAGGACTTAGTCTTCTCTGTTCTGCACTTCGTTTCTTCAAGTGAAGCTACTGATAATGAATAAGAATGCATATACTGTGGTAACCGTCTCCTTTAGCCTAACCGGCATAACTGTGGGACGTAAAACTCAAAGATTTCATTTTTTCATATACTGTGGTAAATTATAATTACTAAGTGCACAAGGAGAATCTTGTTGCAATATACAGTTTATCAAAGGTTGTTTTATCAGGAGGTACATATCTTCAAAGAAGAATTGCGGAAAGTTAAAAGTTTTCCGTTTTTCTTGTGCAAAGTGAAAGTTGTTACAAAAATGTTTAGCTGCGTACATATGCATCTTTGAGACTTTCAGAACGACTTTTCTTTCTTTCTTTTCTTTTTTTTTTCAAAAATATCTGTTTTGTTTACTTGTTCCACATGAATTGTTTCCATGGAGAATAGACCCTTTTTATATTTGTGATTGTACGTTAACACTAGTTGAAATGCCCCTTATTTGCTCAGAGAGAATAATATAATGGAAAACATCTAAACTCCTTCTCCCTATAGGATGCGCATTTCTCTGAAACTGTAATGATAAAAATCCATAATGTCACCATTTCCACCGCTATCCCTCACCCCTTCTTAACATCATGACAATGGGCTGCACGTGGATTTAAATTGCATCGGGAGAGTCAAAAACTGATCTCAGCGACCTCGGAAAATTTAGATTGGGCATTAATATTGGTCGTTTCCGAATGTTTTTACATATCACATTTTTCCACCAACACTTCTCACCCCATGCTTATGGGGATGGATTAGGATCTAAACGGAATCATGAGTGTCACTATTCATCTCAGCAACCACGGAAACTGTAAATTAGACATTAATATTGGTCGTTTTCTGTTATTTTTACATGTCACTCCGTTTCCGTACTCACCTCTCACCTATTGTCACTTCTCATGCCGAGAGTCTGATAAAATAATAAGCTAGAACACGCTCCAATAATGTACCAAAAATCATCAAAATCAACCTACCAGTGTAAGAGTTAATTGCCAAATATGTTTATATATGGTGGACTATTCATCTTAATACGCCTTTTGATCTTTCAAACTAAGGGACAGAAACACTGACATTTTGTAATGGACAAAAAACACCATTCAAACACACAATACCATACTTGCTGTGCAGTATTGGAAAATTAAAGCACTACCGTATCTCAAACATCGAAAAGCAACTAAGTTTTGGAGGGTTCTAAAACAGTAGTAACGCAAGTGATACGGAGGGGTAATGAAATCAGCAATTGTATTACGGGAAATGTTCCTGCACACACAAAGGAAAAGTGTTATTTAGATGTCTGATTGTCTATTTGTTTCTCTGTATGTGCGGTGTTGTAGAGGCAACACTGTTCAACGTTTCAAAGTAAACTTTTAAGATTTATATTCGTTTTTTCAAAGGGTTGTTCGTATTTTCATTCTGCATCTAAAAATGAAGGTTCGTTACTGGAGTGCGTAATTTGCAAATTGCAATTAGGCTTTGATAATGTTTTAATTCACAAACAAAATTTCGTTAAAATTCTACGTATTCAATAACACATTTATGTCCAAAAAAATCTAGAAATGGTTATTCGTGATGTGGGTGGGATGACTAATGATTTTGTTGGCATTTCCTAAATATATGTTTTTCAGGGTTAAATATGTGTAATAACATTTTAAAAACTGTTCCATTATGAACAATATAATGTATTGTTACAGTAGATTGTTCATACTGAAGTTTCCCAATACATTCTTGCGGGGTAAGTGTCCACAGTAAGTCTATAAATGCTAGTTTTACTGTATTAATTAATATTATTGTTTACAGTTTATCTCCTTTTAAACACCCATAATAAGATACCTTTTCACTGAGCAAGTAAGAGCTGAGAGGGAAAATCAGATAAACTTAATATCACTTAGTCTAAAGAAAAACGGAGAATGAAAGCCTTCCAAATGCAGTGCTGCAGAAGAGTGTTGATAGTGGGTTGATAACGGTATTAAAATGAGAGAGCGTTGGACACAATAGAAGAAAAAAGGAACATCCTCAAGACTATGCAGAAAAGAAGAGATATAATGATTGGACATACTAAGAGACAAGGAGAAATCGCATTATTGGCAATGTAGAGAATGACATAATGAAAAGAAATACCCAGAGAATGGTTGTGATTGAGATATATATGGACCAAATAATAGAAGATGAAGGGAAGAAAAATAAGGGAATGAAAGGTTTGGCTCAGAATAAGGCAAAACGGAAAGTTACTACATGAAACCAATCGACAGATTGCTGACCCAAAAAGTAGTCAAAGAAATCCAGAAACGCGGAGAATGGCCAGGCAATATCGTAAAGGACAAAATCGCCTGGCCAAGCAATAGCCTACAGAAATGAATTTCCTGCAAGTCACTTTCAAACAATATTTCCAAAGCCTGGACATAGCTAATTAGCGTTTTCACACTCAAAGACTGTAGAGTCACTCCCATTCCGTGTAAACTTTAGGTAAAATCGTTAATTACCTCAGTAAGAAATGGCTTTTCATGGTTTGTCTCAAAATCACTTTTCCCGAAGTTAGGTTTAATTATATATCTTTGCATACCGATCGCACTTTGTGGAAACTGTTAGTAGAACTCATTACCTAACGTGTGTGTGTGTGTGTGTGTGTGTAGGTATTTATGTTCAGGCGTAACTCTGGAATGCTTGAAGTAATTTCAATAAACCTTACTATACTTCATTTATTATCTATAAGGTCCAAGTTTATCCGCTATTATCACCCTTGAGGGGAAAGGTGACATGTAAAATAACAAGAAAAGAAGATCGTTATTAGTGTAGAATCAATATTTTTGGAGGTCATTAAGTTAATTGGTGGCAATCCCGATACTGCTTAAATCCAGTTTCAGCCCTCAGTAAGGGTAAGACCCCCTAATGCCCCTGGAGAGTGTGGGAAGAATGAACATGTAAAACTAATCAAAATTACTTGATGCTAGCGTTGAATCCATAATTTTTGGGGTGTCTGAGATGAATAGTCACACTTCTGATACCGCCGAAACTAAATTCAGCTCCCATAGGCATGGAACTGAGAAGTGAAAAATAAAATGTCTGAGATAACCGAGATTAGTGTCGAGTCCTTAGGGGTCTTTAAGTTGTGCCACCCCCGATGACATATAAGCTTAAGTTTAGGGAAGAACGAACATATCAGCTGGCTCGGAAATTTAGAGGGTCAACGCGGAAGACATAGAAAAAAGTATTTGAATGTAAAGGTATGAATGCATGTATATAAATGTATTGTATGTTCCTGCATAAATTTGGACGTCCGGACCAATTTCAATCAAAGTTGGTGAACATACGATTTACAATCTGGAATAAATGCTGTTGGAGTAAGTCGCCCAGACGGTAGGTTTGGAAATGGATGACATGTAGTAAAAATCAAAACTACCTATGCTGAAATGCTGAAATGCAGTATGACGTTCTCAATACTTTTTAAAAACAAGTTCAGGCATCGTTATGGAGTGGAAAGAAATGAAAGATGAGATGTTGAAAATGGCTGAGCTTAGTGTCGAATTCATAGGTTTCGGGGCAGGTAAACAGTGCTAAATATTATAATTGTACGAGTAATGCAGCGTGTGGGCATTTCAATATCACTTAGCCTAAATATCTGTTTCAAATTATATTATTCGTTGTTAGTAAGTAATTGCGTGTGTTAGTGAGTATAAAATCGAAATATTTTTGAAAAACCATCAAAAAACAGGTTATGTGTCAAACAATGTATCTAACTTCGGTAGATTTCTGCTGAACACGGCAGTTTAACTTCTTGAGTAGCCTGAATTGTTTTTGCTAAGTAATGTATTTAAAATAAAATTCAATACTGATGATGTATGTGAGACACATACAGAATTTTTGATTATGACTATACCATGACAAATTCATTGATTATTTCTTTGTTTTATTCAGTGATTCAGTAGAGAAAATGCACAGTGTATTGACAAAACAAGACAACGACCTTAACTGCTAATATTTAAAATCCTTTTCTGTCACCGAGGCTATTTGAGACGGAAGCTATAGTTGAATGCAAAGTCTGAACCTTGGGTGTATCCGAAGCAAATATCACCGGAAATCATTAAACGCACACAAAAACACGAAACTGTGTAAATAGTTAGATTCTAAACTTTTAATAAAATAAATATCCGCTAGAGGAGTGGCTTTGATCAAAACGATTTTAGGCATATCTTTAACTCTGTATTAATCTGGTAAGTGTTGAGAAACCCCAACTGTATGAAATTGCTCAACATCACTTAGTTGGTAACACTGTTCTTTCATTCTTTGTGTATCTTTCAATCGCACAATAAAAAGGGAGTTTAGTGCGATTGTTTTAGTGCAATTGCGATGCATTACATTATTTTTACAAGCATCTTTTAAGTATGTGGTGTCACGAACCGTGCCAGACTAGTTACATTTTTTTCGTTTTTTTCTTTCCTTTTTTTTGGGGGGGGGGTAAAAAGCTTATTTCGTTCACAAATATAATGTTGCTTCTATAATAATACTGTTGGTTCTAGTTATCCTGTTAAAGTTATATTATAATGGAGAAGGAAGAAAAGTGTGTTAGGTGATCTTCGTAATTGCATCTAGATATTCTAGCCTTGGTCTTCCTCTTCCTGGTTTACCTTCTTCCTTTCCTTCTATCAGCACGGTGATCCAATCGGAGTGTCGAATAAAATGGCCAAGCATGATGTTTCTTATTTTTCCTGTTACCTTCCCTGATCTGTTGTCCTTCATTAGCTTCCTTTAGTACGTCTTCATTCCTTTTCTTTCCTGTCCATGATATGCGCAGCATTCTGCTCCAACACCACATTTCAAATGCTTCCAGCTTGGATATTTCAGCTTTTCTCAATGTCCACCTCTCTGATCCGTAAAGTGCCACGTTCCATATCAGTGTCTTAATAAATCGTTTACGAATATCCAGCAACACATTTCTTGATGTTAGTAGTCCTCTTTTCCTCTAGAATGCTTGTTTAGCCTGTGCTATTCTGGAACTTACATCTTTTTCATCTCCCGTCCGAGAATATTAGACTACCTAAATAGGGGAATGTTCTAACATATTCGATTTTCCCTCCATCTAGCCATACGTTTGCTTCTTCCTGTCCTGCTCTTGTGCACTTTATCACTTTGGTATTCTTCTTATTTACCTTCATTTTGCATTTTTTTTTAAATTGGTCGTTCAAGTTTTAAAGTGCTTCCTGCATGTCGTCATTTTTCTCCGCTATTAATGCTATGTCATCAGCAAACCTTATTGTGCTGAAAACCCGACCCTTTACTTATACGCTCTTTTCGTTTTTCTCAAAGAATTCTTTCATTGCCTCTTCTATGTAGACTTTGAACAGGAGAGGTAAAAGTTCACATCCTTGCCTCACTCCTTTACTTGTTCTTGTTTCCTTCTGATCTTTTCCTATAATAGTCGTTTCGTTCCTATAAAGTTGGTGTATTATTCTTCTGTCTCTGTAATCCACTTTCAGATTCTTCAACGCTCTGAACATGATATTCCAATCTACGTTGTCAAAAGCTTTCTCTATATCTACAAATGCTATCACAATTGGTTTGTTTATTCTGATTTGCTGTTCCATGATCAACCGTAGACTCAGTATTGCTTCCCTTGTTCCCCTTTTCCTCCTAAATCCAAACTGGTCCTCCGATATCCGTTCTTCGATTTTCCCTTCTATTCGTTGTGCGATAATTTTGAACAGTATTTTTGATGCATGGGAAAGCAAACTTAATGTTATGTGTTCTTCGCATTTTTGTGCGCCTTTCCTCTTCGGGATTGGTACCAATATGCTTTTCTCGAAGTCTCTTGGTATTTTTTTTCCCGAGATGTACATTTCATTAATAAAATTAAATAGTTTCTTCATTGTTGCTATTCCGAGATTCTTAATCACTTTCTCTGGTATTTGATCTATTCCTGGGGCTTTATCATGTTGCATTTTCTCCAAAGTATTGTCAAATTCACACTGTAAAATTGATGGTCCTAATTCATTTTCATCGACGTCTTTTTCCTGCTCTATCTCTTATTCGTTCACTTTGTCTCTTTTGTAGATTTCTTCAATCTATTCCTTCCGTCTTCTTGTTAACTGCCCCTCTTCTGTTAGTGTTGTTCCGCCCTTGTCTATGATAATGTATGTGCGTTTCTTTTTCTCACCGAACAGCTTTTTACATTTCCATATACCATTTCTGTATCGCCTTTGATTATATTTTCCTCAATTTATTTGCACAAGTTGTTTATCCAGTTTTCTCTTGCCTTCTTTACATCTCTGTTAATGTTATTTCTGCAACTTCTGTAGTCCTCTTCTTTGTTTGCTATCTTAAACTGTCTCCTTTTCTCCATCATTTTCAATATTTCTGCTGTTATTTAGGGTTTATATTGGGTTCTCGTTTCTCTTCCTATGTGCTCGTCGGCAGCGTTTGTAATCCTTGCTTTCATAGCTTTCCATTTCGAGTCGATGTCATCAACTGCTAAAGCTACCTTAGACGTCTCTTTGTCTGTCGCATTTGCAAATACCCTTTTCATGTTTTCATCTCTTCTTAGCTTGATCGTGTTCCATCTTTGGTTTGATGCTACCACTCGTTTCCTCTTTAGTCGGAGTTCGCTCTTCATCAGAACTAAATTATGGTCTGAGTCAACGTCTGCTCCTGGGTAACTCTTACTGTTCTTCACTTGATTTCTAAATGCTTGTCGGACCAAGTATATAGTCTATTTGATATCCTTCTTTGTCTACTGGTCTTGTCCATGTGTATCTTCTTCTTAGTGGTTGTTCGAAGAGAGCGTTCGTTAGTCAGATTATGGGTTTTGCAGAACTCAACTAATTATGCAAATCTCTCATTCCTTTCTCCTAGGCCGAAATTCCCAGTTACATTCTCTTCTTTCCCTTCGCCGGCTAGCGCGTTCCAGTTACCAATAATGATTAAATTGTCCTCGTCTTCAACTTTCATCAATACTTCTTCTGTTTGCTCATAAGTTTATTCTAGTTCCTCATCTGTGTAGCTGGATTTAGGCATATATACAATAGCCCTGCATGGGCCGGCCCGGAATATGCCCGGCCCGGCGCTGCCCGTTTCAAGTAATATCAAACTAGACCGAACCTTAACCCGGCCGAACCGGGTCGGGCACATTCCGGGCCGGACACAAATGCTATAGGGACACACTGAAAGACGGATTGGAAACTAATGTTGTCACCTTTCTTTTTTAATGTCCTCCACTACCCCCGCCTTTGCTGTGTTCGTACGGTCTTACTGTCAGCCTATGTTAATCGTAATGTGTTTGGGAAACTGACTCTTTATTCAAGACTGCAAACTACTGTAATACTAATACTATCACTACTTCTATTAATACTACTACTTCTTCTACTATTACTACTACGACTGTTATGACTTCGCGTCAGAGTTGACATGTCTGTTGGTACCGACTTTATCTCCTACGTACAGAAAAAAAAAAACGGAGAAATGCTAGTTATTATGGCCGTCCTGCGTAGAATGTGAACCGATGCTTGATCTACAAGGGACAACGATGGCTCAGTAGGAAAAGCACTCACATCTGGTGCTACAGGTCGTCGGATGAATCCCTACTTGTGCTATGTGAGCTTTGCGGTTGACAAACACCGTGTGCGTGGAAGTTTCCGGGGTGATCCCGCTTCCTCCCACTGTTTTCATTCCACCAATTCATCCCATCATCATCCATACAGCCTGAGCCGTAGCTACCTAAAGAACGTATGATAAAGTCAAGTACTTGACCTACTAAGTAGAATTTGGTACGCTACCATAAGACCACGGAGGCCAAAACCGTGAACTGGCGTGCTCATAAGATCAGTGCAATTTGTAGTAATGTTCAATGAGCAAGGCAAATACTAAATGGTGTTACATCTTCCTGTATTGTTTACAGTATGATACTACAAATATAACAAAATATAATGATCAAACAAATTACCAAGACGCCAGGGTTGATTAGGTGTTCCTGGAACAGTGGTTCAGGGGTTGAGCGTTCACATCTGGTGGATGGGGTCCCTTGTTCGACCCCAGCTTTCCCCAAGTGAACTTTGTGGTGGACAAACACCATGTGGGGGGTTCTCGGCGTTCTCCAGCTTCTTCCTACTTTATTCATTCCACCATTTCATTTATATCTCATGATCACCGTCTCCTTTAGCCTAGCCGGAATAACTGTGGGACGTGAAACTCAAAGATTTCATTTTCATTGTTTTGTTTTCGTATTACTAGTAATAGCAGTAGTGGTATTCGCTGTCGTATTAGTATAGTAATGAGTAGTAGCACCAGTAGTAATTGTAATAGTAGTAGCAGTGGCAACAATAGTGGAATTAGCACTAGCATTCGTAATCGTAATAGTAATACTAGTATTAACAGTAGTTGTTGTAGTATTAGTATCACATACGGTGTAGCAGTTTTACATATCTTCTCTGTTACTCGTAATGCACTAATGAGTGTAGTATAAGACTTTTACGTCCATGAGCTGTATTATTGTATAATAAACATTACTGGACAGAGCAAGCACAGATAACAAATAGACAGTCAGAATAGGGATATAGAGAACAAGCCGTGGGTAACCTTTCACACGATTTTCCCATTCAAGAAGAACAAATAGACATTGCAATATTATGAAGACACATTTCTAATTTTTATTTGCATATTGAAGGATTAACTTAACTTATCAACTTGGTTGTTCTCAGGCTGGTTACACCCGGGCCGTTTGTGCCCGGTCAAGTTAGAGCCCGGCCCGTTCTCTGCCCGGCTCGAGGTTCGGGCTCGGTCGGGTCGAGCCGGGCACAGAATGCAGATCCATCTGGGCCGGGCCGTCTTCGGGCCTGGGTTTGCAGGGATCTGATATACTTGGATTATCGTCGTATTCCCCGGTTCGGTTCGATTGCTATCTTCAACATTACTATCCTTTCATTGTATCTTAAGCTTCGTATAACTTTCTGTCCTATCTTCTTATTCAAGACTAAACCGACACCTGCTGTACCATTTACAGATCCTGAGTAAATAATTCTGAAGTCCCCGCTCCACATGTATCCTGCTTCAGGCCACCGAACTTCGCTGATTCCCAAGATATCAATCTTCATGCGTTCAATTTCTTTCTTCAGGTTTTCCAGTTTTCCACACTGTAAGAGCGATCGCACATTCCAGGTTCCTATCCTGCAGGGGTTTCGTTTGATGGCGACCGAAGAGGCCCTGCTTTGTTTCCCTCCACTGCCAGGGACGACCCTCTGTGAAACAGTAGTGTCGCATTCCCTAATATTACATTCTCTTATTTCTCTTTCCATGTTGCTTTCTAGGACTGAGTAAAGTGGTGGAGTCCCAGGTCCTTCCACTTCGCAGTGAAACAGCCATAGAGGACGAATAGAGATTTAAATATTGTCACATACACCAAGAAAGCCTATTAGTTAGGCGGGAATAGCACCACCAAGTGGTAGGAAACATTTTGTCTCATACAAAATAGAAAAACGAGATCTTGTAATATTATCAGAATACGTACTCCATGTGTAAAAGATGAGACCAAGAATTTTAAAAGTATTTTTTACAATGTTTACAATTCTACTTTAGTTATGGTACAATAGAAACAGTTGTACTAAATTGACTAAGCAAATATTGACTAAGTTCCAGAAAATTATGGTGATCATGACAAGAAGAAAATCAAAAGAACAATACTATTAGGAGTCAAAGCAGCCATTTGACTTCTACATGGCAATAACATGCAAATCAAATAAGTAAGATTTAGATATTTTTGTTGCACGAAATAGTAGTGGAATGGGAATTTTTCAGACCACTATGACTTTGCAGAGTTTCAGCTTTTCGTTCAAGCATCCTCGGTGTGATCACAATACTACTAGACCAAAGAGATCCGAAATAGATAAACGAACATCTACACAAAACTTGTCTGAAACATTTGTTGAGAAATATAAGTTGGATTATTCTGTACGGCAATTGTTCATAGCAGAAGAAATACTTGGTAAGTTTCGTGATTACTAATCATTTTGTCAATACCGAGCAAACCGGGAAAATACGGAACTAACTTCTTTTGCTCTTGAAACTCAAGAGTTTTCTACACTCTATATCTTGAAACTTAAGCTACGAAGCAACCTGATGGACCATGTCAGCTAAATAATTCACCTGAGTTGGTTATATTATGAATGGTGTCTCCAATCTCAGCATCAGGACGAAAAGTGACAACGGACACCTAATTTACAAGTGTGCGTTTCTAAGAAGCTATTAAGAGACCATCTAGGCATAACCTTACCCTTCTAGGCATGCTAAGAAAAATAAAAGAGGTTCCAAAAGAGCTGACTGAAACTAAATCAAGAAAAACGAGCAGTAGCATTTTCTGCTTCTCTAAAGATTCAAAGCTGCCTTCATATACCCCAAAGAAAGAAAAAAATGCACTACTTTCTACCATGCATCATGATGACAAGATTGACGAGACCTGCAGGGCAGTTAAGAAAACCAGAAATTATTAGGTCATACAACAAAACCAAGAGGGGTATGTACTTTGTTCATCAAATGTGTACCACATATGATTTTTAGAAATTCTAGCCGTTGGCTACTGATAGTATTGTATACCCTACTAAATGTTACTGGTATTAATCCCCAGGTTATATTTGAATATAACACTACCAAACAAGTAAAAATACGCCAGTTTCTCTAACTTGGCCTTGAATTTGATGGTAGAATAATGCAAGTGTCACATCGCTTCCAGATGCAATCCACCCAGGGAATTGAAAGTAAAGCTCAAACGGCGGTCATCTAAACTTGAAGAGACACTTTTTCCAAAAAAGTTTGTCAGGGACATTACGCTGTTTATTCAAGTTCTAAAGACAAAAAACATGGCTCATGTGTAAGGGTTGTGGGAAATTCTCATGTTTGGACCGTATAGTTTCCTCGTGCAAAGAATGTGTTGACCAAGGGAGCGATGAATCTGGTTAATTTCAAACAAATAAATTTGCGTAGAAGGCAGTACATACATTGCATGTTAAGTAATCCAGAGTATTTTATTATATAATATAAT
The DNA here is from genome assembly GCF_964235325.1 of Thermobia domestica. Lineage (NCBI taxonomy): Eukaryota > Metazoa > Arthropoda > Insecta > Zygentoma > Lepismatidae > Thermobia > Thermobia domestica. The sequence continues at coordinate 149,052,684 of NC_137459.1, read as the reverse complement.
ATTTACAACCTTATTACAACATTTTGTAAAGTTTAGAGCACATACTTTAAAAAGAATATTAATCAATCCCAGAAAAAGCAACAAAAATTGTAACAACGCATTTTTTTTATTTTTTTTTTTTCATGTCAGCTTCATTAGTTTTTGATTGGAAATGTACAATTTAATGTAAAAATATTATCCACTGAGTCTTTATGCTGTTCATGTGTTATAACATTGTTGAAGAATAATCAGTTTGCGGTTTATCATGCACCACCAGACTAATGACGTGCTATTATTCCACCAAACTAATGCAGGGTTGACACGGAAAGAAAAGGAATACTGACAATAACTAGACAAATCTAATGCAGAACAATACACATTTTCAAATAAACTTACCATATTCAGTTAAAGTATTGAAAACACAATATTATTATTTTACCTTGATACACTATTTCATTTCCCTCAGTATCGAAAACAGTGTCATATATATTAGGTTACAAACAAAGACATTATATAAAATGAATAAATACAACTTTCATATCTCTCAATTCTTCGATATTCAGGCAACATGTGATAAATATTAACATACCAGCAAAATCAATATCATTTTTTTCAAGTATAGAAGTTTTATTTACACAATTTAGCAGTATGAAAAATCACGTGATTCTCTTATATGCAACATATTTATTATTTTATCTCCCCCAGACTCTTTGCTACTCCATCCTCTCCGGAAATTATACAAGGAACACGAATACTCAAATCAACATTATAATTTCACGATTCGGGAACCTATTGAATATCAATTGAAATACGCTTGTCTTTTTTTAAATGATATTGCACACCTGGAAACAAAACACTAATTACATTATGTGGACACGATAAATCATTCAGGTATTTTCTCCACAAATTTTCGTTTTTCTTTTGTTTTTTTTTAAATGAAAATTAAGCATATTGCATAGTTGTATCGGATGTTTTATTCCGGAGCACTTATTTATTTATACATATTTCTGGGCATTACTGACTTCTAGGGCTTTAAGCCCGTCATGTATAAAGGATAACGTCCCTCGGCGAGCACACTATCCGGGAAAGGAGAGAGAATGAAGCAGCCTGGGATCTTTATGTGAAATACCATCCCGGCATTTGTCTGATGTGAATGAGGATAACCAAGAAAAACTTAAGTGGAGAGGGTTAACCTGAAAAATCTATTACACATTGCCGACTAAGTATCCCTATCAGGAATCGAACCTGGTATCACTCCTACCAAAGGTGAGAGCGTTAGCGACTACAGCACACGGGGCAACACTGAACATATTATTTGATGGGTAAATATATCCTCTTCAAGTCGATGCAACGCACCACGGGTGGTTTGGAGGGTAAGGTTTCGGACTTAAGTGACCTTGGTAGGTTCACGAGGTGATGTAGACAGCACCATGCTCCGGTCATAGTTCCATACCCAGGTTTACTCAGGTACCCTTTAGCCGCATTGCAACGAGGATAGGGCAATAATTACAGTGCGTTCAGCTTTCGCTGAGGATCTAGTCCTAAATCAAGCTGTCCTTTTTTCAGGTAGATCCCTCACCGCCTACATTATCACAGCTCTGAGTTAAACTTTTAGTATATTGTAAAATAAATATTAGCATCCCTGTTATTGAAACAAATCGTTCCCCTCGAACTAGTTGCATAAAATTTCCTCCATGCTAGTGACTGTCTTAAAATCATGTAAGAGGCAGCGCCGCTAGTGACAACTATCAACTCTGACTGTGAAATATTAGGAGTATGACTGACAGACTAAGGTATCTTGTGGCGTGGGAGACCCGAGTTCGATTCCTGGCGGGAGCTCATGTGGTTCGGTTTCCACGTTAATCAATAGGTCCCGTTTCATGTAGCCTCGCTGCTGAAAGGGACGTTAAACTCAACATCAACCACTGAGGCACTTTGCCTTTACAATACAAATATGCTCAAGACGGGGGACAGGTAAGATATGCGAATTGGATTTTAGAACTTTTTTTTTTAACGGAATCGAGAAATAAAAAAAATGTAATTGGAACTTTAATAAACCTGTTAGCAAATAGATGTTCATTTTAATATGTAATTTATACAAAGAACAAGACGTTTAATCAAGATCCTACCCAGGAGAAAGGGCAATTTCTTAGAGGTCAGAAACACTGAGCATTGGGGAGGGGACATGTCACAAAAAATAACGGGGTACGCGTCATGGGCAGAGGGAGAAACGACATTCCTGTTTTATTTATGAATTCAACCCCATTGCTTTCTTTATTTCTTTGCTAAAACTTTATTGCAATATTAGAAGTTAGTTGGGCTACCGTCAAGCAGTTTCTTTTTTTCTTCTTGTCTGTTTTAAATTATTTCCTACTAATTTAACTAACGATATGTCAGAAAAAAAATATAATAAAGGGCATCCTTGGCCAGGAAATTACAAATGATATTGTGTGGAGAGAACCGCAATCTATCTGGAATTGAAAAGGGGGAAATCAGTCAACATGTGGTGCACAATATGAAAGTAAGGATCAGATCTCACCTATAAAGTTAGACTAATGCATGTGGATGACACAAAAGGATATAATAAATCATGACAACGGCTATTATATACCATTCATTTTTTTTTCGCCACGGAAAGGGAGTACAATTTTCACATAAAGCGCGTTTGAACGAGGAACAAATCTGCAACAGGAGGAATATGCAGTTGTGAAGGGGGAAAACTACGGATGATAAGTACACAAGCAATAAGACCCTATGTGGTGTTATTATAGGATCACGCTCCCTGCTCAGAGCCAGAGAATATCTGTACGTTCAGTTGTCGAGGGGGTATGGGTAGGACAATCTCTGAATCAATCTGCGGCTCCTATGCAGAAGTTGACAGACTCGCCGCCTTAATTTGGAGTGAAGCTTCAAGAATGACGGAGGGCTCTGACAGAAAGGGGAGCCACTACAGTTTCTGGACGACCAGGGTATTTCGATTAAAGCGTCCTAATCAATAACCATTGCTAGGAGGCCCTCATGAAGCTTAGTTGCATGCTATGGGGATAGAAAAGTAATTTCGCCAAGGGTGAAGAATGAGAGAGGGAACACTGAGGGAGTGGGAGACAAGGAAAAAAAGAGGAGCACATGAATGAAAGAAACTAAACGCGAATGATGCTGAGAGATTCATTCTTGTTTGATCCAATCTGTCCGTACTTCCAAATTTGTTCGACCCATTTCTTACCAAAATATTTCCCTCCCAAAAATCATAATAAAGTATTTCCATGGAAAAATATTAAACAAACAAATATTAGAAACTATTAATAGTAGGGAAGCTCAGAATTTCATGGTTTACTTTTTCTTCCTGGCTTGAATTTGAATTAAACATATCGTAAAATTCAATCAAATTATGTCAGAACTTTTTGTTGTTATTTTAATGAACCCTATATGTATTTTAATCAGATAAACTATTATCTGTATAAACAACTCCGTAATACCAAGAATAACAAGAAAGATATATATATGGTTTCTCCGAAGATATATACATGGTCTCTCTAATTATAAGAAGGTAAGCTCCTAGCACAAGCAGTACCGCGTTTGATTCTCTCTATGGATTATTTTTTGTTGTTTACTCTGCTTGAACTAAAAACATGGTGGACAACATCGTGTTTGCGGATTTTCTCGGGGTATTCCTGTTTCCTCTCAAATTCTCATTCTGCAAATTATTTCATCACCATTCGCTTGCCTTCATCATCCATCTCTCTTAGCCTAAAAGACGTAATTGTAGGACGTTAAACTGAAAACCACATTTTCATTTTGAACTAAACATAAATAAAGAATGGCACGGTGGAACATTGCTAGAGCGTTTACTTTGGTGTGCAACTGTAACTTTTTGTTTATATATATACACAATATTATTTCCGCGGATTTCCTAATGGTATTTATTCTCATTATATATCTCATTACACAGTTGGAGACACAGTTATTCAGTAGTGGAACGCTCACTTCTGGTGCGAGAGGTTCCTGGTTTGATCCCGCGTCACTCGAGTTTGTGATGCGCAACATCGTATACATGGATTTTCTGGAGGTTATCCCTCTTATCTCATATTTCCATTCTACCAAATATTTTATAACCATTTACGTTTATTAATCATCTGTCTCATTTAACCTAGAGGAGTGTTCCTACCGGGAATCGAACCCGAGACCGCTCGCACCAGTGGCGGGCGCGTTAGTGGGTATGCTACGTGGAGCCACATACAAGTAAGAAATTCCGCTCCTAAAAGTAGGTGTGATGACTCAAGTTTTCTAGCATAATTAACATTTCTTTTTTAATCGTTACGTATTTTTCTATATTCTATATTTTCACTTACAGAGTTAGTCATGCTACGTCAAATTAAAAATGTAATTTCTCTCCATTCATTCTACAAATTCTGCCATTAACGTTTACTTGTATTTGACATTCATTTACCTTAGAAGCCATATTTGTGGGACGTAAAACCAAAGAATTAATTTCAATAGATAATGAGATGAACAGACTTAATAAGCGAATGTTTTCTGATTAGATTTTTTATTTGTAAATAAATGCAACAATTTATATTATTATCCAAAAGATTGAAGTGACTTATTCACTCATCAGCGCACATGCCAAATATTACAGGTAGAAACGTTAAATTTGCACAGAATACTCATGTTTTAATGAAATGTAAGATAAGAAAAGGTGATTTGGCTTTTTTCTCTTTTTTTTCAAGTAATAGTGTATTCAACAAATTCTTAAAGCTATAAAATTTGACATATAAACTCATTTAAAATAAGTGAAAAATGATATCAGTGATTTGTCCCTAAAGGAAGAAAAGGGACAGTTACATCTATAATATTCAAATTGCCTACATTACATTAATAAAACGCACGAAGTAAGGTTTCGATTGTGCTGGTGTGGAATTCAGTATATGAATTCTTCATTTAAAATAAACGAGGGCAATATATGCAATGTTACAACTACCGTTTTTTTTTTATTTTGAACAATAGCCTTGAACATTTAAAAATAGTAATGAAAGTTCAACAAACAAACAAGTATTGGCATAAAAATAGAATATTATGTACACAAGTAAGATTAGGATTAGATGTCTTGGTTTTCGACATTCATAGACATATTAGCTTGTCACGTATGAGGGATGATCTCCCTGGATAATCACACTGCCCGGGGAATCCGGAAGAGAAAAGGAATGGAGAAGGAAAGGATCGGCATGGGACCATTATCCTAAGTGGCATACAGGCATTTGTCTGGTGTGAATGGGAAAACCACAGGAAAAACGTCACACAGAATGGTTGAGGTAAAAACGCTTCCGAACAAGTGTTCTCACCTGGAATCGAAACTAAGACAACTTGCACCAAAGGCGAGAGTGTTAGCGACTATGCTACGCAAGGCCACATATATAAGAGATTCCACTCCTAAAAATGAGTGCGATGATTCGAAGTTTTCTAGTATAATTAAAATTTCCTTTAAATCGCTAAGTATATGACCTCGAAATTTGTATATTTTATATTTTCACTTACAGAATATGAATATCTCTTGTGAGAATTCGATTTAACTACATATGGAAGATACGAAAATGCATTTAGGGAAACTTTCGGAAAATTCATTCTTGAGATAATAATTTTGAGTAGCAAATTCCACGAAACGAAGAGAATTTCCCGATTTTGGATGTGCGAAAGATTTTGGATCAAACTTGGACTCAACTTTGATAAAACACAATCATGGGCACCCTAAAAGAAAAGTATTTTGAGGTGATGGGGATTTATTAAAGATTTTGAGTAACTATTCTCATGATTTGGACTAATCAATTCGGTCGGGATGTGATAAAATGATTTGAGTTTGTATTGACGCGAGAAGTGATTTATTGACGAACCTGTGAACGCTTGGGAAATTTCAATGGAATTACTTGCATCAACAGGTATCTTGAAAACTCGAAATAGTTTACATCTCTCTCTCTCTCTCTCTCTCTCTCTCTCTCTCTCTATATATATATATATATATATATATATATATATATATATATATATAGAAAAATAGTGTGTGTGTGTGTAAAAGGAAAATCCGTCTCCAAATATGATATTTTCAATCTAAAGTTTTTTTTTTTTTTTTTTTTTTTTTTGAATCGGACGAGCTATTTGGGCTGTACACTCTTTATGCGCCCAATGCTAAATGAAAATGCAACTTTGCAATTTACCTGAAGCCACAACGTAAGTGAATGAAGTTACTGTTTGAAATGCGAGCTGGCCATCGACACGTTAGAAAGAAAAGATAAGTTCCCAAACGGCTCGTTCAATTTTAAAAGTTTCCTTCACTTTAGATTGAAAACATCATATTTAGAGACGGTTTCCCCTCTTGTATTTTGTTGTAAACCTGATAATAACAGATTTACCCTTGTCAGAGGACTTTTGAGACACCCTATATGTATAGTCTAATAATAAATAAATAAATAAATAAAACCACTCTTGTCTGAAGGAAAGTGCAGTAGTAGAGACAATCACATTGTGAACGCAATTTTGTTTTATATTCTTTATGCATCATTGCACTATAAAACATCTACTATTGAAAGATTTACAACCGTGACTTATGTTCAAAGCTTTGTACTCACAGGACTTGAAGCTTGCAAACTTGCGCATCAAAAACATTCTTAAAACCAAAACACACGCTAGTGTTTTACACCAGAGATGATCATTATAATGTTGCAGGTAATACATCTTCAGTGGCATGAATCAAGTCAACACAGTATATTTATTTTTTATTTATTTTTTTTTACTTATTTTCTTTTGAGCTAGGTCATTAGTAATCGCTAAGCATATATTGAAATTAATACGGAAAAGCAAAATGGTACATCTTAATGTAACTAGAAGAGCAGCTTTTGGTTTTCTTTTCGAACAAGAGAATTATATTCTATATACTGGGATTGGGAATGAGAAGAAAAAACTGATATTTTTATTTATTTTTAGTTTAACATCCCACATAGTACCGAGGCTAAGATACACTATGATGATGATAATAATAAACGAAACAGTTGAATTAAAAGGTGGGAGGAAATGGAAGAACCCCGAGAAAGTTCATGCACGCGATTTATTTGTCACAAAGCCTAATTGGAGGGAACTGGGATCTAACCAGGGACTTCACGCGCCAGAAGTGAGCACTTTACCGCTAAGCCACCGCACTATATGAATGACATATGGAATGTTCAGAAGTAAGAACGCAAAACGTTACCAGCAGTAGCATGTGGGGGCAGCAGTTGCTACAATATTTATGGGTAGGCTCAGAGCACAAAGGAATCAAATCCAAATACCAAAGTTGTGAGAAGAAAGGACTTGAGTTTGTAAGATATGCTGAAGTACATATAAAGGTTATGATCACTTCTTATTTTTCTTATTCTTCTTTTACATTACAGATTCACAATATCTGAAAATTAATCTCTTAATCTCTGAAATTACCTTCAGACAGAGATTTTAAAGATGAAATATGTTCAGAATGATCAAAAGTGGATTTGGTTCTCTTGTGAACTGAACGGACTATGCATATAGATCTGGGTGTATTTTGTTTGGATAAATGCATGAAGACTGCGAATGATTTGCTAAGCGTTTTTGTTGTAATAACAAAAGAAGATAAATAATGCGACACTCTTCCTTTCTTTTATCTTTTTCTTTTTCTTTTTCTTTGTTTTTCTTTTTTTGTGTGTGTAGTGTGATTAATCGAAGTAAGTTGTATGTATTCCCGAGAGTTCGTAAATGTCCTAAATGTCCACAGAAAACCCTTCTGTGCCTATTGACAATAAAGGGAGATGCAAATGTATTTGTAAGTGTAAGAGCACTCAAGTGTCTCTGTGACTCTTAGCGGTTAGTCGTCAAGCAACCTCCATCCTGTCACCAAGTTTATAATTAACTTTCTCTGAAAAGCAAGCGCATTTAGTATTCTCCAATACGAGAATCTTGTTATCCTCAGTATTAGTAGTTCAATTTGTCCCTCTTCCTTTTTCACGCTTTCAAATTGGACGAGATTGCTCCTTCAACTCCACTTTTGTGCCCTATTTAACACCACTCGAGATTCAACACAACTAAAACAATTTTCCAAGTACGGAAACTGATACAGAGAGATCAGGGGAATGCGTCAGATCAGTAGAACATTCTTAGACACATAATCGAGTATGTTGACACGTCAGTAGAAGACCTACACACAACTGAAAGCAATATTATACCGTTATTCTTTGCTATATTATATAAATATCTAGGTATAATATATGATAAAAGTCAGTAAATGACACAGTAAGTGGAAAAAAATGACGGAGTAAAATTGTCAATCCTATTCCAATTATACAGAAATGATCTGCAGAAACTTATTCATATGTTCATTATGCAAATAAACACTCAAAACTTCATTTTCTTAAGAAATAATTTTAAAGAAAAGAAATAACCTGATGGAACACAAAGAAAAACATATCACTAGTAATTTGCCAATCCAAATTCTAAATATGTAACTTAAAATGGTGACATGTTCACTAAGCAATGTTACCGAAAAGTTTTATTTTACAAGTCAATACATTTTTTTTCAGTATGCTCTATACTATCTTCAAGATAACAATTATCCCATTTTGTCGATGAATGCCTTTATCATCTGATTTCACTTAAATATAAACATTTACAGTTGCAAGATTTATTTAACTTACAATTATATTCTTTCCAAAAACTATCTAAGATTTTCGAAAGTAATGCTAACATTAAACAGAGAAAACAACATGCATTTATAAACTAGTACAGAAGCAAGTTAAAAGCAAATAAAAATTCTGATGAATCATGAGGAATTCTTTCAGATATTTCTCCCTTGTCATACTTGCGGAAATAGTTTGTAGGCCGGATGAATATACAGGGTGGAAGGTGATTCTACTGAAAAACTTACGAAGGTGATTCCTTATATGAAATGAAGGAAAAAAGTTCTAATAAACATGGGTCGAAAAACATCTCCCTTCTGAGTTATGAACAGCCGAAAATTCGAAAAATCACGATTCGAAACGCCCTGCCTTAGAAACTATAAGGACCTACGCTCTATCTAAGTGTCAATGTTTTACCATTCTCCGTTATCGGCGAAACGAACTGTAAAATGGAAGTTGAGGCATTCCTTATGTGCTAATGGTGCGTTTGTTTCGCAGGTACCGCTGGATACGTTTTTCGATCCATGTTTATTAGAATGTTTTTTTTTTTTTTCATTTTTTATAAGGAATCACCTCCAAAAGTTTTTCGGTGAAGTTACCTTCTACTCGGTATATATATACAAATACTTACGATTATTACGAAGTTAATATGGCGTTGAAACTTTCGCCCTCAGAACAACTCTTATCCGACGTAGAGCATAATTACAGAGGTCACGAGTGGCAGCATGTGGAACAGTAAACCATTCCGGTGCAGCGTATCCCTCAGTTTTGTGAGAGAGGGTGAGGATTGAAATGTGTGCCCGGTATGTGTCTCCTAAATGGAACACAAATATTCAATTATGCTCAGATCTGGAGATTCAGCGGGCAAGGGGTTGTGTAAATTAATTTCGATGTTCTTCACACCATACCACAACAGCTCTAACTGCGTGAATGGACATTTTATACCCCTGGAATATAACGTAGCCAGGAAACAGCATCTGCAGCAGCATCTACAGAGAAAAAAATGTAGGTGCTTACTTAAGGTAGGTTGCATGTGTAATTCCTGTAGTTTTTGGACTTAACGTACAGCAGACGTATAACTGAAAACTCATGTTTTATAATACTTTCCGTATACGTGTTCCATCTATGCGTACTTTCCATATGAAACAATATAGGCGGTCAGAATCTCACATACAATTGTACTATATAACATGTAGCTGAGGAATGTAACATAAGTGGATGCATGTGATACATGGAAAACTGTTAGATGTCAGACAATGCAACGATATGATGTAACATCTAAAGGCAGTGCGTATGCAGTATATGGATAACGTATGCTCCATGCTGATTTCTGTAGTAAGCAAGAGGATTCCTTATATTTGCACAATACACCGCTGTTTTGAGTACATTTTTTTCTCAGTGTAGTACCCTAAAATAGCGATATAGTCACGGGCGCTGACGCGAACGGTAAGCGTCAGAACAATACCCACTGAAAACCAGGGTACTACGGAACACAACATTACTGAGAATAAGCTTTCTTGCACGGTTGGGAGGAAACATTGCTTATTATACATTTCTTTGGGCATCCACCACAAATAAACAAGGTTTGTGGTTTGAAATAAGATTATCAATGACTCATAAATTTCCAGTCATCAGCGGTCCATGTCGCTTGATCGCGACACCATTGGGGTCGTGTTAAGGCTTTATGGTCCCTTGTTAGCGATTTTCCAATACAAAACAATGCCGTATGCCCATGTTAATTAACTTGCGGCCGACTATGATTGTTGAAATAGATATGAAAGGTAATGCTTGAGTTACTCTAGCATTTGCAGTACAATCGCATCACTATTCTTGGTGGCAATCTGCTTTAGTTCTCTTCGGGATTTGTCACTAAGGATTTTCTTCTGACCATTGTTCTTAGCTGATGTGATTTCGCTGTAAGTTTTGAGTATTTTCATCACCTCTAGCACTGTCCCTTGCAACAAACCTAACACACTACTTTCGTTGCGCTCGTACCACCTAACCTTGAGCGAACAATTGCCCCTCTTTGAAAATCAATACGGTCACACATTTTTAGTTTATCACCATGTATTCAGTTCTCTGCATATTACCGTTCTACTTGTCCTGACGTAGTACAGACTTCGCACTATTACACTAGCACCAAAAGCACGGCGCTGACGTCGTCGCCTGACAGTTGCCAACCCAGACATCAGACGTATTTCCATTGTTTATTAAATTGATAAGGATTTGATATATATGAGTGGATCCAATTTCATTTGTCTATTGTAAATAGATTCTTCTCTGAAAGAGAGTATTATATGAGGGTTTCTGTCCTCAGTATAAGATATGTCATCCAATTGTAAATCTTTTAAAGCTTGAGACATCTCCACACGCTTGTTTACCAAAAAGACAATAGGTATTTCGCAATGTATTTCAAGCAAAGATAGTATGCAAACAAAGTAATCTGCAACCATTTCTATTTGTTTGAAAAGAAATGTATGAATACAATAGATTATTACTATTAATATCAAAATGTTTTTGCCTTCTTTGAAACAGAGGCACTATGAAACGGTACCATTACAATTACAGTGTAAAGAACAACATGTTTAGCGTTTCTTGTAAAGGAAACTATATAGTTTCTTTAATTATTGACAATGTTGAGAATAATCCTAAAATTAATGGTATACTAACAGATTAATGAATAAAATATTTATACTTGTTATATTTAATTTAAATCATAATTACTGTTTGATATCTTTAAGTATTACAAAAACGTCTTGACTTACAACTATCCCAAGAAGTTGAACACTTAATATTTCTGTTGGGTAGAAAATTATTTATAGATTGTGGTATACTTGACTTTTGTTGTTGGATTAGATCTTGTGCAAGTATAAGTTTACACATAGAAATGCACAGTCGTTTGAGAAACCCAACTTCTCAGAAAGAAACGAATTTCATTTTGTGATTTAAATAACATCTGGAAGAGTAAATCAAGTGATTTCAAGAGAAAACTGACTTTTGCAATATAAACAATGTTTTCATAATGGGTATTGAAATCTCAAAAACTAACAAAAAGCCAACTACTCCAGCACATAAAAAGTTTTCTTAATTATGCTGAAATCAGAGCTTCATACACTCAAGTCGGGTTTCTCAAAGAACTGATTTTTTTATATGTAAACTATTATTTGTACACTCATCCAATAACAATAAATACCAAGTCAGATACAATCTCTCTCTCTCTCTCTCTCTCTCTCTCTCTCTCTATATATATATATATATATATATATATATATATATATATATATATATATATATATGTATATATATGTATATATATATATATCCTTATCACTTTCTGCCCAACAAATTCTACAGAATATTCTCAACTGTACTAAGACGACAGTTTTTCTCAAGTCTGAGGAACAGATATGTTTATGGAAAGCTAACTTCATTTAAAAAATGGAAAATGAAATCAAAGATCTCTAATTGAGATAACAACTAACGGCTGACTGCAGGTACCATATTTGGATTAACGATATAACAGTACCACATCATCCTAATTGCAGTCGAAACATACACTGAACAGCCAAAGCGTCGTTATTTCGAACAAATTCCAAAACAGACCAAACAAACTTGACTTTTGTGTGGAAAAAGGTATAGTATATTTTAATCAACATGTGATTTTTGAAACATTTTATGGGGTAATGCAAGTAGCTAATAGTTTACACATATGGTTTACTTATTATTTGCAACTGTTTATAAATTAAGCTGACGAGCCACAGTGGCTCAGTGGAGAGCCCTCCCTGCTGATCTATCAACTTGTGCGTTCGTCTTAGGTTTTCATGGCCCGGGTTCCATTCCTGGTGGGAAAATGTGTAGAATTTTCAATGCTCTTAATATTTTTATGTTCTTGTTCATATCGTGTTACTTAGAAAATGATGAAAAATCAAAAATATCGATTAATCAGTTAACCTAGAAAAGCGGTAGAGCACTCACCGCTTATGCCTGGGGTTCCTCGTTTGATCACAGCTCCCGCCAAATGGGCTGTGTTGGGGAAACAAGTATTTGTGGGTTTCCTCGAATTTCTTCTATTCCCTTCTACTTTCTTCATTCCCTCATTTCGTTCATTATCATTATCAGAGCATAATCGTAATACATTAAAGTCAAAATAAATTTAAGCTATTACGTAGTTATGCATACGTTTAAAACAACTATTTTTTTTTTATGTGGATAAAGTAAATTTGAATTAATCTGATTGTTTGTTTCAATAATGTACTGTAATTTATCGACTCGATTTTCTTTGTAATAAATATTTCCGTTTCAAGTAATGAATTTGATGATAATGTGCCGCACAAATTATTTCAGATACATGTGTATAACTTATGCAGTATACAGGGTGATTCAGGAGGAATGTCACATAATTTGTCTGGTGATTCTACATGTGTCCGATTTTCGATCGTTACGGAAATGGAACGGGTTGAAGAGTACGCACATCCATGAATGATTATGAAGACATGCGTGAGAATTACTTACCGAAATGCTGTGTAAGCGTTGTGGTGGACAGAATAAGCTGTCTTCTTTAATGCATATCAGTTTGATTAAAGGTGTATTCTGTGGGGGTAGGGTAGTTCAATATTTATGCTAAAAGTAGAGTGTCGTATTTATATTTATCATTACACTTCTATTGAAAGAAATATATATGGCAAAGGGGATTGAAATATTTCCCATAAACATATTTTCTTGTGCGAAGAAAGGGCATTCCAGCAAGTTATATAATACATTACATTTAATATTAAAAGTAACATATTTATATGTATCATCATATAACCTACTGACGAGAACGTGATGAAGAATTGGAATTTAAATAATAATAATAATAATAATAATAATAATAATAATAATAATAATAATAATAATAATAATAATAATAATAATAATAATAATAATAATAATAATAAACAATCCACAAGGTTCTTCCAACACCCTCTAAATGATTGTTAAATATGCAACCAGGAGACATGTTTACTTACGAGATAGGTGGTTGTGGGAGAACGCCGAGGAGGACACAGCGATAAGAAGGGACTGTTTTTCCTGGATGGAAATTCAAAAGTTTTATCGCGAGAAAAGGAGAAAATGTGAGAAACGTTTGCTTGAAAACTAGAAGAAAGTTTGGAGGACGATGAAAAGTAAGGAATATATATTTGTAGTTGGAAAAGCGATTAAATATCCTGAGTAATAGGTTATGTCTCAATCTGAAATGGAAGGTAGGAATATCTCAGGTTTCCTGCTTTTCTCCCCTACTCTTTCTTTCTTTTTCTTCTTTTCCTTGTGCTTGACGGACTGAAACAGGAAACGAGAATTGAAGAAAAAAGATCTTGTGGTGAAAATTGTCCTTTAAAAGCTCAAACTTCTACTTAAAGTAGAAAGAATTCGAGATGTGTGTTAAGATGACTAAAATTCAGGTTGTCACTTTCTTTCTTTTCTATTTTTTTTCTTTGTATTCGAGGTAGAAAAGAACTTTGCTGTTTAAATGTTTTTAATTCTTTTAAGAAATTGAAAAGTGTGTAAGAAAGAATATTATTATTATTATTATTATTATTATTATTATTTGTAAAGTTCTTTATCATTCGAAACCTTAAATCTCAATATATAGCTATAGCCCCTATACCCCCTTGAATCCGCGCCTATATATATATATATATATATATATATATATATATATATATATATATATATAACTTCACTTGTTCATTGATGTGAAGTTATTGTATATTAGGTAACAGGTAATTGGAAGCTGCGAAGACGTTAATAACCATTCATCAATGTTCTTCACTGCGTTGTTGTTGTAGTTTATTGAAGTGTAGTTTCTCTTTCCTGCGCTGAGAGCATATTAGATGTGGACCTACAGTTTAAAGTAAAATTCGAATCTCCGTAGTAAGTTTACATTTTAATGCTCTCTACCGAGAATCGCGTGGACCATAGGAGCGTACACTACCCACTAGACCAGCAAGAAAATCTCTTTAGTACACAGAAAGAACTACTGTGTTTATTTCTTCAATAGCATTTGTAAGCAATTATCGTCATATTCTCTGCTACCATTGAGTTATTTACAATCCATCAGTAATAAGTATGAAAGTTGTTAATTATTTCTGTCGTAGAGCTTCTGTCTTTAAGATTCTTTAAAAATTGCGTGATTTGTAAGAGGTAAGTAATACGACCCAGATGATGCAAACCTAATTTCATATAGTTGTTTCAGCTTTTTTAGGGGGAGGGTGGTAATGTTTCACCATTAGTTGTTCTTGTAGTTCATTGTAGCTTAATTGTCTGTAGTTGGCTGTTCTGCGTAAAGTATTGTAGCTTATATTTACTAATAGTAAACATGTGTTAAACTATATTTATGGAACATAGAAGTATCGCTGCTAGTTTTTTTCTACTTTGAAATCAACTTTGCAGTACGAATTTGATTTATCTTTTACAATAGCATATGGAGAGTTATATTAATTACATAATTCATAACAAGAAACTGTATAATTTATATCATTTACCTACCATTGTTAGAGTCACTAAATCTACAAGTTTCATCGGCACGCATTATAACCAGAATAGAATATAGTATATACTCTTTCAAAGTTTTAACTGGAAAGCCAATCAGCAGAAGACCATTTGGAAGACTTAGGTGCAGATGAGATGGCAATATTAAAACTAATCTCTGAGGCATATGAATACAAAGCAGAAACTAGATCCAAGTCGCTAAGGGCAGAAATAAATTGAGATCTTTTTGTGAATGCGGCATTGAACCTTCACGTTCATTAAGCTATAGATTCAGTTAAACAATTGCAATGTGAAAAGGAAATAATAAGACTGTAAACTTTAAATAATTGGTATTCAGTTAATGATTATACTCTATGCCGTTCCTTCCAATAAAAGAACATGATATTCTTTTGAGTATGTTTGCTTGTGTATATGTTTGAGGGGGAGGTGGGGGCTCAGAGTAAAGTCAGCCCTGGTAGCAATAAATGTAGATAACCAACTGTATGCAACATGAAAAATATATTGTATAACGTCTGCTTTTCAAATTTAGTTTTGCAACTACTGTGTAACTAAGAAATGCTGAATAAAAAACTACATTTATTTCATTTTATCCAAAAAAAAATCCGTTTTCTTTCTTGGTCTTTACAAAGAAAAAAACATAAAATAAAGGCTTTTTTAAAAGTTCAATTTTTGTTCCACTCTTTATAATACTAACCAGACCCCACACAAATATTATACGGGGAGTAGCGGCCTACATCAAATCCTTTAATTATATTTAAACTCCATGGGTCTGTTTTTTTTTTTACATAAATACGACAGACATGTACACAGGCATTTATTTCGGGAGAGTCCAAAGTTTTTCGGGGGACCCAAATTCAATATAATTCAAATAAAATTTGAAAGATAACCCCGAAAATTAGACTAAATTTACAGAAAAGCTGGAATTTCGGATGGGGTCAGGACTCCTACAGTCCACTTCCTGTGCACCACACTGAAGTACGTATTTTATAGTGATAGTTTTTAATCATGCACGCATGAGATGCGAATCATGTAGTTGTATTTGTTGTTCACTTCTCCATGATACCTATACCAAATAGTTATTGAAAAATCAACTCATTGAGGTCTGTTACTGAATTATGAGATAGGGATTAAAGATGTAAGCTACCCTTTCACGTTAAGAAAACATTTCAGCGTGCCCCCCACCAATGATATTAGAATTTAGTCCATGATTTGTAGTAATTATATAATACAATCCAACTTAAGTGTTATACCTCACACTTCCTACTACGCCAAGTTAAATGCGATGGAATGGGTTTCCTGCTGACGGTACAATAAAAAGAAACAGTGAGATATCGAGAGAAGCACGGATGCATAAATAACTGCAAAATACTTCGAATATAGTGTGCGATATTATTTTATATTTCTACAATGTATTTACCGTTATAAACCTTACAAAGATGTTCTGGGTTTTACAGAATATAAAGAAAAGGTATGCATCTTTAAATAGAAAATCTAACTTGATTGAACAGGTTGAGTTAACAATAATTTTACATTTCTGTTCAGGGACTTCAAATTTGGTAGTTGCTATACATGAACAATGAAATCATCTTGGAAAAGAAAAGTCAGGACTAGTCCAGAAAATAATTTTCTAGTCCTATTTTAGGTCGGTCTAAAGAAATGCTCCTGACCATTATAATATAAAACATTATGCATATCAAATATTCAGGTATATTTACAATTGTAATCATCGTGAAATTAATTGTTACGGTTTATTAAGTGGAAATTATGTTATTTATATTGAAAAAATATAAATCTGTAACGCTAATATACAAATACAAACTTTAGGAGTTGCCAGTTACATAAACATGTAACCGGAGATATTTCGATATTTTTTGTCCTTATCACAAACGCAAGACGCTTTAATCTGATAGTCCCGCTAAGTGTCAATAGTTTACAGTCAGGGTAATAGTTGTCATTAAATATGCTGCATCCTACTTCATGCCAAGAAATGTTGCCTGCCTGCAGCTAATTTGAGATGACACTGGTACATGGGAGAACAATTTGTAATATACAATTATACTGATAGCTTCATTTAGCATATTTTATTTCAACTAATCAAATTAATTGTACGTACCTAAACTAATTTATAAATGAAATGAAATCTTTAAGTTTAACGTCCCACGATTATGCCGGTTAGGCTAAAGGAGACGGTGATAATGAGAGATGAGTGAAATGGTGGAATGAAGAAAGTGGGAGGAAACGGGAGAACCCCGAGAAAACCCACTAGCACGGTGTTTGTCCACCACAAAGTTCACTTGGCGGGGGCTGGGAAAAACTAATTTATAATGTAACATGTTAGTCAATATTGCAAAATATTCCTATGAATTGTCTATCACGCGCAGGTTGTTTGGAATGAGGTAAATGTTCAAACTTTTTGGGCAATAACAATCACTAAGAAATAAAAGTAAGAAACTAGTCTACTTTCACAACATGCTTATATATATGAACGATGGTGCTAATTAAATGTACGGTTGAAGTTATTCGAAAGATTGTATTTGCTGTAACGTACGTTATGCTGCGCTATGGTGGCAAAGAAGAGCACTTACCTCTGGTGCATGATGTCCCTGGTTCGATCCGAGCTCACGCCAAGTGAGCTTTACGGTGAACAAACACCGCGTAGATGGGTTTTCTCGGGGTTTTACACTTTGGTCACACTTTCTTTATTCAATTTATTTCATTCATTGTCATCGTCACCGTCTCCATTGAAGTCCGATCATAATAGCGGGATATAAAATTGCACAAAGATCGTCATATTTAATTTGCTAAAAATACACTTTTCTTATATTTTTTGTTAATGCAAACACAGCCAATGTTGATCCAGTTACTGATTTTACTTCATTACTGGTAATACATAATTTCAGCATTAAACTAAGGTTAAACGTTAGTTACCACACAAAAGAAATCCATTTCTTGATGCGAGACATCTATTAATCTTTGTTGTGCCGAAATGTAATATTTAATAGAAATAAAACTAATATACCACGGTTGTTTGTGTTATAGCTTATTATCTAATCAACTAACATTCAAACCAAAGATAATAGTATTCTCAAAGTATTCTACGGCAAATAACTGTCAGTGAGATGAATCGATATCGTAATTTAGAAACAAATTATCAAATGTTTAGCCTATGCTAACGTTTGGTTTATAGAATGAATAAGACAAGTTATGTTGTGTTCGATTCCAAACTTACTGCTTTCTTCAATTAAGAAAGTAACTTAAAATTGTTGTCAGAATCTAATATAATTTAACTAGCAGGTTTGACAAAATGACTCATTAAAGCATGCTTTCTCACGTAAATATTGTATGACTATTTTCACATGCATCACAAGAAAAATAATTCTCAGAACAATACTAGGCAAACTTGATTTGAACCGAGAACAAGTAGGACTATGGTTTAAATTTTCTGAGGATAAGTGATATTTATTAAAATGAAAGCGCTACTTTTCCTCCTCATATTTAGTTTCAAATATATTATATAAACCTACTATGAGTCTGTGTTTGTTTTCTTGTAAATAATTCGTAACAGGTTATTAAGGCCAATAAAAAGACTTTTGTTATTGAGATAATATTTTCTAGTACATCTTGTTACAATTGTTTAATAACAGTATGAAGTCGGGTAAGAAGAGTCACGGTGAAGAAAATTAAAATAAAGCAATATAATATCGAAATAAAAGTTAAGCTAAAATGAAGATTTGAATACAACTTGGGTTATTTATACACGTTGTCAGAAATAGTATAACATAGCCATGCAATTGTGTTTTAACGTGTTCATCGCACGTAAAAGCATGCATTTGGAGGAATGCTTACTGCAGGTATGAAGGACAAGAACTCCTTCTCTCTCACTACATACCGTAAGCATATTCATTGTTAGCAAATGTAACAAAATGTTTCTATATACCAACCACCTTATCTTTATATTATGTGGTTGAAACTATTGCAATAATAGAGAGAAACGATAACTAACCTTTACTTTCAACTTTATCGCCTTAAGGTCAAGAACTGTTCAATGTTTGATTTCAGGGTTTATGGTTTCAGGCTTATAATGAAACTTTTGAACAAAATTTCGTATTCCTACTTCACTCCTATATTGCATTTCCTTTTCCTTCGTTCATAACGATTCTGAAGTAACAACATGAGCAGTTAGATTATTTAAGCAGATATTCTCTATCCAATTGTTGTGTATGTGAAAAAAATATAGTTCTAATTGCGAATGAAAAATCTGTATATTTCTCTTGACAAGCTCATCAATTAATATTTATAATTTTGATATGGTTTTCCTTGAGAAAATTTGCTTACTTAAGAAGATTGCACTATTTTAAAGTTCATTCATCAATGCATTGTAGAAGAGACTAATATTTTTTTTAAAAGTAAAACTATTTTTTTTATAAAATGCTCTAGAAAGGAAATAATAAAAAAATGGTCTAAAAAGTTTAAATTTTTTGTGGGGTATAATATACTAATGATAAGTGTAAAAAATACATTAGGTGCTAGCCCTCAACCTTAGAGATGACGACCAATGCGTTCAACCGTAACTTCTTTATTTTACTCCACAAAAAATAGTTTAACACTTTTAGTGTATTTCATAAAAGCGTTGTTTTAAGAGCTTATTACGATTATTATTACTTTGTGTTTTACTTTTGAGCGGCGGAAGGAGAGAAGAAAGTACGCTGATCGTAGAAGAAATCGAATCCGAGATTCAATGGATTTACACGTATTATGGCTCATACATATCGAAAAAGTGATTTTTTGATTTCTGTCCGTCCGTTCGTCTGTTTTCCCGTTCATCCGTTTGTTCTGATATACACTCCTAGAGATTATATTGTTCAACGCATCTCAGCCAAATTTTAAACTTAAGTTTTTACGTAATTCTCGAGTCTTTTTATTGATTTTTCTAGCCCTAAAAATAATGGTAGTTTACTAAAAACTGTTTTTTTACACGATATTTTCTTCAAAACGGCTGTAACAATTTTGTTTTTGTTTCATAAATCAACTTTTCAATGACAGCCCCATACTTTTCTATATGACATTTCACTGGGAACATCCAGAAGAAAGAGTTTACTCTTTGGGGTGAGTTATATTTTGGGTAATTTTCTCAAAAAATACACAGTCGATTCTGGTCATATTTAATAAATACATGTTTCATTAAATACTTGAGAATATGATATAACTCATTTGTTCTGAGAAAATCGACGAGGGGTAGATTGTCATTGGAGTTGACTTTCCTTTTGGATGATTTTCTCAAAAACGACTCCGTGGACTTCGTTCATATTTCGTAAATAAATATTTCGTTAATAACCTAACAATATGGTATAACTCATTTGCTCTCGAAAAATTTACAAGGGATTTTATTCTTAGGTATGTATTATTTTTTTCGAACGAGTTTCTCATAAACTACACAGACAATTGTGCTTGTATTTCATAAATGAATATTTCATTATTATTCCTATAATGTTTCATAAATCGCTTTTATGACAATATTCACAAGTGGTGATTTCTCTTGGGGTAAGTTTTTTTTTTCTTTGTAACCATTTTGTAAAGTACCACTCACTCAATTTTATTTGTTGTTATTTTATAAACAAATATTTTATTAATATGGCATAAACAATTTCTTATAAAAAGTTTACAAAGGATAATTAATTTTTGGGTAAGCTTTTTTGGGTTAAGTTTTACAAAAATAGCTTCTAATTTTGATTATATTTCACGAGAAAATGTTTCATTAATAAATATTGCACAAAATGATTTAATTTAAGAAATTGGAGCAAGAAAATTTATTGCTGTGGCACGTACGTTTGTTAGTCTTTATTTAATATTCTATAATCAAATCTTTAATCCTAGCTTTTTAGTTTCAAAATAGTACATAATTTCAATGAATAATCTTACATATATCCTTTAAGGACATTTTACATAACAACTTTTCTTTTTGGCAAAATTATATAGAAATATGAATGCCAAAATTTTGTTGATATAAACTTAACAGAACCTCTCTGCGTGGAGTCCCTGGCTCGATCCCAGCTCGCGCCAAATGGGCTTTGTGGGAGACAAAACACGAAGTTTGGGGATTTTCTCGGGGTTCTCACGTTTTCTCCCACTTTATTCGTTCCACCATTCCATTCATTTCTCATCACCACCGTCTCTTTTAGACTAGTCGGCATAATTTTGGAACATAAAACTTAAAGATTTCTTATTTTCAGAATTCAACAGAAAGCATAATCGTCTACAACCAAACATGCTTCTGTGATGGTTGGGTTGTATAAGTAGCAGGCGCTCGGAAATTGACGCTAAGTAATTAATTCTCCAGTAAAATGACAGCAGAAATTAGCAAAAATTATATTCAACTATTGTATTGGCATCAGGTTTAAGTATGCATACATAATTTCGGAGATCTAGTTAGAAAGAAACGCTGTTACTGTGCAGTCGAAACTGCATCATAGAAATAAAAAGTATAATTGATGAACTGAGAGTGAAAATGAATATGTTCTTTTTAAAGTTGAAAAAGGAATGGAAATCGCAGTTAAGAAAGTAGAAATTTTCTTTTAAATGTACGTATTTATACTTAACGCACTGAAGAAGAAACGCAATATTAAGAAGAAAGAATAAAATCTAATAATGCTGCTGTGTGTTTGCTCCAGGTTGAGAATAACATCTTAACAAGGATTACGTCTAATTTATGTAGGAAGAAGGAAACAAATTTATTTTTTCTTCCTTTCTTATACCTTTTTTTCCTCAAGAAAATAAAAAGAATCTCCTAAACAGTTTTAGGTTATTTCCCCAAGCTTAAGTATGTGCAGCCGTCTTGTTCCCACCAGGAAAGCAATTAATTCCCTTATTCTAAAATGACAGCAGCACTTTGAGAGTGAATGTCTGTTTCTTTTGAAAGTACGTATGTTTCTTGTAACCAACTTAACTTACTCTTAATACTACCTGGAACTGCAAACTAGAAGAGAAGCTCGTAGCAAAATAAATGACACAGAAGGAAAATGAAGGAAAACTCAACGAATATCCTGAAGAAATTCTTTGTAAAGAAAACAAATCTTAAGCACTCTTATATATACAATATGACTCACATCATTTCCTCATGTAATTTTACGAAAACAAAAAAAACAACAAAAAAGAAACATACTTCAAAATAATTAGTTACAAAGCGTTTCTTCAC
This sequence comes from Thermobia domestica, assembly GCF_964235325.1. Classification (NCBI taxonomy): domain Eukaryota; kingdom Metazoa; phylum Arthropoda; class Insecta; order Zygentoma; family Lepismatidae; genus Thermobia; species Thermobia domestica. Next base: position 149,030,313 of record NC_137459.1, on the reverse strand, counting down.
ACCCTTTTATCCTTATTCTAGTGGTTTTCCAGTGGATAAATTTTGAAGAAAACTAAGACCTTCCTTGAATACTGAGTATCAGTATTGGATCTAAGGATATTGGTACGTTAATGTTCATTATGGATTGACTACGAGAACTATAAATCCATTTTGTCATTGCTATCAAATAGCTCTAAGTAGTTATTTTTAATGATTTTCGTAAAGAATCATAAAAAATAAGAAAAGTATAGCTTTAACTTGATAAATATATAATTATATTTCCTAACATATTAAAAAAATGAAATCATTAAGTTTAACGTCCCATGTCTATGCCGGTTAGGCTAAAGGAGACGGTGATAATGAGAAATGAGTAAGATAGTGGAATGAAGGAAGTGGGAAGAAACGGGAGAACCCCGAGAAAGCCCACGAGCACGGTGTTTGTCCACCACAAAGTCCACACGGCGCGAGCTGGGATCGAACCAAGGACCCCAAGCACCGGAGGTGAACGCTCAACCACTGAGGCACCGCGCCCCCTTACAGATTAATAACGTATAGGAACCTATTGATGAAAATAGTTTAATTAAGCCATTTGACTGTGAAACACGAAAGAATACTGTTGCGCCAATAAAAAATAAGAAAACAGATTATAAAAGTAACTCACATGACAGAAAACATAAAGTCAACATACAGATCAACTTATAGGTACGTAAACAGTATTACAAAGTCCAATATTTAATAGATCATTGTTGTTTCTTCTTTTTACTTTTGTATTTATTTACTTATTTATTATCAAATTATTAAAAGAAGTGAGAAAGATTAAATAGTACATGTTAGAATAGTACAACGTATATTGATATTTACAAAATTTATACGTAGAAGAAAATAAATATATAGAATAAGAGAAATGATAGCTAAATGTATTTAATACTATAAAAATAATAATGTAATAATATAAAAAATATTATCTAGCAAAACTCAAAGACAAGAATAACGGCAATTAATCAATGGAAGTTTGTGAACAGTATTTAGTAGATTGACGTATAACTTTATCTCATTATTGTATACTATAGAAATCATTTGTCGATTTCTTAGAAGTCACTTCGCCTATTAACGCTCTAAAGCCGAAAACATATATGTTCTTTTTTTGCACATTAGTAGTGAACATTTTATTTTATGTTATTTTAAGAATAGTTGGATTTCTAATTTTCCTTCCGTTTCGTACCTAATTTAATTTTATTCATTGAATATTATAGAATTCTGGTCAGTAAAGAGTTTTGTTTGGTCTAGTTACAGTTATTCGATTTAGTATTTGAATGTGGATATTCTAAGCGGCTTAATATATAAGATATATAATCAAGATTGACAAAATGTCATGAGCTTGAGCACATTAAATTAAGCAAACAAACAGTTGCACGCTAACAAAATAACAACTAAATATGCGTACATATACTCGTGCGAACAGGTGTGTAGAAGTTGTGTAGAAAGAGCAACAAAATTTTGTGAATAATCGACACAGATCTCTCAATAATCGTGCCAAAAATAGTTAATTGTAAGTTTTCGTTTGTGTAATATTGGAATTTCCACTAAATAGATGAAAGATCTATGAACAATTAATGTTCAAGTCCTACGAGTATTAATCATACTAGACGGCACAAGCGTGTGTATTAACCAGGGCCGGCCCTACGCAATTTGCTGTCCCGTATAACTCCATCATTTGCCGCTCCCTTTCTAAAGCAAAAAAAAAAAAAAAAAAAAAAAAAACTTAGAAGCCACGATTTTAAATATGCTACCCATCATGAACAACGAAGGGGAGGGAAAGAGCATTAGCTCACAGAAAGGCCTAAACACTACAAATACAATCTCGTATCTGAGGGCCGCGGTGGCTCAGTGGTAGAGTGTTCACCTCTGGTGCATGGGGTCCCTGGTTTCATTCCAGATCGTGCCAAGTGAACTTGGTGGTGGACAAACACCGTGTGCGTCAGTATCCTCGAGGTTCTCCCGTTTCCTCACACTTTCTTCACTCCACCATTTCATTTATTTCTGATCGTCACTGTCTCCTTTAGCCTAGCCGGCATAACCGTGAGACGTAAAACACAAATTTTTCGTTGCGTCTGTTTTTTTTAAATAATAGTATATTACGTTAGTGAAAGATAAAGGAAACGCACCTGCAGAAGGAAGATGATAATCCTCTTTATAGATCTCAATATCTAGCTTCAATCTCAATGTATCAGTTTGCAATTTCAGTGCACCTAGATCTTTTATTTTTATTTCTGGATTTTCCTTCTACATTTCTTATTAAAAAGAAAACTTGTTTCCACCTTCAATGATAAGGAACTTTTTGTGACAAAGACAAGACTAGTTTTCATATGAAAATTTTAACAACTTACTAAATGGAACAGTTGTTCGCTACTGGTCGAGAATTAACTTATTATTTGACAATAATGAAGCAATACATGCTGGAATCTGTTTGATCATTTGCTTTAGCACTCTCCATATGACCTTAAAGTAATACGACCTAAACATGATTTATGAATGTAGTATTCAAATAGAAGGTCATCCGCTTAGTAAATTTAGCTACCATCATCCTGAAATCTGTTTCCAACAAGAAATATATAAATAATATAGTTAAATAGTTAAAAATAAATAATAGTTAAAATGTATAAACAATATAATTATGACCGATTTTGCCGCCCGGTGAAAGTGCACTTGTTGCACATATTATAGGGCCAGCTCTCGTACTAACAGTAAAAGGACTTTTTCGTTTGTTTCGTATACTGTCACCTACGATCACACAAAAAAAAAAAAAAAAACGTGAACGTTCATTAGTGACTAATTAGCCATTAACTCCTTTCTGCATGATTTTTTTTGTAGCGAAAAAATATCAGTATTGGAAATCCTCATATGGGAACTTGAAAAATGAATTAAAACTTGATTTTTTTTTTCATTTAATTCCGACGAGAAATAAGTAAGTGCCATATATGACACACTTCAACTCACAAAGAACGTGCCAGATGACACCAAAATCTCTTATTCATACACGTCAATATCTCAAACAGAAGACAAAATAGTCATTTGATGCATTTGATAAATCACGAAAAAGCATATATGGCACGGCATGCGGTAAGGGGTTAATTCTAAGAAAAGAGAATGAATAGGTGAAATGTATGAAAACCTCAAAAAAAAAAAAAAAAATGATCGTTGGTATCAATGGTATATTCTCGGCTGGTCCGAGCCGCGCAGAGGGTTTGCACAACCTTCCAAGTAGTTTATTTCGCAATACAGCCATTTGATTGCTCCAAATTGACTCAAGATGCTCTTCTAGACTTTGAACGCGGACCTAGATACGGAAGTACTTATAGAATTAACAAATCATAAAAAATGATCAATAGTGCTATTAACAAATAGGCACGGCACATAACAGGCCAACAAGAAAGTTAACAAATTGTCATTTTACTAACGGAAAATAGAATCAAGAAATACAACCACCTCAACGTTTAAGATACAAACTATTCAAACGTAAATCCGGGAGACAGTATTTCTATGTGTATATAGAGTGAAGGAAAATACAATTCAAGTAAAAACGGGTTTCTCGCGTCACAGTGAAACTTCTGAATAATTGCTTTTAATTTTTGACATGATAGCACATCTAACCCCATTATTTATTTTATTTTAGAATTTTATTATTTTGATCGAATTGTCATTACCTTAGACTAGTGGTTCCCAATTACTTCAGAACTGCGGACCCCCATTTTATTTTTAAGGCAAGGCACGGACTCCGTACCTTTAAATTATTGTATTTGGGTAGTAATAGTAGTTGAGAAGTATTTAGCAATTTTACCAACAATTGGAAACCTTTGTTTGTTATAAACATACAACATACAGTACACATGGAGGAAGTCCATATTTTTCACATTCTATAAATTATAAGATGTAAATCATGCCACTGGCACCTAAGGGTCTGCGGACCACAAATTGGGAAACACTGTCTTAGACAATTGACCACCCACGCTTCTATTGAAATGTCCCAATCTGATGCATCAACTTAATTTTTCATTGTTGCTATTTTAGGTGCAGACCCCAATTAACATACTCTAGCGCCCTATATTATACTATTAGTACCTCCCCTCAAAAAGGTCAGAAAAACTGCTCTTGCCCAGAAAAGCACAGATTCAGTTATTGTGTTCTAAACAGCATCCAAACTGTTGTGGACAAGGGTCAGACACTCAGTCGTGACTACACAAAGATTGATTGTTGAATACACGTTTATACAATAATATTACTATAAAAGGAAATATCATATAAATTGTTATACAGAAAAGCCCACTTGGGAAATTAATTTACAACATATTAATTCAGCCCCTGGTGGCTACGTATGCACCCGACTGCACCCGACTACCCCCAGACATATATTGTACTGTGTACTGAATTTTTTTTTCGGATACAAAAAGAAACTGCTCTCTGCTTCTCCACTAAAAATTCTCTGCTTCTCCGTTTGTCAAAGTTCCCTGGTGGCTAAGCGGTTAGCGTACACATCTTCGGCGTACAAGAAAAAGATTCGATCCACTGCAAAAGCTCATATGGTTCAGATTCTACATTAATCTGTAGGGCTTGGTCTCATATAGCCTCGCTGCTGAACGGACCCTAAAATAAAAGTCAAATCAAAATAAAATCCTCCGTTTATCCTTACTCCTAAGAAACTAAAGCTAGTGTCATTATTGATTCTAAGTTAAGCAGTAGGTCTGTCTCGTCTCTTGTGGAATATTTTTTTCTCACTATTGCTATATCTGTTGGAATCTTGGACGTTAACAGATATTTTGTAATGTAGTGCTTCATGATATGCTGAACAAGAATATCTTATTCTGTCCCGGGTTCAATTCCCAGTGGGGACACTCGTTCAGAAAGGTGTGAAAATCTTTTCATGCCAACTATCCTGAGTGACTATTTTTCCAGTTATTTTTTTATTCACATCAGTTAAATGTTGGTACGGTATTTAACATATAGGTCTCATGCCGCTTCTTTTCTTCCCCATTATTTTCTTCCTTTCACTTTATACGGGTTGTGTGATTGTTGAGGGTCGTCATTCCTTAGACTTAACTGGCTTAAATGGCAATAGATGCCAATTGCCTATAAATATATCATTCTTAAATATCTTAGTGGGGAAACTTCCGTAACATTCACTTTGGAGGTTGCTAACGCGTTTTCCTCAAAGTAAAAGCAAAAGGAAAACAAACAATGACCTGAATATACAGGTTTAGAGTATAAACAATGTAATAATTGATATTAGACAGGTAATTTAAAATAGATTCATGAATGATTTCAGGAAGTCCAGTAAATTTGAACGTGCATCTACGCTCACTTTGAAATAATGTATTCGTTTATCATTCAATCTATTTCTTATTAATCTTATTTATCACAGTGCTGTAAATGGGATCTTTAGCTAACGTTTTGAAGTTCGTGGGCCTTAGTGACAACGTATTTCGTAAGATAGAAACACAAGTAGTTCTATAATGACATTTTCCCTTTAGAAGTATTACGACAACCAACCCAATTCTCAGTATTTGATTAATAATTTGTCTATGAATTTATCTATAGCATTATACTTGTAAAAGAACAGAACTGACTGACTCATCATCGACCAGGCCATACTACTGTAGATATTAACGTGAAATTTGGAAAGAACACTCATCTGTGACAAAAGTAAGGGTTAAGGAGGGATTTTTGGAAATGCATATCCTTAGGGGAGTAAAGGGGGCTCAAATGTTCTACCAAGAATATTGTGTCATACGAATCACTGAAGTGAGGAAGTTGAAACTCGGTATAACATTATAATCTATTCATTAGAAATAACTGAAAACGTTTCTCCGCGTTGTAGATAATTCTGCTCCTAAGAGATGGAAAGTGGGGACCTTTCTAAAATATTCAAATCTCCCATTGTTTATTCAGCAAGTGACGAATGTGAGAATTCACTAAAGTTGTAAGATGTAAAATTCGGTATACACACTTTTAATTAAAAATAAGGAAACCTAAATTTCAGCATTTTCGAAACAACAGATCTAAAAGGAATTTTCTACAATATTGAAAATTCCCTTTATTTAGTCACAAAGTCCCGAATGTGAAAATTCGTTTAAATTATACATGTGAAAAATCCATACATATACTTTTCAGTATAAATAAGAGACTAAGTATTCTAGTGTTTTCGAAAATTCTGCTCCTGGGAGGGAAAACGTGAGGATAATTTTACAATATTGAAATTTACATGTATTTATTTATTTATAAAGTGTCGAATTTTTGTGGATTTGTTTAAGTTTAAGATGTGCAAATAAATAAAGAAATACTATTTCAGTATTTTCAAAAAATATGTTTCTAAACGGAGAAAGTGTCAATTTCTGCAATATTAAAATGTCCCATTGTTTATTCATGAAGTGCTTAATGTAAGTATTTGTTTAATTTGGAGGTATGAAATTCGTTATATAATTTGTAATTTATAATAAAGAAACGTTTTTGTCTGAGTTTTTACAATTCAATCTCCTGAAAGAAGAAAGAGGGATTACTTGTATTATTATATGCAAGAGTGAAAGTAATTCGGTCATAGACGCCCAGTCTGTGCTAATACGCCTAGAAACGTGAGATTTGTACAGAAAGCTCATTTTGTATGAGTGTCAGTCGGAGTACCATTTCATATGGTATCTCCTTGCTATAACGTCCTTTGTCACTGCTGCGTTTGACATTACACTGTGGATCATGAGCGGGGAAATAATTCATGGTAGTAATATCAAGATTTTTTTATAAATAATGCTGAGGCTCGTTTAGTCTGTATCTTCTAGGGTTATTTTTATACTAGTTGAACTATTAAGTGTTGGCCCATTTGGTTTCATTATAATAATTAATAATTTGACAACCAAAATAAAGCCACAATTTATTCTCTGTTAAGTGTTATTTTTTTCTACTTCTTGTGCACTTTAAGTTGAATCTTGCCTGCCTTAAGAAAAAGTAGAACCCAACGCATTTTATTCCAGAATATCAGGGGTAAGAAAGAAATTCGGGACAGACGGAGATGAATCTGTATATATTCCCATGCTTACCTTGGGAGTTGTTCGCACACTGTTGTGCAACTTAGTCTTGAAAATGTTTGGTGCAGTAATTACACAAGACCTCATTTGAAGCACAAGTTTTCATTCTTATTTTTCAAGGTATATTATATTCTGCAGCGTCAGATTGTACGGAATTTCCAATGTCATTAGAACCCTTCTTTTATTATTTATTTTTTTTATTTTATTTATTTTATTTTATTTTTTTTTTTGCTTGAAAATAGCACTCATATTACCCGCGAAGTAGAATAATCACTCCTACAAGAAATGCTAGATAACATATGTAACTCCATTCGTTTGCTAAATTCTGAACATTTATTCATACAATGGATTTCCAGTCATTAAGATACACTAATTTGAAAGCATAATTCGATTAAAGTGTTTTTAAAATGCATTAAAACCATTAAAACGAATAGATGGTAACTTATCAAATGCTTAAACATGATGGCTAAAGATGTAATATAAGTTGTCACAAAAATTTGAAACTAAAGAAAAATATTTAGTATCTAAAAAAAAAGCATCACATAAATGAGTCTCTCAGGATTCTATTGTTCGTTTAAAGGTTAATTAATTTCACATTTGGTCATTTACTTCACATAACGACAAATATATGTTGCACTTATAACTTCTACTTATGAACTTAGTGTTTTCTATGCAGTTTTTGAACGATAACTAACGCAACAGAAACGCTTTTATTGTATAAATTAAACTTTGATTTAAATAAGGAAAGTGAAAAGAAGCCCTGTATTCTATAAGTTCCCAGATCATTTACGAATAGGTACTCATCCATTTCCTTTGATTTCTTTTCAACAAGTAAGCCACATTCACGAACTCAATTCTTCCTCAGCTTTCAACAGCCTTTATTCAGCCGCACAATTTGATATTGATTTTCCTTTTCTGTAGCAGTATTTTCTTTTCATCATAAAAGCAGGAAAAACTTCTCCAAGGTTTTCACGGAATATTTATTGTCATTAAGATAATGCTTGTTAAAGGCCTCTTCTCTTCTTACCTGTTGCATTTGCGAGGTTTTGTCTTCTTTAGTCCATTGTGATGCAGCATTCATATGTATTTTAAGCCACTTTCTTGCCGGTTTGCCTTCTCGTTCTTATCAATATTGGCAAAAGTCCAAATATTTGTATGTAGGGGGATTTGTGGGTGGGTGCGCGCGTGTGTGTGTGTTTTCGTATGTACCTTAGAGTTAAATAATATTTTTTTGTTTCTTTTTACAAATTATTCACTTTCCCCAATCGTTGGATAACACCAATACATACATTCATAAGTAATTGAACGAGTTACTTATTAATGTGATTGCGTTCAAATAGCAAAAAGACGAAACACAAAAAGTAGAAAAAAAATTGATTTGATAGTTGAGGTAGAAATTAAAAATATATATATATATATATATATATATATATATATATATATATATATATATATATATATATTAACTCCGGTAACAGCTGCATATTTTAATTGAATTGATCATTGTTTAAAGATGATATGTGTCATTTAAACACAATGAAAGATATCTCCTTTTAGCAATGACAAAATTCAATTCATTGAAATTTATAAACGTAAGTGCAATGTGTCTACTATTAACAAATATAACCAGGACTATAATTACGATGAGAAAAAAAAGGAAATAAAATAATTTTGGTGAAAGTTATTAGGGGATTTTCATCTGTTGAAAATAGTATATCAATATATTCTAGTAGCGTACTCACGATTTAGTAAAGGAGGTTTGAAGCTCCAAAGTTGATATCATTTCAGGTACGTGAATACATATCTGAATATGGTAAATGTTTATTTTTTTGCATATCTGCTTGCTCAGGAGGATTTAAGACCCTAAAACCTCCTTTATGTATCCCATTGCTTGTGGTTAGTCAAAGAAATGAATACCAACAATAATTTTGCAGGCACAAAACTAATTTAAACTAAACATTTTTGCACTTAAGTCATGTAGTACAAAGGCGAAATTGTAAGCAGGAGTGCGTAAACTAGGTAGACGTCATATGCTTACATTTTTTTCTGCAATTTAAAATTCGTACTTTTACTAATGACTCGCAACGTGATATCGGTAATAAAACACGAGATCATAAGACATTAAACATATGTTAAGGAAGACACTTGCCAAAAGTAAAGAGGTAATAATGGGAAACGGGTTGCGCACTATCACGTAACAACTTCGATGCAAATGCTGTCTTCATCAATTGTAAATGTGCTATTTCGTGAGGTAAATTGTTGCAATTGTTCGAATTTTATCAGGGTATAACACTGTCAGACTGATCACCCAAAATACACAGATACGATACTTTCATAGACATTGATTATTCCTTACTTCCCTGCATAATATTGTATGGATGGAATACAAAGGTGCGTACAGCCATGTAAAGTACAGTAGGTAACCATGAGTGCTTAATAAGAGTCACTAGTGAAGAATTTCTTACGGTTGTAATAGCCAAAACTACATCCTAATTTAATTAATGAGGCAACAAATGTAAATTCAGAAATAAATGTGTTGTTCTTTAGTTGCTGTAGTATATGGTAACATAAAACAACCTAAGCGTCCTCTTAACATCAGGACACCAAACATTGCATTGGCTCGTGAACACAATATTTGAGCCCTAAAGGACTGGTATCATCTGTAATCGTATATTGAGTTAACAGTGTCAGCTGTCGAAAGCTGACGGTAAGTATTGGATCAAAGCATCCAAGAAAGGATATAAGACGATTTGAATGAGTGACAGCATTCAAGAGATATAAGCAAAGACACCAATCTAAGGAGTATGAAACTAATAAAGAGTTCATTCACATCTAGGAAACTGTATTTCCAAATACAGGGTATCTTTTTTAGATATATTTGGACGTTGTTGTTCAACATTTCTCTGGGGTTCTTCAGCTTATTCGTAGAATCACACTTAACTTTGAATAGAAAGAAATTGATTTAATGGGTTACTGGATCGTATCAGATTAATCTGAAATTTAGTTTGACTCATTTTCTTTTCTTTTTTTTTTAATAAAAAGCACATATACTACACCAGTAACTTCCAATGTCTGTGATTTCATTACGTATTTTTGACATAAATAATTGCTTGAAAAATGTATAAAATTTGTCTCTAAATGTGAACAGAAGTAGTTATTTCTGCTCTAAATTAATAATTGCTTATATACGTATATTGGTTTATCATTTAGTTCAGTTTTATGAAAAAAAATAGTTTTCAAATATGACTGTTGACAGAACAAATAAAGAGAATAAAATATTTTATCGTTGCTAGGTGCTTCACTATATTACTCTCTCCCTGAAGGAAATCAATAAGGGAATGTTGGATACTCTAGAAGAATTGTTAAATGAGCAGCTTACTGCTATTTGCATTCGTGGAAACAAGAAATTGTGGACGCCTCCACGGTAGCAGGTTATATATTCGGAGAAAGTGACGTTTAGATGGGTTTTCCTCTGTCAGCTCTTGTGATAGATGATGGGAAGGTTAATTACAGGATTCTGCTTTACTTTGGGCAACGAGAGGAACATGAGCTTGAAGTGTAAAAATTGCAGACACGTCAGATGTTTGAGCTAAATCCTTCCTAACAGTTTAATTTTGCTCCTCTCTACTCATAAAGAACGAATCATACAATTATTATATGTAAAATGCTTTGATTGGTTGGAAGTATATATATTGTCAATCTGCATTCATTTGTCAAATTCTGGAAATTTACTTCACACAGTCCAGCGCAAGGTCGACGAGATACTGATATCACTTGCCTGCCGAGGTTAAGTGACCAATTGCCATTCGGCTGGTAATGTGTGTCATGTAATGCAGGGTCAGCGCTCTCTTATCGTGTGCTCTACATACTTTAAAAAAACAAAAAACGTCAGGTTAGTTTCTATAAAAGGAAATAATAATGTGTATACTCAGATCGTAGTAGAACTCATATTAGTGTACGAAACTAAAATGTTAGACAAATATATGAATTACCTGATACGGGTTCACTTTATACGCTACACTCATAACTTAGGCTGGAGTCACGAATGATGTACTTTTTTCATACTTCGTGTTAAACCTCATGAAGTCAGTGTACCCAAGTAGGTAACATAAAAAAATATGTGCTGGTAGTATCGAGTTCAACTCTCGGCAAGGATTCTAACCTTCGATCGAATCACGAATTGTTTTTCGCTCTGAGATTCACATACATTCGGTCTTGGCAACGGAAATACAAATATTCGCAAAATGTTCTTATTTATTTGACTTTCGTTTGTGTCCAAGACTGTCCTTTAAATGCTGTTTAAACCCTTGCGTACCAGTGACATCCATGTTGATGTCATCAAAATGTATCCCCTATTAAGGGTCGTACTAATAGTGGAGATACCGAAATTTGTTAATGAATGCGAGGCAAGACCCAATTCTGCTATTTTTCCTTAGGTGACAGCACCTTACTGAGAGAAAAGACAAGAAAAAAAATGTTTGTTTCGGTAGACGGGAAGCTTAAGGGAGCATTCAAATACAACACACATGTGCAATTAACAACTTCGAGATCTATTTCGACATCGTAAAAGGAAAAAAAAAGTTTGTCTTTGATTTATGATCAGTGTTGCCAACCTGAAGCAGCATAAAATCCCTTCAGAACATCAGAATTTCCCTTTTTCCGCCCAAATGTTACACAATGCAAGTAATTGCTTTTATTGGTAATGCGAATGCTCTCTTCACACGCACACAATAAGTATGCCTTATATAATGGTCTAGACAGTCTTTTAACAGTAAATGAAACAAACAAACAAACAGATAGTGTAATACAACATGCACGTAGGAAAATGACCACTGGAACGCAAGGAGTTAAACAGCATTTATTATATTTGTATTACGGTCAATGAATTAATTTAGAACTTCGATTATACATAACTTACAAAGGGTATAGCCTCCATAATGTATTTCATACTCTTGTATAGAAGGTCAGCTTCTATCATGATGCCAATTAAACTCCAATCAAATGAGAAACTGTTTTGTTTTCCTAAACCATGATTCAAAATTTAACCGCCCATAACTCTAAAGTCAAAACCATGTTCAAAATTTAACCGCCCACTACTAGAAAATCAAAACCATGTTCAAAATAATATTCAACGCGATTACGTAACAAATCAAATCCTTCAACAGTACTAAGTGTGTTCCTGATTAGAAGACTTCCTTTGTTTTTTTTTTCTCTTTTCGAAATGTGATTCAAAATTTGATCGCCCAGAACTCGAGAGCCGAAATGAAACACGATACAATACTTAATACACTTATACAGCAGGTCAGGGTCCATTGCCATGTCAAATTTAATTTCCATCGAATGATTTCCGTTAACTTGTTTTTCCATATATAATTAAATCACAATTTAACCTCCAATAAATCAAGAAACAAAAGCTCGCGCAACATACGTCAACATATTTATCACGCTCATGATGCCAATCCGAAGATTTTTTTTTAAATACTATTGAAAATTTGACCGTCCTGACTCACAAATCTAAACTACCTTACAAAAGATAATATTTCACTCACTTAAATAACAGGTCAAAGTTTATGACCATATTATGATCTTCAACAGATAAATTCGGTATATGGATTTTTTTCAAATATATTATGCTAAATTTGGTCGACTATAACTCAGGAATAATAAACCTGCACAACATAATAATTTAAATGTTTATTCATCAAGTCAATTTCTACTAACATGCTAATATTAATCTTCATCGGATGGGTTTCATTGAGCCTTTTTCTTTTCAATAATATAACTCAAAATGTCATTTTCCTCTTCCTAAAATGTGAATAATAATAATAATAATAATAATAATAATAATAATAATAATAATAATAATAGTAAAACTCCAATTGCTTACTTATATATTCCATGCCAATTACATTTCTAAGTAATTAGAGTAGTAAATAAAAATAATTATAACTTCCACAAATTTATCAAAACAGAATACTACTCAAAGGTCGACCGAAAGATATCTGAAATCATCACCAAATAATACGAAAGTAAGGTCGTATTCAAGAACCCAGATCTGCAAAGGCAGGCAAACAACATAAAGAGTAAATTGGCAATCTTTGGGAGGTAAGATAGCCGTCTAGACAAACTAATCCCTGAAACTATAAATAAGCCAATTTTCAACAAAACAATACTGTGACTATACAAATACTAGTCTTAAAAATTTAAGTTTTTGCTCCCTCTTTTACATCCTACCTTCATTGTTTGACATTTTACGTTGAAGTTTTGTACTCTATATCTAAGACCAACCCTTAATTCACCATGTAGGGTTCTCCAAAGTTTTAATGTTCAAAAATGATAGTTCTTACCCCATAATCTGTAGCTGTAAAACTATATATAGTAAGGATTCTTCCTCTTCTCACTGCGGTACATGCTATGTTCGTGAATTACTGTGTTGCTTTTAGTTTCTTAGACTCCTCTCCCACACACGATATATATATATATATATATATATATATATATATATATATATATATATATATATATATATATATATATATATATATATCAGCTATGGTATAAGTTTTGCATATCTTTAGAATTTCATTTCCTTATTTTATCCCTTAAGTAGCTAATGCTTTGTTTCTTTATCTCGTTCGTGAGGGTATTTCGTTTATATCTTTTCTTGCCTTTGTTTGAGTTAAGATTAGCAGCAGGATCATATCAAAACTTCATGCGCTTGGACAAGAAACAAAGGATGGAAAAGAGATAAGTAAAAATTTACCTTTCTCACTGTGCAGAATTTTTCTAAGCTCTTTTTGAATCTATTAGAAAGAATAGTTTATTATGCATCCTGGAACACAACATGTGATTCATTTATTTCTTTTAAGCGAACGACAAATAAATAATAGTAAGAAAGTAGGCAATTTCATTCTTTGGACAAGTAGTAACAAAAGTATGATTTGAAGCAATTAAGTATTACCAAACTGTAATTCTAACTAACGGTCATTATTGTACTTACAGTTAGATTGGAAGTATTAATAAAATCAAAACCGAAGACATTAAATAATCTTAAGGGGCTGTTGTTGTGTGCTGCATTAGATAAAAGGCAATAACGAATCTACATGAAAAATGGCGAACATCTTTCTGACAGCAGTAAAGTAATCGCTCTGAAAGTGAATATTTGATTTTATTTGATTTCATTGGGAATCTCGAGCTCTAATAGTGAACTAACATGAACACAACATTTGTATTATAAATAATGAAGTAAGTATATGTTGACAATCGTAATAATATAGTTGTTTACCCCACGAAAATATTGAATTTTTAAGGTATCTAATAATTATTAGAAAGAAGCTTATAGCAGTTACAAAAAGGACAAAAATCATGAAGAAAAATAAAGACAGTGTCGGAGGAAAATGTATGATAATATCCTTCTCAAAATATTCTAACATCGTGACTACCATAGAATAATATTCTAATGAAAACTTCAAAAAGCAAAAGCTTGTTTATATTATATACTGTTGTCAAAGGTATTCTCCAAATGCATGTTTAATGCCGAACAAGGGCAAGTAATTACGTCGAGATGTTTAAAATGACTTGCTAAGTGAAAAAAGGTCTTTAGGAAGGCCAAAAAATGGCAAAATAAGATCAGAAAATGGATATAATTACAACGCTTACTGGGTTGAATTAACACAAAGAATGCTCTGATGATTTACTTCCATGTGAAACACCGAACGACTCGAGGAAAGACATGTCACACTTCCTAACTTCCGACTAAACTGGAAAACAAAGTTAAACATTCCCATGCAATACAATGCAATGACTCATACCAAACATAATTCATCTGTCATTTGCATATATGTTTCCTAAATTAAACCACTTACGTACTGTTCTATGATTCGGTGCCAATTCATTCCATGTTATAACTCAACTTCACCAGAAGTGGCGTTTACCATTGTCTTCCTCCGAGACACATAAATGCCTAGAAACATAGTGGGTAGTTGCTTCCCCTTAATTAAATATAATTTGCCACGTATTTAGGTAAACTTAGAAAATACATCTAAAATCCACATCTTCTTTTTTTTTCAGATCTCTAAGAGAGCAATATAATATTATTAGAAGAATGGATTCCATACTACACAAAAGCACGACTAGTCAACACATAGACTTCCCTGTACTGATCATACCTTACTATAAAGAATGAAATCTTTAAGTTTTACGTTCGACGATTATGACGGGTAGGATAAGGAGACGATGATGATGAAAATGAATGAAGTGGTGGAAATAAGAAAGTGGAAGGGAACGGGAGAACCCTGAGAAAATCCACGCACACGGTGTTTGTCTACTTGTGTACTGCCAGAAACTAACAATTTGTTTCAAAGTATTCATTGTTGTTTGTTATGGGTCTTTTATTTTCTCTTCAACTCCGTTTCAATTTTTCAGATATCATTATGTTTGTATTAGAGTATGACTACGGATTTCAAGAATGGATGTGAAAGAATACTGTAATGAAAAGAAACTTGTAACAATTGTATCGATTTTTTTCAGTAGCAGTACACTTGTGAGCAGTTACAAATAGTTTGTTTTAGTTTAAGGGGCACCGTCAGTAATAAATAACATATAACTTTAAAATGAACTTTAGTTTTAACAAATCTCGCTCAAGTATTTATTATTTTGAACCTTAAGTGAAATTCATCACATTTCCAAACAACATTATCTCCCATAACAAAAACAGGAAATTTTGATTCGTAGTAACAAAATGAGAATATAATAACAGGGTTGTTTGCCTAGGAAAGAAATAACTATCTAAAGCTTCTTCTAACCCTCCGCCTACAGTTTTCATTATACTTTTTTACTTTTCTCAAAAAAAAAAAAATGGTTGAAAGGGCAATATCGCAGCCATTTTAGAAAAAAATAACACTTTCTGATTTGCACTTAGTAACCTAACCCTAATTTTTGAGCGGGAAGAAAATTAGTAAGAAAGAAAGAAAGAAAGAGAGAGAGAGAGAAAGAGACGAGAATGTTATGAAAACGTTAAGTTTAAAATTTTGAACAGATATGTTGAACGGCCTCTAGACGAGTGAGAACATTTTCATCGGGACTAACGGACTGACGGATTAACAGACAAGCAGACAGACAAAAATCACTCTTCCGTTTCGTAAAGGTGTTAAACATGTAAATAAGTTGAGATTTCGAATTTGATTATTCTATTTAACGATCACTGTACTTTTTTTTCTCTCCTTTAGTCGCTCGATAGTAATAAAACAATATTTACATTAAGGCATATCAGGGATGCATTATAGTATGGCTGGTGGAATGTTTTGTTATATAATTACACTCATCAGCCAAAACATTATGATCACCTATCCAGTGTCTGATATGTCCACGTTTGGCTTACAGGACAGCAGCAATGTGGTTTGGCATGAAAGCAATGAGATCTTGGTAGGTGGTTGGAGGCACCGTGTACCACATCTGCATTCTGCTCACAATTAATTCATGAAAATCTCGCAATGAGGGTGATGAGCTCGAATCTGACGTTCAATGACATCCCAAAGAGGTTTGCATCGGGTTAATACTAGGTGAGTTTCGAGGCTATTGCAGCAACTGGAACTCAAAATTGTGCTCCTCGAACTGCTGTAACCCAAAGTTGACCTTGCAACAAGGAGCACAGTCCTACTGAAAGACATACATGGCAGACACGATTGAGCGTGCATGATTCGGACGACCTGCTGTTAACTAGGAGCCGCCATGATGTCTCTCACACGCACTACTCGAACAATTGATGTCCATGTGAAGGTTCCCCATCTTACTAAGCACGTCTCAAGCAGCTGCATCTCAAGGAGATGACGGATTCTGACCCAGCAGACGATGTGATGAAGGCGGTAATGCCATTCATCGGGTCATGCAACAGTGTGCCTTTGCTTGACTGTCTAATGACTATGAGTGCGTACCTATTCAATCGTGATTGACGATGTCGTGCAGTTAAAATTAGTGCACGTGTGGGGTGTCGGCTACGGAGGCCAATATGTAACAGTGTACGGTGAACTGTATGCTCAGATACAATCGTGTTTTGCCCACTCTCAAATGTCACAGATTGTACCCTAGCCTGTTTTACCAACCTTGACAGTTTACAACGTCCGGCATCTTTAGTGAAGTATGACCTTTACATGCTTTGTCGTTTGGTTTTGGTTTCACCGTTCTTTTCCCAACTATGGAAGGCACTATCCACTGCACCCCGCAAGTCGTGTCGTTTCTTAGCTACACGTTGTCAGCCGTATGACCATCACATCTAGCCCTTATCTAACTCTGATAATTTGCCGCCCTTCCTCATTCTACACACAATCGTCACACTGATTGATCGACTGAGATACCTGTTATCATCTACAGAGCGGTTCTCCTATGCTTCGTAACTCTTATGTCAGCCCAACTTCTTTGTCGGAGAAAAAGTGGATGGTCATAATGATTTCACTGGTGATTGTACATTACCAACTATTCCATAGTAAATATTCAAAATTGAATTTGCAAATAATTGCGGTATTAAATGACGAAACAATGTGAAGTGATGCAACTCTATATATGTTTGTAGGTATACAGTCAACAGTTTTCAAAAACATAGTGTATATTCAAACCTCGTTATTTCGTTAATTTAAGATAAATATACGCTGGACAATAAATAAATAAATAAATAAATAAAAATTAGGTGGATGTACCTCGTACATTCCCGAATACACCCCAGTACATTCTTGCATCTCTGTTTTTTCCTGGTTTCCTCCTAAGTATTGTGAAGTATTTGTTCTGTAAACTGTTTACATGCAAAGTGTAAGTAATATATGACTGCATTTTAGTTACATACTATCAATATAAATTGTTACTATAGAAACTAGTTTTATATGTATCTTTATATATAGGGATGCGTTCGAGACGAGACGAGACAGAATTTTCGTGACAAAATTCGAGTCGAGACACAGCTCTTCCAATAGAGAACTATACATTTTTCGAGTCGAGACATCACTTTTACAGCACATTTTCGAGACGAGACAGCCTCGAATCTTGTCTCGTGCGCATCCCTATTTATATAATTGTAATAAACAAAATGAAATTGACTGTAATATTTTTATTGTGAAAAAAAATTAAAGGAACCATATCAAGTCAAAAATATATAATAATAACTTTATATATAATTCGCTGAAAGCTTGTGTTCAGATATTTAATTCGGTTTCGGTGTTTTGATATATATTATAAGAAAATAACAAGCGCTATTGTTAATTTCTATGAATTACGCAGAAATTCTTCAATATTTCTCGATGTACAATAGAACTGTTTATTTAACAGATATTTTTCTTAGTTTCCATAGAAATATTGGAACTGTATATTGTCATTCCGCCTACAAAATACAAAGAATAAGCACTTCCTTTCAACAGAAACAAACAAAACGAAATATATCACCAGTATACAAATATTGATATATGGGGGTCTCGAACGTCCCGTAACATACGGTAACTTTGTTATTATCAAAATTACTACAAAATGTAAGAGGGGAAATCGTCTGCAAATGTGATGTTTCCAATCTAAAGTGAAGTTTTTTTTTTTTTTTTTTTTTTTAATTGGATGAGACGTTTGGTCTGTACACTCTTTATGTACCCAATGTTAAATAAAATGGAAGCGTTGCCATTTACCTGGACCCACAACATAAGTAAATAAAGCTACTCTCTTTTATGTTAACGTGTCGATGGCAAGCCCTCATTTCAAACATGCCCCATACTTTTAAAAAAAATATTCACCTTGCATTCCAATATTATCCACTTGTCTGCTTTCACAAAATTTATCAAAGTTGCATTTTCTTTCTAAGCCATACGTTCACACTGCATTTATATTCATGACTACATCACATTTACAAATAACGAAAGGTAACCACTACTAAGTGAGTCAGAGCCAATACCAAGTGATCTAGGGAAGAAACTAAACAATACTCCTTATTCCTTCCGTATATTTTAGATTTTCTGCATCTGTAAACTGTGAATGTACAAGTTTATTTTGCAGACTTCTGGTGTTAGTTTCACTTTATTCACCCCTTTAAGGAAGTTTCTAGTTGGGGAATAGGAAATGCCCCAACCCTTGCCCCTATACTTTTGCTCCCTGCCCTAGCGTCGTCAATACAACTTGTCCGCTTCATCTGTATATAAAGGTCTATTTGTTACGTCAAATTTACTGCCACTGAAATAACCAATTCACATTACATTACAGTAAGGTAATATATACGAAAAAGTAGGCTTATCTCGATTTACAAAATTAATCACACACTTCAAATATTTATTCATTTTGTGCTGCTAAATAGTCAGTTTTATTTGTCACTTACATACCTCAAAACCCTGATAGATTCCATAAAGATTTCCCAGAAGTCAAATCGATACACGTGACTTTGTAACTAAACATTGGTGAGGAAACCAAAATCACTTAAAATTTGGTTGACATAACCAAATAAATAAAGAAAAATGTTCTGACCAGAAAATATAGTTTTCATGACCAAACACGTTTGGCATAAATGACCAAATTTTGGTTAAACTAACCAAATAAAGTGATCGAATTCCCTGACCAAACAAATTTGGTATTCCTGATCATGCCATTTTTTTCAGTATAGATTATGTTCGTGTCTGGGATGGATTCTACAATTTCACTTTGACGAAAGAACGTAGGGGATGGGGAGGAGTGGGAGATATACAAAAGTCAATAAATATAAAAATAAAAGTGACCATGTTCATGAGTCTTGAACCATCAGATTGATCTCAACCAAATTTTCAACATAATCTGCTGTGGATTCAAATGAGACACATTTTTGAAATGAAGTATTTTGATTACTTGCACATGAAAAGTCACATTTTTTGTACTGATGATACACTAGACATTCTACAATCATAAGAAATCAGTTAATGGCAAAAAATACCTGATTAGCAGCCGCTCTGACTTTTGGACAGACATTCTCCGTCAGCTATTAGAAGTAGTTTGCACTGAATTGACGTAGTATTTTTCGGGCTCATTTTTACGAACATGATACATGTTTTGGTTTATAAGATGGCTCGAATATTTTTGCTTTCAAATAAGCCCAGAATTTTTCAATGGAACGGATTTGTGGCACATTTGGTGAATTTCGCTCTTTGCGCAAAAACTGCTCTCGCTCCCTGTCCAGCAGCTGCTGCGTTCCTATTTCATTGTGAGAAGAAGCTAAATCAGACCTAAAGATGTAATCACCATTCTGATAGTTTTCTTTTATAAACGGGGTAACTCTCTCTCGAATACATTCATTTTGATATATATTTTGATTAACTGTATCCATTGATTGATTATGAAAATATGGCCGAGAATGACCTTTTCTGCACATTTCCACCCAGATGAGTAGTTTAACTATTCTATCAGGCCTTGTCTCCATTTGGTAATAAAACACAACAACACACTGAGCAAGGCTATGTGATAATATGTAACAAAACACTCAATCACGTAACAGTTTCGACACAATGACTGTGTCTTCATCAGACTTCCTCTCCTCGCTGTTTGGGAGTTGGTCCAACAGCGACCAACTCCTAAACAGCCAAAAAGGAGTTGTAGTCTGATGAAAACACAGTTATTGTGTCGAAACTGTTACGTGATTGTGTGTTTTGTTACATATTATCGCATAGCCTTGCTCAGTGTGTTGTTGTGTATGAGTAGTTTCTGTTAAAATTCAGTTTTGAAGTTAAGTTTTAGGGATTTAGGGACAGGAATGTGACCAGATTCAAAGATTACACGGTTCCACTAAAATCATACCCATCCATATCAATATGTGTTTCATCATCCATTATTACGTCCCTATCATCATTAGAGGCAGGGAACTCGTCCCTGGTAATTTTTGTTCAGAATGACTTTTTTGTTTCTTCTTTTTTTTTCTCACCTGCATGTGGAACATCATTTTTTGTCTTCCCATTCATTCCCAGTTCCAGTAGCTACTTTCTCGTAACATCAAGACTCACTTTTAATACACATCCAGTACTTGAAACGGTACATTCGTTGCTAGTGTTCATCAGTAACAATATCTTCTCTTTGATTTTTTCGTCATAACCATTGCTTTCTTGAGTCCCCTTTCTCATTTTTCATTGAAAACCCACCTTTGATCTTTATAAATGTTCTGTACACAGTTGCACGACTCAATCCTTCTTTTTAAAAGTGCTTCACGACTTCAGCGTCAGAGAGTCCCGCATTCCTCAGCACGAAATCTCGAACACGAGTCCGATTGACTTCCGTTTTCGACGGCTCCATGTCTTCCGCTGGCTATCTCCTCACCTGATACTGTCTGTAATCGCATAACACAGAGCGTAATGTATGAAACAGTGCAAATATCAGTCTATGTGTGTCATGAGTAATACGGGTTCAAAATAGTGTCTCATTAGAATCCAGAACAGGTTAGATGAAGTTCGAACCTGGACAGTTTTTATTTAATGTTGATAGTAAAACTTAGGAGAGGGGTGGGGAGGAAAATAAATACGTATATGAAAATGAATAAAACTTAATAAAACTTGAACCACCCGACCGATCTCGATCAAACTTTCAACATATATAAGGTTCGGATTTGGGATGTTTTTGTCATTTTACTCTGACGGCACAATGTAGGGGAGGGGAAGGGGGACATATATGTAAAGAGAAATAAAAAAATAAAACTGACTGTCTTTGTAGCTTCATCACGCTTAAACCACTGAACCGCTCTTAATAAAATTATCATCCTAGATTAGGTTCAGACCTGGGATGGTTTTTACCATATCCCTTTAACGTTAGAGCTTAGGATAGGAGGAGAAAAGGGATTATATATATTATCCCTATATATATAAAACTTACTCAGATATATATAAAACTTAATAACCCTTGAACTACCCGACTGATCTCGATCAAATTTTCAACATAGATGACGTTCGAGCCTGGAAATGTTTTTAAATATTTTCACTTTGAAGGTAGAACCTAGGGGTGGGGGATGGGAAAGAGAGATTAATATATAAAAATAAATAGAACTTAACACTTGAACCACCCAACCGATCTCGATCAAATTTTCAACATACATGCCATTCGGGCCTGGGATCATTTTTATCATGCCGTCCCCCACAACATAGGGGGGGGGGAGAAGGAGAAGGATATATAAAAGTTACCGAAACTGACCAATATCAAAGTGCGCTTTAGTAATAGTAAAAACTGCACATATTACTATTTTTCCTTAATTTAACCAAGCAAAATCGGGGTGCGTCTTAGATTCTAGGATGTCTTAAATTCGAGTAATTATCGAGAAATTCTTAATTAAAGCTGTTATTAACGTGCTATTAAAAGTACTTTGCTGGCCATAAATATTTTAAATTTTGTATCATATTCAATCATTCAGATAACAAGTATCCTGCGCTTATATTCGAAAGCCTAAAACTAACATGAAGATATCCGACATTACAACGTATTGCAACAGGGTCATTCTGGTAATACAAACTACGTGCTATAAAAAAAAGAAGGTGAAAGCTTTGTTATCGTGTTTTTCAGATGGTAGAAATACAGAATAGTTATTCCAGGTAAATGACATTCTGAACCTTTATTTCAAATTTTCAACTGAATTTTTACTTGAATTTAGATCAATATATCAAGTTTGGTAACTTAATAACGAATTTTCTCTTTTCTAGGACCCATGCATTGAAAAAAGATTATGTGTCGTTGTGGATGGGAAAAAAGTTTCCTTAAGGGGGCAGACTACTAAATATTTTTCGAAAGCTAACAATTTTTCTTTTGCCTGTTTTTCGTAAGTGAAAAGAGATAATGAAATGTAACTTATCTCAGTAATAGATAATGTTATTTTACACCCGAAAATAGAAATCCGAAGAATTTTCAGTGTTGCCATCCATAGAAATTACAGTGTGACCAGAATTTGAATTACCCAAAAATTTAGGTTATGGCAGCGACTAGAAAAATGAATTCAACGGCAATTGACGACTTATCATGCTGTCTGTGTTCCTTATTAACTACTTTTTAAATAATATTTGTATTTATTTTGTAATAAACAGTACAATATAAGTAATTTTTAAAAAACAGTAGAATTAAAATATAAATATTGTTTAAAAAGTAATTAACAAGAAACACAGACAGAATAATATGCCACCGTTGAGTAACCTAGATTTTTGGGTAACTCAAATTTTAACCACACTCTAATTTCTGTGGATGGCAACACTGAATTATTTCCAATTCGAATTTTCGGGTGAAGAATAACATTATCTATTACTGAAGTAAGTTACATTTCAACCTGCTATTATATCACTTACAAAAAAAAAAAAAAAAAAAAAACCTGGCAAAAGAAAAATTACAAATTTTTGAAACATGTTTAGTAGTTTGCCCCCTTAATATTCAACATCAACGAATACCTCCACGAATCGTGTTTCGCGACATCTCAGTTGATAATTCAGGTTTAAAATATATATGTTAAATGGTTGATATTTGTCAAGTTGAAAACTTGGGGGAGAGGTTGAAAAATTAAAAAAAAATCTTGAAGAAGAAAATAGAAGAATAGGTAGAGAAGAGAAAGGAAAAGCGAAGATAGGACACTAAAACTACAAAGATAAGTGGTCGAATTTCAACATACGACATTCACAGCCAAATATACTTTCATATGCCGAAAAAGTTGGCCGACAAAAATGCGTGGCCCAACGGGGTCTCTGAGTGCCTAAGTACAAATCCGTGCCTTCTAGGCAACCATATCACAAGGAATAAGCCCTGTAGAATTATTGACTATTAACCGCTTCCTGTACCAATTCACTCAGATTACGGCCGGTCCAGCCGGAAGGTCAGTGTGGTCTCTTAATTTAGAATTTCTAAAAAAAAAATATATATATATATATCCGATCCCTCAGAAACTGAGAAGAGTTACGAGTAAAGTACGGAAAACTAGACTAAAGTCAAGAAAACAGAAGAAATCCTAACAGGGATTTGCAAAATAATAAAAAAAATAAATAAAATAAATTTTGTACTAGTAAGTTGTCTGCCAAATCTTACTAGTAGCTCTCAAATCCGCAAGTGTTCTATGAGGCGTCAACTAATTTCAAAACACTGTATCTACTAGAAGTAAAAGAAATGAAAATGCATTTACATTGGGAATTTTGGACGCCCTTTTACGATATAACGAGATTCTACTGTAATAAATTTTCTATATTATTCAATCCTATCCACTCTGTCACCTCTGCGAACAGCAATGAATTTAGCTTTATCAGGTTACGTGGAAAAAATTCAGAGTTGCAGTGCAGCATCGCAAATGTAAGCTAAAAACATATATTTGCACTGTACGTTCGAAAAGTATTGGATCCCGCCAAACAAAAATTTCATTACCTTGATTGCAATGGCATATTACAGTATTAAGCTACATATCGAAAGAACTTAAATTCTTCCTATCTTTTAATTATACCTACTAGGAGTAAGTACTCAACTTCCTTTCTGGATATTTAAAAATATATTTTCTACGTGAGAATATTAAGAAAAACGACTGCTAGTGCCACCATATCCACATATTGAATAATGGAAGAAGAGATAAACTTTTTAACAAATAAATTGCCATAGCTTCACCTGTACGAAACACAAAAAAATACTTCTAGAAAGCATAAAAATGACCAAACAAGTTTAAACTTGGAAGTTTACTAGAAGACTAATATTAACTTTATTAGAAAATTAATTTAGGATTATTATAATAATATATAAAAATTGTTAGCGAAAGAACAATATATACAAAAGCTAGAGCATATCCTAGCTATATATAAAACTATATGCACTGATATAAAATAAAAGGGTACTTCCGGTTGACTTGGAAAGTTGAATTTGGCATGATTGTATCAGGGGCGTCATATAGTTAGCACGGAGGAGCAATTCTTCCCCCTTGAGTTTGAGATTTATATAGATTTTACCAATAAAATACTAGTAAAACAGTGAAAAACGCGAAATTTTACTTGTCAAGTTGTCTTGCAACTCCCAGCAAAATCTGAAATGACGCTCCTGGATTGTAGCTTTTGGAGACTAACCTACAGGAAAATTATAAAAAAAAATATTTTCAATTTTTAAGGAGTCTAAAGGGGGGGGATGGACAATTTCCCCATGTTGTTTAAATGGTCGTTTTGTTACCTATAATCTCTTGTTTTAGGTACGTGGAATTTGAAAAAAAGCTTGAAATTCGTATGCTTGTGTTTTCGTTAGCATCACTTACGTAAATCTTGAAAAACAAAAATTGCCAACCGTAGAGTGGTTTTGTGGGGAAGTGAAAAATATTTCCCATATTATTTATAAGAGACCTTTTACACCATAAAATTATTTTGCTCTTTCTGTAAGGCTAGAATGATTAAATTTAGCATGATTTTAGCTTTTCGAGACTAACCTACAGGAAAATTGCAAACATGAATATTTTAAATTTACAGGGGGTCTAAAGAGGGAATGAAGAAATTCTTTTTTGTTAGCGATACCTAAGTAAATATAATAAAACAAAAATTTCGAACTATGTGGAATTGAGGAATCTTTCCGGTGTTATTTATATGAAACATCTTTTACATCCCAAAATGTCTAGGCGCTCCCGGCAAAATTAGAATAATAAAATTTGGTATGGTTGCAGCCTTCCAGAACTAACTCTCAGAGAAATTGCCAAAGTGAATATTTTTAGTTTTTAAAGGGCTAAAAGGGGGATGGAGAAATTACCATGTTATTTAAATGGCGTTTTCTTGGGATACAAAATCTTATCTTTTAGGTAGCTGAAATATGAAAAGAAATTTGAAATTCCGTAGAATTGTGGGATAAGTGGTACGAGGCCATAGGTTGATCAAACGCGGGGGTCTGGTGGGGGCAAAGCCCACAACTAGCCAAAGGCTAGTTTGCACATGTAAGATTATAAAGGAAAGGCGCAAGCACCATTTTTATTAAACATGAGGGTACATTTCATTATTTTGTTTATTATCTCAGATATTTAAAATTATGAGTTCTTATCTCTCTTTTTTAATATAGTCTTCCCTTTCGTCATAATAGTGACGGATGTTTCTAACTAAACCGCCATCCAAGTGTCTATGTTCATAAAGACATGCTTCCTTTGTGTTCGAGCGTGTTGAATATCAATTCACGGTGCTTGCCTAGGATTAGACGGATCATCACCAGTTACTTAAATCATCAGTCACTTTCCTCAATCATCCGTCTACCTAAGCCTAACTGGCATAATCGTGGGATGTTAAACTGAAATATTTCATTTCATTTACCTATCAAAGACAAGTCTCCCACTAAGAATCAAACATAGAACCACATGATGGAAATAATTTCCTTTGATCTTTTAATCATAATGGGTACATTTAAAAATCAATTTGCAATAGTTTTGATTCGACGTATGTGATTTGCGAAAAGATAGGTAGGTGGCTTTCTTAAAATCAAATTCGAGATCATGTGCAGTAGAGGTATGCTTACGAAAGTCTATCCATTGAATAGGAGAACATCAGATCTTTAGTTTTTAGTCTCTGTCTTCACTACACAAATACATAGAGCTTGATCACAGATAGCTCCTTTGCTGATTAATTAACTAATTATGGTCGGAGATCACTTTTTACTACAAAAAACTATTTGAGACAAGTAATATACTGAGAGCGGTGCGTTCACCTCTGGTGCTTTGGGTACTTGGTACTGGGTACTTGGTTCGATCCCAGCTCGCGCCAAATGAACTTTGTGGTGTACAGACACCGTGTGCCGTTTCCTCCTACTTTATTGATTCCACCATTGCATTCATTTCTCATCATCATCGTCTCCTTTAGCCTTACTGACACAAGAATAGGACGTAAAACTTAAAGATTTCATATCAGCTTTTTTCACAAGTTGTCCTAGTAACTGATATTTCCTGCTGTTAGCTATCGCTATGCAGCTTACAATATTAGCAAATACAATTTAGACAAATTTTCGTAAAAGGAAGAAAAGAACGTATCGTTGTCATTTTGGCACAAGTCGCCTACTCCCTGAATCTGAAATTTTGTAATTTTATACATAAAACTTTAAACCTCAAGAACAGTAAAATTACGTAAAAATATAGATATAAGAGTAGCAACGTAGTATAAGACTAGTAAAAACGTAAAACGTATATTGACGTTGATTAATATTGCCAAACCTATTTTAGCGATGGTTTCAATTTTTAAAACAGCTATATCTGAAAACTAACATTTTTGACCTCGTCACTTTTGTCACAACGACAACAATATAGTATAATAAACATAACCCCATTAGGATAAAAATGTGTAATTGTGTTTATATGATGAATGTGTCTTGCGTGATCCATGTAAGTGGGTTATATACTTCAAAACGTAAAGTAGTACATTTTGATTGTTATAACACTAAGGAGCAGTTAGGATTTTAAAGACGTGTTTCAAAGAAGATAGGAACATGATTAAAGAAGAACAGATTGAATAATCATGTATTTTTCTTCTGATCCATTGGTAGCTGTTGACAAACAGAAAAGAAACGATCTTGCTTTGTTCGTGGAGCTTTGGTAACGTTAACACAAAGGAAAATCCTTCGTCTTCCGTACGTTCGAAAAGAATAATAGACAGGGAGTCATTTGTGAGAAGTCCTCGATTAAAGAAGCTGGAAATCAACTTTATAGACAAGAACAGAAATAAAAGAAAAATTGTGGAAAGGCAATAATAATAAAAAGAATAAGCTAATTTGTGATCAGTATTTTAGTATCTTTATCCTATCTTTTATTACTAGTTGAAAATATTCCTTTCACATAACTTCATCATATCTATTCAAACACAGAATTTAAATTTTATTACAGAAACAAGGATGCCAACTTTGTGGTGAAAGAATGAATGCAACTTCTTAATATTGTAATCAGAATTTGCTCTTGTTAATATTCGTATGTTTGTATGCTTTAATTACTCTTTCTTTACAATATAATTACAAGGAATTTCCGTGGTATCGGTGGACTTTTCTTGTTTTCTCTTGTAATATTTAATAAATAAATATGAAAAGTCTTTACAGAGATGATGTCGTCGCTGCGCCTCGAAGAACCGCTATGTGTTAAAACCACAACTCTTCAGGAGAAGCAAAAAAACATTCCGAACTATTAAAATTTTGCCTAATACACGCAAATATTTGAAAAAATATAATAAAATTGGTTCTGCGTATATTATGCACTGGACATTGTTGTAGCTTGCTTCCACAGTATTATATTATTATTTTTGTTTACGTAACACTTTTGCGCTTTTGTAAGCACATAGAGGATTTGTATACATTAATCAATACGTACGTGATGAAAACCTGGAGCCTTTAATTACAATGTATTATTTTTTCATTGTTGTGGCGAAACAATTGGATATAAACTTATTA
Source organism: Thermobia domestica (assembly GCF_964235325.1). Lineage (NCBI taxonomy): Eukaryota > Metazoa > Arthropoda > Insecta > Zygentoma > Lepismatidae > Thermobia > Thermobia domestica. The sequence goes on along the minus strand of NC_137459.1, from coordinate 149,001,910 downwards.
TAAGGGACGCTGCCTGACAGTTTCCTGGTTTATTTGCACGACATAACTCATTTTCGACAAAAATATCACATAGCTGTTCTTCGAGGCGCAGCGACGATATATCGTATGATCCTTATAACTAATACGCCGGAATATATATTAGTTTTCCATAGTAAAATATATAAATTTCTTCAAGTAACGAAATTTGGTATTTTCATTAAAAATTGCTAGCTTAGTTTTACAAACTTCATGCATATATTGGTTTCTTGCACACGAAAAACGTTAAATTCACCCTCAAAGCGTTAATATTGTAACGGTGAATGTAACATTTTACGAACATAGTCAGGGGTTTTCCAAACTGAATGATACCAGTGTACAAATTATACTAAAAATCGGGGCCTAGCCAAAAGGTTTTGCAGTACTAGAAGAAATGGTACACTACTAAATTTTACATAAATCGATACAGCAATTTTCTAAGCAAAATTTATAATTTGTTTAAGCAGGAATTTCTATTTTTATATTATAGAATATATCCTATATTGGTAACGATGCATATATTAACGGACTATGCCGATGTTGATTCGTCAGAATATATTAGACAGACATAATAAAATGAAAATATCTTCCAAACAATGCGTTAAGTAATCAGCTAGAGAAATGTAGGTTGCAAAAAAAGTGCGTATTCTCAAATTGAAACCGCACTCACAGAACCAATGGAAATTGTGACAATATAAAATGTGAATAATTTAGGTAGCCGACTGGGGTGACCATACGGCTTCTGGCAATCGGAAGAGTTGTCTGTACCGAGTTTGAATCCTGTTGAGGGCATGAGTGTTATACATTAATCTTTCATTATGTATTTCATTATCATTATTCATTTCTCACCATCTTCCTTGAAGTAAAGCGCCAAAATGTTATTAGTAAAACTCAAAAATAATTTAAAAAGTTAAGTAAAATTTAAAGTCTAGATATGGTTGTAAAAATGATAAAAGGAAATGAAATAAATAAAAAATAATTGAGTGTTATAACATAAATACTCTATTATAGTAAAAGTATATAAGATTAACTGTTGTAGTGCATGATTATGAAGATTGGACTCTTATTGTTCAGGTAAGAACACGAATGAGCATTTTGCAAAATAATTTACTGAGGAAAATATTAAGAACAACAGGATACAAGTGATCGAGTAAATATCTGGATACAGTTCATTCTAGCTTTGAAACTACTTTGTTTTAATTTAAAAAGAAATAAAACAATCTTACAAAAGCAAATCATTTTTAATAAATAATAGGGCAACAATTTTCGCAATGTATTGTTGCCTTGATCAGACACATCATCTTCGCTACTTTCAACTGTTCTCGTCTTTTCTGTAAATTAATCCCATTTGAGCTGTTTCTACTCTTTCTTCACCATTTATATGTACCTGTCTTCACACTCGGAGGTACTTCTGACAATGTGGCATGTAGCTAATGTGTCTGACTAAGGCGATGCTATGTTCCAAAAACTATTATACCTGGTATATTAAAAGCTATTTGATTTGGTCAGATTTTATTCTTAATTAAGGCAAAGCAGTTCCAAAGCTAGAATGAACGGCATTCAGATAGAAACACTTCATTGTCTGAAAAGGAGGATGAACTGTTGGAAAAGCAGGAGAAGGAAGGATATATCTAAGCAACAGCAGATAGCCTTCTTAAGGAAATATTTGAAGGAAAATACGACACCGAAAGGACTGGAGATAGTTAAGAACGGTATGAAGCAATTGGTGAAGAAAACATAGAATCAGCTTATATGATATTTCATTAGATGAAAAATGAGAGAAATTCATAGTGAGGATAATGTGTTTGATGAAGGCAATGATACACTGCCGGAAATGTAATATTATAACCTATTAAAAGTGAATTGCTTTCGTCAGATTTTGTTTTTAATTACAGTGAAAGTAATATGGCAGATGAGCTACAAGTTGTGTATGGGAATATTGAGAAACAACTCTTTCATATCCAACCATATCTTCAAAAATTAGTTTTGGCAGCAGCGGACAATTCTCCATCATGGATGCGTTGAGTTGATTTTGAGATTTACGTCCCGTTCAGCTGCGAGGCTATATGAGACGTGGACCTACTGATTAACGTGGAATCCGAACCACATGAGCTCCCGCCGGGAATCGAACCCGGGCCTCCCACCATCATGGATGCGGTTAGAATGTATAAGCATAGTGGAAAAAATAGTCAACCAAGTAGAACTTATCTACTGTCAAGTATCACCTAATCTGGCCTGTATAACCACTTGGATTCTGATTCAAAGTGACTCTATGAAGCGTTGCATGCTAGTTCACTTTCAGATCAGAAAATAACGTAATTGCAGCAAAATACGGGAATAGCATATTTTACGTTTCTCTCCTTCTACCAAATAGTCTCACAGATTTTCAGTTGGATTTAAATATATGGTCTTTGCAGGCCAGACTAGATCCGATAGGGTACTTGAATGCTCTTAAAACCAAGTACAGATAATTTGAGCCTTCTCAATATGGCAGATGTCATCTTGAGAGATGAAAGTGCTGACTGCATATTCGTCATTGAAGATCTTGGAGAAGTGGCAATACCTGGACATGAAGAATGTCCAAAGAAACGTGTTGTATAATATTCACATTTATATGTACAGGTATAAATGCATCGAGGTATGATTGAAATTATATGAATTTGATATTTAGAAAATTTTAGTGACTAAAATACTTCAGGACCATATTAATAGTTAGAAGTAAAATATTTATCTACGTACTAATGAAAAGAGTTGTCATCTGTATTAGGTACAGAACGTTTAGCGAACTAAAATTGTATTTATACTACGCATATGCTATTAGTCAATAGATGGCGGAAAATTTCCAAGAAGTTGATCTTACATAACTCTGTTCTTCGAAGGTTGAAATAATGTCTTTCCTCGATAACTTGTTTGTCGTTTTGTTTGTTTCACGTTGATGAGTCTCTCAGAACAGGTATTAGAAAACTCTACATTGTCTCGTCACTCTCAGATATGAGCTATTGGCTATTTATTCGCCTCCTGAAAGGTTTACATAAGCTACTCAATAACATTGCAAAATGAAATTGGCAATGAGTGGATCCTTTCAGATGAAATGTTAGTAACTTTTAGTTTCTCGATTAACACGAAAATTCCTGATGTTCTACACTAAGAGGCATGAATGCGAAATCAGTAATGAAGTCTAATTAAAAAGTAGCGAACAACAAAACTAGAATAGTTTAGTAGCGTATTATTGTAGTGGCATTCCTTCTTTATCGTTGTTTCTTTTGTATTGACTGAAGAAAATTCCTTCGTTCAGCAAGGGAAATATGTTTCCATATGTTTGCTTCTGGTAAAGCTCGTACTATAATCATTTTCAAAGTTTAAAAGTATGAATTTGTGTGTAAGGATACTGTGTCTCCCAATTCTACAAAACAAATTGTGTATGCTATACTTTCAAAATTCCCATTACTATCGTTCAGTCTTTCATTCAGAGAACTTTCTTCTGCGGAATGGTCACAAAGTTTGTAATAGTTGTTGAAACACTAGAACATCTGCTCCTGGAAAATATCGAACATTTCCCGAGAAGTTGATTCCTGAGAGTGTCCTTACAAACATTAATAATAATAATAATAATAATAATAATAATAATAATAATAATAATAATAATAATAATAATAATAATAATAATAATAATAATAAATTATTATTATTATTATTATTATTATTAGTAGTAGTAGTAGTAGTAGTAGTGGTAGTAGTAGTGGTAATGAATATGCATATTTAACAAGTAAATTGACTTTCTTTTCTATCAGAAGACAGGTTGTATACTCTTTGTCTGACAGTCTTACATAGATGGACCCACTGAATTAGTAGAGTAAAACTAGTGTTCATTTTGTGTCTTATAATATAATATGAAATCTTTGAGTTTTACGTCCCACGGTTATGACGGTTAGGCTAAAGGTGACGGTGATGATGAGAAATAAATGAAATGGTTGAATAAATAAAGTGGGAGGAAACGGGATAACCCCGAGAAATCCGACGCGCACGGTGTTTGTCCACCACGAAGTTCACTTTGCTTAAGCGGGGATCGAACCAATTCTTTCTGATATGATTCAAATAGTATATTGCTGACTGCAACTTCCGTGAAAGAATAGATTGAGAACTGGAGTTTGGGCTCGCATATACAAGAACTAAATAATGATAGTTATGTTACACACGTATTCACCTGTAAATGTAATGACGTCATCCTTTGAAATAATTTAATATATTTGCATTTTTATAGCGTGCCTTATTGAAAGTATTAATGCATCAGAGTGAATACTTATTTGATTTGGCTTGTAGTTATGCATGACCTGATTACTTGTAAATGACATTCAAATATATTTCATTAAGTTAGTGTCTTATCTAAATGAAATTACCGATCAAAAGGTGCTTACACAAAACCTATTCCCAAAATATAGCATTGAAACAATTGTTCTCATAACTCTAAAAATTAGCTTCCAATTTTTCTGCTTTTATAAAATTGTAGATGACCCATTCTGGTTCGCCAGCTTTCATATTGATTTATGCGCAGATTTAAAAATAATAATAGTGATAAAACTTTTACTTATTTACAAATACTTGATTTCCCACAAACTTTAATGATAGATCCGTTCTGTGAACTTTTCACCTTTAATCTCTGGCAGCGTTTAAATTATATTTGCATAAGTAGCTGTTGAAACAACATAACCTCAATCAAAGGCGATCAAACCAGGGACATCCGACTGGCAAATCCGAATGCGCAAATGGTGGCTGTAATACCTGTATTAGATGACGTTTCATCCACCATCAAACGTTGAGGCACTTTATATTTAATTCAATGACTGAAATTCGATATGCTGTGGTGTGTTACACAGTGACAATACTTTTGGACTACTCTGTTTCTAAAAAAAATGTAGTATGTTAGACCCTGATATAGAAATCCTCAACGAGCTATGAATTCAGTAAGGTGATTGGAAGGGACCTTTAATTGTATTAAGCCGTATTTTAACCTCTTGTTTGAATGATAAGTATCTTTAAAAAATATTCAAAACATGATCATCACTTTACTTTCCCTGATCAGTTTAGTGTTCAGACCATCAGCTATTAATGAACCCTTCTTCGAAAGTTCAAATCAATAATTGCATGGGTACAGAACACTTAGACTACCAACAAGCACTATAATGCATTATATTATCAAAGAGACTTGGGTCACTAACACTCGCGGTAAAGAACACTTAGATGCTGTACGGTGGATTATTTAATCAAAGGGAACTCTGTCGCTAATGGTCTGCTCCATTATCAGACAGAAGAGTAATTGAGGTAAGCAATTTGTCACTGGAATGGCAAAAGCTTGCGACTATAATTCACAAACCAATATGATGCATCTCGATTGCAATACTGAGTGAAATTGTTATCGTTGTATACTCCACGACATTCTCATACATGCGTTAGCGACAATATATTTGTACGTGGCTAATGCTACAGAATGCTTTTAAAAGAAAATCTATAAATTCCCATTGTAATTGTTGGCTTTATAACAATTCTATTTTACCTGCAAACGTTCTGGTTTTAAATAACAAACGTCTTGACGAATTTTAATGTTTAAGAGAAAAAAATCCTTTAATTTGAAAAAAATATATAAACAGAGTTATGTTTTCTCAGGTGCCACTCGCACTTACTCAACCTCATTATTCTTATTGGCAGTCTTAACTCTGACTATCCAACTAGTAAAACAACGTTATTATGGAAGGGGAGACATTTGGTATGTTCTGTTACTTAAATTAGTTACATACTTGTTTCATTGACTGAATCTCAACGTCTCTTTCGAGTTGGAGACTATCCAAAATACAACACCCTAATCCGTAAGGTCAGTCACCTGAACAAAACCATTATTCGCGATATGACTCTAAAAACTAATATCGTGTTAATAGAAAAAGGTGCCGAGCACAAAGCAAGCTAGCCCATACAGAAGAGTAGTAGTTGATAGTTTGCGAAAGTCAAAACAAAATATATTTTTATATATAGAGCTACCTTAAAACAATGAAAGTAGTTTATCTCAGTCCTTGTGGTTGATTTTGTGATTTTGGTAGGTGTTCTTGTAAAACACCGAAAGTTATGAAGAGCGAGGCCCACTAATAAAGTGGAATCCTCAAACTATGTAAGGCTAGTTTTAGACGGAAGCATTTATCGTAGCATTTCTCGTAGCAAATATCGTATCATCGATATCCTACCGTGTAAAGTAGCAAATGCTATAGCATCTCCCATGCCATGGCATATCCTATGGCATTTCTTGTCGATAGAACCTGCTCTATTTCGTAGCATTTTCCTCAGCATTTCTGGTCCGATTGCAGCGCCGTGGTGTGTTAAAAAGAAGCGGAAGATTTTGTGCCAAATATCCATGCTCTTTGTTTTGTGTGGGAAATTGAATTGTAGTAAAGAAAAATGAGTTGGAGTAGGGATGCTGTTTTCCCACATACTTCTTTGTGATTTTCGTTTTTTTTAATATGACCGACGAGAACTGTTGTTTCAATTACTATAGCTTTAGCTACCTCACGCTTAATTTCGGAGGCATAATTGTGCTCTTCTTCAGTGATTTGTTTGCTACCTCACGACAGATGCTTATCAAAATGCTACCGTTTAAAAGCACCATATACTTTCGATGCCATAGAATATTATATGAAATTTTTGGAAGCACATCTGCTACGAGAAATGCTACGATAAATGCTTCCGTCTAAAACTAGCCTAAGTTTGAATCTGAGACATTGGCCTTCTAACAAAATTTCAATTTGCGATTACGCGCAGAGAGAACGAACACTCAAGCAATACATCAACATAGGGGTCTCTTTAACCCAAATAAACTAGAAACGAGGTAGCTTTACTTTGGAAACTGTTTTGGTTTGCTTTACTTGTTATCAACTAGGTCCAGTGATGTTGTCTTGCAAATTGTTATATTTTTAGTTGACCTTCTGTCTCAAACAAGCAAATAAACAAACAAAAAATCATTTGTAAAAAAAAGATTACATGAAGCGTTTGTTCATATATTATCAATGAAGGCGATATTGAAAGAAAACATCTCAGTTTTGCTTGCTGTTTTAGTGCACTGTAGCCTAAAGAAGATGAATGTCTGATCATTCCCACTCGTAGCGCAGTCGCTAACGCTCTCGCTTTCGATGCAATCAATTCCGCGTTCGATTCCCGGTGGGGACACTCTGTAAAGAAAGTGCAAAAAGCTTCTTCAGACCAATTCATCGTGAATAAGGTTTTTTCTGGGTTTTCCTCATTCACACCTAACTTATAGGTCCCAGGCCATTTACTCCTTTTTCTTCCTTTTCTCCGGATAGTGTGCTCGCCGAGGGACGTCATCACTCATACGTGACAAGCTAAATGGCCATAGATACTAAAAGCCCAAAAATCTAAATCCTAACTCCAAATCACTGATCGAAATGAATGATTAAATATAAAATACTTCGTGGAATAAGAATGTGAGAGGAAACGATAGGAACACAAGAAAATTCACGAACTCGAGGTTGTAAATCCCAAACTCACATGGCCTGGGATTTCGAGCCAGGGGTCTCTTGGAGCAGAAGCGTGCGCTCTACCACTGAGTCATTATGCCCTGAAAAATGATGTTCAAAATTGTAATACTGTATATTGTACCTTCTTAATAATTGCACTTAGTTCTTTTATAGTCACGAACATAAATAAGTAGAGGTACGAGTCTTTATTTCTTATAGCTCCAACTTATACTTACTTGTGTACGTGGCTGTATGACAATTTAAAAAAAAAGGGGGAAAGCAATTGAGAATGCTCCAAGAGCATTGCCAGAACGAATTTAAAAAGAGTGGAGAGGTGGAGCGGGAAGAATAACTGTGATTGTTCTTACATGTAAAAGTAAATCTTTTTATCCGCACCTTATTCTCTTTCTCGCAAAATATCATCTCTCTGTGACTTACATTTCTCGAGACATGGCTCCTTAAATCTACCGAAATTCGAACTTTTTGGTTAATATCTGGGGAACGGTGCCCAGTTGGGCAATAGCCAGTTTATCAGTGGCCACCGTTTACTATTTGGTACTAAAATGTTCGCCATCCTATTAGGTATTGATCAACACTAATATGATCTCTCTGTGATTTGAGGTTCCCGAGATATGTCTACCTAAATCTGCCTAAATCGGAACTAGTTTTGGCCAATATCACGAGAACGGTAAGTCACAGAGAGATGGTATTAGTGTTGATCAATTCCGAAGAGGATCGTATTTTGGTGCCGACATTTATTCGTAGATACTGCCCAAACCAGTGGCAAAGTAGTCAGTGGCCACTGGTTATTATTGGTACCAAAATATTTACCATCCTCTTAGGTATTGATCAACACCAATATCATTTTTCTATAACTTATGTTTACGGAGATATGGCTCAGTAAATATTTGGAAATCTGCAATTTTTTGGTCAAAATCACGAAAACGGTAGCCATAGAGAGATGCTGTTGGTGTTAATCAATACCTAAGTGGATGGTAAACATTTTGGTACCGATAATAATTGGTCTCCACTGACTAACTGACCACTACCCAAACCAATGGCCAATTGGTCAGTGGCCACGGGTTACTATTTGGTACCAAAATATGTACCATCCTCTAAGGTTTGATCAACACCAATATGATTTCTCTATGACTTACGCGGGGGCGCGGGGTCTCAGTGGTAGAACGTTCACCTTCGGTGATTGGGATCCCTGGTTCGATCCCAGCTAGCGCCGTGTGGACTTTGTGGTGGACAAACACAGTACTCGTGGGTTTTCCAGTGGTTCTGCCGTTTCCTCCCACTTTCTTCATTCCAACATTCCATTCATCTCTCATCATCACCGTCTCCTTTAGCCTAACCGGCAATAACTGTGAGACGTAAAACTTTCATTTCTTTGACTTACGATTCCCGAGATATTGCTCCTTAAATCTCTGGAAATCTGTCATTTTTGCCAATATCTCGAAAACGATAAGAGTGACGCGAAAAATTTAATCACTTTCTCAGATAGTTTCTGATTCTCTATCGAATGCAGAGTTCAAAAGTGAGAAAGGCCTATATAACCAGTTGAGAATGCTCCAAGAGCGTTGCCAGAACGAACTTAAAAAGAATAAAGAGATGGAGCGGAAAGGATAAGAGTGATTGTTTCAACACATACAAGTAAACCATTTATCCGCACCTCCTTCTATTTCTCGCAAAAATTCGCAGAATATTATCTGTATGACTTACAGTTCCCGAGATATGATTCCTTAAACAACCTGAAATTCAAAATATTTTAGCCAATATCTGGGGAACTGTGGCCATTTGGCCAGTAGCCGGTTGACCAGTGCTCACCGCTTACTATTTGGTACCAAAATGTTTACCATCCTCTTAGATGTTGATCAACACCAATATGATCTCCCTGTGACTTCATAAAAAGTGTTCCCGAAAGTGTTCCTTAAATCTATCGAAATCGGAACCATTTTTGAGACAATATCACGGGCACCTTAAGTCATAGAGAGATAACATTGGTGTTGATCAACACCTAAGAGGATGGTAAAGATTTTGGTACCAACATTAATTGGTAACCACCGGGCAAACCAGTGGCCAGTAGGACAGTATTTGGTACCAAAATATTTATCATCCTCTTAGGTATTGATCAACACTAATATGATATCTCTATGACTTACGGTTCCCAAAATATGGCTCCTTAAATCTCTGCAAATCTGCCAATTCTTGACCAATATCTCGAGAACGGTAAGAGTGACGCAAAAAAATCCATCACTTTTCTGTTGTAGATAGTTTTTAATGGTCTTTCGAATGAAGGGCTCAAAAGTGAAAAAAATAAAAATAAAAAAACAGACAGACGGACAGACAGACAAACACAAAGGCATAGAGAATTCAGTAACGAACCTTTTAAGTTCGTTGAAAAGATTGTGCCGTATTTGGACAGAAAAGTTATTGAAAAAAAGAGAAGAAATCCACCTTAAATACTGTAATATTTATATGGGTAGAGACAATGACAGTCCGGGATTGTAACCCTTCACCTAATTTAGTTTATAAAATGTTAGAAAATAGTATTTGTGTCTAAAAAATAAATATTTTGTCTTCCTTATGAACAGAGAGGTGAAGGAACGAAATGTTTCGTACGGAAACCCCTTAGCTCATAGCAGCCTCCAGGGCGTCTTGCAGCGACTTCAGGATATGGTCCTTTTGATAACCTCCTTAGCTCATGGCAGTCTTCAGGAATTTTAGGCAGAGTAGTACTCCTCCGTCCAGGTGACCTCAGGAGCAGGTGTCCTGTTAGGCAACCAGTGGTCAACTGATGCCTCCGTCTTATTTGGGTAAACTTTTATAGGCCATTTTTTGGGTGGCTTGTTCTTCTTCGGTTCTCGTCGTGCTGTTCTATGTGTCTTCCTGGTTTTGTGTATCGTCTGCTACACTGATGCTTATAAGCAATAGCACGCTATGTTTGAATAGAATGTGCTCACGCTCTAAGGTGGAGATCCTTACAATATTCATATGAAACGGGGAAGTAGTTTACATTCTGCTCTTGGCAAATGCGTAGGCTGAATACTGCTGATAAATACTGAAATATTTTCTGGATTTTGATGTTTAGCATGGCGAGCATGTATCCGCGCAAGTAACCAATTCAAACGCGACAGGTTATAGACTTTAATATTTAGTCCATCTTTTGACTTTCCTTTGAAAAGTCAAGGTCATTTTTTATCGTACGAGCTTAATCCAACTCTTCCAATTGTGATCAAACTTGGCATAATGCTAGACCTTGACCTGATACATAAGCTTGTGAAATATTGTGTTGTACGTGCTTTTGGTCCCCGACCTATGGACGGTAAAACGTTGAGCCACATTATTCAAAATAAAATAGCAAAGAAGATACACCGAACTCATGCCGGTAGACCTTCACCTGTTATATATAATAAGTGTGTGAAATATTATGGTATATAGACTTCTCAATCGAAAGTTTTGAACAAAGTCTAAATCAACTTATTGGGCATAATATAAACGTAATAAACAACGTTTAAATAACAATTAATGTTCAGTCTTGCAAAGGAAAAAAAATAAAAGACGTTTTCTCAGTTATATGTATTCCACTTATTAATATTTTCGATCGATCTTTAAAACATAAAAACAGGTGTATTGTTTCATTGAACACTATTGGAAAATTGCTCAACATTCCGAGTGTGAGAAACATCAGAAAAAGCGCATCTAACTGCACCTATCATACTCGCTACGTAGGTGTCAAACTTTGTTTATGTTAGTATTAAAGTGACATAAAAACAATTTATTTGTTTGCATTGTACAATTTAAAGAAAATATGCATTTTATTTTGAATTTTATACCATCTTTAACTGAACGATCCATATGTGTGACCTGGAAGCTATATGAGGCAAATGTGCTGTGTGTATGGATGGTACTGAATGATTTATGGAATAAAGACAGAGAGAAAGCAGGAGAATAAAGAGCAATCTCACAGTCACGATGTCGTTCACCCCAAGTTTTTGTAGTCTGAGAGAAACCAATGGTGAGCATGTTGTTTCTGAAACACTAAGGCCTGCAAACACACACACAACCCCCCATATATATATATACTGTATATATATATATATATATATATATATATATATACAGGGCCGGATTTAGGGGGGTGCAAAGGTTCACGTGCACCCCCCCCCCTTCGTTGTTAATATACACTACCTAAAATGAGAAGCTTGCAGTGAGTTTTGCAAGATCAATAGTTTAAGTCAATTTTCTGAAGGTTGAAGGAAAATAATTCATCGAGAGCAGACACTTAGCATTTCCAAAGAAATCCCTCATTCATATCACAAATGCCTAAAGGCATTTAAAAACTCAAATTTAATTCAAATATACTGGTAGTTATTGGTGCACCCCCCTCAGAGAACCCTGGATCCGAATCTTTATTAATATATATACATTAATAAAGAGGTGTCAAAAGTTATCAAACTTAGAATAGTGGTAAGATATATTGTTTTGCAACTTGGAAATCTTGGGAGGTGGCTAGTCATCCTAACTGAATTTTCTTCCAAAGTTTATGTTCGGTCCCACCAGGCGAATGCCGACCGGAATGATATTTTGAAATATATATCTTCATCGATTTCCTTTCACTTCCTTTAGCATTGTTGTAATTAAGTTGGCATCGAAGGGTTTTCCTTAAAAAAAAATAATTAAGTAAGCGCATAACTGTATAAGCTTGTTATGAGCTATCAAATCCTAGTGGATACAGTGTCAAAGAGAGTATCTTCGGTTAGGCTACACAAAAAGTGTTTCAAGAAATCACACGCGAATTAGTATCCAATATATTATTAGTAGCTTTTAAGAATCATGATGGACCAGTCCACTGGTGTTTAGAAGAATAAGTTGGACATTGGAATGATTTCAATTCTAGCCTTTCCTTATTAATAACAGAAAACAATGAACGGACCTTATACAAGAACAAAATTCCAAAGTCCGACTTAGAAAGCAATGTATCAACTTAACAATAAACGTTGACAGTATTGAAGAGTTTCAGACACGAGATACATTCAGCAGCTTAATTCCTTACTTAAAATCAAAATAGTATTTTATTGTATCGTTTCCAAATATATATTGCTTTAAATGTGCATATTTTGGAAGGTTTTAACAGGACAAAGATGGTTATGGTCTAGAATGTAATATTTCCTAGGTAGTTTCCGTATCCTCTTTTCAATGGCACATCTTCCACAGATTTAAAGTTTCAAGTTGTGTTGTTGGTTGAGTTGTAAGAATTTATACATACTTTAAAAACAAAACATTAATTGTATAATTAAGATTATTTAGCAGTCGCTGATGCTCTCTAAGGTGGATTGTGCATATTCTAAGGAGAAGAAACAAAATAGTTATTATAAAAATGAATTTGCTCGTTTTGCGTTTTTTTTTTATGTGTCACATGAGAAAAGGAAATTTACTAGATATTTCAAAATGTGCTTCATTGCCCAGAGATAACAGACGATGTTTGATACACAGCAGTATACTGACTTTTCCGCTCGAGTACGCAGCTGATATATGCAGCTTCTCTGAAAACCAACGTTCCCTTCATCTGAAGGCGGAAGAACGGAACAGGCTTTTAACTTATGCAACAGATGTGGCATAATGCCAGGAGCCTTTTGTCTGCTGTAGGAATCTAAGAAACTTCTCGCTCGTTTCACTTCAATACCCCTCTTTAAGCACAGAGCTGATTGAACCGCATAAGCAATCTGAGGCATGCTTTACGATAGCTATTACGTTCTCAGAACCAATGGAATTCACAGTTTCGAAAATTCCGTGTGGTGCAGGGAGAAGGTGTAGTTTGGAAGGATCGTAAAGACATCAATCAATAATTCTGTTTTCAAACAAAACTTGATTTAGAACAGCATATGTTTTTTTTTTTCCGCAGTAACTAACTAAGTGTTGGTTTTAATAGATATATCGTGCGATTAAGTTTCGTCTTATGGTTGTGATAAAATAATTGTAGTAGTAATAAATCAAACGGCTTCTGTATATGTATCACTCATAAATACAGAAGCGTAATGTTGTTATTGTCTTATGATACTGTTACTTTTAAGGCACTATTGCTTCCCTTGCAATTGCAAAGAAATCTATTTTTAACTTTGAAATTATGGAGTTTGGAATGGTTTAACTCTCTGCCATCATCTTTTAAGTATGGAATCATGTTTATAGATTGCACAATATAACAAGCACTTTTCACTGCCAAGAAATAAGACAGTTATATATACCAGGTGTACATAAATTAATATAGCCGTTTGATTTCTTTATATTATCACTTCGATGAAGTTCAAATTAAAGAGCAAGAAAGTTTTAGATGTATGCATACGAGCAGATAAGCTTTTCTTTTTCCGCTTGACAGCGACAGTTACCAAGTTGGCGACTTCTAAATAGAAGGCATTTTGTGTTTTGCAGTTTACTAGTTATAAGTCAATTATTACAGTTCAACGTGCGTTTCGTAGTTTTATCGTGATCTCCCAAATGACAACAACATTCATGGATGTCATAACCAGTTTGGAACGACCGGCTGTCTGTGTAAGGGTAAAAGATTGAACTTCCAAGAATGTCAGAGGAGAATATTGAACGCGTTAGGGAGCCTCTTGAAATGCCCTAAAAAAGTGTGTAAGGCAGGCCAGTCGTAAACTTGCAGTGCCAGTGATGACAATATGGGAAGTCTTAAGAAGATACTTATATATGCTTCCCTACCGCTTACAAGTGTTACAGGCTTAAAATTCTACTGACTATTCTGCGGGTTCCAACTTCATAATTTAAATGTTGCAGCAAGTAAATTTTTTTTTTTTTTTTATCGTGATGTGTTCAGTGATGAATCAACATTGCATCTTAGTGGTAAGGTCAACAACAGAATGTCAGCATATGGGAATATGAAAATCCCTATGAACTCTTAAAATGCGAACGAACTCCACAAAGTTATTATGTTCTGTGTTGTTTCACGACGAAAAGTTTGTGGGCAGTTCTTTTTCGCTGAAAATACTTTAAGTTGAATCACTTATTTTTACGCCCTCCGAGAATGACTCTTTCCCCACCTGCAATATAAACCAAACAACTTGCTTCGGTAACAAGTAGACACACCTGTACCATGGCATCACTGTGCACGAGAATGGTTGAATGACGTCACTGACCGCTGGATTGCTCGCTATGGACCCCATGACAGGTCTTATCTCCGGTGGCCTCCAAGATCACCGGACCTCTCCCCATGCGAATGTTTCTGAGAGATTTTGTAAAAAAAAAAAAAAAAAAAAAAAAAAAAACGAGTTCACTTGCCTGTTGCGGGACAGGACTTGAAGAGCAGTTGCTGCCACCACTCTAGAGATGCTGTCTGAAATATGGAAGAAACTAGCCTACAGGCAAGGTATGTATCGTGTGACAATGTAGGCTCACATTGAATACCTATAAGGTAAACTGAAAATGTTACTCTTTCCTTTAACATGAGTTTTTTTTTTTTTTAGTTAAAGTAAAATTAAGCATCCTATACTTGAACGTTATTCAACTCAGAAGTGCATATCGATTATCAGCAACTTAACATTGACTTTGATCTTAGATACGAGCCTAACTCCTTGCCGCCTCCGAGGAGAGTGAAAATGAGTTGAGTTGAGTTGATTTTAGTTTAGCGTCCCTTTCAGCAGCGAGGCTATATGAGACGTGGACCTACTGATTAACGTGGAATCCGAACCACATGAGAGAGTGAAAATGATCAATAATTACCGATATTAGTGTTGAATCCATAGTTCTCGAAATGACTGAGTTGAATAGTGACACTGCTGATGTCGTTTAAGTTCAGCCTCCATCAGTACGCCTGGGAGGGAAGGACAGTATGTAAAATAATCAATAAAGAATTATATTAACGACAAATCAATCGTTCTTTTTAATCGCTAACTTCATTGGTGACAGACCCAAAGCTGTTTAAGCTCAAGTTTAGATCCCAGTGTGACTAAGACCCTCTAGCGTCTCTAGGTGATGCGGAAAAGGAGATCGTGTAAAAATAGTTTTAGAAAATCGATATTAGTGTCGAAGTCATAGTTTTTGTGTTTACTGAGATAAAATAACACCTCTTCTGGGATAAAATGATGGCATGTCAAAATAATCTAAAACAGATCCAAAGTTTTTGGGGTCAAGTTTATTGGTGATAGTTTCCTTGCTCATCAAGTACAAGTTCACCTCCCAGTGGGAGTAAGGTCTCTAGCAAATCAAAGGAGGAGTGGTAGGGGGGACTTATAAAAAAATATCGAAAATCACCTATATTAATGTCGAATACGTAGTTTTCGGGGTCGCTGAAATGAATAGTGACACAACCGATGTCGTTTAAGTTTAGTGGGATCCCTCTCCATAACCTCTGGTGGGGAAGGGTGATCGGCTGACCCATTTGAAATAACTTTTGGTTCATGGTTAGTATCTATTACAAGGTTGGTTTTATCATGCCACTTTGTTTAATGTTCGTATTCTATGGGGTAGGGTATTTCAAAATTAATGCCAAAAATATAGTGTCTTATAGGCTATTGTCATTACAGTTTTATTGAAATAATTATCCTAAATAGAAAGGGAGTTCAAATATCTCCCGTGCTCCTATTCTCCGCATACGAAGAGCAGGTAATTCAGAGAGTTCACACATGTTTCAAAATCCTAAGGTATTCACTAACCAATTTTTATGAGGGAGTTTGGCTACGGGCACATCATTTGAAGTACTCACCAACTACTTCTATAAAAATTGTTGAGAAAGTACCGCAGGATTCTGAAACATGAATATTTGGATAGGGCAAATTCCAGTTCCTAAGTGGTCTTGACCCGACTACGGTAGGTTCTATGGTTTTGGAGCTATGGACGTTTAAACTTCATTTTTTCGTGTTTTCGTCAGCCTATATCTTCGAAAGGAAGCATTTGTGCACTCAGGGTGGTCTATACTTTTTGTCTTATCTTGGTGTCAAGAATCACCTCCCAACCGTTGTCGGTGTTGTTTTGAAACACCTTATGTTGTAGTTGGTGAGTACTTCAAAAAATATGCTCTTAGCCAAACTCCCTCTATAAAAATGTGATTACCTTAGGATTCTGAAACATGTATTTTTGGATATCGCACATGGTAGTTCCTAAGTGAAATCTTGACCCGACTACGGTAGGTCCCATCGTTTTGGAGCTATGCACCTTTAAAGTTCATTTTTTCATGTTTTCGGCAGCCTATAACCCCGAAAGAAAGCAAGTTGGTCTATACTTTTATCTTGGTGTCGGGAATCACCTCCCAAACGTTGTCGGTGTTGTTTTGAAACACCCTATATATATATATATATATATATATATATATATATATATATATATATATATATATATATATATATATATATATATATATCAACAGTCAGGTACATTTAGTATCAAAGTAAAATTTTAAAAAGAGAAATAAGGAAGTTAAAAAGATTCCGCAAAAAATAGGTATTGATATATTGATATATATTTCCAAGCACGGACTAGACCATAAAAAGTTAATTTTTGCTTTAGCAACACTTCAACCTCGTTATATCCATTGAACTAACAACCTCAGGAATCATTAAAAACTGTGACACTTGAACTAAAGGAAATTTTAAAAGTACTGATTTTTGAGACAAGATTTTACATTTGAGATTAACGTGCATAATGTATAAATTCATGTAATATACATCTGTAGAACCCACTTTAAGTAATAGACGCAATTTAACAAAAATATAAAGTATAGAGAAGTACAAATTACAGTAAATTACAAATTCGTCTGAAATTTGATCGTATGGTGTCTCTAGTTAGTGTACGGTATGAGGAATATAAATTTATAAAGGTAAGTACGTCAGTTAATTAGCTTCCAAATGTACATAATGAAAGTTGGTTTCCTGTGTTGGTCAGATCAGAGTAAGAACTATAGTACTGAGAGTGCAGTAATATGTGTTGATTAATATGTATTAATTGAAATGATAGAAGTATTTTGTTCTAAGTTTATTATGCAGCAACAAACATGATGGATTATTTAATTTGTTGTTAGATATGTTTTCTAGAACACCGAGTATAACAAAAGAGGTAATTTCAAGCATGGGGGGATGCGTGCTGTAAAAAAATTGGGTAGATAGACACAAACGCACACACACACACACACACGAAGACATATATATATATATATAGGGTATTTGCTTTTTACTTCTATTTTTAGTTCTGATATTTCGTACTGTATACACTAATCACTATTCCAAGTAAGATGACCCCTGATAATCTAATATAAATAAAATAAAGAGTTTGTTTGTATCTTTATTTGTATGCCTGTCTGTCTGTCTGTGTGCGGCCTGGGGAACAAACGAGTGGACTGAAAGTTACCAAATTTTGGTCAGGGGTACCTTTGCCCAGGCCCCAGACCAGAGTTAAACGTTTTTGTCAAAATTCGAACCAGGGGGTCTCAGGTGGGCGTTTACCGGGACATGTAAAAGTAGTATAAAATGACCGATATTAGTGTCGAATTCATAGTTTTTTGCGATCGCTAAAATCAATGGTCAAATTCCGATCACATTAACTTCCAGATTCACGCTATTCGGCTCCGGGCCGTAGGTCACCGGGAGGATACCGAGACATGTAAAAGTAATCAAAAATGATCGATATTAGTGTCAAACCCATAGTTTTAGCGGTCGCTGAGATCAATGGTGACACTTCCATTAGTGATGACTTGCAAATTCAGCTGCAATTGCATGCGGGCTGGGAGTCAGCAGGGGGGATACCAAGACGTAAAAATAGCCCCAAATGACCGATATTAGTATCAAATCCACAGTTTTCGCAGTCGCTGAAATCAATGGTGAAACTCCGATCGCATTAACTTTAAAATTCACGCTATTCGGCTTCGGGCCCGGGGTTACCGGGGGGGATACTGAGACATATAAAACTAATCGAAAATTATCGATATTAGTATCAAATCCATAGTTTTCGCGGTCTCTGAGATCAATAGTGATACTCCCACAGGAGTTGACTTCCAAATACAGCCCCCGTGCGAAGCATGGGTATATTCAACTAGTTTATAAATATAGTATTAGCCTAATGTTTGAGTTTTCAATATTCTTTGCAGTAAATGTTTTATCTGTTCCATTAAGTATAAAATTTTATAATTAATGAAATTTGGTGTATAGTATTTCTTCTTCCGAAGTATAGATTTCTGAATGGTACCACTTTTGCTGGAAATGGGGCATTAATTCCCCATACCCTCTTTAGGAGTAGTCATTTCTAAATACCTTAGAAATGAGCTGTAAAGTAAAAAAAAAGAATTAAAACACCTTACAACAACCTAATACCAAATATTACCTACATTATCTAATACCTTACAGTTTTGTAAATGAGCTCCATACCCTGTTATTCATTTCGGCGAAAATATTAATAGCTCTTTCTTTGGATTCAGGTATCCTACGAAGCTCCCACACCAAGTTCGTTATTGTAAGTGTCCGCAATTCGGAGAGTGTCTGTAATCCAGGAAGTGTTCATAATTTGTCATGCTATTCGTTAAGTAAGTTTTCACTCTTTTCAGGGCACTCAATGAATGTTTTCAAAAAAACTGATGTTGATGGAATGCTCAATACCATATTTAGCAGCTTTGTTGTCTCCCTGATATACGCTTTGAAGATCATTACTGAGAATATATTTCAAGTATTCGGGAAGAGAAATGTGTTGGTTACTATCGGAACATAAGTTGATAAGTTCATTCTTAAGCTGATCTGAGCAAAAAGTCTTAGGAAAGGTGGATATCAAGTCATTCAGTTTGCCGTATGGAAGACTTTGTTGATATATACTAAATTTTCTATAATTTATTAGTTCTACAATGACCAGATTTCTGTATTTTTCAAACCTTTCATCTGCACAATTATTGAGCGAAGAATCTAATATTAAAAAAATGAGTTTGTTTGTGTGTTTGTCTGTCTTTGTGTATGTGTGCGGCCGGGGATCAGAAGAGTGGACCGAGTTACCAAAATTTGGTATCGGGTACCTTGGTCTAGGCCCCAGACCAAGACGAACTGTTTTTCTTTTAAATTCCAACCAAGTGGTCTCAGGGGGGGGAGAGGCGTTTACCGCGACATGTAAAAACACTTGTCACTCTCGAGAAAAACATAAAATTGAGAGAATTGCCAATACGTCTCAAGTTTTCGTTAGGGGAGCCATATATATACTAATGTTCTTCAAGGGTATGTTATAACTAGAGAGCGGATTTTAAGGTGCAGGACCTTTTCTAAAAATGTAGTTGTTAAACAACCAAACTTCAAAATATGTGTATTTCCGAGCATAAAACGAACTGAAATGAACGCACTTGGTTGCACCTTTTTCGCGAATTGTGCACCTTTTTTTGCTAAATTAATAAAATTTCCCCCTTTTTTACTTGTTTTAACCTTCAATACTTTTATTGTCCCTTTTTTCTATTCTTTAGAAATCTGGACAGAACAGTATGTTTTATATTCAATCTGATTTACATAATATTCCATAAATTTAGATGGAATCTTGACGGATTTGCTAGGGACAAATTTGAACTGAAATTGAGAAACAATCCGTACGTAGAAACCTTAGCAAAATCAACTGAACGTTCTGTCAATGAGCTTACAATGTATGCTCTACTGGTTTCCATTGATGTCGAGCAAGGTTTAAGGATCACCTGAGCTCCAAGCGACAGAAATTAACATTCGAAACCATAGAAATGTTGTGCATAATCAAGTATAACCAGTTTCCTAAAACCCAGTAGTATGTAACGGTTTCTAAAGCCACAATATTGCTATATTAATGTTGTTGTTTTTTAACACCGAGAATATTGAATGTTGTACAAGTTTGAGATTATATAAAACAATTTTGCAATTTATGTCAAATGTTTAAAGTCAAGTTTTTAACAATAGTTGCTGGTGTAATGAATAAAGAATATTCACGTAACTGTATAGTATAGCACTTAATAAAGCATTTATTAACACCTTTTTTGCACCTTTTTGAATGGTTTTTCAGCACCTTTTATTCCCTTTTTCCTACCACATTTTTGCACCTTAAAATCCGGTCCCCAGTTATAACAATTTAACATTTTATAGAAGGATCTCGAAAGAAGGTTTAAAATTAAAAAAAAAAAATAAGAAGAAATAGCAGTCTGTTTCTTTCACTTACAAATCCAGCTTAAAATAAACAAGATAGGCAGCCCTCTAAACGTAGACAAAACAGCAAATATCTTTTCGCAGGTACTACTACACAGCGCGAGTCTTTGGACTAGAACTTTTCACGTGTCTTTTCTCCTACGCTTCTATACGTTGATGCAAGTTAAATGGATGCAGCAAAAGAATATTTTTCAAGTTTTCGCGAGACACTTTGCTTTATGGAAGCATTAAAAAAAAAGCTCAGAATAAATTATCTGAAATTTTAAGTTCAGAATCATTAAATTACAAAATTTTAAGTTAGTAATTTAGGCTTATTGGCTTAATGCATATAAAATTCTAAAGGGTAGGCTCTGTCTACGCTGTCTCCCCTCAAGCCTAGCCACTGTTCAAGAACTGTTTACAATAGAAAATTAATCTTCTAATAGTCCAAAGGAGAATCTTTTTGATTGATGTGGAAAATACATCTGTCTTTCTCTCTAAATTAGAATCAGCCAGAAACAGTTAATTAGCTGCTTAAAAGAGCAGAACGCCTTTGAATTTGTAAAGAAATGAGTAAAAAAGATCGTTGACGGAAAAATAATCAAGTAATAAATTGAAAAGAACTATTCAATTTGTCTGTCGATAGAGATCATTTAAGAAAAGATAATTATAATACTAAGTTGAGGTTTATATTTTGTAAGTTCAATTAGTATCAGTCAACTCCACCAAGAAAAAAAAAACACAAAATATAGCTAATTAATTTATATAAAAATAATATCAGATTCAGATAATGACATTTCCTCAGCTACACTATTCGCAGAATTTATTGATTTCCAGAATTTCAATTTAATTGAGAACTTTGACATTAGGTTAAGATATATACCTAATTCTGAACATGTTAAAATTATTTAGTTACCTTACGTTATTAAAATAAATATTGTACCTAATGAAGATCTTGAAATACAGGGTGATTCAAAAGTAGGTATACAGCACCGTACTGATCAGCTCATTGTATTTAATATAATTTGTTATTGTTGTTCATTACGTAGACGTAGTTTCTTTATTATTTGTTCTTAATGTGTTTTTACTTATACCTTAAGCTCAGAAGAGGCGAAGCAAATAAACCCATAAACTTGAATGTTATACTTGATCAATGCAGGGGTGTATATCTACTTTTGGGCCATCCGTCAGTCATTAATTCATGCCCTTCAGTTTCAGAATTTCGTTTCGTACTTCAGTGATGCTGACAATGCTGTGGAACAAACCAAATTGTAGCTAGTTACGAGTAGTGGTTACGAGTAGTTACGACTAGTTTGTAGTACTAGTAGTGGTTTTACTGGAGTTAATCAACTTTTGTTTTTCATAGTCTGAAATATGGAGGTTTTACTGAAAAGGACTGCTATTTGTACTGTTATATGGAGAGTGAAAGTGACTTATAAACGTTCAGAAGTCTATTTCTCAGAAATGTTAAGTTTAGTATAGGATGTGCGAGAAGAAAAATTGAAAGTTGGAATAGAAGACTTCTAACCATCGCTCACGTGTGCTGATGATGTAGACTTCATAACAGATAACATATTTCCAGTGCATTTCTGTCTGACAGCAAATAATATTTCGGTCTGTAATTTAATGAAGATAAGAGAAAATATACTGACAACAGGAAATCCAATTTACGGAACCGATGAAAATAGTCCAATCAGAAGCAATGATGTACAGAAGATGAATAAATTTAAACATACGAAAATAGGTGTAACAAACAAAAACAATAACCATTGAAACAGAACGTGCGTATGGCAGGAAATATGTACAATAACAAACATAACCTTCTATCTTCGCCACTAATCTATATATATATATATATATATATATATATATATATATATATATATATATATATATATATATATATATATATATATATATATATATATATACAAAATTGAAAATCACTATGTTTGTGACTCTAAATCTCCTGAAACGACCGACCGATCTCGATCAAATTTGTACCATGGATGAGGTTCGAAGCTGGGCTGGTTTTAGGCTATTCAATTTGATTGTAGAGCTGAGAGGTGGAAAGGGGGTGTAAAAATTAATAAAACTTAATAACTCCTGAACCACTCGACCGATCTTGATCAAATTTTCAACATAGATGAGGTTCAGGCCTGGAGTCGTTTTTATGATTTAAATTTGATGAACCAAACGTAGGGGAGGAGAAGGAGGGGGAGATAAATAAAAATCAATTTATATAAGACTGAAAGGGACTATTTTTGTAACCTAATAACTCTTGAGCTGTCCGATCGATCTCAATCAAATTTTCAAGATGCATGAGGTTCGGATCTGAAAACATATTTGAAATTTCACTTTAATTATAGATCCCGGAGAGGGCACGGGAGGGGGACGTATAAACAAAAACTAATAAAACGTTTGAACCACCCAACCAATCTCGATCAAATTTTCGACATATATGAGGGTCGGGCCTTGCGTGTTTTTTATCGTTTCACTTTGATGAGCCAACGTAGCAAAAGGGGAGATATATGTTAAAAAATAAAATAAAAATGACTGTCTTTGTGACTTAATCACTGCTGAACCACCCGACCGATCTCAATCAAATTTTCAACATATATGAGTTTAGGGGAAGTAATTGCTTTAGGTTATTCAGTTTGACGATGCAACGTACGGAAGGGGGAGGGGGAGACAAATTTCGTAATTATCAAAAATGACAAATATTAGTGTTGAATTCATTGTTTTCGGGGTCGATGAGAGAAATAGTGACACTTCTGATGCTGTTTCAATCCAAGTTCAGCCCTGATAGTTGGGGATGGGGAGGTTACAACGTAGGGGAAGGGGATAAACATTTAAAAATGATCGGAAATTACTAATATTAGGGTCGAATCCATAGTTTTAGGAGTAGCTGAGATTAACAGTGAAAATTATGATGTCGTGTGCCGCAGCAAGGATGAGGGGAGGGGGGCTATATATAATAATGATCGAAAATGACCAATATTAGTGTCTAAGCCATAGTTTTCGGGGTCATTCAAATAAACACATACATTTCCGATCTTGTTGAAATCTAAAATCAGCCCGGCCACTTGGGGGAGGGGGAGAAAGAGAGATATAAAATGATCGAAAATGGCCACTATCAGTGTCGAATTTATAGTTTTCTGGGTCTGTTAGATGAACAGTGGTACTTGCGATCTCATTTTAATCAAAATTCAAACCCGTAACTTTGGTGAGGGGGAGGAAGATATATTTAAAAATCATCGAAAATAACCGATATTAGTGCTGAATCCACATTTTTTGAGGCCGCTGAGATGAAAGGTGACATTTCCGATGCCATAGCCCGCAACATGGGGGTGGGAAAATATATATATATATATAAATGGTCAAAAATGATGCAGATATTAGTTTTGAATCTATAGTCCTTGCGTTTGCCGAGATGAACAGTGACAGTGGCTGCTATGGAAAATCAAAAACTTTCTATGTGGCAACGTCGTAGATTAGTTTGGAACCATTGGCATAGTAGTTACATCATCAAGCAGTTACATTGGTTGACACTCTAATAGGTGGTGCTAGTGTCAACGTCTGTCTATTTAACTGGCATCTGGAAATTTTGATGATTTTAGAACATCCGGTATATATATATATATATATATATATATATATATATATATATATATATATATATATATATATATATATATATATATATATATATATATATATATATGGGGGGCGTGGGTGTGATTGTATTGTTATTAAATATTTCACCACTCTTGTTTTAGAAAATGCGTAAAGTTACGTTTTATTCAATAAAAAAAGTGGAAAGTAAGTCAAAGTTAACGTAACGAAACGAGGTCGATTGATTGTTACGTATCCTCATTTGAATGAATAAATCAAGTATTCATGAAAGGATACGAAGTCTTTACTAAGACTTTTTTTATTTTATTATGTTAAACTTGTGCTGAGTAAGCGGACTGCCAATGAGGCGGAAGAAAAGAAGTGTTCCAGTATGGAAATTTTAAAGAAGGTAGACCGAAATATTGAAGAGATTTTTAAAAAAAAATCTAGAGATATTGAAATTTGTAAACAATTTGAATCACAGAATTAACTTTTTAAGTGATATAAGTTATTGCATGTTACATATAACTGTGATGTGTGTCTACTTTTAAAGTTTAGGATTGATTACATTATAGTTTCATATTCGTAATGTATAAACAAATATTTTTTTAAGAAAAAAAAATAAAATAACATCTAAATCTTAGTTAAGAGTGCTTGACAGAATGAAAATTTTATGGCTGAACTATGCTGAGTTGTTATTCACAAATTTAAATTTTAGCATCAGATGTTTACATAATTAATAAAGAGTTATGAACATAACACAAAAATAAGTGCATATCGTGGACAATATCATGCCCGTGTTTTTTTTCTGAGATTTCTTCCGTTTCCGCTCATATCGTTGTTCCAACAATTATTTCACAATCATTGTCTTTCATTAATCACCCATTTGCCTAAACGACATAATCGTATGACATAAAACAAGAAATTTAGTTTCATTTAAAAAGCAATCATATATAACAAAAATGAAATCTTTGAGTTTTACGTCCCACGATTATGCCGGTTAGGCTAAAGGAGACGGTGATGATGAGTAATGAATGAAATGGTGGAATGAAGAAAGTGGGAGGAATGGGAAAACCTCGAGAAAATCCATGCACACGGTGTTTGTCCTCTACAAGGTTCACTTGGCGAGGGCTGGGACCGAACCCGGGACCCCAAGCACCAGAGGTGAGCGCTCTACCACTGAGCCACCGCGGCATCACAGTTTTATTCTTGGCAGCAGCAACTACAGATTGATGATTCGGTTTGATTAGATTTTTAGTTTAGCGTCTCTTTCAGCAGCGAGGCTATATGAAACGTGGACCTATTGATTAACTTGGAATCCAAACCACATGAGCTCCCATTAGGAATGGAATCTGGGTCCCCCACGCCAAAACTTGTATGCTAACTGCTTAGTCACGAGGAAGCTCTAAACTACAGAATGAAATGGTGAATTGTTGTATTAGAAGATGTCCTACATTCTGTATGACTGAAGTACTTAATGAACAAAGACGTAATTAAAGCATACAAAGAGAGAAGAAAACAATGGATAAAACGCAAACAGAAATGCAACAAGTAAATAATATCTATATGTCTGCGTTGAGTAAATAATATGTGGTTTCAAAAAATAATCGGAATACTATTTTTCTTGTTTACGAAATATACGAATTTGTGGTATAAAATTTTAAAAGAAATATTACTTAAACCAACATATCCTTTATTTGAACAGTTGTCAAATTAACTAACCGTACATAAACCAGCCACCGTAATCTGAAATGATGGGTGGTCCAAGGTGTGACTTAAATGGAAACTTATTGATGCTGCATAATATATGAGTAATTTCTTGTTCTGGGTAACTTAATTACAAATTCAAGGCAATGGTTACTTTTTAAATTACTTACCTTAACCTACTTACTTATTAACTTACATAAAAATGAATTGAACCATTTACACTTACTGACACGTTAGGGAATTTATATATGAAAAGACAAAGACACAAAGCATATGAATACTGATATAACACTTGGCATTAGACAATCAAAAAACAAAAAAAAAAAAATCACCTGGAAATGGAACGTAAGATTATCAGAGTCATTTAAGAAAAAAGTTAGGTAGTATAGCACAATTTTTACATACAGTGTATTACACACTTGCGTATTGATTTACTGTTTCGGTGGAAGTAGATCGATCCCATTAACATCTCAAAGAAGCCTTGATAGAGAAACGAGAATGTTAAGTTCAAAATAAATAAACAGACAAATAAACACACAAATCGGATTTTGTGTATCAATTTCAGAATTAGTATAACATTTGTTTCCTAGTGTTTTGTTTTCCTAGTGATGTCTCCTTTAAGCTTCCCTCGAATATTTTCCCTTTAATTAGTGGTGTTTATTCTTGTGTCAATATATCAGTTGGGAAACGTTCTGCTTTTTAAACATATTTCTTTTCTTTAATGAAAGCTTTGACGACTGCATTATTATTGCAAACAATTTCGAAGAACAGGACTAGCCGGAAGAAGAGCCATAGAACGCGAACCATGAATTCCGAGATAAATGTTGATTTGCACCGACAGTTCTGCGGGGAGTCGGTTTCGGAATAACAAAGAGTGCGCCCCACTGATCTTTTGTAGCAGAAGCCATACATCAAACTGAGTCAGATTCAGTCATGGTAGGCGTGGTTCTTCTCTCTCATGGTTCATAACTTTGTCTCTTAAAACAACTGGGGCCGTAAAACGAATTGTTTTCAACGTAATTACACGCTTTAGCTGCGACACTATATACACATGCAATGATTCAAAAGGACGATAGAAGCAGTCCTTGTCTGTTTTAACAAGATAATCGCAGTCGACTACTGTAACATAAAACACAGAAGTGTTTCATTATATAAAGAAGGCAAATAATAGAGCATTTTTGATAGATAGACTTTCTCTCTTTAATGAGAAGCAGTTGTAAAGTCGTATACATTTTTTTTAAACCTAAGATATAAAAATAAATTCGTTTATACGTAACACCTCGATTGTCCGTTTTCGGAACGGAAGTAATAAATTTATAGAAAATATTTTAACCTCTTGGAATATGTATTTCAATGAAAGTCTAATACACAAGAACCCATATGATACTCTTCTTTTGGTATAAACTTTGAACTTTTAAGATGTCTGTTAATTAATGTGACATGATAAGCACCCTTGAGGAAGGTACTATGATTAATAATTCATTTCTAATGGGTAAGGCTTTCTGTGATGAAATCTCAAACAACAGGCAACGATGATTACAATATGGCAAAAACTATATAGAAATTGATCCTTCTCCTTCTTAAGACCGAAATTTTGGAAAATTTCAGGTGTCAGCTTATTTGTAATTAGCAGTTTACGTACAGAGTTTCATCTTCCTAATTTGAGAGGATCATGAAGTAATATACACATTTTTCATACTAATGTCAAAACTATTGAAGCAACTCTGTTTTCGAAGCGTTTAATGAGATACTAACCAATGATGACTGCGTCGTGAAACTTCGTACAGAACTCAATTCTCATTACATGTCAAAACCCAGCCCAGAAATGGCTCCTCCCTGAGACGAGACAGTAAAAAACACAGGTGTCTGATCACATTGCCTTCTGTCCCGGAGTCAAATCATGTGGGATCCATCAACCCAACTTATAATGCTTCCAAAATTGATGGAGGTGCAGTGCATTGGTTTCTCCACTCACACTGAAATTTAGTCGCAGTTCCTCACATATCTGGACACTGTTGGCCTCAATTGCTGCCTGAAGGTTCTCATTTTGTGCATGTGTTGGTCTTCCGGCACGCAGTGCGTCTTCGAGTGTTTCGTCACCGTCCTTAAACTTGTTAAACCAACTTTATACTGTTCGCGGAGTCGCGACACCCTCACCAAAGACCTGGCATATATTCCTTCCCGCTGCAGCGGTGTTTGACCCCTGTTTGAAGACGTAAAGGATACACGCTCTGTGGAAGTCCCATATTCATTATGTCCTTACTCAAGTTCACGGTGTAATTGAATTGCCACAACCAGACAGTATGTTGGATATACCCCACCAGCAACTGACCTTCGCCTTATCTCCATTTGCATTCAACTGACGGTGTTAGGGCCAATTGAACACGGACTTCCACAAGAAGCGACATAACTTTATTGGTTACCTTTATATTACTCATAATGTAAAATAAATGAAAAATTTTAGTTTTACGTCCTATGGTTGCTCTTCAAGCTAAAGAAAACAAGTGATTGATAAGAATGTGTGATTGTGAAATTATTATTGAGTTTTCAGCCATCGGAATCAAACCCGGGACCAAGGCAAACGTACTTGCCACTTAACTAGCGAGGTGGGCATTTTACTATACAATATCACATTAGAAAGGTATATTGCCCCCCTATGCACTGCCGTTATTATCACTGGTTACAAATTTTCCGCCTCCAATGTACTGGTACATGTTCCATCATTCAAAACTAGAATTAACAATGCATATTTTACTGCATGCAAATAAGCACTGGAATGCTAAATAAATCCTATATTTGGGGGCGCGGTGGCTCAGTGGTAGAGCGTTCACCTCCGGTGCTTGGGGTCCCTGGTTCGATCCCAGCTCGCGCCGTGTGGACTTTGTGGTGGACAAACACCGTGCTCGTGGGTTTTCTCGGGGTTATCCCGTTTCCTCCCACTTTCTTCATTCCACCATTTCACTCATTTCTCATTATCACCGTCTCCTTTAGCCTAACCGGCATAACCGTGGGACGTTAAACTTAAAGATTTCATTTTTTAAATCCTATATTGCGAGTGAGTGCTTTCTACAAAAATATTGAATCAGTAGCTCAAGATATTGATATATTTGGAATGAGTGAAAATCTTTCTCAGAAGGTTAGTTATGTATGTAAAGTTATGAACAGACACCAATAAACGAATTAATGCGTGTAAAAGTAAGTGTATCTAAAACTGACACGAAAATCTTAGGATGATCTTCCTTAATGCGGTAGCGTCAGTTCAAATTCCGTCGGACTTGGGGTGGGGAACAAGATTGTGCACCTACATAGGAGTTCCACTAGTAGCATTTAAGAATACAATTTATATATATGTAAAAAATGCATATGATTCTCAAATTCCCCAAATGATGCTTATAAGTCTTGGACTGTAGTAATGACCATGATCTAGTAAAATTAGATTCATACTTCCCTCTTACAACTTAAAAGAATAAACTTTCACCACATGAACGTTGTTAGTTAAGAACGTAGAGATTGGATCTGTTACAAGTACGATGTCTCAAATAGTTTTTTTTTTTAATTTTAATTGAAGGAGCCCAATAATAATATTTCAACAGAAAATATAATAGCATCTCCCACTACAGCAATACAAAACAGTACCGACCAATACATACAAACTACATACATACATACAAACAATACCGACCGATATCTATAAATGACGATTGATGCTACAATCAGTCTATATTGTCACACCAGCTCGTAATTTTGCTTTGAGTTTTGATCCACTCGTAAATCAGATTACGTGTGTTTTTAGTTAAATATAATTAAAGTAGCTCATATTTTATCACTCAAAACAGAGAAGAATTGCTTAATAGACGTATTTGAATCTTGTACATATAGTTCACTGTTTACCATATTCGTATATAAATTTATATTGTAATTCCGTATCATTCCGCTATTTTTTTATGAAAAATTATTTTAAAGTTATAGTAAATGAAGTTCCCGTTAATGAAACAAATTTAGTTCCATTTTCTGGTCTCATATGCGTGTTTATTATTATCAGAGGAAGTTTACTGAAAAGTTACGAGTGTTGAGAAAAAGTTCAAACACAAAAGGGAAATTCGGTTATTTTTATCTCGTAGTTTGTTGCATTAGATTCTATTGCAACAACTAAATATTTTATTTCAGTCGACAGATGTTTCAGCAGTAAGTTAATATGTTGTTAGAGAGGTACCAAAAATGGATTTAATTTTTGACGTTTGCAAACAATGACGTTGAGTCCTTCACGCCAGGTGTTCGCGAAGCTGATAGATGAGACTGCGGACATATAAAGAGCTTCAACCTTTAGTGATTGTCTGTCTACGTTTAATTCCTGTAGTTGTATTAAACTTTCACTTCCTACCTCTTACTCGAAATCAGGAGTTTGTCAATGTTTCTTTCGTTGGGTTTGTTTTATAGCCTTATTCCAAGCATTTTCCCCCTACTACCTCCTGCCTTTAGTTTGACTTGTTATACTATACATTAAGAGTAAACTAGAACAAACCAGTATTGATTCTTAATATACCATCATACTACACGTAGAGTCAACACTCCGATTCATCACACATGCCGACTTGAAGTATTTTGAAACATGAATGTAACATATTAATGTAGTTATTTTTAGTGCAATTCCGTACCTACGTGAATAAAATACTAATAAATGTGTAGAGATAATTCGTTCATAATCCTAACTATTTACACACTATTCTCTCGCATTTCCGTCTGGATTAAGACGTTAAATAGTATTACTTCGTTTGTGCTTTGTGTTAATCGATGCGGGTGATTCATAACGTCATATTACATTAAGTAGAATGCATTTAACTTACATTCGGTAAAGTCCTTATAAATATTATTTTGACTCAATTGGAAAACAAAGCCATATATTATTTGTCGCCAAAGATTTTCATTGATGTTAGTAAGTTTTGGTAACGCTTGTACAGATACATTAACAAAATATGTACCTGATAATTTCATTAACTTATAAATCTATTACGGAGCTGAAGTTCAACTTTCAGAGCACTAAACTGAAAAAAGGGGGGAAATTATTTACAAGCAGATTTTGTGAGTATTTGCTTATTCATTTATAATTTGTTAAAACACATTACTCACTAAAAAATTGCAACATGTTCAACAGCTTTTAAACTGTCATATCGCCTGAAAGAAACAATCAATAAAGTTGGCATTTGGTAAATAATAGATAAATTAAAATAGTGGTGGATAAACTACAAAGGCCCATCTCTGGTGTCACATAGTCACAGATTCAATCTCTGGCCAATTGAGACTGCAGTTAGTTGGTTGATTTTGAGGTTTAGGGTTCAGTTCAACACCGAGGATATATGATATGTCAACCAACAGATTAACGCAAGATCCGAACCACATGAACTCAGACCGGGAATCGAACTCAAGCTTCCACGCCAAAGGAATATACACCAGCCATATAGCCACGAGGAAGTTAAACTGAAATTGTGGTTTAGAATATTGTGAATGTATATTTCCTTTGAGAGTACTTTTGCTTCATCTCCATTTTACCCCAACTAATTTACTACAATTTTATTCCATTTATCATTACTTTAATTTAATATCAAACTCTTGTCATTGTTTAAGACATTTATGATATTTAACTATTTGAATTCTTTTCAAAGAAAAAAAAAGAGCTCTTCATACATACTGTAACCATATATTTGTGAATACAGAATTAAAAATGCAGAATAATTTATCATGACTTACATGTTAGTCATAATTTGCCATTCTCTTTTACACTAAAGATCATTGATAAATTATGAAATACGATTTGTCATTCAATACTTTCTTTTCAGTACTGAAGTCGATTACTTTAGTGGTTATTGTACTTTTAAATCAAGCAAATTACAAATGTTGGGGTGGCAATTCAATATGGAAGATGCACTCGATATTAGAGAAATTTATCGCAATAATATATATATATATATATATATATATATATATATATATATATATATATATATATATATATGTTGCATTCAATGTTACATAAAATTGAACGTGGTGTTACGGCTCATGAAAAATGGAAAGTAATGTATCGTATATGGTCAGCTGTCTTTATTAGAGTCGGTGTGCAAATGTCACGTGGGTGGAGAAAGAGAGAGATGATTATGAAAGCCAGTAAACTCACTGATCGAATAATCAATACCGCCAACGCAAATATCGTAAGACAGATGAATAATTTCAGATGCACTTCCTAGTCTCCTAACTATTTTATTCTGCTTGAACACCATTTTATCACCTCATTTGATTGCTTGCTTATTCACTTTACTTTTTTCTAATTTTCCTTTGTGATTGCTTTACCACATGAGTTATTTGTGTTTCCACTTTTATAACATGGTAGAAATTAGTTTTGTATCATCAAGCGAAGTAGCATGTTTTCTCTTCACACACAATAACACATACACACACACACACACACACACACACACACACACACACACACACACACACACACACATACAGGGGATAGACAAAAAATCTAAAAGCACTTCATACAGGGCACATAAGTTTGGCCTTCCACTGTACAACGTGATTGCGGTTGCCGATCGTTTTTTTGTTTTCACAGTGTCATGTGGACCTTTCTCTTCCGTCAGCAGTAACCCGTTCAAATGTGAGTGTCGTGTTGTGAAAGTGGTGCGGTAAAATGGGTGACCTGAGAGACTTCCAAAGTGGCATGATCGTTGCTGCCCGTCTGATTGGAGCTTCAGTGACAACAATGGCGAACGTTGTGAGAGTATTGAAAGACACTTTGTCCAAAGTCACGAGGGCATACGACGTCTGCAAAGCACAAAAGTGGTCGAAAGACAATCCTGTCAGATAGGGACCGGAGGGCATAAAAACGGATTGTAGCAGCTAAAAAGAACACCAGTGCAATGAATATTACGTCTGAACTGAATTTCGGCATACAGAACCCGGTTTCATCGAAAACAGTGTGACGGAAATTACATAAAATGAAAATTCATGGCAGTGCCGCTATCGCCAAACCCCTGTTTACAGCGGTAAATGCGAAGAGGCGTATCCAGTGGTGCAAAGTCCACAAGGCGTTGACTCATGAGCAGTGGAAACACGTAATGTGGCCCGATGAATTGACCTTCACCTTGTTTCCAACAACCGGTCGTATTTACGTATGGAGAACACCGTCGCAAGGCTATGATACAGACTGTATGCTTCCGACAGTAAGGCATGGGGATGGTTCTGTTACAGTATGGACAGTGATATTGTGGCTTTCGGCAGGTCCCATCATAGCCCTGCATGAAATGATGAATGCTAAGGCGCACGAGGCCATTTTGGGGGACCAGGTTCTACCCATGGCCCAAATATTGTTCCCTGATGGTGATGGCATCTACCAAGATGATTTGGCGCCCTGTCACGCTGCAAAAACAATGAAATCTTGGTTTGAGGAACATGACCAGGAGCTATCACACCTCCCCTGGGTCCCACAATCTCCAGATCTAAACATCATTGAGCCATTGTGGTCTGAGTTAGAAAGGCGTGTTCGGTCTCATTACCCTCCACCAGCATCCCTTAAGAAACTGGAGCATTAAGGGACCAAATTCCACATACCACGGTTCAGGAGCTGTATACGTCCATTCCACGTCGGATCCAAGCTGTTTTGAAAGCAAAGGAGGCCCCACATCATACTAGGTATGATTTTCACACTTTTGCAAGAGTTTTAGATTTTTGCCTAATATATATAGTATGAAATTAATGTTTAAATCCTTTAAAACAGAATATATCACTAATTAAAGCAGATATATATACAGTTTTTTTGGTGCTGTGTACTTCTAGACTTTTTATCTTTTTACTATGATTAAAGGAGTATTCCCATACTCCAACTTTCTTTATGGTGTTCTTTTCGCCGATAGCGGAGAATGATAAAACATTGATATTTAGATACAGCGTGTACTAATTCCTGTGTAATTTCTTGAACAATTTGCAAGTAATCTTATAGTTTCTAATTTTCGACAGATATTAACTCTGGAAGAAGGCGATTTTCGGCTCATGTCTGTTATATTTCTTTCTTTTTTTCATTTCATATAAAGAATCACCGCCTGAAGGTTTTCGGTGGAGTTACCTTCCGCTCTGCATAACCACGAGGGATCATTTGCTTTAGAGACGATCATATCGAATGCATACATAAATTTTCAATGCATCATGGAGTATTATCATTTCTTTATTTAGAAGTTAATAAATAAATAAAATATATAAGAAAAGATCCTAGTTAGCTTTTCACAATCACAGTTTTTGGCATACGTTTCAAATTACACTGTTAATAAATATGTATATTGATGAGTATGTAACCAAATGATTTTTAAGGATCTATTCAAAAAACAATGTGAATACGTAAGTGGAGCAGCATTGGGAAAATTTTTACTTCTTGAATAGTTTCAATTCTTTGTGCTGAGTAAAGAATTTGAAATTAAATTCAACAATTTCGTACGTTAGACATATACTGTATATTTAAATATGCAATGGCAAAATCGTTGCCATTTTCCCTGTAATATTTTTGCCTCACATTAGAATTTAAATAATGCCTTCAAAGTGAAAAATCACCGGAGGCCCCAAAGGTAGAAAAGAAAAGTCAATTTTTCTGTCACTGAGCCCTGCATAAGATTTCAGCAAATTAGTTACACGTACATACTGTACTCTCTATCTTCGAGAGCTCTTTCCCGTTACCCTTTGCATCAAAGTTTACTAATGGGTGCTTAAGAATTGTTTTCATATTGCTGAGCTCCTGCTTAGCCAAATCCTGAGCGCGCATGACTTCTACTTCCTTGGTCCCTTATTGTATTCCTGACGGGAGTAGTGTATCTTTTCTCGGAGTTACCCAGCATCATCAGGCAATGAGAGAACTACCTGATTTAAGAGGTATCGAACTCCCGTCCAGAAAGCCGGAAATAAAAACATTTGGAAACAAATGCGTTGACTACGCATCACTCCGTTGAATGTGTACCATTTCACCGCCCATAGCCCTTTATATGCTGTACTACCAGAAGTTTAACACTAGATAAATTAGATAACAAGAGAAACTAGATAACTAGATAACATTAGAAAGCACGGAACCAGCAAAAGGGAAAATTTTTTCTGTCTTCTGTTGGTTGAAGCTCTAGCAAGAAACCCCTATGTCACACATCTACACAATACATATTAGATTTAAATTATGAAAGGAAACCAGTGTTCGGTTTTCAACTTTTCAAAATAATAAAACGAACTGGATTGCGAACTGGATTGTTTGGCTAGGCTACAGTATGTATTACGAAATTAACATATGTGTGAAAATAAGCTATCCTTTTGTCACAGAAACAAAGGTTTACTTCGTGGGATGTATAATGCCAATTTTCCATTTTCTGACGACATTATAGATTTAACACTTGATAGAAAGCTCCACGTGGATGCTGTAAAAGTCAACTAGTATCTTATGCAGTCTGGAAAATGGCAAAGTTAGTACTTAAATTGCACAATACGACGATAATCTGGACGTCTTTCGCAAATTGCTATAATTGTATATATAGTGAGTGGACAATGAATTAGAAGTTACAAAAATGTATATTTTATAACTGTTTTTCAGAGTGTAGGCTATATTTACAACGCGATTATCCATATGGTAAAAGTGTATAGTTTATGTACTTATTTACTCATCTACTGCGACAGTTAGTACCTGGCAGATCCGCATTTCGCTCTAATTACATCGATATTACGTTTTGGCATTCTATCCATACTCCGTGTCACCATTTCAGTAATAGCCGCGTCATGTTGCCATACTCTCTGAACGCTCTGTTTTAATTCAGGAATATTAGTGCACACTGGATTGCTCACCTTATTCTTCATAATGTTCTATATCCGTTCGATTGGATTGAAGTATGGGCTATTCCCTGGCGAGTCCAGCACTTTGATACCAAGCTGCTGCAGATAACTCATGACGAGATTTGAAGTATGGCATGATGCCCGTGCATCAGTTTCTGGGTATCACTTAGTTATTTGTGGAATTAGTCATGTATTCAGGATATGTTTGTACTGTTCCTTCCTCACATAGCCATCGAAATACAATGGCCCAATGTCATGCACAGATATCACTCTCCAGGCCATAACTTTAACTGGGTGTTTCAGAGTTTCCTTAACGTACTCATACAGCAATTGCTCTCCAGGATGTCTTCACACAAGTTGATGCCAATATTGCATAATTTTCACCGTCGACTCATCGGAGAATCTCACTAGTAACAAAGAAACGAATGGAGTAAACTTTATTCTATAAACATCAGTAATTACAATTATTTTTAATTGTGATATAATGTTGACCATGCTTGCAACAGAATGTGGTCAATGCGCTGAATTCGTTCATAAACCAATAGATAAAAGTAACTTACCTTTGATCAATTCTTGGCAGTACAATCTCTATGTATCAAAGCACAAGATAAGCGCGTTTTCATCATGGCTGACATTAACTTCAGCTTTTTTGGTGGACGACAGAACCGTAAAACAAACTCTTTGGGCTTATATGACAACCTGCATCACTCAATCGATCACAAATGTTCTGAACAGTAGCCTTCCAGTTAGTCAAAGCAATATTCTTAAGCATTCGGCCCTGCCTTGGCGTCGTTTTTCTGAGTCCTCTACAGTTTTGTCGCTTTGCTGTTGCAACTGTCTTTTGCGCCTAAATATAACTGTCTTTTAATTCTTCCAAATTTTCGTGGGGGAAACTATATTTCCTGACAATTTCACACGCTTTTAAGTTGGAGAATTTCAGCATAATCACAATTTATTTTTCGTAGACGAACTCAAGTCCCTTTCCAATGATGTTATTAATCACAAAGAACATACCAAATTATACTATATTCATTTGGGAAACTCTGATGATTGGTAGTTCGCCAAATTCAGTTCTACAAAGCAACTTTCGTTCTCACTCTTGTGAATAAACTGAACGACACAAACCTATACACACACTCTCAATGACAGCACGTCACCATAAAAGGAAACACCTCGACTTCAACGACCTCTTAGCTGTGGAGTACTGAAAAATATCACCCCCTGCAAGCCACCAGAAGAGCCTCACATTCATTTTCTCTCAGAAAGATAACTTACGTGAGTATACAGTTGCCACAAACTCTTGAAAAGTTTTCAAACTTAAGTTCACTCTCCACCCATTGTATATATATACAGACAGATAGGTAGGTGGGTAGTTAGATAGATAGATAAATAGTCATTCGTATATGCTTCCCCAACATAGTAATTACTAGCCCCGTCATGATGTTTCTCTGGCTACACCACTACTTATTCTAACAACATTTAAGGATTTAGTATGTAGTGAAGTAGTTAAGTACACCCCACTAACCTCAAACGCATATCAATTTGTATTATATTTGTTTAATAAGAATTAATACTTTTGGAATCGCATTCTACTAACATTCCTAATGCAATTGATTCCTATCCACACAGACGTGTTAAAAATAGAAGAATGAAACTGTTCCGATCAAAAAAAAATCAAGATTTATTCGAATTCCAGATTTTATCCGAAATCCAGACATCGAATTTCTTCCGAAATTCGGATTTTATTGTATTATCCGGATTTTCTCGGAAATATGAAACGTAAAAATCAAGTTTATGATTTTCCTCCGTACTTTCCTGACCATACCTAGTGTAGCAAAGCATAGAGCACTGTTAGAATATTGTATTAATGTTCTTCATTTAAAGACGGTAGGCTCAGATGAATTTTTTCTTATTCTCCTACATGTAAAACTCGATAATTTTGGAGTTCTTGCACATGCAAAGCAGTAGCATCCAGAATTTAGGAAATGCAAAATAGTAGTTTAGTTACACGTAGATTTTACGTATGAATACAATTTAATTATTTGGTATTTACGTTCTGAAGAAAAATTTTGTTGGCAGAGCACATCACTCCTACACTTTATTACTTATAAGAGTAATAATCATACTTTGTGTGCTTTTATTATTGTTGAGATCGATGCTTTAGGAGTATGAAGTAATAACATGCTATCTCCTTTAATTAGTTTTTTCTTTCATTTGCTTAATAAGAGATTTAATAACGAACTTTCAAACTATGCGAAACACCGCATATTACATGTGAAGAAGTGAATGAATGAAAACAGCTTTAAGTAATTGAATAAAAAAGTGGCGTTATTAAAATGGATATTGATTAATGGTTCACTAGAGGGATGACTAACAGCACTGTGAAGCCTAGAGATTTTATAATACTCAGAAAAGGATTATGGAAGTGACAGAACTCAGGTGTCAAATTGATATAATACTGAACAGTCTTTTTTTTTTAATTGAATAGAGAGATTTAAGATTCAAACTTCTGCAATTTGTTACCCTGATTTAATACAATGTATTATGTGTTTTCATATTGTCCTCTTATACACACAAGTAGTATTGGCAATTGCTCATTTTGGTGTCTATTACAATTGTCCATATAATATTTAATTCTTTCTTTTGTCAATAACACAAACTTCTAAATATATCCTAATAAATTGATACAATGCTGTAAAGGATGAAGCATGACCGTTGGTTCACTAGTCTTCATTGGATACAATGTCGTTTAGTATTTTAACCATATTATCTATATAATATTTACAGTATTTTTTTTATACTTTTCATAATAGCACACATTTATTTTAATAGCTTAATATGCAATATTTTAATAGTTATCTCGTGAAAGATACAACATACATATATATTGGGGATAATATCATATTTGTTTGTTAAAATTTATCACCGATGTTAGAGGAAACATGGATCAACAGTTTAAAGTAAAATCCAATTTGCCGTAACGCGCTCAATTCTATTCCACCGGGAATCGAATCCGGGACCCTGTGCACCAAAGACGTGCGCGTTAGCAACGAGACCAGCCGGGAGGACGGATTACGGTACACAGTTTTTTTTACATTAGCACAGTTGGGAATTTGTTGAAAGTAAAGTCATGAATAATTACAATTATTATTTAACATAGATTAAAAAAAAAAACTTGTTATGTAACATATTCTTACATTTGACAGGACTCTTGTATGCGAGGTTAGTTACATTGGGTCCCTTTCAACATCAAGATTATTTGAGATGTGGACCTAGAGTTTAACATGTGATTCGAAACAGAAATCGAATCCGGACATTCTGCGGAGAAGACAAGTAACGCTTACCATACAGCAACGAGCTAGCTCCTCTTGTTCTAAAAAAATGAAATGAAATGAAATCTTTAAGTTTTATGTTAGGCGGTTATGCCGGCTAGGCTAAAGGAGACTGTAATGATGATAAATCAATGAAATGGTAGAATAAAGAAAGTGAGATGAAACGAATACCACTACTGCTATTACTAGTAATGCGAAAACAAAACAATGAAAATGAAATCTTTGAGCTTTACGTCTCATAGTTATGCCGACTAGGCTAAAAGAGACGGTGATGATGAGAAATAAATGAAATAGTGGAATGAATAAAGTGGGAGGAGACAGGATATCGCCGCGAGCACCCCACACGGTGTTTTTCCACCACAAAGTTCACTTGGCGAGATCTCGGATCGAACCAGGGACCCCATACACCAGAGGTGAACGCTCAACCACTGAGACACCATTCCAGGAATACCTAATCGACCCTGGCGACTTGGTGATTTATTTGATCATTATATTGTGTTATATTTGTAGTATCATACTATAAACAATACATGAACATGTAACACCATTCGATATCTGCCTTGCTAATTGAACATTACTACAAATTGCACTGATCTTATGAGCACGCCAGTTCATGGTCTTGGCCTCCATGGTCTAATAGTAGCGTACCAAATTCTACTTAGTAGATCAAGTACTTGACTTTATCATACGTTCTTTAGGTAACTACGGCTCATGCTGTATGGATGATGATGGGATGAATTGGTGGAAAGAAAACAGTGGGAGGAAGCGGGACCATCCTAGAAACTCCCACGCACACGGTGTTTGTCCACCACAAAGCTCACATAGCATAAGCAGGGATTCATCCGACGACCTCTAGCACCAGATGTGAGTGTTTTTTTCTACTGAGCCACTGTTGTCCCCCGTAGATCAAGCAACGGTTTACATTCTACGCAGACCGGCCACAATAACTAGCATTTCTCCATTTTATTCTGTACTTAGAAGGTAAATTCGCTACCACCAGAAATGTCAACACTGACCGCAGTTGTAGCAGTTGTAGTAGTATTAGCAGTGGCCGTAGTAGTAGTAGTAGTAGTAGTAGTAGTAGTAGTAGTAGTAGTAGTAGTTGTTGTTGTTGTAATAGTAATAGTATTACCAGTACATTGCAGTCTTGAATAAAGAGTCAGTATCCCAAACACATTACGATTAACATAGGCTGACAGTAAGACCATACGAACACGGCAAAGGTAGAGGTAGTGGAGAACATTAAAAAAAAAAAAAAAAAAAAAAAGACTGACAACATTAGTTTCCGAACCGTTTTTCAGAGTATCTGGGCCGGCTACGGCCCGGTCCAGTTTGATATTACTTGAAACGGGTCGGGCCGAACCGGGCGCGCCCGGCCCGTGCAGGGCTCTGATTCACATAGTATAGGAGAGA
This sequence comes from Thermobia domestica, assembly GCF_964235325.1. Taxonomy (NCBI): domain Eukaryota; kingdom Metazoa; phylum Arthropoda; class Insecta; order Zygentoma; family Lepismatidae; genus Thermobia; species Thermobia domestica. The sequence continues at coordinate 148,961,350 of NC_137459.1, read as the reverse complement.
TTTACGCTGTAGATTTTGTTGTCAGGTATTGATAGTAAACGCCGCTAGGGGCGCTAAAGATCAAATAACAAGTTTTTCTGTATTCCTTGGGCCTATCAGACCTACGTTTTGTTTTGTGAATAATATTTTAAAACTTTAACTGTGTATTCTTATTTATTGTAATTTATTTTGACAAGATGCCAGAAACAAAACGTAGTTAAATCGTTAAACGTAGTTAAGACAAATCATCTTTTCTGTTTTCATTCTACTTTATTTAACTTCTTCTGCATTGGTCGAAACAGCGAGCAAAGGCTCCGTCTCATCAATATCTGATTGACAGGCCATACTTCTTCAAAAGCAATTAGTCATAATCAATTTTTTGAAATGCTTTACTATAGGGGGTATAGTCAAGTTGAGCAAGAACCATCAGTTTTCTGTAATTCATGGCCGATCTTATAGCATTAGTTGTGTTCACCAACTTAGTGCATGTTCTATTATAGCAGCGATTATCAAATTTATACGTACCTAACGCATTGCTTAAAAAAAATGACTTTATGTTAGAAAACGAGATCATAGAGTTGATTCCTGAAGCCACTCTATTATTTACTTTCTGTTGTTTTAATGAGTTTTTTATTACCTGGCTTTGTCAGAAAAAAATATTCAATATTTTTCAACCTTAAACAGTAGCTCTGTTTCTTATAGCCTCAGTGTTGAAAACATACATGAAATTCCAGTCAATGAATCGACGAGCTCTACTCGTCTTGACAATGTCTTGCCACATTTTTTTATTGCACTCACATATGTGGTTCTGAATTTCTTTTCCCCATAAAACATAAATTTTATGCACTCATAACCAACTGAGCAACCACATGGTTTTATTTTCTGCCAAATTTGTTATAAATTCAGAAGTTTTAATATGTGTATTCTGCTTTCTCACTTTTTGATAGCAAGATATATGTGACTTTGAGAGCAAATACTTTCTCCCAGAGCAGCAGTTAGACGGACCAGGTGTGAAAAACGAATATTTTCATGAGCTATTAAGTCAGTGCGCATAATATCCACCTATACTAATATATAAAGGAATGTGTGTCTCGCGTAAAAGGAGGTCACAGAGCCATCAAATTTTGTTCACAGATATATTTTTAACAGATCGAACTAAGTACGAAACAATTTCTTTCATTTTTATTTTTACTTCAAGGGAATTGGGTGTTCAAAATATATCCTTAACAAACCATTCTCTTTTTGTGCCTGTATATCATAACTAACATTGCTATTCGGATATGTGGGTTGCAACCATATTAGGATGGATTTCGGAGTTCCTCCTATCTATTTTCACTAATATATATTTCGATATATATGAATGAGTGTGTGTGTATGTGCATTCTAGCATAACTCTGGAACGCCTGGAGCAATTTTAACCAAGCGTGGTACACGTATTACTTACAGCTGGAAAAGAGTTGTGGTAAGACTATAGGACACATAGTGGAAGAGGGGACGGAAAGATACATAGAAATGATCGTAAACGACTGTTATTAGTGTCAAATCCATAGTTTGCGGAGACAATGAGCTGATTGGTGACAGTTCCCATGCCTCTTAAGTCCATATTTGGCCCCCAGGACAGTAAGATTCCCTAGCACACCTAGATGAAGTAGGAGGAGTGACATACAAAATGATCGAAAACGGCCGATAGTAATGTCGAAACCGTGGTTTTAGGAGTAGATGAGATGAACACTGACACTTTCGATGCCGTTCAAATCCAAATTCAGCACCATTAGTGTCTCTAAGAGTACATGTTAATTAAAATAATTGAAAAGGACCGAAATTACTGTAAAACCCATAGTTTTCAGGTCCCTAAGACGATTGGTGACATTTTTGATGCCCCCTATGTTGCTCCCAGTTACGTTAAGATACGCCCTAACACTCCTAGATGGAGGGGAGGAAGATTTATAAAAATAATCGGAAACGACCGATATTAGAGTCGAATTCGTAACTTTTATGGTCGCTTGGAAAAATAGTGAAACTCCCAATGCCATTTAAATCAGATTTAAGAACCATTTACAGAAAGGGGAGGTAAAATTGTGACGTATAAAAATATTGAAATCGGTCAATATTAGTTAGTTCAGTTAGTTTTCAGCTTCATTAAGTTCGATGGTGGTATTTGTGATGCCACTTAAGTCCAAGTTCAATCTCATGCTGGTCCAAGGCCCCCTATCCTACCTAGGGAGAGTAGGAGGGGAAGACAAGAATGATTTTTTAAAAACTACCGATATTAGTCTCGAATCCATAGTTTTCTTGATCGCTTAGATAAAGAGTGACACTCCAGATGCTATTTAAGTTCAAGTTCAACCTCTATTAGTACCCTTGCGGAGGTGAAGTTGTGACATGTAAAAATAATTGAAAATGACTTATGTTAGTGTCAAATCCGAAAGTTTTGGGGATTCTAAGTTGATTGGTAGCAGATCTTATGATTTTTATTATTAGGTTAAGCCTCCTGTAAGACCCCCTTGTACACATGCGGAGAGTCTAAGGGGGTAAAATATAAAATTATTGAAGACGACCGATATTAGTGTCCAAACGAAACGACATATTTGTTTTACGTCCCACGTAATGTCGGCTAGATAAAGGAGATGGTGATAATGAGAAATGAATGAAATGGCGGAATGAAGAAAGTGGAAGCAAACGGGAGAACCCCTAGAAAACTCACGCACACGGTGTTTGTCCACCACAAATTTTACATGGCGCGAGCTGGGATCTAACCAATGACCCCGTGCACCAGAGGTGAACGCTCTACTTTTGAGCCACCGCGTGTCTAATTCATAGTTTTCGATGTCGCTGAGATTAATAATTACAACCCCGATAGCGTTATACATGTATGTATATAGTGTGCGTGTCTGTCTGTGTGTGTTGATAACATGGTGAGATTTTAGCGCAACTTTCAGAAATTGACAGGGAAAAGGCCGAAAGCATTGCTGGTGGATATTCATAAAAGTCATTTCTTTAATTTTGAAGTCTTTCCCGCGAAGTAACAGGATCAACGCCAAAGGTGTTGCTCTGTGTTATTGATTTCATTATCTGTTGTTCCCGAATGCAATTTATTGCAAATTTTACATTCCATAAGCATCAATTTTACAATTTTATTAGCATTTAACAAAAAAAAAAAAAAAAGGAAGTTCAAAGGTGAGACACATAGTAATCAATAGATGGTATTATACTGAACAAAATAGTATGCATGAGTGTAAAACCTCATATGTATTTTTTTTAAAAATAAGAAATCACAGTTAATTTGTAAACTTAAACTAGCGGTAGATTTGCGACTTAAAAAAAAAAAAAAAAAAAAAAAAACTTGTACCGTGGTATGACAAGCGCCTTAATTTGTATTCAATTATGTGGAAAAACTAGCTTAAGAGTGCACCTTTCAAATGTATATAATACAATATAGTTTGTTCCTTCTGTTACTTTTTTCATTTGAAAACGTCTGTTACTTTCAAGACAGTTCTCGTATATATAGTAAAGAAAATACTGTTTTCTCTGGTTTAGATATATGTTATTTCCGTATTTTTCCCCATTATTGCTTGAGGGATTCTTTGTAAGAAATATATATTACATCATTATGATTACACACACATATATATATATATATATATATATATATATATATATATATATATATATATATATATATATATAAAGTTAAAAGAAAGTGTTTCGAAAGTTCCATTTCACTTTATCGACCAGTATTGAGAACAAGGCAGTGAAATGAACATATAGTTCGCTTGGATTTAATTTTAACGTTAAAATTCCTTTGCCTCTGATCAGAACTCAAAATCTCTTTTGTAACTGTTTTGGTTTGTCGGCTAAAATGATAAGGTTTAATACAAATTTTAGCGTGGAATCTGGTTTTACTAAATTCAACGCTGTTCAAACAATGTGGATGTATACGGGGGATTACTTTGCGGCTCTCTTCTATATTTACATAATAAAAAATCATGATTAAATGCCAGTGTTTGTTTTAAATCTATATGTGACTGCCTGCATTTTTTCAACATCGTTTCATGAGTAAGCATATTTAAAATTGAGATCCATCGATAATTTCACATTTTAATTTCATGTATATGAAAGATTATTTAAAATATACAACTATAATTATTCCTGCTGTGATTAGTCAGATTAGAGGTGCAAACACGTCTGTGTGGTCTTTTATTTTTCTAGGTTGGCAATTGAAAACCAGGAAGCATTAGGTTAGTACATCATGCACCGTAACTACACCCGAGAGATGAATATGGTACGGATCAAACGTCTTGGAAGTTACGCGGTAACATTACACAACACAATGTAATCACCACCACGAATTACTCTTGCACGATGCAACTATCCATAGGGTTAAATTATTTGACTTACTCTGCAATAATGCCAGATTGACAGTATTGCGAACTCACTATTTTGAACTTTCCAAATGGCACTAAATCAGGTCATTACACATTTCAAACTTATTTACTGAAACGTATACTATGGGCATTACATCCAAATGCACAATGTCGAAGGTCGTTACATGTATTTACGTAACTGGGTATGCAATAATTGTGAATTTGGAGATAAGTGATCGACCATTATTGACTGATTCATAGATTTTTTTTAGTGCATCAATTCTTTTCGTGAACGAACATTACATTCAAATAGTTGAATTTGGCATACCAGCAAAAAGCATAATGGGTTTAAAAATTTTGTTCGCAAAACAAAACGAATAGAATTTCACCCTATTTCTAATACTGACAATTCTATTTTCCCTTATTTACAATGAGAATTCGCGCCCCAAAATACTTTTCCAATGTAAAGTCTATGAGTATCCCAGTTTTCGGTAATTGTTCATCAATGGTAAGTGCGATGTGACCTTTCGCGACACTCAGCGCGTCTTCTCAAATCACCATGTCAAATTTGACACATTTTGATTTGATTAGATTTTGAATTTAGTGCTCCTTTCAGCATCGAGATATACGAGACGTGAACCTACTGATTAACATGGAATCCGAACCATATGAGTTCTCTACGGGAACCGAACCCGGATTTGCCACACCAAAGGTGCGTACGCTAACCGTTTAGCCACGAGTGAGCTCTAAATTTGGTTAAGGACGGTTCAGACATTTCGGAGGAGTATCCGGACAAACAAACGTCTAACTGAATTAAAGTTAGTTTTCATATTCAGGAATGTTGAAAGTAATATGTTCTGACTGTGAAACAGTAGGAAGAAAATAGTGTTTTTATTTCTTGTCCTCGATAAAGTTAACGAAAATTACAATACCTCAATTATTAGTCAAATGCGGTCAATGTTACAAATGAAGGTCACTACTAGCATAATAGTAACACAAGAGACACTGACTGCTCAACGCATACCCAGAATATCTTACTGTCTAATATTATGTTAACGATATGATGTATTTTGAATAAATAATAACAACTACAAGGAATGATAATTTGACTTTTTAAATTTTATTTCGATAACCTCCTTAAACAATTATTATAACAGATCAATGGTTTTCAATAGATGTAAAAATTTCAATACCGTTTACACCAATATAATATCTCAAACCGTCCCGGGTATGTGAAAAACATGTATAGAGATTGCTAGACTGCTTAAATTAACATATTGTAGGAAACTAAAAAAAAAAAAAAATGTTGCTTTCGTTCGTTTCTATAAAAATGCAACAATAGTTTTTGATACTTGGAATTATAAGTTCTAGCAATTACATAATTTTAAATACTGTTGTAAGGTTTACAATGTTTTTCATATCTCCTCAGCGATTTAAGACATCAAATTGTTGCAAACGGCATTACTATATTTACATCTATTAAAAACCATATCGCAAAACTCCACCTTATCCTTACTCTAGTGTGCAGGGATAATACCTCTAGAAAATTGCAAGTTCCTACATCCAATAGTTTTAGAGATCTTGTGACGTCGAAGAAACAAGTTTAAGCTGTCCTTTACTGCCTATGGTTGGCATTTTGCAAAACTTTGTCTTATCCTCCGCCTATGGGTTTAGGATTTTTATAAAGTCTTTCAAATTCTTAATCTTAAAAGTATTGGAGATATTTCAAGCAAATTTTCCTGCTTAAAGTCCGCATTTTGACAAACCCCGTCCTATCTACAATAGAAGATTCAATGATAATATTTGTGCAATCCTTGAAATTCCTAGGCGCAACATTTTCGGAGGTCCGCGATGAGTAAATCAGTAAGTGAGTCAGTGTATTTATTTGCTCTATCTATTGTGAGAAAGGAAACTATGTCATTTAAATGCAGAGTTTATCACAATCGTATATTTTCGTATCCACTAATGCTAAGCATGTTTCCCAAATATGATTCACTCATGCTGCAAAAGGATAAAATACTAAAACTGACGAGTTTCTCATTTTCATATACACAATTTCAATAGTGAATATTCTCTAGCTATATAGTAATGAAATACGACTGTAGCTTTTCATAAAAATAAGTTTGTTTATGCCTCTTCTCGCGAATGTTCACTGTTTTTTTTTACTTTAAGTATCGATATATTTGATGACCTAAATGTGGTAAAATATTTTAAATACTACGCATATTAAAAAAAGAAAATGCAATGTTTCAGCAGTTGAGTAACCTCTCGAAGGAAAATAATTTTCATATTACTATTCTTTGTTATTTATACATCTATTACCTTGATATTTTCTTATATTATTGTTCCGTTTAAATTGTTCCTTCTTACCGAATAAGACTGCTGCCTTGCGCAGGTTGAATCACGTTTCACTAACCAGAAAACAACACGAGTGTGCATAACCAACATATACCTTGGAATTCGTCGTGGGTAAGGGATTCAAAAGCCTCTGACTCTATATTGTTTACTTCTCTGCTATGAGGTTCCTCAAAATATTTCTCAAATAGTTTTGCTGTAGAAGCATATCAAGTTGTTCCCTTTGATATTGTTATCACAGTGTAGCAATCCAACAAACAGACAATAGTTTCTAACGATTGTCTAACTTTGGAAAAGAAGTAAGACTTAAATATAAAGGGAACATATGCTTATACCCATTACAAGATGATAGGATCTTTCAACCAAATACGGTGAGATTTTAATTACACAGAGTTAATTTTGGATAATAGTTTCTCTTTAGTCCAATGTTAGTGGCTTCATCTTGTGTAGGCTATTTGCTGTGTTGGAATGAAGGTAGAGGGAATATTGGACATATTATAGTAGTTTATTTGAAGTGATGACTACAATGAAAAAATCATAACCCTTTTAACTGAAAACTGTCCGAGATAACTAACAAAATACACTCATTTGGGACAGACCATTGGATGCCTAAGGGATGTCTGGAGGTAGAACTTTAAACCTCCAATACACAGTAAAGGTAACGTAGCCAGCACCACGTTTCAGCTACCCCAGCATACCCCTTATGTTTCCACAGATAATTATTTTAAATATTGTGTATTTGAAGGTGAATCACTAAGCCGTATGCACAATAGTGTAGAACGAAAAAAGCTTTCCGCTCCCATCAAAGATCAAACCCTGTCCGACCGTTGCTATGTACGCGTCTTACCGAGTATGCACTGTGGTTCTTTCTCGATTAATAAACATACTTCGCATATATATAAGTTTCTGATACTACGACTGTTGAAATGTTTTGGTATTATGCTTTCTCTTTTCATAACACAACTCGGATTAGTCCTCGCTACTGGTTTAGCGGCTAGTAGGTGCAAGGTTTCGGGTTCAAGGTTTAGGGTTTGATTCCCGTGAGAGATCATTGAACGCATTGCGATGATTCGGATTATATTCTAAACTGTACGTCCACGTCTCATACGGCCTCGATGCTGAAATACGATGCTCAACTTCAACAAACAAGCGAAACAAAAACTAAAATTCAATTCAGTGTGATGTTTATCTGAGAGAAATATTATATTTGCGTACCTCGATTAAGATATGGGTATTTCTTTAGGCAGAAAAAATATTATATCATTATTTCTTTTTACATTACGAAAGTAAAACCAATTATACAATGTTTGTCTACATTTTATTAATAGCTTTGAAAATTATTCCATGTACATACATGTTCTTGGAGTCATAAATTTTGTATTTATCTTTGGTATAACTTTCTGTATAGATGTTAGAAAACAAATTTCAAAGTCCAAGGAAAATGGTAAAACGACCGGCAGTGTATTAATAAAATTAGAAATACTACTTTTTCTTCTTTCTCTTCAACTTTTGTCACTTATGAGGGGTCGGTTTTTCTCATGAGTCTTTCCCGTAATACCCTGCCCCGAAATTCTTTCCTTATTAGACCTTTCTAATTGAAGTTATTTTTAATTATCTCCAACAATTTTCCACTTGGTCTCCATTTACCTTTCTTGCCACCCACTTTCATTGTCGTCACCCTGTGAACCTTCATTCCATTCACATAATACAAATTCACGAAAAACATTAAATCCACAGGGAAGGAGGAGGGTACAATTCAGTCCAACTTGGTGCCGATCCTAAGCACGGGAAAATGATTGGCTCTCAAAAATAAGAATGCTAATATTAAGCAAATAATTACATATTTTTCTTCTCAAAATTTTATTGTAAAATATTGTCAGCTTTCAACGCATTTGATTGCATATTATATTTTTCACGTTTCAAATATCACTCTACTTGTATCCGTATTCGCTGAACCTAATTGAATTTGAGTGTCAGAAATAGTAGTATATTAATTTGATATATAATGTACACATATTAACAAAATAACTTACCACTCAATTTCTCCTAATTATATCTCTGTTGCTTCCGTAGATAGTATGTTTTGGTTCAAGGACTGATAAGGAAAGTGTTAACCTTTAAATACTAGTGTGGGATGTTATGAACACCCCACACTGTAAAACATACCATTTACTACTTTTCAAATCCTGTAGCCTGGAGGAAATTATATTACAATTGTAAATGTTATACTATTACATAATTAATACGTGGAGTGTGGCTAGATCAAGTGTTAATGTTAGTCAGTGTTTATTATTATTATTATTATTATTATTATTATTATTATTATTATTATTATTATTATTATTATTATTATTTACTGCTGTTCTTTACGTGTGTACATCGTTGATGTCTTTTCAATTATTCTCTTTTGATTTATTGTTGATTCGTTAAATATAAACCAATGGCATTTGTTTTCAAATAGTTATATACACTATAAAATTGTATGGATAAAGCAAAAATGTTATATATATATATATATATATATATATATATATATATATATATATATATATATATATATATATATATATATATATAATGAAAGTATAAAATATTTTTTTTCAAGTGAATATTTTATTTATTGAACATTTGAAAAAAATATTTCGTTACTAAATTAATGTATGTAAAAAATGTTTTGTTTTACCCATAAAGGATAATAATCAATATGAAATCACTCAAATAAAATTTAAGTACATAGTTTTCTCGGTATTTTTCTAGGAGTATTTGTTACACCCCACGCCACTTCTAATTTATAAAGTGGTGTGTCAGTAGGGACGGGATATTGAAATAAACAATACGCCTCTGTGTTGATAGCAATCTTACATTCAAATAAAGACATAGAGTGGAAATAGAGAAATTGATATTCATATAAAACAGAGGAGCACATCTATTTACATGTTGGTTTGCTCAATGTAAAAGCAAAAATAAAATGCTAGATGCTTTATAAAATGAAACATATTACATAATACTTGGGACTACTGCACCCATCATAGTACATTATGTAATCTATCTGAAAATATATAAAATACAAATGTTAATGCGCATCAGAAATGAATAATACCCGGGAAGCATCCTCATTAAACACACTTCATTATAATCGTCATAGTGTTTGTATTGGAGGCTATATTTGAGTTAACAGAATATGCATGAGTATAAGTTTGTTTGACTCTTGGCGCTATAACTTAGCTCTCAACCAACACAGAGAATAAATTGCTTGCTAAAGACCTTGGTTAATTCCCCTAGGAAGGGATCAACACACTGTTAACCGTTGTGCGGTTTACTTAGTAAGAACTATTGCTGATCATTTGTCGAGAAAACAAACAACTCTACAGGAACAAACATTTCTAAAGCACAGACAAATGGTTCGTCCTTCCTTTCATTTTAGATGGCATATACCTACTTAGGCATGGACGGTTTTGTGCACATAAACTATCTACTTTACACACAATTTGTTTGATGCACTCTAAAACTAGTAATGACAAAGTAAAGCACTCTATAGTAGAAGATAACTGAGAACAAAGTTTAAAAGAAATGTAGTTTAATGTCTGATTTTTGAATATCAACATCAATAGATGCATGAGAGATAACACAACTTTCCTGCTTTCTGCAGTTTTATCATGATGATCATTTTCTTTGATCTGACCTCGTTTTATAGAAAAGTAGAATCTGGTAGTATTACAACTAATGGAGTTGTTTCTCTGTTCAGCATCCAACTTAGCCAATATATATATATATATATATATATATATGTGTGTGTGTGTGTGTGTGTGTGTGTTCATTTAGAAAAGATAAGCAAGAATTCTGGTTACAGATATCTATAAATAGAGTAATGTAAGGCACAAAGCAAAAGATTAAATTCATCAATCAAACAGAAAAAGTCTTTCTTTGTTCTCTGACAGTCAGTCGATTTATATATATATATATATATATATATATATATATATATATATATTGAAATGACGTATGTGTGCATCTGTTGGTGGAATCCATTTTTAACATAAGGTTCTATGCTCAACCTCTTATGACATTCCCATAGCGTCCATTTATTTTTCTTGCTTCTTTTGCTTTTCTTTCTACTTCCTACTTTTGTTTCCTTTCGAAGTAATTTTCCTCGCTTCTTGGTTCCCCTCTGTTTCTTTCCCTCCTCTGTAACAGCTTGATCGCCTATTGATTTTCGCATGTTGTTGTGCACTACATCTTTGACGTTTTGATCGTTTTTCACTATTTTCTACGAAACTCAAGAAAATAAGGAAGTACAACAACATTTTCATATGAAGTATATGATAGGGTGTTGAATAGTAGATTCAAAGGGCACACTGAACTATTTGTGACTCTAGAGAGACAAAAGTGTTTGTAAGATCAACTTCGTTAGATAGAATGATAACAAAACACATAGATTTGTTAATAAAGAAAATTCTAATAATATCTGCTGAAGTGAGCGATATTTTGTTAATACATTTTTCTTAGAAATGGATTTGATTATTTGATACGTTTGATTTATCAGTATAGTTTCTAATATATTTTATTTTGTACTTCTTTCATTTCCCATATGATGTGACCAAAGTAAATTTGTGTAACAATAAATAAATAAATAAATAAATAGATAACAAGCTTCATTTTGTACATAGAAATATCTCATGTGAGGCATCTTCTACAGGATATATTGTTGAATATTTTTCTACATGAATCATTTATTATTATTATTATTATTATTATTATTATTATTATTATTATTATTATTATTATTATTATTTTAACAAATCATATAGAGAGTTCCTCTCCCATTCGGTCTGGTGGCTAGCGTCAGCGTGTTCAGTGTATTTTATACCGGGTTCGGTTCCCGATAAGAAAGTCTGGAAGGCATTAGGGTGGTTCGAATTCCACCTTAAACTGTAGGCCCATGTTTCAAATATCCTTCTTGCTGAAGAAAAAATGACGATCAACTTCAATGAACAAACAATCAAATATAGATGCAACGGCACATAAATTGAAACATAAGGAAAGTTACGTAAAACATAAGTTAAAACTTGAAACATAAGAAAGCCACAGACTCAATTACAACAAGCTTGTGCACTAAACTATTTTTTTTAAAATATTAAAACAATGGCTTGTCGCAAACTTGCAAACTCACCACGTGCTCAGGGGTTTTAGAAAACAAAGTCGGAACAAATAGAGACGGATAAGTGACTGTAAATAGAAAGTTGCTCAATGATATTTTTGATATTGATTCAGTACCGCATGTGTAAGTACTATCTCTGACTATATTCCTCTACTGCCTCCAAAAGTGGCAGTAATCTATCATTTCTTCTTGTTTTAATTTTTATATCTATAGACTGAAAACGATAAGAGATAACAATAAATTATTTAGCATCACAATAATAAATTTTATCTCAGTTCTTATGCTTTACTCAAACCGGAAGTAGTAAAGTCTATTGCATTTTTCTGTTTAAATATTGTTTTCTATGTATTAAAAATAAAGAAAAATAAAAGGGAAAGAAAATAAATAGAAAAGAGAAAAGAAAAGAAAGGAATTTTTTTTGATATGGATTCTGCGTCTGAAGAGCAGGTTTTCGCATTATTCCAACCGAAGTTGTAGCCCTATTCTTTCAAATTTCAGTTCGGATTTTGCGTAATCTTCAAGTGCACCGCAATTTTGCAATACGAAACGAAACTCACTTGTAAAATTCTCATTAATATAAATTACTTTGACAATTGATTGTTTCAAACTGAATCATCTCTTTTTCTCAGACTTTGAAGGAGTGTCTATTACCTGACTCAGTTTAACTTGGTGAGTGTTAAGCTGACACTTTGCTTACCTTTCAGTAATTATTCTTCACCCGGAATATTATTGTCTGCAATACAGGCAATTGTATCATGTGTTCTTGATCATCAGAATGTGCAAGTATTTACTATCAATTTTTACCATCTGGATGCTATTGTTAGTAGGAGCTCAGTCAATTTTGGTAGATAACAGACGAATTTTGAACGGGAAATTTTCTATCAAAAAATCTCATACATGTTGTACACAATAAAGCTTAAAGAACATTTTATTTTTTTAATTTTTAAATTACAATCAAGCTACATATTTGAATGATGTAAAAAGGACGATTTGTGCATAATATAAAGAAAGAAAATGTCTCCTTATATAATGATGTACTTAATGAACTGATTGTACAATTGCATCAGTGAGTAGAAAAAGAAGAACATTCCAAAAATAAAGGATAACATTCCACGATAACAATTTCTCTTTAACCAAAAATCCAATCCCATTACGATTTTGGAATTTTGAAAAATGAAAGGTCTTAACATTCGCTACAAATCTCCCATACAGATATTTTTACTTAACACTGCAGTGGTCGCGCGTTCTGCTATTGTAGAACAGGTGTTTTATTTTTAATATCCTGAGCAGTTGGCAACACCCTCGACCGTGAGCGGTTATGTACCTTTCTCCGACAATCTTTTGTACATTCCAGACTATTTTCAGCCCTTATTCTTGCACCTGCTCCGATTTGTTACATGATTTCATTTGTGTTCTACTATTGTAGATCGCGCGACTATTGACGTACTGATTTGTTTCGTATTAGTGATTTATTTCGTTTTACATTTTCACGTTATTTTTGTGGAATACGTGCTTGTATATATTTGAAATGTCAGAACATGACAGAGAACATGTGCGTCTTTGGTTAGAGGAGGCAGAAAGTGACTGTGAAAGTGGTCGAAGACATGAAGGAGCTCGAGGAAGATTTTGTTGAATGAACAGTAGAATGCAGTGTTACCGAAGATGTACCAGACATTGTACCGGAAGAAAAAGGAAACATTGAAGTCACGGGTCCTGCTACACCACCATCTCTCGACATATGTGCGTTTTACATCGGTAGAGAGAAAAGTTAGAACCTTCTTGCTTGTATGTAAATCCCATAACCCCAACAAACTCATGAACTCCCAATTTGAATATAATACCAGAATCTCGTAGGCTTGGCCCACAAGGCATTATTTTCATGCCTAATTGATGATGAACGTACTTTGTGTTAATGGACTTAATATATTTAGAGTAAATAAGAACGATGAGAATGTCAGACGCAAGAATTTTCTACAGGATCTAACTTTTGAGTTGATAAAACCAGCGGAAAGCCAACGTTTAGCCATAGAATCCTTGGCAAAAGAGCTTCGACACAGAAGACTTCAGCTTGGCTTCAGCGAAGGTGTTCCATTACCATAAGACAGAGCTCCCGGAATAAGAAAATGTTTCTTTTGTGGCAGTTCTCGCAACAATTCAACAAGATAAAACTTTTGGGAAATACCAGAGATGGGTGTGGCCAGACCACCAGAAAAGCGTGTGTGACAATTGCTTGGAGTAGATAATCATTCACAGAGGGTACATCAAATCATTCTACCTGTATGATGTATCATAGAAGAAGGTTTATGCTGTTACTTCAACTTATACCTAAACATTTATTAGATTTTTTTGCTCGAAATTGTTAATATGGTAAATAAGATATACCTAATGTTTATTTTTGTGAATATTCTTGTATTAATCAAACAAAATAATTTAAAAAATATTTTAAAACCTGTATAATAATATAACTAACATACCCAAGACCGAATATTGCTAAAAGTCACAACACTATCGAAAAATACTGATGTTCTACAATAGTAGAACGCGCGACCACTCACGTAACGGTGGAGGGCGCGACCAACGCAGTGTTAAGCAATGGTATTTCTGGTAAGCAGTTTTACTTTTCGTTTTTCAAAAGTAACGTGTTGGGAAATATTCTCCTTTTTCTACTCACTGATTCAATTGTTACCTTGATAAGATAAAGACATAATTACATTGATACGTTTAAAACTTCCAAAGTATCCTTGCAAAAATTATAAAACTGGTTTCAACAATTTATAACTTTTTATCCTTTTTCCTATTTGATCCATTCTTATTAAATGATCCTCCATGTTGTATTGAAACCTAAGAACTTTTTTTTTTTTTTTTTTTTTACAACTTCATACAAAAATTAGAATATACACTAGAGTAGTCGAAACCCTCCGAAAGAAAGCATTTGCAAACAAACCCCTTTCATAACGTCACCACTAATATCAGGGTCCGCAGCAAACTGCTACTATTGTCGTGTCATGACAAATTTTTCTACTCTGGTGATTACAAACGTTACGTGTGCAAACTTTGCCCTTTTCAAGAGACAGAAGTTAATATTGGACTTGAATGAATTGCCCTCCCTGCATGGTGAAATATGCTCAAGAGAGACAATGAGGCAGATTCTCACGCACTGCATTATATACAGTATGTATATGTATGTGTCTGAGCAAAGTGCTGAAAACAATGCAATTTATTCATGCCAAACTTCATTAAGAGGCAGTGAAGCGAGAAGAATGAACTGAATTTTTGAAAACAAACACATGAACAAAGAGAAGTACAATCACATACACATGGTCATTGTAAAAAAAAAAAAAAAAAAAAAAAAAAAGTTCTCTGTTTTACGCACAACTACACATATGGTTTTGATTGTAGTTAACTATGTAAACTTTGTAATGCAAAACTGTGTTCAGTACATTATATTAAGCCGACTGTCACAGAACAGATATTCATTTGTTCTAGTTTTCTTTATAACATTTTTTTTTTACAGAAATGAAGTCCTATTAATTTTATTTTTCAGAAACGAAGTGTAACGACATTAATTTGATTGAAAATACACTATATAGCTAGTTAAGTTTATTGCAAATATAGGCCAACAATTAACAGTTGTTGATGGATTGCCAGAATGCCAGAGAGAGCCAGACGCTTTTGTTATTCGAGAATCAGAATGGATATGCAGCGAATGTTAGTATAGAACTAGTGTAAATGGGAAACCATGTATGAAAATATGTATCCTATATATGCAGCTTTCACTCACCTTAAACACTTTGGTACACTTACATTTCATTCAAATGACCTCATCTTTGATCCCATTAATTTTTCACTCATTTTAACCAAATTCGTTTTATCCTAGGGGACAACTTTTAACCAATCAATAAAAGTAACAATATCAGCCATTAGTGCTGAAAATTAAAGGCAATAACGTTGCATTAGTTATTTATAAACTAAGCATGTTTTGAAGATTTATGGGAGAGAAAAAGACTCGTTTAGGAAAATAAACACCCGACTTAATTACAATTACTAGTGTGGAAACTGTTTGTACTGCGAAAGGAAACAAGAGGGAGTTTAGTCAACATCACCTGCTTAAGGACTCTACCACCATTAGACGGTACAATTCGTCCCTCACGAGACAAAGGGGCGTATCTCATTTCCTTAACTTTCCTAGGAGCAAATTTAAACATTTTCTCATTGTTTATTTTATTGTCTTCTTTTAAAATTTAGTTTGATCTCGTAAGTTATATACCTGAACAAACGATATCAAACTAAATTTTAAAAGAAAACGGTATAATAAATAGAGAGAAAATGTTTATATTTGTCTCCTGGAAAAGTTAAGAAAATGAGATACGCCCCTTTGTCTCGACAAAGAGGAATTGTCAGTTTCTTACCTGTTTCTAGCCAGTTTAACTTACGCTAAAGCTGAGATTCTATAAGAAATTACTTGAAAATAGGGTTCGTACAAACACGAATTTCTCTAGTGAGGGGTACCGACAACAGGGAGGTCCGAAAAATTAGCAAGACGCCAATAGCCATCTTTGACACTTAAGAACCAGAAATTGTAGTCTAGGTAAACATATACTGCACAGCCTATATGGGCCTCAGCAATGCCATGTAGTGGACCTAGACCACTCAGTGATCGGGTGCTCTTTTCCCACTTTCTCTCCTATGTACGACCTTCTTCGTAGACCTTTAACACGTAAAATACACGCTAAAATCATCGGACAGAGTTATTTTATATCAAAGCTCAATTCGTGAATAACAAGGTGGTGCTACTATTGAAGGTCCACGTACATATATATAATAAAAAGCAAATAAAAAAAACAATGATTTAGAGTTTTGACAGTGATTCTACAAATCAAATTACACCAGCACACCGAGTAACTAACGTGGTAAACTTTTTTTTTTGAGTTTTTGTTACAAATTAAATATGGAATATAGGTTTAAAGATTTGAACCAACTTTAGCGTGTAATGTGTATTTTATTCGTTCCAAATCGAGGCATATGGCTCTTGAATAGTTTCTAGAACAATAGCGACTATTCTTTATTTACTGCTTCACTTAATTGCTTCAGTGATATGAAGGGGGAATCCTGCACTTGATTCGATGCTCCAAGGAGACCACGATGGCTCAGTGATAGAGCGCATTCCTCTGGTGCGTGGGATCCCTGGTTCGATCCCGGCCAAGTAAATTTGAGGTGGACAACAATGTGTCTGTGGGTTTTCTCGAGGAATTTCCTTTCCACCAGTTCTTCCATCATCATTCACTTGCCTTATCATCGTCTCCTTTCGTGTAGAGGGCATAATCGGGGGACATTAAACTGAAAGATTTCATTTCATTTCATTCATTTCGATGCTCTAAAACTGACCACAGATTTTCAAGTCAAAGAATAAGGCGGGACAGGGAGCATACTGAAATTCATTCATACCATGCCTAGAAAAGCTCTCTCCATTACTATAGGCTTGCGTCAACACAACGCCAAATTTATTTATTTATTTGTGCGTGTGTGATAACTGGTATGATATTAATTTTGCGAATTTGCGATATGATGTTAGAGATGCAGATTTTGCAGTTTGAGATCATCTTGTGTATTTTACTCAAATCGAAGCTCCACAATGTATTCACAGACTCGTCATCCAAATTAATCAGTAATGTTTTGCGTTGTGGTTCTCAAATTTTGCAAAGACTGACATGTAATAGTTTATCAGCTGTGACTGTATTTTACCATCTTCGAAGATTGCGTCGTTGCTAAAGTACAACAGTTGTACTAATATGGCATACCTGATCATCTAAAATGTTCAGATAATCACTGGCAATAATTTACCCTCTTAAATAATGTGACCAATATAATACCATGAAATTACGATCTGCACAGTCACAGAGAATCATCGACACTTCCGTGGTTTATGTTCTCAGCACCATCTCACTTGTGCTGCCGTCTTGATGATGGTGATAAAAGGTTTCGAAATCACAACTGAAATGCTTATATTGAGGTTATGTTGCTCTCGTCAGATATTGTTTGTGGAACTACATTGTACTAGATACTAATGGAGTTCTGCAGTCAGTTGTGCGTCATTGTCTCTAAGTTTTTTTTTTCTTTTTTTTTCTGAGAATCCTTTTCAATGTTCGACGATCTCTTTCACCTAGGCTTGGTTTACGTCCACTACTACTCTTCTCAGAAAATGTCTTGCTACGAGTTCCGTGCGCTGTCATCACCTGGGATACTGTTGCTGTTGATACACTTATCATGCTAGTAGTTGCTCCAACAATTTGATTTGTTCAAAACTCGATGTGTTGCACATTCTGCATCAAGTGTAAATTCTTCTCTTGTGTGTTCTGGACTGTTTAAAAGATTTATTAATCACTAGTTGAAATACTCGTTCTTTGCACGGAAAGCTTATGAAAAATATGTTAATTCCTTTCCGTCTTTTGATACGCATTTCGATGAAAGTGATTATATATATAATCACTTTCATTGAAATGCGTATCATAAGACGGAAAGGAATTAACATATTCTTCATATGCTTTCCGTGCAAAGAACGTGTATTTCAACTAGTAATTTACTAGTATTTCAACTATATATATATATATATATATATATATATATATATATATATATATATATATATAGTTGTATATATGTGTGTACTATATATATATGTGTGTGTGTGTGTGTGTGTTCTCCGTTTTCCGTGATGAGATTGCAAACTACAGACAACGTCTATTCTAATATGGCAATATATATATATATATATATATATATATATATATATATATATATATATATAATGCACCGTCTCCCTTATGAAACCAAAATTTTGGTCAACTGTCCGCTTATTTGTAATAAGGTGTTTATATAGTTTCATCTCTCTAGTTTCAGGGATTAATGGTGTATTCTATTCTGGGCAAAACATTTGAATCCTTTTTACCTCTCCTAACATAAGTTTTAAAATAAATAAGTAAATCATTCTTATTCATTTTTCCCTTAACGAAAAGAGTTCTCTCTTTAAATAACATGTTTCTAGATATATTAATGTAACCTGAATTTTCAGTGAATCAGTTTCACTCTACCATATAATCGTGCATGTTGTTCCCTTTCCTTCCAGAAGCGAACACAAAAATACATGTTTCTTTATTTTTCAATTAAGACGTTATATAACGAATTTCATAGCTCCAGCTTAAGCAAATTCTTACATTATACATTTTCTGAATAAACAATGCAAAAATCTCAGTATAATATAAATTTCCTCTTTTCAGGAGCGGATTTTCACAAACGCTGAAGAGTGTGTTTAATTATATTTCTTTATCATTTAGGAGACTATATACCGATTTTCATTATTATTCAACCTTGTTCTGCAGTACGCTATAAGGAGAATCAAAGATAGGAACTAGGGGTTAGAACTGAATGGCATTCACCGGGTTATGGCGTAAATTTAACAGGAGATGATAATAGAACAATAGAAATAAATTCAGAGGTCTTATTAAATGCTTGCAGGGATATGGGTTTAAAAGTAAATGCAGATAAAACAAAATATATGGAAGTTCGCCGGGATCGTAATACTGCAAATTGTGAATGCGTTAAAATATCAAATAATACTTTTGATAAAGTGGATAATTTCAAATATCTAGAATTAATATTAACATACCGAAATTATATTAAAGAATAAATTAAATGTCGACTGAAAACAGGGAATTTGTGTTATTATTCAGGTCAAAATCTTTTGTCGTCGCGAATTCTGTCTAGGGATTCGAAGCTTAAAATATATAAAACGAAAATCATACCTGTAGTGCTATACGGTTGCGAAACATGTTCGATAATTCTGGGGGAAGAACATAGACTGAAAGTACTTGAGAACAAGATCCTGAGACGAACATTCGAACCCAAGAGGAACAGAAATGGTGAATAGTGGAAACTTCATAACAAGGAACTACATATTTTATATCGTTTACCAAGCATTGTTAGAGTCATCAAATCTAGGAGGCTCCAGTGGGCAGGTCATGCAACCAGAATGGAAGAAAGTAGGAACGCTTTCAGTTTTAACTGAAAATCTAATCGAAAAACGACCACTAGGAAGATCTTGGCGGAAATATGAGAACAATATTAAGAAGAATTTCGCAGAAATAGGAATACACAGTAGAAACTGGATCCAGTTAACTAAGGACGGAAGTCGATAGAGAGCTTTCGTGAACGCTGCATT
Source organism: Thermobia domestica (assembly GCF_964235325.1). Taxonomy (NCBI): domain Eukaryota; kingdom Metazoa; phylum Arthropoda; class Insecta; order Zygentoma; family Lepismatidae; genus Thermobia; species Thermobia domestica. The sequence continues at coordinate 148,941,279 of NC_137459.1, read as the reverse complement.
AAACCTCCGGATTCCACAATCCATAGAGTTAGTTAGTTTATACCAATTTTTACATATTCACCTTAAGAAAATCCTCATAATGGGCATTTTCTCGACAACAACAAAGTAAATTTTGATGTTATATTAATTGCTACCTCTTCCTCCCTAATGAGCGGAATTTTCGAATATGTTGAGGAAGATGTCCTATTGTCTGTGTTTGGAAGTTTAAGCAAATCCCCAAATATGACAACTTGTGAATAAATAAAGGGAAATTTTAATGTTATAGAATATCCCCTCTCCGCTACTTAGGAGTGGAATTTTCAAAAGTGACGAAACTAGTATTCTATTATTTTTAGTTAAGAGTTTATAAATCGAATTTTAACTTAACTTCAACTAATCTTTAATTTAACCAAATCATCAAACTGGACACTTTCTCAATACGGAAATGTGGATGTTACAGAGTCGAACCCAGTTTCCTCTTTTAGGAGCGGAATTTTCGAAAACTCTTAAATATGTGTTCCCTTACTTTTATATAGGAATTTATGTACCGAATTTCTTATCTCCAATTTAAGCAAATTAGCATATTCGGCACTGTGTGAATAAATAAAGGGAAATTTAATATTATATAAATTGGCTCTTTCCCCCATTGGGAGCAGAATTTCCGAAAACACTGAAACAAGAGTTGTCCATTTTTTTTTATTTAAGAGTTTATATACTGCATTTCACATATCCAACTTAAGTAAATCCTCACGTTGGACTATTTCTCAATGAAGAAAGGGAAATTTGGATATTAAAGAAATGACCAAATTTTCCCCTTAAAAATGGAATTCCCGAAGACGCTGAAACATGAATTTCCCTGTTTTCATTTAAGTGTTCATACACATAATTTTACATATCCAACTTAGGTGAATCCTCACATTTGACACATTCTCGAAATGATTGGAATTGCCCTATTTTTCTTCTTAGAAGCGGAATTTTCCCTCTTTTCAATTAAAAGTTTATATACCAGATTTTAAATTCCCAACTTAAGCAAATTTTCACATTCAGCACATTCTAATTAATAAAAGGGAAGTTTGAGTATTTTATAAATGTCTCTCTTTCCATCTTTTGGAGCGGAATTTTCAAAAGCCCTGAAACACATATTCCTTTACTTTTAATGAATATTGCATATGACAAATTTCACCTCTAACGCCAGAGATTCATGAGATACGCTATTCGTAGAGGAAATGTGAAGCCCTTTACCCCCTCCCCCATAGAATGGGTATTTCCAAAGGATAGGTGCTTATTGCCACGGGTGCTGACTGCCACAGCCAATTATTGGTGCTGGCTGCCACGACTGTCGCTGATTGCAAATATGAAGCTGCTGACTGTCACGACGGCGTGCTGACTGCCACGAGCCTGGGAGAAACTGTATTTAGTAATCCCTCATACTAAATTTATGATTATTAATTAATTTAGTAAGGATTAATTTAGTAATCATCACAGCAAATCTATGTGGCATCCTATGAGTTACAAAGTTGCTCACTAAGTGGAACGACATACACTTGAATGTTTATAAAGGGATTGTCTTTTCTGTTATATGTACAATTTGCACATTCCATTGTTTATATTAACTGTTTTATTGTGTCATTTAATGGATATGATGGTCTGAAGCCATGACAAGGGAAGTTTGGGAGAAGCACTCGCCTGCAGAGAAATAAGCATGTCATTTGAGGGATCAATTCATGCTGATTACAACAGGTAATAAAACTTCTGTACGTTGAGAACTGTTCGAGATATTCATCTTGGAAATTTATATGAGAAAATGAGGGGATGCACGTTTCAATGCGTTAAGTATTCTCACCCATGGCGAAGCCTGATGGTTTGAACTTGCTATTGCTTGATCACTGGGGTCCATTCACAGACAATTTGTCTATTACAAGTTGCATGACGGATGGCAAAGACCTAATGGTTGAGAAGATACCAAAGAATTGCACACGATTTGTGCAACCATTTGATGTGTTTTGATTCCGATCAATCAAAGATTATGGCAAGAGATTTGTACATAGTATGAATCTTCTTCATCTGGACGTTATAATGTACCAACGAAATAATCAAATAAAGTTCGTGTCCATACGAATCACTTCCGATCACCGCGATACATTGGATTGTTTCAGTTTGCGTTTTGCAAGGCAGGTTACGAACAAATTATAGGCCTATAACTTTTGAATCACTTGTCGAATTTGCTTTTTGCATTGGTTCTGCGAACTGTTCTCTTGACGGATGCAACACAATTGCACATATAAAATGTTCATGGTGCAAGGGAGTATTTTGCCTGCGTCATTTCTTCATAAAACAGAAGAACAACAGTGATCAATTTTCATCTCTAACCTATGATTATTGTGAACAATGTAATGACTAATTGTATCTAACAAACCCGTTAGTTATTGCGAAACACTATTTTCTGTTACTTCCGATAGCTTTCAATTCGTATGTCAATATTCGTTACTAATTACGTTGTACTTAACGCGTATAAATGCGTATATCCTCACTTTCTCATATAAACTTCCAAGTTGAATATCTCGAACCGTTCTCAACCGTACAGGAATTTTATTAGCTTGTTATAATCAGCATGAATTGGGACTTCAAATGGCATGCTTAGTTTCTCTGCAGGCGAGTGCTTTCTCCTGAACTTCCCTTGTGAGGTACAGCCAGCAGTGCTTTTTTGATGGAACTTTCAACAAGAGCTGCTCGAAACAATTTGCACAACTGTACACAGTTCATGCTGACATAGGGAGTTCAAGTGAGAATACATAAAAAGTACCAATTTTGTACGAACCGCTCCCTGACTAAACTGAAAGTACACTTATGTCCAAAATTATTGACGGATATCTATAGCTGTCTTCTTGTAAGAATATAATTTGATAATTTTGCAGAGTACTTTTAATACTTATATTATGTGTATAATCAGGAAATTTATATTTGTGATAAATTTCATATGAAAAGAATTATAAATACGAAAATCATAATGAGTAAAATAAAATGTAACTAAATGGACAAGAAAATTTTATTTTCGTTTTATTGTTCTTATTTACTGCTCTTTTGACATGAAATTTACCACATACTTATCTTTGCCGATTATACACATACTAACATTGTAAGAAATACCGGGCGAATTCGTTATCAAATTATATTACTAGAACAACATATTAATAATCATGTGACAATAATTTTGGACATGAGTGTACATACAGAGACCTGTTTACCTTTGTTAGGTGTTGGTCTGAAGGATCATCCTAAGGATCATCTAGTTTCTTTCATGCTTCTTGGCGTCCGGTAATGTTACGTCTAGCAACTTTCTCTCAGGCTCGTGGCAGTCAGCACGCCATCGTGGCAGTCAGCACCTTGATATTGGCAATCAGCGCCAGTCGTGGCAATCAGCACCATTAATTGGCTGTGGCAGTCAGCACCCCACCTTTCCAAAAGTCTTTCATTATATCTTACGTTTGTGACAAAATGAGCATTCTCTCCAAATTTAACGTTAATATCCGTAATTGTTTGGCTTAAGCAATGGTGAATCATCCACTGCTACTATTTTATATAATAATATAGATTATTATTATTAAGTGATATTAGAGTCAGTTGTGCAAAGATTTGAGAGAAGGCATGACTCACCGTCACCCTTCTTGGAAAATAAGATAACTTTCTCTCTCGTTAAACTGAAATATTTATCAACGTATGTTTGAGAATTATTTTTAAGAATATGTTTTTAACTATGAAGATTTTAGTGCAATATCTTAATTTTGTTTACAGTAGGAATCAATTTATTGATAAAACTTAAATAATAATAAAATATGATGATTGGAATAAGCAAAATGTTATAAAAGTCACGTAAAAATGCAAGATATTAGTAATTATAGTTGGGTAAAAATGTAGAAAATATGTTTCTAAATCATCAGTGTTCAAACTTACAAGATTAAAAAAATGTATATATTTAAAAATTAAAGACAAGTTAATATCATTCTATCTGGGTATCCAGGTTTCAAAATCTTGTACACATATACACAAAACGGTTATTATAACAAGGCCTTTTCGTAACTGAATATTAATTCTATACCCAATCTTACATTTTAAAATTCATTGTGCATGTACTGTGGGATTCTGAAACTTGGATATTGACTTGTGTGTAAATTCTCAATGGCCTTTTCTGGACCGTATAGTTTTCAAAAGAGCGTGATTTTAAAAATGATTTTCGAAAATTTAGCAGTTTATAACACTTAAAGTACACTAGTTTTGACCATATTTTTAAAAATATTTTTACAATATATGATTAAACATTTTTGAACATTTTTTTAAACAAAAATAGAACCTCTTATTACTCTAAAACTAAGTACGTATAAAGCTAATTATTAATACTATATTATTACAAAATTGCTTGATATAACCAATTTCTCAGCTATAATAAAGGCATCTACTTCTTAGAAAACTCTGAATCAATGCTCTACAAAAACTTGCAATTCAATCGCTTCTCCGCAACTCATAAAATGAGTTCCATCTATTAGGCCTTTTTTCTTAGTCATTTTAGCTTTGGTTTGATTTAAATTGCACCATAACGATTCGATGTGGCTTACGTTTAGAGTATTGCTTGTCATTATCGTTCATGTCTTGCTACTGCCCAGCCAATGAACAGATAAATCAATGGATGCAAGTTCCTTATTCCCAATTTTACATCAATGACAAATTGCATCATCCTGGATAAATATATTACTTTTAGAGAAGAATTACGTGATTCTAAACGCTTGTCATTTGTTTTATTTGTTAAAATAATGAATTTTTCTCTTATTTTCTCAGATTGTGAGAAATTTCATGAAATTTGTTCCCTGGGAAAGTAAGTTGTTGCATCATCATATTTTCATCTTCACTTGGTTTAAACTAAAACTTCTGGCGTCACAGTGTCAGTCGAGCAGTGTATTGGCGAATCCAGTCGAGAGATCACAGCCAGATACATGGTTAATTGAGATTAAATTAGTGATAACTCTACAACGTAACTTTCATTTTAACGGAAATCTCCTATATTCGCGAAGAAAGTATTCGTAAGTGGCTGAATCAATTTAAAAGAACATGAACGGTCTTGAAAGGAAAACCACACGGAAGACCGGGCGTATCCAAGGAAAATCTGGACCGAATAAAAGTGTCGTGTGTACAATGTTTCCAAAAGTGCTTGAAACATCGACATTTGGAACTTGGCATCCCGCCATGCACAATATATAATGTAGTACACAAGAAACTGAACTTGTTTACTTATAAATTAAACCCATTGATCTAGCCTAAACCAGTAAAATTTGCTCCCACCCTCTTATATATGCCTATATGAAAACGTATGTACAGTATATATATATATATATATATATATATATATATATATATATATATATATATATATAATGCAGTACAAATGAATATAGAAGTGTGTGTGTGTGTGTGTGTGTGTGTGTGTCCCAGCCTTACTCTGGAACTCCTGGAGCAATTTTAATCAAACTTGGTACATACTACTAGTAGTCTGGAAAAAGGTACTGTTGTGGTAAGACCCTCCTTGCACACATAGGGGTGGGAAAGGAGGAGACAAAAATTATATGAAACTAATATGCTCACAAACTCACACACACACAAACATCTACCTATCTATTTATATCTACACATCTATCTATCTATCTACCTATCTGTGGGGTACCGTTTACGAAATTTCTATCATTTAATTGTAAATTTTTGCATATCCAGGTAAAAGGTCCAACGATTGTAAGATACAAACGGCTGAAGATAGAACGATAAAATAAAGAGCGAGATAGAAAACCGTCAAAAGGTGAAGCTAATAGAACTCTCTGCTTGGCTCAAATCATAGGATCCTTTATCATAGGACCCCGGGAGCCCGCCTCAAAATTGTAAATTAAAAAAAAAAGGTAATTTGATCTATCAGTAAGAGGATCATTTATTTATTTATTTATTGAACAAATTCCCAGATACAGCATAACTTTGCCATTTTACACAGGGACATGCTAACAAAAGAAAGAAAAAAAACAAGACAACAATAACAATAACATAGAAAAAAAGAGTGTAAAAGTAAAACTATTCCGTCAAAACTCGTTTAATTGCTCTTTCAAACACTGGGTAGCTCGAAAAAATGTCCACATCAGTTGTTACTTGATTATAACAGTTTGGTATTCTATAAAAAAGAGACCTCTGTATAATAGCCAACCTAGGACTGGCAAGATGGAATAGGTGGATATTCCGGGTAATGCGGGAAGGGACACGTAAGGATAGTTCCTGAAGTAATATTTCCGATCTTAAGTTTCCATTAACTATTTTATGTAGATACTTCAGGTCAGAGATAATTCTGCGTACTTCAGGAGTCTAAATATTAAGATGTCGCAATAGTTCCTTCTTAGATAATGATCGAAGTGCAGGAACACGAAAACGGACTATAGCGAGGAAGAAATTGAGAACAGAATCAAGTCTGGAGAGATGTGTAGGTGCTGCCATGACCCATATGGAAGAGCAGTATTCGATCTTGGGCTCTATTAAAGTTATATAAAAAGTTGCTAATGAAGAAACAGTGCGTAGTTCGGTGAATCGGTAAAGAAGTCCCAACATGCGCATTGAAATATTTAGTATTGAGGAGATGTGGTCAGAGAATGTGAGTTTTGAATCAAAGATGACACCAAGATCATTGTGACTAGCAGAATGTGTGATAGGGGAATCGTTAATATGGTATGTGGAGGGAACTGGAGACTTTTTCAAGGAATAGTAATACTGTCACATTTTTTACTGTTGAGTTTCAAGTGCCACATTTCACACCAGCTTATAAGGTAAAAAAAAAGCAGCTCATGAAAAAAAGCAACTTTTGTAGGAAAAATATTTTTCGTGACAGTTTATGAAATGTCTAACATTTAAATGTTAGTTTTGTCTCACTGTGCAAGAATTCACAATTAAATGACGAACGTGTGTTAAACTATGTCCTACATGCAAAGGACTTGTTATTCCTAGAAAGTTTGTTTGCTTTCGTATTGTCCTTTCAATGATGTATCAAATTACATTCCTTAACATTTCAAATTATCGGTGATACTCGGGAGCCCCATGATAAAAGGGAACCGGATAAAAGGAGAAGGATTTTTCCTTCACGTGTTGCAATACTTCATCATCAAAGAATGCGAAAGTCGAAGTTTCTGGTAGCGGCTACCATAAATGGTTAGTGATTTTTTTCCACAGCACAATTACTAATTTCTTATTTTTTTATTTATTTATTTATTTATTTTTTTGTGTATTCGATTAATTTCTGTAAAACCTTGTAAACGGCACTTTCACAACCAATGACGCAAGGAACCAAGCTTATGATTAGATTCGGACAAGGAAAATGCATAGTCTTTTAATTCAATTCTTCTTTTTTTCTCATCAGTTCAAATTGATCTTGGAGTCCGTATATATAGCCTTTACCATACACCGAGCACGATTCTCAGCTACAGGAATGCAAAATAATTAAAAAAAAAAAGCATTCCAGGCCCGAAGCTCATGTTCAAAATTTGGTTGACATCTGTCAGGTGGTTGAAGATTTATTAATGACAAACATAGTCACTTTTATTTTTATTTGTATAGATTTCATGTCATCCTTCAATGTTTACCCTTCTCTTTAGTATAAAGAGCAAAATCATGGAACGCAGTACTCTAAAATAATAATAATAATAATAATAATAATAACAAAAATATGCGAACGTTACTAGCTTGAACTATCTAGAAATTTTATAACTAAAATGTTGGGCTTTGATCATAATTCAGATTTTCTGCTGCAGAGGCATAGAAAATTTTCTCTCCTTACCATAGTGCGAGTGGGTCAGTAGAGCTCCCCATCTTCTCTTTCCTATGTGTTGTTTTGGAAAATATCAACTTCCTGACGCTACAAGTTCAATTACTTGGCAATTTAATCTTGATTAGGTGCAAATCACATTTCGCTTCTGTTATTATTATTATTATTATTATTATTATTATTATTATTATTATTATTATTATTATTATTATTATTATTATTATTATTATTATTTGGAACACAAGGTATGTTGTTATTGATCTTCTCTTCAGAAATTAATTTTGAACAAAGTGACAATTTTCTTATAATTAGGAAAAAAAGTTGTTGTCAAATATAGTACAGCCTTGAAGAATACGTTCTATGAAAGTTGGTAGATGGAAGGCTTAATGTACTTTCAATTATGCCTTAATGTCCAAATTTGCAGGGAAGAACGAACTCAAATGCGTGTTCTCGCGTTTCTTCTCAATTTACTCAGTCTTATTATTCAGTGTTACAAGCTATTGAACATAGCTTCACAGATATCCACATTTTGGAAACCTATACTAAAGTAGTGATGCAGGTGAGGTGGACGTGTAAACACACATTGAATGTATGTAGCATGGCTATCCTGAACTTTAACCAGAAACCGGAAGTGATTTAAATTTAATATTATTTCCTGTTTCTATACTTATTTCCAAAGAACAAAAACGGCGAGAGGTATCGATATATATATATAATTGAATACGTCTCCCAAGAATAGCTTTCACCTTCTCCATTAACCTGTTATTCACACTGAGAGTGATTCAAGTTAATTATTTCCGATTTTAGCATTTATCTCCGTAGAACTAAATGGTATTAGATAACGACATGCAGTTTTCTGCAAACTATTCAGAGTCACAATGGAAAATATCATCACAACCCGCAACAGTGTACCGAAACCGGAAGTGGTTAAATTTTAATACTTCCAGTTTAAATACTAATTTCCGTAGAGAGAGAGAGAAAAAAAAGAGATATCTAAATGCAGTTTTCTTTGTTCAATCGATTCAGCTTTCCAAGAGTATTTCCTATATTCTTCCTTAACCATATATTCAATCCGGAATTAGTTTAAATTAACGATTTTTGATTTGAACCCTTATCGGCATAGAACAAAAATAGGAAGGCATAGCGACTAATGGCTTTTTCATATGGATTCAGCATCTGAGGAACAGGTTCTATTTTTGATCTTAATAATCTTTTGCAACCAGTAGTTCTAAATGTATTACCTCAAGTTTGTGTATTGAATTAGCATATTTTGGAAACCTATGGTAGTTTCACACTCTGAAACGAAACTCACTTGTTAATGAAAGTGAATTATTGTGAAAGAATTTGCGGAATCAGAATATGAGAAGAAATGGTAGAATCTCGAGAAATCCCACGGGAGCCATGTTGTTCACCACAAGGTCACATGGCCGGGAATCGAGCTAGGAATCCCTTGCACCAGAGATGAGCGCTCTACTATTGAGCTACTGGATTCACCACAAGCGTTTGGAGAAAATGTAGGTAAACAGCTTTGTTCTTAGATTGTAACAGGACAAACGTATTGAAGTTTAAACCGAGATATCCTGACTTAGAGTTTTCCGAGGCATTCATTTTTGTTCTACCAAATGAATTTTACAATGGTAATTTCAATTAGGTCCTGCTTTACTTCCATTCTGAATAGTTTTCCCGTTTCTCATATAACGTATTCAAAATAAGCTTGTCTTGCGTTATGTATCTGGAGATTCTAAAAATGAAATAATAAAAGTTTCAAAAAGAAAAATAAGAAAGATAAAAAGAAAGTTCATCTATCGATTACTTCCCAATTCAATGTTATACAAATTGTCTATCAACCTCAGAAAATTTTTTTGCAAATATGTAGAGACTGAATGTTGCACACATTTGTGGAAATTAATTTTGCTTATTTTCTCTGATTTTTGCGACACATACTAACACACATTCTCTCTCTCTCTCTCTCTCTCTCTCTCTCTCTCTCTATATATATATATATATATATATATATATATATATATATATATATATATATATATAGGTAGATGGATAGATAGGTATAGATAGATAGATGAGTGATTTCAATTAAGAAATCTGTTCCTTCCGGGCAGATAGCGTTGAATGCGCATCAGCAAATAATTGCTGCAGGATCTGCAATCGAAAAAAAAAACTCATTCCTGCTACGTAACAGATGGCGACGATGTGACAGAGCTGTCCCGTAATAGAACAACGTTGAGTGGAAACAATTGTTGCAATTATTGACGGAAAAGTTAGAAACCAGTGACGTGCTGGATGCTTTTCTGAAATTAAATTTTAATACTCGTTATAAGTCACTAAGGCTAATTAGAGTCTAATTAATGTTTATTTCAACTTAAGTAAACTGTATTTTCCCATAACATCAAAGCTTTTAAGGTTATTTTTCTTTAATACAGTGATACAGATACAGTAATTTTGTGAGTGGGCTAATGCACGTAATATTAGTTTGAAGTGCCGCTCATCGCACGATGAGAGATAAGGTTAATGAGAAGTATCATTTATTCGACTTTTTAAACTGGAAATTGGCAATTCTGCTTTGGGATTTGGAATGTAGGCAATAAGAAATCTTTCTTTTAAATATTTTTTTTCTAAAATTTCTTCCTTGGGCCCTAAAAATAATAATCAAAACTGCAATCCTTATCCGTAGTAATGTATAAAGCAACGCGCGCGTGTTAGTATGTTCGTGTGTGTGTGTCACCATATTTTCTTGCAAAGAAAACAAATTTTGTACACACATATCTTCACCAGATCCAATCGCGACGCAGATTTTGTTTCAATAATTTTCGACTCAAGAGAGGGTTGGGAAATCAAAATTTAAGGTACGTAAGCATACAGTGAAACATATTTCAAGTTAGGTATTCAACTCAACTGTTTTCCCTGCATTACAGGTTGTTTGCTCAAATATTGACAGAAGGAGACCAGATGATCATCCAAAAATTCCCAACCAATATTTAACCAGGACCAAGTTTTGGCAGTTCGAGTTTCAACCTACATCAAATAACCACTTTGTCGCTATATTTTATGTTTTACTCTAGTAAAATCCAACATTCAAACAGGAACTTATGAATTTATTCAACTTCCGCTCTTAATAGAGATATACTAAAGCCAAGAATAAACCTATTCTTGAGACACTAATTTATAACAAGAAAACCTTTTCTCGCTATCTATAACCGTTTTACTTGAAGCGGGTCGATATTGAGACCGTTTCCCGTTTTTTTAATTTTTTTTGTCCTGATACTTGTCGACGGATTGACAGACAAAACGATGACAGCCGTTCTATAAGACTTTCATTACTTATGCATAACATAGTTCGGAAGTTTAATGATAACATCGACTCAAACTTTATTGTCTCTCTCTCTCTCTAATATACTGAAGTGATATTAAGAGAACGCACAGGGAAGTTAAATATATATTTTTAGAACTGTCATTCTAAGACTATGAAGTCAAAAATTTCAATCATTGCCTGTAATTACATTATACAAAGGACGTTTAATAGGTTTTGCACAGATGGGTATAATATTGTTATTATTTTAGCAATATCAGGACGAAGATGTAGGTGAACATATTTTGACAGTTTGGCTACATGACCGTGCCATTCCATGTAGCTTCTATCTGCTGTGACACATCTCGTCCAACGTTATTTCCATGCCTTAAATGCACTTTGCTAAAATTCAGGTAGCTGTCGTTTACATTATTGTTTCACACATGAAATTCTTGTTTCACACATGATACATTATTGTTTCACACATGAGACATATCCAACAGTCTCCCTTGTCACTGTTGAATATTTTTAATCGCAGATGGACCTTCGGACGACCAAACAGGAAAAACTCCTAAAGGTTCCAAGTCCAGGGAGACTGAAGTATGATTTCTCATCCCATTTTCATGATTTTCTGCTGTGTCATCATGGCTGTGTGAGGCTTGGCATTGTCATGATGGAGTTTGATGACCTAAGCTTAAATATCCGGTCTCTTGGTCTGGAGAGCACGTCGTACCTTATCCAGAGATAAACAATAACGCTCCTTGTTAATTGTGGAGCAATGTTTTAAGAATACTGAAAAAGATACCGCACTGACCCCACGGAGACCACAATTTTCTGGCCAGATCTGGGATACTGACGCTGTCCAATGTTTGACCCCATAAACCAATAGTGATTTCCTATGAATTAATATGGCTGACTCATTACTGGTTTTGAACAAGAGTTTCATACTTGTGAGCAACAGGAAACAACAATTATTACCATTTTGAAGCCAAAGAATCGAAGTATTTTCACTTAAAATTCCATGATCATATTGCAACCATAAACATATTACATCCATGTGTGCAAAATTTATTGAACGTCCTGTGTATCTTCACTTACTTTACTTTTCTTTTCTAGTCAATTCCATGATAGATGTAAAATGGACATAATTACTCGAACAAGCTAAGTACACAATTCTTGGGTGCTTTAATAATCTTTATCGATGTTCAATACAGGATTGTTTGCACTGAAGTCAAATGACAGGGACAGCTCCGTAAATCAAATACAAGAAAATTATCTAAATTGTAATAGTGACATGTGTCACGGGCTGCCTTGTAAAATTCCCGTACTTATATCTATCAGACATCCCTATGCTATTCATTAATTTTCTTTTATATGTAATTTCAGTCAACTTGATGTTTCATCTGACATACAGGAGATACCTGTGTATAGTCGATGCTTTCGTTGTATACACTTCAAAATAGCATTTTCTTTCTAGTGAATTACTTCTTTCTATTCCATGTCATATTAAAAAGTTGACTTCGCTAATGAAAATTAAAAGTAATCGATGTAGTACGCATAAGAACTATACTCCAAATTGCTACATCTGCAGATCATTATTTTCATTGGTGTTCAGACACTAGTGGATCCACAAGGATCGTTTGGAGAGAGCGAATAGCCTCCTGCGCAATATACAGGGTTGGCCATACTAATGGAAGGAAATTTCTGAGATTTTGGGCTATGCTAATATCGGGAGGGGGGCATCGTTTGCCATACTATGTGATACCACAAGGTTAACAGTGCACAAGTAAAAGAAAAACTTACAGTGCCACACTTGCCATGTAATGTTGAAAATTAAGAACGTTATGGTATCACAAATATTCACAATTTGGTGGCCTCCAAAGCAGCAATAACGCGAATGAGAGAAACGGGCCAACAAAAGACCTAAGTGTTTAGTGGCTAATACTATGATAATGATATGAATGAATGCGAACAAAGTTACAAGAGATAAAGAATGTTAATATTTCAAAAGTAGCTATTTCAAAAACCTACTTAGGTAAGTATGTCATTCAATTGCATAGATAGTTTTCAATAAATGCGAAAATCACAATGCCGTTTACATTAATTTGAAAACTCAAACCATTATGAAGATATGATTAAAACACTGTTCAAGTTTGTAACATGCTTAAAATTATGAAACTCCGAGAACTTATTGTAATTACACAGACCAAAAATATATTGTTGCCATAGGGGAAAGTAAATAAAAAAAAATTAGAAAATTCCCATAAATGCGAAATTTTAGGCAATATTTCAAATTTTACTATATTTTTCATATCTCCCGAATGGTTTGATATATCAAACTGATGTAAGCGGCATTATGATCTATATGTCTATTGAAAACCATGTAAGTGGTTGGATGGGATATTTATATAATTTTTGTTTCGAAATAAAGTTATTCAAAAAATGTCAAAATTTCAATTCATTGTAATTTTCTTTGTACTTCTCCGAAATACGTCATAAATGATGACCGTAGAATTCGACGTTACTGTAGTTCTAATGTGTATTGCTGAGTCCATTTCATTTGCGTTATTACCATTGTACCTAAACCCTCCAAACGTTTCGTTGTTTTTCAATGTTTGTGATACTGTAGCATCCCTAGTTTGCAACCTGCATAGCAAGTGTGGTATTGTTTATTTTGTTTTCGCGTGTAGATTTCAAACATCTAATAACTATTCGTAGTGTCATTTCATAATAATAATAATAATAATAATAATAATAATAATAATAATAATAATAATAATAATAATAATAATAATAATAATAATAATAATAATAATATAATACATTATTTTGGGTTGGCAATACTGTTAATATGGCATGGGATATGTCAAATAATGTTTCCCTGCCGATATTTGTATGATACCAAATTTCAGGGTTTCTTGTCCGTTCCTTTAAAAGTTGTAAGAGTCAAGATAAATAGTCTACCCTGTACATAAGAATAAAATAAATAATTTATCGAATTTTAATTGGTTGCTTATAATCTGATGTGCTGTAATAGTTAATTGTAATGTAGCACACAGTGTTCGAAGTGGGCCGAGAAAAGCACGAAACGGTTATTGCCCAGTTATTTCATTTCTGTTGATACCACAGCATAATTCTGCACAATTTAAAAACCTTTAATGGAATAGTTTCCTCTACCGTCCTCCCAGTGGATCCACCACTGTGCCCATATGGTATATCTTGATAAGTTGTTAACAGGGTGCTAATCTGTCGGTACAAGAACTCCCAGTGCCATACTTCTCATTTTGTAGAACGTGTGTACGGGATCTCACAATTCAAGTAAACCTCTCGATACCGTATCAACACTGATCATTCTGTAACCTTATAAGAGTTCCAACACGGCATAAGATGTCCAAAAGTTCCTGCTATACGGTGGGTCAAGATATAAACCAACACGCTTGGCCTTTTCTTATCCAGCAGAAGAAAACTCACGTCATTGCGCTGAAGCAGTGTTTTCGTCAAGAGCTATTCTTATGAGTTTGTCAGATGTTTTATGAAGTATTTTTCCAATGACTGATGAATTGTGGGGGGAAATGTTTTCATAAAACTGATAGAAAAGAAAATATAGAATATTTAACTGAAATTTGTTGTACTGCTCAACGACACTATACAAGAGATGTAAGTAACGTTGAAAGCAAAGTGATAATTTTTAAAATCGCGTAATTATGTTTTCTAATATCCACAATGAAACATGACATTGCGACGAAAGTAACATTTATTTTATATCTAAAAGTAATTGGTATGTGGTTTTTTGTTTTCTAAGTTCTTAAAGGCCCATAATGCATCTTGTAATGATATGGCCGAGTGAAGCGTAGTCACTAAAGCTCACGTCTTTGCTGCGAGCGGTCCCATATTCGATTTCCGGTGGGAACACTCGCTCGAAAAAGTGTATTTTGTTAGGCTAAACATCTTGAGTGAGTTTTTTCTAGGTTTTCCTCATTCTCATCAGGCAAATGTCGAATGGTATATAAAATATAGGTCCCAGGTCGCTTCCTTCCTTCCTCAATCCTTTCTTTCTTCGATCTCCATAGGTAGTGAGCCTACCGAATGACGTCATCCCTCACACATGGCGGGATTACATGGCTATTGATGCCGAAAGCCCAGAAACCAAATCCCTAATCTTGTAATGAATAGAAGACCTTACTGTTAGAGGTAGAGCACTTACTACTGGTGCGTGGGGATTCTGGATTGGTCCCAGTTCTCGTCAAGTTGGATTTCTGGTAGACAATGCCGTGTGCATGGTGATTCTTGGGATTATCCTGTTTCACCCCACTTTTTTTCATTCTAACATTTCGTTAATTATCAGCATCATCACTGTCTCTCTTAGCCTCGGAACATAAAAATAGCCGACCTTGAAGAAAATGAATTAATGAATTTTAGTGCTTACTGAGGTCACAACTAGACAAGATTCACTTGTTGCGCTGCTTATGGTTAATGATGTTCAAAGACATTATATAAGCGCACTTTAACGTAATTTTAGTTCTTTAGTTCAAAGTATGGTATATGAATTCTTCTCTGACATAAGCTAGCAATGAAAAGCTAATAGTTCTTATTTCAAATTGCTGCATTTTCTCACATTATGTAATGAGTTTTGCAATATTATTAATACTCTTATTTTATTAGCTTTTAAACGAACCCACTCATGTTTATATGACTACTGTCGGCATTTTCAGCCCGGGAGACCCGGGTTCGATTTCCGGTGGAAGCTCATCTGGTTCGTATCACACGTCAAGCTGCAGATATCTTTCATCTAGTTTGGTGCTGTAAGCAACGCCAAAGTCCAATATGACCAACAAAAATCCTGAAAATGTTGAAATTAATATTTTTGAGTTCTTTCATATCGGCATACGTATTTTGCAGAAGTAGGACTCTTAAATGCTGTTGTTCTTTACTTATTTGCTTTATTTGAAGGTCCCTTAGCGAATTTGAACGTATGTCGGGTCTCGAAGTATAGCTTGACTTTACTTCGACACCCGACATACCTTCAATTTCGCTAAGGGACCTTCAAGTGAAACAAATAAACAAAGAACAACAGAACGATAGCTTAACTTTACGTGAATTACTTCTAGCCTCATTAGCAATAAATTAGTTGGGTGTAATCTAATATTTATTATTGGTCAAAGAGTATATGGTGAAAATTTACGATAGCGATTCCATTAGAAGTTCACTGGATATATCCTTCTTTCTTAACATAATTCACTCTTAGTACCTTCAAACATCATATTCTATAGGTGACTTTGCATTTTCCGTACAGGTTAACGTTAAGAGGGCACAGTTTGTTATATATATATATATATATATATATACATATATATATATATATATATATATATACAGTCGTGCAAGAACTCGCACCAACAACCTATAGTATAATGTAACTACAAGTAAGATTTCTACATATTCGGGTTCAGATCAGAGATAAGCTGTGGGGTCCCCCTTGATTTAATTTAAAACATAAATCGTTTAATTGAAAAGACCTCTCGCTTCTTACTACAACGCACGGATCAATAGTTTAACCAAACATAAATTTCGAAATGTGTAATATTAAAGTAAAATAACAGATTAAAGTACTTAAATATATGTATTTACATAATGTAATCCTAGTTGAAACACCTACTTTCAAGAGTAAACACAAAAGTTTGTGTGACTTCGGTTTAAGAAAAATAAAGTATAAAATGAAAGTACCTACGAAAATTCTGTCATGTTGTAACAAAACATAATGAATGAAATATTCTGAGAAACCATAAGTGGTACCAAAATTTCGACGTATAGTAAGCATAGAAAATCATCAGATAAAAAAAATCTACCACTATACAGAAGAAAAGAATTAAAACGATGAAATTTTCTCTACTGTTGGCACGTATAAGGTAAACACTAAACCCACCAATGATACGGTGAACCACCAAGAACGCCAGGGACATTTTTTTCTCAGTCCATTAACAATGTCTCACGTAACGTGAGAACGGAGATGTCGCGAGACAATAGAAACTTCATGTAGCTACGATCTGGTAGAAGGCAAATCGATACACATTAGAGAGGAAAAGGCTTCGTTATCTTTGCTCATGAGGAAACGAAACAATCCAGCCAAAGAAGTAGAATATTTTTTAAAAGATATTTTTCTCTGTCACGACCGTTCATTAACGTAATTCAGCGACTCACAAGTTTGATAAATACACAACATAGAAGCAATTTTGTAACGTATATCTGAAGTACAACTCCTTTAGGATTTTCTTAGATCATCCTGAAAACAAAGAATATAAGTATTTGTAGTGATGAGCGAATAGTTAACAGTCCTCTAGTTAATAGTTAACAAAAAAAAAAACATATTAATACTCAATGTTAATTACTAAGGACAGAGATTTTGTATTATATTCCTATAAATCGAGCTTCCTCGTTGCTATATGTTCAGCGTATGAGGGAGACAAGGGTTAATTCCCGGTGAGAGCTTGGATATCATGTGTGAAGTGACCATGGTGATATATACTTCTATCATAATTTGTTAAATTTAATTCATCATATTTTAATCAGTTTATTTTCATTCTACAAGTAAATTTTAATAGAACTATTGGATTCTTCAATTTAATCGAGACAAAACTCTTATTCATGTTGTACATTCTCAGACAGTTCAAATAAACATGTATTTTCTTATTGTTATTACAAAGGATACCAATAAATGCCAGACTAGTTTCCGTTGCTTCCTGAAATGCATTTCTTTCCGCCTAGCCTGGTGTTTCCTAGTTCATCGTACGCAAGTCATCGCTTTCTGTTTAACAAAACCATGGAAGACACGTACACGTATTCATCATGAAGATTTCATAGAGGTTACATCGAGTGAAGAAGATACCACTCCATTGGAGACGTCTAGCTCCACGTTCCTTTGAATATCATTCTGAAGGTTCATCGCCGCAGAAACTCTTTCGCAAAACACCTAATCCATTGAGCAGAGATGAGGAACAACATTCATGAGTGATTTGAATCAACGACTCTTGCAGTTTGACAGGTTTAGGTTCCAGATGTCTACTAGCTCCATTTCTCCAATCTCCATCAAGAGAGTAGAAGACGCCAGAAAGAAACATTCGTCATTCCAGACGACAAGGACGACGCCAGTCATCCAGGAACTACACCGGCTAGTTTCCTTTCTTTGTTCCATAATCTAAACCTTATTCTCTTCACTTCACCTTCCTAACTAGTCATTTTTTATTTATTTATTTTTTTTTACAAAATTGAGACATTTGATTTTTATTTAAATTCAACCATAACCCTTTACAGGTTATTGGGGACATCAGTTTTAGGACATCAGGACACATGTTAAGCTTTAGATCCACGTCTCATATAGCTTTACTACGTATGGCAAGATAGCCCACCGACTTTAGAAAATTGAAACAATGACTAGGTCTTTCGTTTGTACTACGTTTGTACCGTTTGTACCGAAAATATTTTCGTTTGTACCATTTTCCTTATAGGGTTACTTGAGAGGTCGACTGGGGGGGCTATCTTGGCATCAAGATAGCCGCCCCGTATCACAGCACAAAAAAATTGTAATACACCTTTCGAAAGCAAATCGCTCGTACCGTTTGTACCGAAAAGAGTTTTGTTTGTACCCTGATAGTTTTCGAGAAAGAGGGGATGACATTTGGGGGGCTATCCTGTACGCAAGATAGACCCCGTAAAGTGTACTTTTTCCATGCACATTAATAAGTATTATGTATTTATTCATGTGAATTTATGCGTATTTAGAATTCTGGTTGTGAATATCCAAATAAAAAAAAAAGAACTTTTTGGAAATAACTCAACGTTAAAATTGAATCGGCGAGTGGGAAAACAGTGTGAGTCCAAAATAAGTCATTTTGAGGTAAAGGCAACACTAAAGATGTAGAACCACAAGTTGTAATGAAGAGCAGTACAATTTGCAAGACATGTATATTATTCAAAAATGGCATACTTGCTTTCGACTTTTGTCTATGAAAGCGGCGAGCTTCTCGAGCCGCTAATGTGACAAATATAAACAGTTGATTTCTTCAGTTGGTTTAAAGCTGAAAGGTGGGAGGACGCAGTTTAGGTGAGTAAACATTTCATTTTTTTTTATTTTTCTTTGTTTAAGATTATTTCTGCCAATCCATTTTCTTTTTGAATTCGTACACACTTTGTTATTCTTTTTACAGTATTTACTTACGGAAAATGGCAGAAATAAAGAAAATTTAATTGAATCGGTGAGAGGAAAAACACTACTAGTCCACAAAACGCATTTTGAGATATTTGAAGAAAGAACTTTCGTTTGTTAATGCCACAAATGTACAGTCGACATTATAGCATTCTGCTATAGCGTGCGAAGTCTTGCAAATTGTACTGCTCTTCAACGGCGCCGATTTCTCTGTAAATTTAGGAAGGAGGGCATTCAGATGCAGAAGATGTATATGGAAATGAAATTACGCTCTAAAACATAAATATAACGTGTTAGTATTGATTACCTGTCTAAATACAGGATAAATGAACCAATTGCGATCCTTTTACTAAGGTATTTTCTTAGCAAATAAATGGTTTGCCTGGTCACTGACATATAATACAATTATAAGTAATAATAGTATGCCAACCGCATGTGTTCACCATGCTAGCTGAGGTGTCACTCATGACACTAGGGGATGCATTGAAATAACACTGTGCCGATGTTCCTCTTTCCACGTTCCTTCGTTGGTTTATCTAATTCTTCAACATTGTCGTCTAATTTAACACGAACTCTGCATCAGATTGGTAACCAGACCATTGTTAACATCAACATCGAAAGAGCATACTAAAGTGGTAATAATCCTGGGGTCACTTGCCTGTGTTAAAATTGTGTTGTATTTACGCCGTCATTTTTTGTTGTGTATCGAGACGTTATTTCCGATTTCGACTGTACGAAGGGAACGGTGGTAATATCAAGGAAGACGTACGTAGATAATGAGATAGGCCTATATTCCCCATCAGAAATAACCTCTCTTTAACGCTGGGGCAGAATATAGATATTGCAGTAATAAGACTCAACGGATGTGAGCCAATAAAATTGTTCAGTGCATGGGAGCTTCATATCCGATACGGAACCACTGTTCTGGAAAATATTTGTCTAACGAATGAAACAAATGCTAATCAGACGGTGCAAACCCGAGGATTGTGAGAACGCATTAGCGTTTTCCAATCAAGTACGGAACGACATCACAGGTGATCTTAGAAACGCATAGCTTCATGTTGTATTGAATAATAATAATACTTCTTATTTTTTCATGCAAATTTTTCATGCATGCTTTCTTTTTGCTGTGAGTACACACTTGTATTGCTAGTCTGCACAGATGACAATAATTCAAGATGCACGACATTCCGGAAAATCCACCAAATATAAATCACAATTCCCTGCTGATGTAGTGGTGGATTTTGTTGTTTTGTAAGTGGATTCATGTGATATCAGCTATTGGCCGCAAAACACTCACACCTCAACGCATGTCAGTACAAAATTACCTCCCCAGACAAGATAACAAGAAGAATACTTACTCATGTTATTTCTTGAACTCCAGTCAATCATGGGGATCCATCATTCCATTTTGTACGATTTCTGAAGCAGGTGCTGGTGTTGGCAAATAGTTTCTGCAGTATAATTAAATACTTTATCAGCGTTATGTGCTTTTAAACAGTTATAGCAATTTGGATGGATTGATGTCGTTCTTAAATTTGTTAATATGCTGCTGTGTATGTGATCATTTTATTCATCTTTACTGGATGACTGACAAACGTATCTTCACATTTCTCTACCGTTTATTCCAGTTTAACCTCGTAAAGCGTACTGACCCGTGCAACATAGTTTGGGGTTGGCAGGTTTGACCTCACTAGTGTTTCCGTTCAAGTGTGACGATCACAACCAACGTCCTCAAGAGGAAATGCTCACTAGAATATAACTCCCTTTCCTTTTATTTCACCTTGAAACGAAATGTTTAGAAACCGCATCACCACGTGGAAATTTAGTAGGAGCAATTATGCAGCTAATAGGTTAACAAGTTATAGCTTTTAAAGATTCCTACACCTCTTTATCTTGAATTTATCTTTTGTTCCTTTTTTTAAGGTTAAGTTCATAGGTTGGTCACGTAAACATCAGAATTCGAAAAGTAGAAATTTGTTGTGCTTATAGTTCAAAGGAAGGTATTTAATTTCATCTTCTTTTGTTTCAAATTTAAAGAATAAGACCCGACGAATTAAGATATTTATATCATTAAAAAACTTCAACAATTAATGCAAAATAGTTTTAAAAGCACTGCAATTTAGAGCATGTTCTCATTGTTATTATTATTATTATTATTATTATTATTATTATTATTATTATTATTATTATTATTATTATTAGTGGTAGTAGTAGTAGTAGTAGTAATAGTAGTAGTAGTAGCATTTGAATTGTAATGTTTAGAATACAATTGACTGTGCTTACATATGCAGTAGTATCAGCTATATCATAGAAGGTATAACAACGAATTGATTCAATTAATGATTAAGGATAATGAACACTACTAAGGCAAAACATGAGCTGCACTTGCATGCAAAGTGATTGTATTATATGTAACGTGTTGCATATACAAAATTAAATGGAGCCGTGATTGAATAGATTCTGTGAAGTCTACAATGTAGTACTTTTCAATGCATACTTCAATTACTCCTTCATAGTTAAACAATGCCACGAACACGAGTTTGCCGTTGGACGTTCCACTGCGAATGTCATAGTGCAATGGTATGCATCACGGTCACCCTATTTTTGTATATCACCGAATAAAGCACGTCCAAAGCACACCCCAATGAGGCTGATATCATTGACGTCGCAACAAATTAAGACGTGGTACCGTAAAATAATTCACCAACACAGCTTAATATATGCACCTTGTTCTGCGTCTTCGAACAAACTCTCCATATGCCATTCGAGAAAGGAAATGCCTCAAGATGGTGCGTAAGGTCAATGTACATGTGATGAAAATCAGCCAGATTGTGCAACAGAAAACCAAATGTAGAAAGCTGTGCGAGTGGGAGATCGGAGGAAGTTTGAAATCACTCTAGTGGCGTGGATATATCTGATCAATTATAGAAATGTTCGAGTAATTATGTATACAAAATGATGAAGCAATTTCAGTGGTCAGTGCACCGAAAATTACCCACACGGTCTCATGGCTGTTACTAAATTTTGTCACAAGTTACACATCACATTAGCAACAATGTGAACATCGGTGGTACGTATTACCAAGAACGTGTCTTGATAGACATTTAGCTCAAGGAAATACTCCCACTTTATGGAGTGGACATAAAACGTGTGCAACTCATTCAGAGCAAGGTGTTCTTCCACACAGCTAGATTATCGCTGCCAACAGGTAGAAAATAAGATTATGATTCCTTCTATTCACTTAAGTGGCATTCCAGTGAAAAGTTCAGATGCAAACTTATAAACTACTCTGCTTTTAAACTTTTGGAGAGTTGCCTTTCTTCTTCTTGCTAAATGTGCTAAGTTTAAGGTTTCTGGAAAGCTTTCTAACAGATGGGGGATAAAACACCCCTTGAACATTTACAAAGATGTATCCTCCAGTGGAAAGTGCGCTGTCGTCCAATTGTCGAGAATGCTGGTAGTAACATAAAACACAACCAATGGTGAAAGAGTGGACTGTCATTGGCGAGTGAACACTTCAAAGTTGCCTATATGGAAGTCATCTCCATCTACCAATTTTACTTCAAAGGAATATTACATATGTATTGTACATAATACATTATAATTAACTGGAAAACATTATATTAAGGTGTATATGAATATATTTTAAACATAAGTAGATAATGGCTTATTAATGTGTTCATTAAGTACCACCGTTTCGATCCCAGCTCAGGCAAGCTTGCATTATTCAATATCATGTTTATTGGTTTTCTCACTGTTTTTCTGGCACGCTATACCATCATTATTCTATCATCACTTGGACTTACAATCCCTATTCTTTGCCCAACATAATATAACAATTCAGTGGCGGTTTTTGAGTGAAGCCACAGTGGTAAAAGTAACGATTTGTCGCTACTAAACTTACTCAATGTACCCTATCTTGCATACAATGTATAGGACATTAATAAGTTTCCTTCTTATAGTTCCTATCGATAAAATATTACATTTTAGTGATATGACTTCCCTTAAGAGCCGCTATTGAATATGAAGTCAAACGAAAGATTTCGTTACATTTTATTTTATTTTATTTCACACAATAAACATGTGGCTAAATGGTCAAGTGCCTAATGCGCGTGACTTAGGGTGTAACCCCGGGAAGAATACTAAGCCTCACATAAAAGCTAAAGTAATGAGTTGAATCTAACTTTAATGACAAGTTCGTGGTTCACGGAGCCTTGAAGATGAAAAGGAACATTTACATCACAATTAATCAACTAATTCAAAGACAGAAGCGAGACTAAAAATATATCATATATTTCATAATAAATAATATTTCAGGTTCAGAATTTATAACAAGCCATCGTGTCCTAAATCGATGATATTCTGATCATTAAATGCATGGGTGAAATCTAAAGTGGTGTAAGTCAAATTTTCTTATCTAATTAACGCCACTTTTCTGATAAACGAAACAGCTGTTTTATTTATCACTAGAACTTTCAGAGTCGTCTACTGAAATCTTCAATCTTTCGGAATGATGTTCAGACTTACTTCACCTTTTACGTTAACAAATTGATTTATCTTGCTCTGTTTTAGTGTGTAAGTCAGTTTCTTCCCTCGAAATGACTTACACCATTGTAACTTTCACCCATCCAAATAAGTATCTAGTACTTACTTACATATTCATAGAAAACAATACGTCATTAAGTAGTACTGCTTGTTCCATAAGAATATAAATGTATTCATTAAATATATTTGAAACCCTATTTGTTTTATTTATTTATTTATTTAACTATCACCAGATACAGCTCAAAGGCCATTCTATACTGGATATCTAACAACAATGGAAAGAATTTAGGAAGTTATCACCCAGGACCTGTTTAGTAGATACCATCCCTGCATTTACCTGGAGAGACTGAAGAAAACTCTGAAAAAAACATTCAGGATGATCGGCCGTGGGAATCGAACCCATGACACCGAATGCGAAGCCAACGCTCTACCACTTTCTTTTTTTAAACTTCCTGACTTATTTTCTACTTCAACCACTTTTCAGGACTACTAGACACGACAGGGACACGAAGACAGAAACATCGATGACAGTTAAAATTCCACCCTTGCTCTTCAGAGGGACTCGAACCCCCAATGGGCTTCACCTCACGATCATCAGCCTAACGCCTCAGACCGCTCGGCTACACCCACCGGCTACCACTTGAGCTACTTCGTTCGGTGAAGTGATAAGTTAAACATTCTTATCTCATTAAAGCCACTTTTCCTCATTAACTAAACAGCTGTTTCCTTCATCTCTAGATTTTTTTGTAAGTGTCACTTCCACTATCAATTGCTCAGCATTTTATTCATGAAAATTCTCAACTATTATCACGTTACTTGAACTCACATTAAAGCCTAAAAATGAAAACTTTAACTAGCATTTGTCATATGTTTGCTGGTGGAAATTTATTTTAAAACAAGTTGGCGCAATAAGTTAGTAGTACAATGATAATCTCTGGTGCGACGGGTTCCGGGTTCGATCCATGACCATGTGAGTTTGTGGTGGAAAACATTACCTCTGTAGATTTTCTCGGGGTTCACTCGTTTTTTCCTTCATTATAATTCTATCAGTACCTTTCTCAATCCTAACGTTCATTAATTATTATTCGTCTTTAGACTACAGGGCATAATCATTAGACGTAAAACTAGAAATTTCAATTTTAATTTATTTAAGAACCCCTCAGACTAGGAAAGAAATTCACCCTAACTTGTATATAAGACATGAATAGAGCATAGTGATTCTATTACCTTCAGAGAGAGTCTTGCTAGAAGTTTGGAAGGCAGTCGGACAACACAATGAATTTAGTTGTGTGCGCACGCTTTTGATATTCCACGAGTATCATGTCGAGAGTACTACCACCTACTTATTGTGTACCAACTTTAGATCAGATTCGTAAAACCCTCCTTGATGTTATTAAATATGGTTCTACCAACTTAATTCCTTTCAGTCACGCGATGTCTTACATCATTAATACCACTAAGTTTTGAGATTTTTTTTAATATTCTCAAAATGTCTGTAATGTTTAATTTCTGTTTGTTTATTACACTAAGTTTAATATTTTGATTAAAGTATAATTAATCTTGTAATATTGGAATATTTGTTTTCTTTTGTTTCCTGTTTCTGTTTCAGAGAAAACGTAGTAATTACTTATAAATATGTGTGACGGTGTGTTGTACACGTTAAACAAATGTTGCATTCATTTAAAAACTTGGAATGGAATTGGAAAATGTACAACGGATCTGAACGCGGCGAAGAATTCGTACCCAGAGACGTCTTTGCTTCTTTTTAAAGTCGTAGTTGTTTGCTTACCACACTTCAGAGTTCCAGAAAGCTATTGCAAAGAGTTTCTACCACAGAGATTGAGAAGAAAATCCCAACGTAGAACGTGCACTCTCTTCGATGGAATTGTGTTTACAGCTCTTTAGATAACCTTTGGAGGACAGTGGGCTGTCATTTTCCAGCCACCGTTAACCGTCAACAGGTGGCACCACTGTTGCTGAGAGTCAAAGCTTTCAGTTCCAGGACCAGCTTCATCGGATTGATCGACGACATTGCCCCGAGGAGAAGCGCCGAGTTCGACAGCTCTGTGTCTACATCATCTCCTTCTGTAAATCCGAGAGATGCTGTGAACAGGATCGTTCTTTTCTGTAATGGGGCTACCCGCTGCACCATCAATATTTCTACACCAAACAGTAGTGGAAAGCAATAACTTTATGGTAGCAATTGTAATAAAAAAAAATCATCTTTCATCGTGCATGAAACAGTACTAGCTTTAGGGTAGCAATAAAATAATTAAATAAAAGTATGTTTAATATGATAAAAGGACTAACAATTTTAAATTGCATCTCATCTGTATCATCAAATAAATAGCTTTAAATACGAGTATTGTTTTCCTTGTGGTGAATAACTCCATTATATTAACAAGATAGATACGTGATTAAATGCTAAAATAAATAATTCTAACAACTCTTAGCTATGTAATTTTGTTACTTAAAACGTTTGTTTCTAAGTTTAACATGCATATTACAAGTAAAATCTGAATATTTTAAATTAAAAACTAACTAAATGTTACATGTTACGTATAATATATAGCATAAATATTACCTATAATAAGTACGACAAATATATTTTCATCACAACATATGCATAATATGCATGCTTATGAATATATCCTTAATTTGTACCTTCTATATACAGAAATATTTATCATTTGCTTCGAAGAACGTCTATATGGATCCGATTCACTGTGAGATTAATCATTATATGTGATGAAGAATTTGGAAGTTTTAGAATTTAAACGAGAACATGCTTATGTGAAAAGAGGCTGAAATAACAATAATTGTTGCCCTGTCGAGGTGTTGTTTACGCATTATCCTATATTAAGCCATCTGACTATGAAGTATCGGGATGTGTTATTTCGTTAATCTGGAAATGACTCCATTTTCGTTTCTTAATGTTTATTATGTGACTATGAAACTAGCACCTAATTATCTATTGGCCAATATAATACATTTTAATGTGTAACAATTTATTTGATACTCTATATGTTATGGAAGTTGACAAATCACCTCTTTTGACTCCATATAATATGTTTTCCACTTTAAGAAAATCCACAAATACATTCACATTGACACATTTTCACTGACACTATGCATAGACAAAAGAAATCCATATCAACCGAAATCAATCGAGAAGAATTTCAAACCACCTGATATGACAACCAAGCAACGCAAAAACCAACGACAGAGAAATCATGTTATACAAGTATATGACAGTACGCAGGTGTGAACGGTCGTGAAACGTAGATTTTTCTCTTCACACAAATATTTGGAAGGTATTTTTCTGGTATTAAAGGAGAAAACCAACTACCGTTTTGAATACAGTGTGTTCTACACATTGAGGGCAAAATTAAAAGGCAGAGTTTTCGTTGTTGTTCATTATGAAGAACGTACTGGTAATATATATATATATATATATATATATATATATATATATATATATATATATATATATATATATATATATATAGTCTTGAGAATTATAAGTAATGTGTAATGAACAATAGTGAAAAGCTTAAGGTAATTTAATTTCAAATGATCCACGCAGAATCGTTCTCTACTCATCTTGAATAGTTACATTGTTAACCCGAATTATAGGTAGAATTACAATTTAGATTTACAAATAATAAAAAAATAATGTGATTTATAGTCAAATTAACCCTTATCCGGGCAACCGGGGCCTCCCAGGCCCAGTAGCTTCATTTTTTTAAATTTTTCAATAACCATACATATTTCGAAGACACAAAATACTGAATTCTTCTATCTTTTGTCGAAGTTAAAATCATGAACATATCGAGTTGGTAAAGCTAATGTTTTTTTTTTTTTTTTAATTTGAAAATCTTTTCCTGACGTAACCGGGCAACTGGGGCCTAGGAGGCCCCGTATAACTTTAGTGAAATTCCTGTCAAATATTAGATCAAATTGTCACATAATTATATATTGAACACGTGACTATTGTAACCTTTAGTCGGAACAGTATGCGGCAACAGACATTGAATTTTGAGTGTTCTGCACTTAAAATATATACTGGGCCTGACAGGCCCCGGTTGCCCGTTTACGTTACAAAAATGTCTGGACGGGATTTGCTATTCTGCTCGGTCGGCTTTCAAAACCGTGACACGAAGTTTCGCTACTTGACAAAAATATATACCGGTACATTCTAGACTAGTCTAAACAGTAAGTGACAATAGGCATTGATTTTGTGTATTCTGCACTTAAAATATATACTGGGCCTCACAGGCCCCGGTTGCCCGTTTACGTTACAAAAATGTCTTACCCGGATAAGGGTTAATAAATACATTGTTATGTGTATACTATGACTGCTAAAAGAATATATACGTTTGGAAAGGAATATTATTTCCTAATTAGTAAATATTAATACATTTTTTTTCTCAAGTTCTGTGAATACTTTCTTAAAATCTAGCAATTGTTTTAGATTGAGAAACTATGATTTTATTAGGAATATCAAAAATTCTAGTGCGCTACCATTCAAAACAACAGCTGCATGATGTTATTCTCGAGGTTTTGCAGAATAAAATTTGACTTTCTTTTGTTCTACGAACTAAGAAGTTAAACATCAACTATACGCTACAATAAGCATATATAGTAATCTTTTGTCCACATTCTCTCACAAATTCATATTTGTGTAGTATTGATAAAAAAGACATGTTATTAATGTGAAGTTTCCATCTTTATTTCTTGTTTACTTGTTCACTTATAAACAGTTTTTTCTCCTTATCATAAATAACACAACAAATATGTGTTCAGATACTTTCAATCAGTGTTTTTATCTAGACATGAAATTGTCACACATTTTCACAGGGATGAATAATGCATTATAGCAAACAGCTGAACCGAGTGTCAACAAATTGTTGCAGAGTAAGAGTGATCATGATTAGTAAATTGACCATTCCAAGTTTTGCACAGTTATGCTTGTAACCGAAAGTTTGGTTTTAGCCGCTAGAAATCCAATACATGGATGACGTTGAAAAGCGTTGGAAGGTGAGTAGAACATTAGCTATTTCTTTATAAGTTAAGACGTTCATTTGAAAGTCAACACAACGGTTAAACCGATCGTCATCTAAATTTACTCGGGAAGAAAATCATTTTACAGATATAATACTACTTCAAGCTTTCAAACATTTAATTATCTTCTTTTGGCACTTTTTTGGGTATACATGAGTAACCAACATATACTGATATTCAGTGTTAGCTTCTTAACTTTGAAGAAACAATAAAGAAAACTTAAAGCACATATTGATCAAAATGAGGTAGTTAAGCTCTGTAGTTGATTTCCTATTATAGTATACTGGATGCAGCAGAATTAAGCGGGGGTTCCTGCAATAAGTCACGAGTGGGAATGTTTAATAGTAATCGTTATTTTACTTTGTTGTTATTCAAATTTAAAAAAAAAGAAAATATCGTGCATACTCAGTAGTTTCAATTGGTTATTGCGTATGTTTTTTCTTTTTTTCTTTTCTTTTCTTTTTTTTTTTTTTTTTGTTATCAAATGTAGAATTGCCATTGCACTTATTACTCAAGTCTTTATGCAAACAACTCGTTTCAAACCTATACGAGGACCATAATCAGATATTTGAAAGAGTAAAAAAAACGAAGAAAAATTAAAAGGAAAAGGAAAATTTGTATGAATCCATTGAACATGTAGGTGAGCTTAGAAAAATAGATTTCCACGATCATCTAATCTTCCTGTTTTCTCTACGATACATACATACTACAAAAATAAATATATGTTATTTTAGCTTATATGCTAGTCATAGCATGATCTACACTATGTCATAATATAAAACACGACACGACATTAAGAATACATTTCGTACAGCAGTTCTAATTTTTCAAACAAATTGTGATTTTTTGTGCAAATGTATACAGCGTAAAGAACACCTGCATGCCACTTGATTGCAGTGAAATAACTTCATTGAATTTACTGCTAGAAATATGGCGTTTGTTGTGATTGAAGTTTTGTCTGTATTTAGTGTTTGATACTAGCTACAGCTATGAAGCAATTGAGGCATGTACTCCTCGAAAGTAATCTATCAAATGTCATAGATTTTACTTGTGGCAGCGGAGGTGGATTTCAAAAAGGTCATGTTTATTTATAATCATGGTACAGTATATTTTAGAAATGACGAATTTAAATAATGTTTAAGGAAAATAATATGCAAAGGTTTTTGATTTATTTTCTCATGTCAATTTTTGAAACTAGAGCAAAAGAGTAGCTAACCTAGGCCCCTTGGAGATTTATTGATATGCAAATTGCTCAACTGTACAGCACTGTCATAGTAGAACACATAGCTAAGGAAATATAGAAATTATGAAAAAAACTACAAATAGCACGTGCCATTCATGTACTATTATGCGTATATACGTATAGTAAAATTTGTCAAAATTTTCTCATAAGTTCTAAGAAATGTTCACAAATATTAATGAACGAATGAATGAGTAACTTTATCTCTTTCGTACTGTTCTTATGCGCTCATTCGTGTATTTTCATATTATGCAATGTAATTGCATTTATTAGCCTGTACCTTCTAGACTCTTGTGCTTTACCTTATAAAAAAAGCTTGACAAATAAAATTTTATAAGAGGGAGTATTATATATTTTTTCTCACCTTCTTTGAAATTGTAATATTGCTACCCTATATTTCTTTTTCTTTTCTAAATACCGTACAAATTGTTAGAAAATTACAATTCTTGTTAGTTACTTCTTTAACAAACTATTACCATGTGAAACCACAAGTAAAGGTTGCGAAATTAAAATTGATAATTAATAAAATTCTGTGAATTTGGTCATTTTTGAGCAGTTGATTTAATTCATCAAGTAACATAATTTGACAGTGATTTTTAAGGTGATATTCCACGTATACTTTAATAATAATTAGAAACATGCAAAGTAACGAAGTAAACACAAGATAATAATTATTCTGAATTCAGAGGAAATTTGTGTCTGTGTGTGTGTGTGTGTGTAATACTAACCAAATAACGTGTTTAAGTTTTAGTTATGTATCCAATAAAGCCCTATTATTGGCTCGAAATTGTACGTCTGGCACTCACAGAAGATTGTTTGTACACACTCGTACCTGCATATACTAATGTTAATAATGGATACTCGCAAATATAAGAAACACGATGCCAGATAGTCTACTCGTAAACAGTGAGTTCATCATAAAATAAATATGCATTATTATTGTTATTAGTAGTAGTAGTAGTAATAGTAACTTTAGTATGAGTAGTACTAGAAGAAGAAATAGTAGAAATAGTCCAGAAGTAGTTATGCTAGTAATGGTACTACTAGTCGTAATAGTAATATAAATAGTAGCTATTTGTAGCAGTAAAAATTGTATTAATAGTAGTGGTAGTGATATCAGCAGCAGATGTAGTAGTAGATGAAAAAGTCGTAACGATAGAAGTAGTGGTAGTAGTAGCTAGCAGCAGCAGTTGTTGCAAAGTAGTAATAACAGTAGAATTATTATTATTATTATTATTATTATTATTATTATTATTATTATTATTAGTAGTAGTAGTAGTAGTAGTAGTAGTAGTAGTAGTAGTAGTAGTAGTAGTAGATGAAGTAATAGTAGAAGTAGTAGTAGTTTAAGTACTACTACTACTAGTAGTAGTAGCAGTAGCAGTAGTAAAAGAAGAGAGAAAAGAGAAAAATAAACAAAGACAAATATTCTATTCACAAGTCACCATCAGAAATAATTCGTGAAAAAAATGAAACTTTGAAGACAACAGAGAAAAAATAATAATTTTCATTACAGTGGAATGATGTTTAACCCTGGCTATAATACTGAATATATATATATTTTTTGAACGAGTAACAATACAATGGTACGCTTGTATCCTACACAAATCACGTCACAAAGAAAAAAGTAACATTATGAAAACAGACCGGAAAACTATGCTCGTTACCTGTTTTTATTGATCTCAAATTCTCTAGAAGATGTTCAGAGGAGGATCAAAAATTATATTCCCTGGAGATACTATAGCAAAAGTGAGGTCCAAAGGTGAATTACTAGAGTGTAAGGAACGCAAAAAGAGCAATGTTGTTTCCAAGACATTGGAACTTGAAAATCACAACGGGAGGCTGAGCCTCTTCTTTTAACGCAAGGAAAGTCAATAAACACGCACGAGTTCACAAAGTTTCGGTATTTCATATCATCCTGAGGCAAAGGAAGCGAAATGACTTAAAAAGATCTGCCGCTCACTGCGTCACCAGGTGATTCCTTCTCCTCCTTTCCTTAGCTGGCTTAATATTTGATGAGGCATCAAAGCTACTGTGTTACATACGACAAAGGTATTGCAGTAAGAAAAGTTTGAAATGAATAAAAGTAAAACTGTGTCATTCTGCCACAACTTTTCAGGAAGACTAAACTCAGAACTTCAGTAAATATACGTGACAGACAAAGTGAAGATATTATGGTACAGAAAGGGGAATATATATATATATATATATATATATATATCACTTAAGAAACCCACTAGTTCGTCGCCACTGAAAAAAAAAGAACGTCATTAAATTCAATTTTCTGCCAAAAAAGTACAAAATAGGTGATTTAAAATAAATGTTTAATAATAATGTAGAAAAGAGAAAGTGGTACGTAACTGCACCGTTGCACGGACAAACTGCTAGCGTTCATGATTTATGTGAGAGATATCTCAGATTCGATCATCGCTGGAGGTACTAAGTATCACACATAAACTACGGTAGTTCTTGTATAATTGGTTTCAACTCAATTTAAATAACAAATTCAGATTTATATTACCTGAATACTATAAATAGACATTCAACTACAACTAATCAAGCAATATATATACAAAGGCTGTCGCGCAATAGGTCAAATAGTCGTGATTGCGTGATTGCGTAGCAGTTAAAAGATAAGTGAATACATGGATCCCTCCAAGAATCATTAAAATGAAACAAAAAAAAAAAATCTTACAAACCAAAACATTTTTATTCAAAATCAGCCATATCGACTAGACGTACATTATTTTTCGAAAGAGTAACCACTGACAGTTAAGCAAGCGTCCATACACTCTTGCCACTTTATGAGTGCCTTTCAAAATTCGTCGCCAGGTATCGAACTAAAGGAAACTTGCGCTGCCACGATCACTTCTTTGTTCGTCATTAAGTGACGCGACCACGTAAAGTGATCTTTAAAAGTGGAAATAACGAAAGGGTGCAAGGTCCGGACTGTATGTTGGATGTGAGATGCAACCATGGAAAGCTCACGCGGTATGCGGACGTGTGTTATCTTGATGCATAATGAAGGAGTTATTCAAATGATGCCTCTTTTTTGCTACGTGCTGGTGCAGAGTCTCTATGACTTCTTGGTAGTACACTGCATTCACAGTTTGTACAGGAGGAACAATTTGTTAGCATAAAATGTCTCATTGATCCAAAAATGCGAATAAAGAACTAGTCATCCTATACGACAAGACTAATGACAAGACCATAAGCAGTGTTGCCAAGCCACAAAACAGTCTCTCACACCTTCTCTGCGACAACCTTTGTAGAAGTATTCTAAGAGTATTCACTATGATTTATCTTTTGGTTAAATATTGTAATAATGTAGATTTGCGTTAAAATACAACTCCTGGAATAAGTTTACTACAGGCATCAGAATTTATAATAGCTGAACATGTGAGTCCGTATGTGATGTTTATTCCTCACAGTAAGCCACAAAACAGTCTGTCTCACCTTCTCTGCGACAACCTTTGTAGAAGTATTCTAAGAGTATTTACGATGATTTATCTTTTGGTTAAATATTGTAATAATGTAGATTTGCTATTCTGGAATAGTTTACTATAGGCATCAGAATTTATAATAGCAGAACATGTGAGTCCGTATGTGACGCTTATTTCTAACAGTAAACATTCAAGCTTCTAGGAGTCACTACTTGCGATGTCTGCCTGACACTGGCAGATGTTGTTAGTGTGCAGACAATCTGCAGATTTAAAACAACAGATACGATTTACTTGCAACTTAAAAATTGGAGTGTCTCAATATAAATATTTCAAAATAGAAGAATAATCTATAAAGTCAACATCGGTCCAAAGCTTTGGGGGTATTTTTGTAAGTTACTTTCATATTGAATGATTTTGTAAATAAATAATAAGAAAAAAAAACTTCAAGGCGTATTAGCTTCATAGCCATTCTGAAACTCTTAAACATTCTCCGGGCAACATACTTTTCTTATATATAAACTATACATAAGTTTGGGAAGTATTATTCGGAAGCAGAGACTCACATAATTTTTTGTTCGGAGGGGTGCAAGCTCTGGGAGGAAGGTCCAATACTACAATCTGCTAGGTCTATGTAGTATTGAACGGGTATTATTCTGCATCCGAAGAAGTGATAAGTTTGCAAAATACTTTTACATATATTTTCATAAAAATGAAAGAGATAGATTATTTCTATAAGACAAAGAGTAAAGATAAAGCGTGACATCTAGTTTTTATGTTATATCAATTATTTCATTGTTAAACAAATATAATTTTATTGAGAAAATGTACAAATGTATGTTGAGTTCCGAAGTTTCTGGAGGGATCCTGACCCACTGGTAGTTTCAGATTTATGGCAACGAATTCGGTTCCTAGAGAGCAGTGTGTGTATGCGTTTGAAAAGTTATCCCGAGTAGTTCCAAAGTGATATGTGTTGACTTGCAGATAGAATCCTTGTGTGTATAATCGGTCATAAGGCTCTGAAAATTATATATTTTAAAAGAGCTACAATGTGTCCTCTCCAACATTGATTATAGCCAAATAAGTATACAGTGAAGGAAAAAAAATTATGTGTCGAAGAAAGAGATCAACGCCGTGTTCAGCTGCAACACAACGGGGACTCCTGCTGTTGGTGGTACCTCCTGTTGATATCTGTTGCTCAAGCGTAGATATAGCACTTCCTTAGTGCGACGTGGGAACCCATTATCACAAAGAGGAAGAATAGTACACTACCTCGCAACTGTAAATCAGAAATCGTGTAATATTTACATAAGATAAATAAACGTAAGGCTTGAGTTCATATGCTCCGACTCTCTCATGTCATGTAGAGAATGATGAGCAGTCGGAACCTGTACAAATACCGTATTTCCGGTACGTGAGGTCCCTTTTTCAATCCCCGGCCAAGCAAGTTGCATTGGACATCATGTCCGTGGGTTTTCTCGAGGTACTCCCCTTTCCTCCCACATTCTTCTATCATCATTCATTTGCCTTAAACATCCCTCTCCCTTAGCCTAACATGCATATCCGTGGGACGTTAAAATGAAAGATTTCAACAAACACCGTCTTGCAGGGAACTTGTGGAAGTTTTTAGTGAATCTGAACAAGACATGTGTATGTCAGTTCAAATGAGAGTAAGACTGTCAACACCTGCGCATTCTCGACGGACTGTCTAATGTGTCTCAAGAGGAATAAAGCATCCATGATCAAATTGTTCTTTACTGCAGTTTCGTTCAGTGGAAACTGGGATGCAGAGCGACAGGGCTTGAGCGTCGAACACTTCCATTGACGGCATCACGGTATTCCTTAAGCTGCTAAGGGTACCACACACGTTACTATAAACTTCAAATGACCTTCTGTACAACAGCTCTATCTATATGTCCTTCTCTATGTTGGTGCGCGTATCAAAATAAAAACGGTAAGACGTAGTGAGTACGTTGTTTTCGAACAAAAACTCAACGTCTCAAGAACAGACTCTATCTTCTCTCTTATTACTCTGTTCAAATCAGAACGGGTAATTTCAGAGACCTGTGGTTTGAGTAAAGGCTTCTAGTAAAGGGGAATCCGTAAGAGATAATGAGAATACGTACATGTAAGGTACGTATTCAGTGATTTTCTATCTCCACTTT
This sequence comes from Thermobia domestica, assembly GCF_964235325.1. Taxonomy (NCBI): domain Eukaryota; kingdom Metazoa; phylum Arthropoda; class Insecta; order Zygentoma; family Lepismatidae; genus Thermobia; species Thermobia domestica. Next base: position 148,905,505 of record NC_137459.1, on the reverse strand, counting down.
TCTATTAAAAATAGAAGTGATGGACTGAAAAGTTTCCAATTTTAATATTACGCTCCAATAAAGAAATAATAATAATAATATAACCATCGGTAAGATATAGCAAAGATTTTTTTTTGATTCAGCGTTCCAAGAATAGATTCAAGGGATTAGTATTAGGATTAGGAATTATATTTTTGAGCTGTCGGCATCTAAGGTCATTTAGCGGGTCACGTACATGAGGGATGACGTCCCTAGGAGAGCACAATATCCGATGGAAGGGAAGGAAGAAAAGAATAAGGAAGGAAGGAAGCGGCCTGGGACCTATGTTTGGTACCATCCCGGCATTACCCCGGCATTACCCCGGCATTATATATATATATATATCCCCTAGCTGAACTTCTGTATATGCCAAGGTCTCTAACCCGCACTTTTTCCAATACTGGATCCATACATAAAATCTTTATAGATGCAACAGGCGTAAACAAGTTGTGAAAAAAAGAAAAAGCTTTCTCAGACGAAGAAGGCGTAAGAAGAAAACGGCAATAGCTTTTGACTGGAAATAACGCCATAGAACTGAAGAAAACGCTTAAAAGAGCGTATACATGGAATGTAGTGTTGCATGAAGATGAAGCACGGACTGTAGGAGAAAAAAAAATAGAAACGTCTTGCTATAGAAGAATGTTAATAATTAGATGGATGAATGAGGAATCAATATGAAAGAAAAAAGAAATTACTAAAGACTGTGTCGAAAAGAAATGGTAGAATGATTGGACACATTATGAAACATAAAGAAATCATGCTATTGTCTATCAGCTAGCAGAAGTTGAATCACCAAAAGAAAGACGATGGGAATAAACATAAAGCAAATAATGCAAGATGTAAGAAAGGAAGGGTGCATGGCAATGAAAAATCTGGTTCAGAATAGAGAAGAATGGACATCTGCTATGTTAAATGAAAAAAAAAATCTGATTCAAGAAGAAGAATTTAAATATTTATCAAAGTTTCACAAAGTTTCAGAATCCCAATACATGAAAGTCATTGTTTGCTAACTGACTTAGTCCCAAACCAAACCCAAGCTCTGATGAAGACGTGGTTTGTAATTAATAAATTTTAAACTGAAAAAAGCTTAGTATGTTCACATCCTTTACCAGATCTCACAAAGAGCTAAACCTAGGAAATTGATTTTTTTTTAGAAATATTATGCTTAGATTTTCAACTATTAATTAGATGGGGCTTTGCATAGCCCCATCCGTAATGAGGAAAAGGATAAATACAGTACTATCTTGTTTTTCACACATCTAAAAGCTTGAAGTTTTGAATAAATCTTCTACTTAGACTATTAATACCGCTGAGTTTCAAGAAGTTCAATTAGTAAGAAAAGCAAACATTATCTCAGCTTATTAGTATTACATGGTTGTATTAAAGCGTCTAAATTACAGGCATACAACTTGTTACATTGAAGCATTTTCTTATACATAATATCAATATCTCATTTACTTACAAAAAGTTCGGAAAATTTACCGCGAAACATTTCTGAAAGAAAATAAGTGTACGGCTTAACATAACGGTATGGGAGTTCTGCAATGGCTATATGGTTAATATACACACATTCAGCGTTGGAGACTCGGGTTCGTTTTCTGGTTTGAGCCATGTGGTTCGGATTCCATGTTAAGCTGTAGGTTCACGTCTCATTGCCTCACTACCGAAATATACATTAATTAAACGATAATTCAACCAATCAATAAAGATATGACATTTAATATGCATAAGGATTTTGCTTCAAAGAATACGGATCTATCATTTACTTCCAATAATTACTACCCAGGTAGACGTTTAAGACGCAAATATAAAATTGAAATTCCAATGGTTGGTTAATGGGTCAATTTATCTTCGTGATTCTTTGACACAATTAAATAAAAACATATTATCAGGACTGTTATCGTTTATTTACGTACATCTACTGTACTTTTAAAACACTCTTCGATAGTTTACATACTAGTGTACAAACATGTGGTTCACGGGGTTGCAGTTTCGATTACCAATGGAGAAGTCTTGAGGTTAGAACGCATAACGGCGGTTCGGATTCCATCTTAAAATGTATATTCATATCTCTTACAGCTTCAGTTCTACAAAGCGATCCTAAACTGCAACCAACCAGCATATCTACAGTAAAGCATTTCTGAGTAAGGATAATAAATTTTCAATCAGGTATTTGAAATTTGCATTGGTCTGATATATGTAGAATGACAAATAACACTGCCTCATTCATTTTTCCTTGTGCGTTAAAAGTAGTAATAAATTAAACATGTGACAGAATAAACGACAAATTCAAACAAAACCAAGATTGTTAATATGTATTGATTCTTTCTTCCTTTTTATCGTTAATGTACAACTTTACTAGTTCAGGAAAATGTAATAAAAAACGTTACATTTCTCCCGACGTACTCAATTTATCCCTCGCAAATTGTAAGAATATAGTCGCAGTAGGTCATAAAAGCATCATAAAACGAGCGCAAAAATATCGTTGTATTCAAGTCAGCATTTCAAGGAGGATTGTATAGATTCCTCCATATCGTTCGAGTGAATCAAATGAAACATCAATGTACATTTTATCAACTAGTGTTAAGCAGGCAATTTACTGCAGTTTGATAGGACATGATTTTGTTTCTTTCTTCCTTGGCAATTATTAAGAAAACTGATGTTTTTGTCTAAAAATTGTTTCCTAACAATAAGGTGTATGTTATACACATTACAAATATTACTTCAAATATTACTTACTGATAATGTTGAATTTTACAAGTAGTATATGCATCATTATTAGGGGTAGAGTCACTGTTAGACGTATTGTTTTATCATTACAATACACGCAAGAATAGATAGCTACAATCTGTTATCTAACAATGCATTTTTACATATACAATACAAAAATAAACAATCCGTTCCAGGATAGTAAAAACAAAACATGTACAGTGGGACCTCGATAACTCGAAGCTGAAAGGAATAGATAAGAATTCGACCTACCCCAGTAATCCAAGTTCGAGTTATCAAGGTGGCCAAAACAAAAATTCGAAAAACGAGGTTCCGCGTTTTTCATGAAAAATGACTATATAACATCTATCACTCGAAGTTTTATTTATTCAACCTCTGTAACTCGAAGGTGTGAAAGTCCCTTAAATGAAATTAGGTTACTAATAAAGTAAAATACTAGATATGAGTAACACATAATTACAAGGCACATTAGCAGCCATAACAAGCTAGCAAAATTAACAATTACGTAAAAGTATAGATCTGCGAACTTCGAGTTACCGAAGACACATATGGAGAAATTCGACTTCTAGAGGTAAACTTTGACTCGGAAAAAAAAGTTCGAGCTACCGAGGTTTCCAAATATGATTAAGAGACCCTTAAAATTCGACTTATCGAGGTTGTAATGTTTAAACATTTGAGTTACTGAGGTTATGTTAGCATTGCGTGTTATGGAGAGCTCAAGAGTATGTGATAAAATTCGAGTTATCGAGGTCTAAGTGTATTGTATTATGGGCAACAAAGAACATTCTATTTTTCTACACTATAAAAATGTATTTTTTAAAATTTTCTCTAAAGCTACACATGATAATTCACACTCAAAAACCTTCATTTCTCTCTGATCCATAGCGTCTCCGATTGATATGTGTCTTACTATTATTTTTCTTTGGCATTATAATTAAATGAAAACTAATTTTCTAAGGATTGAACTTAATTGATGGTTATATCTTATTAACTGTGCTGCATATTCTCATCTTGTTAGGGCTATTAACGAAGAGCTTGGTTAGTGTATAGTTTAGGATGAGTTTCATCTTAATCGGATGTTTGGTTATTGTTTTGCGTTTTTTTTTTTTTTTTTTAGATTTACAAAAGAGATCAATTTTGAGTATTTTTTTTTCGAAAATCATAAGTGAAAATTTACAACAATTCATATAATTTTGTATGAGGTCAATAGGATCTATCGATCGATGTAGATCGCACCTTGATACATTATTATTATTATTATTATTATTATTATTATTATTATTATTATTATTATTATTATTATTATTATTATTATCAAATTTTCGGCTAAACGCTAATAATGTAGAATTTGATCGGGTTCTTTTTAGGATTAGGATTAGAAAAAAAAAATAGATTTCCGGGATTTCGGCATCTATGGCCGTGTTAGGCCGTCACGTATGAGGGATGACGTCCCTTGACCATCACACTATTCTAGGAAAAGGAAGAAAGAAAGGACTGTAGGTGAAAGGGAGAGGCCTGGGAGCTGAATATTAGGTACCATTCCGGAATTTGCCTGGTGTGAGTGAAGAAAATCCCGAAAACTCCCACTCAGGATGGTTGGCCTGGAAAAGCTCTTATAGTTTTTCGACCGAGTGTCCCCATTGAAAATTGAACCAGGGACCGCTAGCTCCAGTGACGAGAGCGCGATTACTTTCTGCAAAATATAATTAAAATAGAGTTTTAATACAGTATTAGACCACTGTTGAAAATTATTATTCAAAAATATGAAGAAAAAAATCCGTCTGAGTAAATTTTTTTTAAATGTGAGAAGAGTTCAGTAGCGCACTCACCAGACGGGGAGGTTAACCGTCCAGACCCGCCACCAGAACTTCCTAACTCAACATACATTTGTACACTTCCTCAATAAAACTATACTTGTTTAACAGGGGAACGATTGATGCAACTTGAAAATCTGATCTTACACTTCATCTGGACAAATTGTCTCATAAAGAAACAACCTAGTTCTATCGTTCTTTCTTATTAAAAATATAGGTGGAAGTATTTTACAATTACTGTTCGTATTTTCAGGTGCAGTAATACCCGTTCAATAATACTTAGACATAGTGGCTTGTAATATTGGACCTCCGAACAAAAATTTCTGGGGGCGCGTCTGGAAGAGTTAATATTCTACAAGGTCAACTCTATGTTTTCCATTGTGTATATGTATATAAATAGCTCAATAGTATTCAGAAATATGATAAATTTGGTAAGTATCATGATTAATATCATTTTCATTTTTTAAAGGTGCTGGAATCTGAGTGCCTGATCATTCTGATATACGATCAACTACATTTTTATCTTTCTATTTATGAGAAAAGCTATCTTGGAACAGAAATTACTCTATTTAATAGTATTTTGTAAATGCTACACAGATAATTTTAAAATGTGTTATTCAAAGACAAAAATCAGAAGTTATGGTAAGCGTAGTAAATGGTCTTAATTCAGCACTCTTTTCTTCGAAATCGCAAATTTAAATTGGAATTGATTTTGTGTGTTTTTAGTAATTTAACTTGAATCGATTTTAGCAAAAAAAAAAAAAAAAAAAAAAAAAAACTACATTTTTTAGTTTTAAATAAACATCATAAAGTGAAGTATCATAACTTGTTTGTTTTGATTTTAAAATACGTTTGAAGTAAGTTTCTTTCAAACACACGTATTTTCATTAATGGAAGTAGGATGAAAGATCTTACTTTATCATTCGTTTCGACCAACTAACACACTTAGTTATCTCAATATGCATATGTCCTGCATTTGATATTTAGCACATCAAAACTAACGCAATCTATTTTCTTTGATGTAGGTTTTCAATTTCCATCCTCTCTGGTTGACGTGGTTTAGAAATTTCAACACCCACCTCTATTTCAAGAGACCTGTACCCGTATCCCTCACAAGCATTTCACCAAAAGGCCATATATCCTTCGTGTCTTGCAAGACTAGACAGCCTATATATCAAAACTTCCATCCTCTTGAACAAGCTTAAGAGTAGTGGTGGTTGTTCGTTTCTATATATATATATATATATATATATATATATATATATATATATATATATATATATATATATATATATATATATATATAATTTTAACATGACTGCATTGCATAGCTTTACAATAACTGAAAACATGATGAAACCATCTACTTTATAAGGGAAAGGAAATGTTGTTATTATTGCAAAGTACTGAAACATTTATCAAAAATAATAAAATGTTAGTGATACATTAATAATTAATCATTCAGTTTAAATGAATGTGTTATCTGATGTTACCATGTGCTTTTATCAACTTCTATCATTTCGTACATTGAAGTTTTTCATAATATTTGTAAATAGTCATATTTGATTTAAAAGTGCAGACTTTCATTTGTGAATAAAATGAGAGACTGGTTAGTTGATGAGCTTCCTCTTCAGGAGCGAGCTAAATAAGACATAAACCCATAACTTAATGTTGGATCCGATCTACATGAGCTCCCACCGGAATCAAACGATGATCTCCCGCGTCAGTGACACGTACGCTTACAATAAAGCTATGAGAAAGCTTCTCAAAATCAAAAGCAGCAGAGTACTTGAAATTACAGTTAAATTGATTAGTCATCTCACTTTCAGTTTGTTTCAATTTTACAGCATTTCTTCGTAATTGTGAGAAAATATTTTAGTTATAATATCTGATTGCTGCATTGGTACGTAAATTATGGAATAAAGTAATTGCGTTTCTTTACTTAATAGGGGAACAAAAAAGCCTGTTTCGACTACCTTATCATATTACCCACGACAGTTAATAATAAAAGTAGCTCCGTAGATAAACGCATGTGAAATAGAAGTATGACGTCAGCACTCAACGTGAATAAAGCATTCTGCTATAAAAAGTGCAAATTGTTGTGTGTGTATAAATAAAAAATACGAGACTAGATGCAGATATATATATATATCCTTAAGAATAGTTGTGCTTAATCAAGATAATGTTATGCAAACCACGAGAATGAAGGGAGAAGACTAGACGACAAGGCTTGAATCATTGGATTCAGTGTTTTGATGATAATAATACGTTTTGCTGTCGTCATGTTTTGCTATGCATATATAGCAAACTAAATTTTGATGAATGACGCACATTTGTGCAAAATATAGTACTTCACATGGAATGTTCGCCTTGGCTTTTATCAAGATTGTTAACACACACACACACACACACATATATATATATATATATATATATATATATATATATATATATATATATATATATATATATATATATATATGCTGAAATATTTATGCTGTCATGGTGGGTTGCTAAAGAGTATTATTTCATGTCTTTGCGCAACAAAAGTATGCTATAGAATGAAGGACAAAATACTTTTAGAAAGGGGAAAGAAGAACATGCAAAATATAATCTTAACATTAAGAAAAGGCATGAGTAAAAAGTTCACATTGAGTTTGTTATGTACTATCTCTATATTTACTGCAGTATATATATATATATATATATATATATATATATTCTCAACATTAGTAGAATGGTGTTTGTTTGCTGTGCATAAATGTGGAGCTAGGTAGGTTGTAACTAATGGTAAGAAGACAAACAATACTTTCACAAGATTTTATGAGAAAATTTGTTTATGTTCTCTTTGGCCAAATATTCCGAGTTCAATTTTCACAAAAATGCTCTTTTCCTTAGTTTAAGGTTATAAAACATGAAAGTAAGTAAATAAACAATGAAATAAATAAACAATGAAATAGTCAATAAGAAGAAAGAATCAAGGAAATAACACTCATCTAATAAGAGAACAATATCAATCTTATTCATTCCTACCGTGACTAGCGACCGTACTGGACTAGTGCGTGTGCCTTTGGTGTATGTGGTCCCGGGATCGATTCACAGTGGGAAGGCGTAAAAAAATAATCTCACAATTTTCACTTTCATTCACTATCCATCTCCTTTTGCTTAAAGGGCATAATTATGGGACGTTAACCGAAAATATTTAATGACATTTTATTTTGTTTCACTGGTAAATATTCTGTGAACAAAATATTTAAAGTTAGTTCCATTTGTGCTATCATTGGAAGCAGCAACATTACTTTTTAAGGTTGACGTCCACGAAAGAATAAGGGACGTGGGAGAGGTGGCACTAGTCTTAAATTCACCGTTTTCGTTATTCATTAGCTCCGTTGAGAATAATCACCAAGAATCAAAGTATCCTTTGCCAAAGGATGAAGCTTATTTCGCATAGGCCATGCCCCCAGCAGATAATCCAATGAAACGTATACAGGGTGTTTCAAAACAACACCGACAACGTTTGCGAGGTGATTCCTGACACCAAGATAAGATAAAAATATAGACCAACCTGGGTCCACATATGAATCCTTTCGGAGTTATAAGCTGTCAAAAACATGAAACAATGAAGTTTAAAGGTCCATAGCTCCAAAATTATGGGGCCTACCGTAGTCTGATCAAGATTTCACTTAGGAACTTATATGTGGGCTCTCCAAAAATACACGTTTCAGAATCCTAAGGTATTCAGGCAGCAATTTTTATAGAGAGAGTTTGACTGCGGGCATATAATTTGAAGTACTCATCAACTACCTCTATAAAAATTGTTGCGGAAGTACCGTAGGATATTTGGATATTTGGATAGGGCACATACTAGTTCCGAAGTAAAGTCTTGAGTTTTCACCCGACTACGGTAGGCCTCATAGTTTTGGAGCTATGGATCTTTAAAATTCATTTTTTTTATGTTTTCGGCTTCCTATAACTCCGATAGGAAGCATCTGTGCTCCCAAGTTGGTTTATACTTTCGTCTTATCTTGGTGTTAGGAATCATCCCCCAAACGTTGTCGATGTTGTTTTGAAATACCCTGTATATCTTAAAGTACTACGAGAGTTAATATGAAAAAAAAAACATATCTGGACAAAGGTCGGACAGAGGCTCGAAAATTTAACTTGGAATTAAAATCGACTGCTCATTTCCTATAATGCCGCTCTGAGGGGAAGGAAAAGTAAACAGGTAATTTAAGTCTTGGTCCTGTAAACCGTCATTTTTTTCACGGTTTTTTCAGGTATTGCCAAGACCTTGTCAAACACTTGTGTTATGCAAATCTGCATAACTGTAAAGTAATGCGGGTTGCATACGATAAAGCTTTGATAGATACACTAGTTAAAATCTGACAAAATTACACATTTTTTTTTTCTTTTTTTTTTTAATTTCGTACGTGCGTAACGCCTATTTCGATTTGGAGAAATATTTATTGAAGTGTGCTATAATGAAAAGTGTAACAGAAACAAAAACACACCTTCTTGCATATGTTATCTATCCTTCCAATTTTAACTCTTTTATTTCCAGTGTTTTATATGCAGCTTTGAACCACAAGGGAAATTAACTTGTCATCCTACACACCTTCTATGCGCTTAGTGTATCCGCCTTGCTACATCGGGGTAAATGATCCACAATTTTTGATCAAAAAACATTCAGACAGGACAATAAGGCATTGTTACACGACGAAGAATATTCTCTACTCTAATTAGATTTAAATCCATATACAAAGGTTGTTTATTTAACTCTCATATTTTTTTCTAAGTATTAATTATAACAGACGCAATGTAGCAACATCTTATGGTGACGTAACAACTTTGTCGCTCAGCTGAACCAAGAAAAAGTTGAGCGAGATATGATTATGTGTGTTGTGTTGTGTGATCGGTGTGTTGGATTGTGAAATAAGAAATCGAAAGGAACATAATTCGTGATAAATTTTGTTTTAAACTTGGAAAAATGGCTAGAGAGAAATGTCGAGAGTAGCATTCAGTAATACATCTATGAGTCGCATAACGACACTATGTGGTTTGCGTTTCTAAGGTGGAAGAACGATCGTGGATCACCCACTCCTGATCGCCCGTTCGTAAGTAGTAATAAAAAAAATGTCCAAATCAGTGCACTTTTGGGATCCAATCTTCGGGTGACTGTCCGTGACATTGAGATGGACTTAAACATTTCCATCGGCTAATGTCACCAAAGTTTACATGAATACCTAGGGATGAGGCATGTATCGGCAAAATTCGTGGGATGATTTTCATAAAGTAGTAGTGGGACATTGTGTTGCCATCATCAGGAAACTGGTGAAAGCTACTGCCAACGATCCGAAATTCCCAGCCAGTGTCATCACAGATGAATCATGGCGTTGCGGAAATCAAGGTAATGTCCTCCCAATAGAAGTGAAATGGATACCTGAAAGACGAAAAACCTAGAAAAGTTCAATTTCGATTAGAAGAGCGACTGATTGTGTTTCTTGACATGTTTAGGGTAGAAATGTACTGGTACTCCTGGTTTCAGTATTGATTTCCACAGAGAAAAACAATTAGAAATACCGAAAAGCAGTTTTCTCAAGGAAATATAGCTTCTACACCCGTACCACTGTGCAGTGTATCACGAATTTGTTTCACAAGACCGAACTGTTAAAAAGGAGCTCCACATGTCTGTTAAAATAGTTACAAGATCCTGTTCGTCGTACACAGCCAGACTAATGGGAACATTTTTAGAGACATTTGAACTATCGCAATGCTTCCACACTTCAACAATCGTAACCGCATTGTTAGCTAAAACAATATATCCGTCGCACACTATCCCCCAAGTCACAGAATCTAGGTTTGTGTGACTATTTCCTGTTTAATACACTTGAAACTTTCTCTTGAAGGGGAACGATATGTAATTCAAGATAACACGACGAGTGAACGCCGATGCATTCCAGGTCTGCTTCCAGTGCTGGCGAGAAGACTAAAATCAGTGTGTAGACGCGGCAGGAGAATATTTTGAAAAGGAAAAGGACGAATAAGTGGTAAGTTGCCACTATGATTTTTACTGCATCAATAAGGGAACAAAATGAACTGTCCTTTGGAATACATGAACTATTAAAAGTTTAACTTTCTTTTAATTATAATTATCATAATTTTGATATGAAGTATATAATGAATGAGAAGCTTCCAAACCATTGAAAACTTTCTAGACACGTCCGTAGTTTAGAACAAACTATTCAAAAATAAGTGACTTTCGTTTCACAGCTGTCAAACTACAGTAGACTTTCAGAGTATGGAAATTCAATATAGAAAAAGGTATATAACCTCTGGATACAACAGAGGGACAGCGAGAAATGAAATCGGTTAAGTAGTAAATTGGTGCCACTTCTAGTCTTAATAGAGATACATAGGAGAAGAGGGAATCTTTTCTATAGACACTGAATCAATACAAAAAGATATATCTGTTGCCAGCTTTTGTTCTATGGCGATAAAGTTTGAAACCGGAAATGGACGATTCGTACCAATTCTAGTTTGAAAAGATTAACATAGGTGATGTAATTATTTTCTGTATGCTTAATTTACAGTGTCTGTTCGTAAAGTAATGTGATTGGCCAGCGCGGAGCCCCAGCCAGTTCCCCAGCGGGAAGATTTGTGGCGGGGGTCTAACCTAAGCAACGCACCAAACGGCAGTCGCTTCCGAGCTCTGACACAGCAAAGATCACGAATGGCACAAAAGCTGTTTTTATCAAGAGTTTTTATCAAGGCAATGAACGCGAGAAATTGTAGTATTCGCTGGAGCAGCTCTACACAATTAAATTTTGATTTCACTTGGGCAAAACATCTTCCGAGACGCTTGAGTTGATCAAGGATGCTTACAAAGCCGACGTCCTGTCAAGAATCCAGGTTTTCCGGTGGCTCAGTGTGTTCAGGAACGGGCCGGAGACTGTTGAAGACATGGGGCGAACAACGGTCGGAGTCTAGGAGATTTTTGGCCATATTCTTGTCCAAACCACTCATTGAAGGGCTTCCAGATCGCTCCATATCATCAACGGTCTTACGTCCGTGCTTGAACTCAATGAACCACGGGAAAATCTGGGTCCTTGACAGGACGTCGTCTTTGTAAGCCTCCTTGACCAAGGTAAGCATTTAGGAAGTGGTTTTATTCAGATGAAAGCAAAATTCAATCGCATAGCGTTGCTTCAGCGAACACTCCATTTCTCACGTTCTCTGCCATGACAAAATCTCAAAAACAGTTTTTTGCACACGTGATTTTCACTGCGCAAGCACTCAAACACGACTGCCGCTCGGTGCCTAGCTTAGACTCCCCACTGCAAATACCCCAGTCGGGAAGTACGCTGCTGGCGACTGGAGTGCCGCGCGATGACCAGTCTCATTACTTTATGGACAAACCCTGTATTCCTAAAAACTGATTCTCGATATATCTTACCAATTCGGCTAACTGTATATGAATATTAATATTGGAAATATAACTAAATTGTTACCACTTCCGGTTTTAGCATAGTAGTACAGGTGGAGATGGCAACTTTCCTTGGGATGCAACATAAATCGCTTCTCGGTATGTATTACTATTTCAACCTGTGGACTGAAATCACAAATAAAAGTAAGTTTTTACTACTTCAAGTTTTAGTAGTCTTAGGATGAAGGGCACATTTTCTTAACAAGCCGTAACAGCACAATTTCACAGCAGGTATATGCCTACCATGTTCTCTCAGGTACATGGGAATGCGTCCAGTATGTGCCTTATGTATCTCTGAGAGAGAAATCACATGGATGGCAAGTGATAGTCACAGTCTATGTCCTCCTCTAGGCACATACCTGAATGTACCTGGGGAACGGACCTAGTATGTTCTAGGTATGTTCCCCATGCCGTAAGCATCAATGAACCACAAAATTATTCCCCCAAAATATGTTGAATCGCCTATATGCGTAACGTGTTAACATTAAGGTGAGTCTAAAACACTTTAAACAAGTAAAAAAATATACCCGAGGGTGGGTGCGAACCACCAACCTTTGGATTACTAGTCGCGTGCTCTTCTTTCTTTGAAAACGTCCTGACTTATTTTCTACTTCCACCACTTTTCAGAACTACTAGACTCGACAGGGAAACGAGCACAGAAACATCGAGGACAGCTAAAATTCCACCCTTGCTCTTCAGAGGGACTCGAACCCCAAATGGGTTTCACTTCATGATCGTCAGCCTAACGCCCCAGACCGCTCGGCTACACCTACCGGCTACCGACTTTCCCACGTTGGGGATGAAGAGAACGTCGCTTGTAGAGGTATAAATTGTTGAGGTTTCTTGATTTTGGCTAATCTGAGTGCTCCTTTAACGGCGTATATTCAACGATAACCGTTTGGGATCAGATAAAATCTGCTCACCATATAATTTTATAACAAAATGATGAGTGTATATTTACTTTCTACCATATTCACTTTCAAATGATCGGTGACAGTTGCAATCTAATAAAGTTGGTGTGTTTGTTGCTTCTAGTACAGAATCGCTTAGAAAAAAGGAGCAACAAATGTATCAAATGTGGGAGATAAACTTATAACAACTAAATGGCGCGTGCCTAGCACATATTGTGCTGTTAGGGTATCTGAAACAGCATGTACCTAAACGACGTACCTAGAACATGACAGATATATATCCCAAGGGATGGTACAAAAACAAATGATTGTTAGAGTGCGAAACTGAGCCAGGTATATAAATACTATATTTGTGGTACATAATTGCAAATATCAATTAGGTGTAAAAGTACCTAAAACTGTAGGTAGCTGAAGTACATACTTAGCCATATGTACCAAGTTTCGGGTACCTAAAAAGTAGCTGGGACACCTAAATGGCACATGCATAGCACATCTTGTGCTGTTAGGGATGGGTGAAAATTGATATCTTGAAACGTTTCATCAATTCCGTATAAAAATGCCGTTATAGAATATTGTAGTTTTCTTTCTGTGGTCAATAAAGTTGAAACTGGAAACGTCTTATTTCTATCACTTCAGGTTTGACTTGAGAGTTAACGGAGAAAGTGGAACGTTGAACCGATTCCAAGGTAGTGTCTCTTCATGAATCTTACTGTGTTTGTTCAATGTATAATCAATACTAAAGCCAAACGTACTAATAAACTTAAAAACAAATCGGTTTTAGGAGAGTTTTACGGGTAAAGATGTAACTTTTCTTCAGACGCTAAATTTATTCCATAAAATCAATTGCTGTTACCTACTAACATTTTTGTTCTATGGCGACAAACATTGAAACAGGAAACAGTTGTTTTCTACCACTTTCGGTTTTAATAGAAGGCTAACAGAACATATGTAAACAACTTTTGGGACAGTGAATCGATTTAAAGAAAACACTTCTTGATATATCGTACCAGTTTTGCTTTATGAGGATCAATAATTAAACCGGAAGTACTACGAAATTTCTACCACTTCTGTTCATTGATGAAAATTACATTTTTTGAGACTCTGAATCAATTCAAAATCGAAAAAGAGCTTTTTGGTATCTATTATAGTTTGCGTTTTATATCTATCAACATTGAAACCGGGAACGGTCGATTTCTTCCACTTACCATTTTAATACAGGGTTAACGGAAGAGATGTAATAATTATTTGGGACACTGAATCGATTTAAAAAAAAAAGCACTTCTTGATATCTCTTAGCCTTGCTCTATGAAGATTAATATTTAAACTTGAAGCATTACGAAATTTGTACCACTTTTGTTTGTAGTAGTATTCTTGGTAGAAATTGTATCTTTTCTTGAAACGCTGAATCAATTGAAAAAAGAAAAACAGTTGTCGCTACTTATTATATTTTTTGTTCTATGAACTTGAAAGTTGGAACCGGGAATGATTGTTTCCTAGCACTTTCGTTTTCAATAAAGAATTAATAGAGGTGATGGATTATATTCTTGGGACACAGGGTCGATTCGAGAAGAAAAGACAAACGTTTTTTTATATATTTTACCGTTTTCGCTCTATGCATATCTTTGAGTTTAATGTACCACGATCATGCCCTTTAGGCTAAAGAAGACGATGATTAAGGCAAGTGAGTGACGCTGAAAGAGTTCGTGAAATGAAAAAAATGGGAGAAAGCGAGAGTACACTGAAAAAACTCACGAACACGATGTTGTCCACTACAAATTTACTTGGCCGTGAATCGAAGCGGGGACTACACGCACCGCAGGTGAGCACTCTACCTCTGAGCCACCGTGCTCCCTCTTGCTCTAAGCCGATCAATATTGAAACTGGAAGTATTTGTAAATTTCAACCACTTTCAGATTTAGTAGATTTTTTTGGGTGGTTATCAAATGTTTTCCTGAGACGCTAAATCGATTCCAGAAAACTGCTTTCCTTGTCTGTTTCCATTTTATTCTATGGCTATCAACCTTGAAACAGGAAATAGTTAGTTTGAACCACTTTCGTTTTGAATATAATTTTAACAAATGAGATAAAACCTATTCTTAGAACGGTAAATCGATTGCAGAAAAGCGCTTGTCAATATTTCTTAACGTTTTTGTTCCGATACCTGTGAACAGACAGATGGACGGACGGACGAACATAGTCTTCTATAAGACTTCCGACACTCATATATATATAACATAATTTGCAAGTCTAACAGCATAATATTTCATTCGATTTAAAGAAGTTTCTGTGTTATCATTAAGGTTTTGTCCAAATGAATATCAATCGCAGAGTACTACAATCAATTCTAACCTACAGAAATGTCTGCAAAATATTGTTACCAAGGTTTTCTCTGCCCATATGGACGAGTGGTATTAGAGTTTACGTTTAATACGTCGAAGTGATTGTATACACTTCTTAAACGAATTTTTCAAACAAGAAAGGACTCGGTGAAGAATTCACCATACTAAGGGAAGCCTCTACACGTCTGTACATGAATGGCTTCTCTTCAATTTCCGAAGTATATATACTGTACTTGTTTTTTTCTTTTATTTTCTTTTCTGTTTTTTATTTTAGTTCTCCTTGAACAGTAGAGGAAGGCAACTTACGTTTCTTAAGGAAAAGAAGAAAAAATAACTTTTTGAGTAAAGACATTTGTTAGTGGAGGGGTATAAACAGCTTCAAAAAGGAAGTGGTTAGCATGTGAATACCTCTCTAGATAGAGTATTTTTAAAGAAAAAAAAACTTTAAAAAATAACATAAATTTCTGATATTAGCCAGAAAGAAATAATGTCAACATGGGTACGGAAACGCTTAATTTCTGAGATATTGTCAGGACTTACGAAATTGGCAAAAGATATTTCTGACAAATTTTAATATTATTCACTACTTCCTCTTCACATCACAACTTGTTATACATTGAGTTCATATTCTATAGCATGTTTATCACGATCCTATATAGAGAAAATATGAGAAAAAATGAAATATTAAGATCAGTTTTCTAAACAATCTTCTCTGTAACACTATATGCATTGATTCAAGATCAAACAAGAGAATAGATCCAAGCTAAAAATTTAAATCATATTTTTTCCCTACAACGTAAAGAGAAAAAATTCACTGATGTAAAATGTATATATATATATATATATATATATATATATATATATATATATATATATATATATATATATATATATATATTTAGAAAAAATTGTTTGTTTTATATTTTTAACAGCATTAGAAAAGAAGAATAGTCAAGCAGACGTAAATAAAATAGGTTCTGTTTAAGGAAAAGTCTCAAAAGAGTATTAGTTCTTGCATCAATATTTTATTTTCTTTCTCATATTGATATTAAACGAAAGATGCGAGACCAGGTTTTAAAAAAAACTTAATCCGATGAGTAAACACTTCTGTTGAAATTCTGCGTCAATTTACAGCAGATAGTACACTTTGTAGGTCTTAGGCAACAGAAATGATTATTATAACAGTATTTTATGATGTCTACATGTATGAAAAAGAATATCCTGTGGTAGTAAACAAATTGAATTCGAGATTTTAAGTATTCACACGTTGCATGCACGCTATCGATGGCGAAATTAGTGTATGCTTGTCCATCCATATTTTCACCGTTTCTCCGTGCAGAGAACGACAAACGATGCTATTGAACACATCAAGATCACATCTTCATACCATGGTTTCATAGTAAAGATCATAGATGTTCATTAGAGTGGGTCGAAAAAATCGAGAATGCGAGAATCGAATTTTAATAGCACGCAAATGTTGCAATGAAAAAAAAACGTTACCACTCTTTACCGCCAAAAGGGAGCAAAAATTTTAAAAAAAGCTTGCAGAAATACGCGTAACGTAATATTTTTAAGATATATTGAAAATGTAACAATAACTTCTCAATTGAGTGTAAAAGTATCTTTATAGTACACACTTTTCCTATAAACATTCATTTTAGTCAGTTGGGAACTTTTACTGCCGCAATGTGTTCAAAGATTTATCAATAGTTGTGTTAAACAGCTAGAAAATGCCAGCTCTGTAACTCAATTACTTAAAGGAAATCATTGGGGAAAGGAGCTGATAAACATAGTTCCAGACTTACAGCTAAACTGGGATCTAATTGACTAGACTGTAACATAAACAAATTCTTTAAAAATAAACAAAACATACAAGAATGAAAGGTAAAAGAAATAGATAAATAGAATAATATTCTGGTGGGAGCTCAAGCTTAGTACCTTTCTGTATGAGTTGACTCTTTGTATTTTGGAGCTCATTGTCTTAGTCGTGGGAGTATAGACTTCAGTGGTTCTGACTAAACCTGTATTGAGTTCGCACTTCTTGTCCAAATAAGGATGTCACTCTCACACACAGAGCGACATTTGGGAATGATAGCTCTTGATTTGATTAAATTTAGCATTCATTTTAGTAGCAAGGCTATATGAGATGCGGACATACAGCTCAAAGTAGGATCAGAACCACATGAGTCGACCAGACGTAAAAGAATTCATACTAATTATGTAAAACTCTCATAGCAATATACGTAACTAATTGCAATATACGAAAACACTTTTTAACTCAATATCCTACAGATGTCAGAGTGTGTTTTGCTCTCTTGAACAAGTGACCTACTACGATACTCAACATTTTGTTATGTTCCTAGATTAATAGAAAAAAAAAACAGTCGCCAACGTTAGTTGGGCGTCAGACAGAGTGGTGACCATGAGAGACAGTTTGTGAAACTAGAACAGTAAACGGAATCCCGAGGGTGGTACCAAGAAAAGATGTCGACAGGTTATAGTGGCAGAAGTAGGTTCAGAAATGTGGAAGTGGATAAGATCCTAAACCGAAATCTGAATGAGCATATCAACACACAATCAACGAACTTCATTCTGAGAAAGAAAGAGATAAAGAGAGAGAGAGAGAGAGAGAGACCTATCTTAGGCTAGAACTACGAAGTGAGTACAGGTATAAACTGCTACTAACTATACGAGAGGTTTGTCCGGCCAGAACCACTCAAGTCTTCCGATGTACAACCAGGACCAAAAGCCACCAAGAGGGTCCCAAAGAGTCAGCTCATATAGAAAGGCGCTGTACTTGAGATCATTCCGCAAAGCTATTCCTTTTCTCCACTCTTCTTTTTTTATCTTCCATTTTATCTGTTGTTTTCTGCCTTTCAAGACTTTGCTTCATTTCGCGATCTATTCACTTGGGCCCCAGTTTAGCTGGATATCATATAACTAGGTTTGTCAGTCCTGTTTCTCGATCATCCCCTTGAAGTTATGAGCTATCATCCCTTACCTGTAAAATGCGATTATTGACAAATCTTTGAACACATTGTGACACCAAAAGTTATCAACTGACTAAAATGAAACTTTTATTGGAAACTTGTGCCATATAAAGTTACGTTTGTACTATATTAGAGAATGATTGTCGC
Organism: Thermobia domestica; assembly: GCF_964235325.1. Classification (NCBI taxonomy): domain Eukaryota; kingdom Metazoa; phylum Arthropoda; class Insecta; order Zygentoma; family Lepismatidae; genus Thermobia; species Thermobia domestica. Next base: position 148,887,073 of record NC_137459.1, on the reverse strand, counting down.
GTTTTCAATATATTTTAAAACTTATTACATTATGCCTATTTCCTCGTTTTCTTTTTTCTTTTTTTTCTCTTTCTTTCTTTATTTTTATTTATTTTTTTTTTTTTTGCTTCCTTGCTCCTGTAAAAGATATTAAACAATTTAAACAGTTTAAATATTGTCAACATTCACGTCAATTCATAACGTGAACCAAGTTACAACTTATGCGTGCTATTGTGATACGATTCTCACATGTTTTTTTTTTTTTTTAAGTTAACCTCATATACATTTGAAAGTGTGTGTTATGTATTTTTGAGTGTAGCTGACACATAGAGGGTTTGCGTAGTGCTGTGATTGTGGTCACCCACCGAAGTTCGGTGATGGTGTTCGAGAACAGAGTAACAAATTCCGAGCAATGTGCCCATAGATAGTAGTTCTCTATGGCAGAAATGCACGGGAATGCTACGCAGAGCAAGAAGAAGCAGAGAGTGTGCGTGCTCAACCTTACTAAACAGAAAGGCAATTGGCAGTTGCGGAATTAGCCAAGAAAACGAAATCATTAACGAAAATTGGCCTCATTGTAAATAATGATCCGAGAGATGCACAAAATGTGTACAAAGTGTATGGAACAACATTTAACTGAAATACTAAAGTGAACACACCACGACACATGTTGGGTAATCTGGAGATATTTAAGCAAGAATATGACATGCTTAACCACATCATTGCTATCAACAGGACATGGCCACTTGTTTGTGAACAAGAACTTATCATCAGATGGTTCCAAGAATGACGTGACCGTGGGTCACCACAGACACACAAAGTGCAACGATATTCTGCATATCCGCGAGAGGTTCCGTGGGTTCCCTTGGGGTCGTGTCACCATTAACAAGGAACAAGAGGCAACAGCCGCCAACGATCAGGCACTCTAGGCCAATATTATTACAGAAGACTTATTATGAGCAGGGGTACGACCCGAAAACAAGATAATCCCGTTCCAATATAAGTTACTTGGTTCCCCGTTCCCCCCCCCCCCCAAAGAAAAGGTCACAAGCCGATCCCTAGTGAATGTGCTAGTGATACTATTTTGTGACGTTCAGGATTTTGCATCAGTAAGTTGTTACATGTGGCCAAACTATCAATAACCGAACCTACACATCTATATTACAACCGTTATGTGATTCCGTTCGTCGTAAAGGGATAAACAAGTGGGTATTTGGGCAATGTTTTTTCACCATGACGATGCTTCGTGTCACACTACACAAATGTACTCCGGGATCTATTTTCGGTGGGAGAGTATTATAGTGGTTTGGGTTCCACACTAAACTGTAGGTCTACGTCTTACAAACCTTCGATGCTGAAAATAGACGCCGAATTTCAACGAAGAACAACAACAATGAATGGTGTCTACCGTTTGGTCTTAAAACATTTATCCTACTCGCCAGATCTAACTCCATGGTACATTTTTCTGTTTCATACACTGAAATCCACCTTAGAATTGGAAATTATTTGACAGTTTCCTGAACATTCAGGAAAAACACGGAGAGGGAACTTCAGCGATATCACAACAGGTATTCTAGAGCTGCTGACAGCGATGACTACAAGTCTGGAGTCTGTGATAGATCCAGCAGAAGGTAATACTTTGAAGAGGACAAGCAAGAATAGGTGGTTAGGCACGTTTACATTCTTTGTAACATAGTTTCTGGAATTAAATGAACAGCATTCGTAAAATAATGCTCTCCGACACTGAGTAAAGTAGAATTACGCTTCTCACGATTTCACTGTAGAAAATCAAACTCATTCTTTTTGTGACTACGTGGTCAACAGACGTGATTTCTGTACGAGCGATCTCTGACCTCGTGTTTTATCTCTAATGTATATGATATAAGAATCCTTGTTCGGATCAATTTGCAACAACGAGTTCCACTTCATATATTTTGATTCTGAAACACCAATCAATTTGATAAATTATTCAAAATCAGAATGACATGTTTCACAGTCTGCATTGGGTAAATTCAAATTATTATCAGTTCTTTTTCTTCTGAAGAAGGTAAGAGAACCACTAATACAGATACCTTGATATAATAACATATTCAGTTTATGCATTTTGTATATCTTGTTGACAATGTACAATGCATCGAGTTGCATGAATCGTTGGAGATTAAAATCACTCCGCGAGAGATATGACGAGAAATACAGCTAGCTGAAATTGAGTAACGTCAATACTAATTAGTGTCAATCCCCAATGGACAACCGCATGAATGTTCCATTTGTGGAATAACATATGTATTGTAGCTTAAATAATACATACAGTTTCATGAAATAATCGTACATTCGCAGTTGGATGTACTTCCCAGAACATATGGGATTGCCCAAGAGAATCGTTTGTATAATGTACTTTATAATGCACTCATTTAGCAATTTCTTAAGGCAAAAACTGTCCTCTTAAAAATGTTTCTATAGTGATATTATAAGAAATGTTAAAATTCTTGATAAATCTGAGTCGTGTATTAGCCACTATCTTGAAAAATGGTGGCGAAATGAGTTCCGCGCACGTTTATTTTATTTTATTTTATTTTATTTTATTTTATGTTATTTACATATTGTTTTTGTCTCCGTATTTACGAACATAAAATTATCTATAAATTCATGTATTTCAATTTTACGTACGACAAACCGCTTAATAGATAAAGAATTAAGTTTGCAATGATCAAATAGTTTATTTTACAGAAAATATCGTTTCTTTAGTTTCATTCATTCTTTTTCGTTTAAATATGAACGAATTTGACTGTTATTGAAGCGGAGTTATGCACTTATAATTATTGAAACCTGTTTCTTAAAGCTGAGAGGACAGGAAACTAGGAGATGTATTTGAAGCTGCCTGCTTTCCATGGCATTGGCAGCTGATATATGCAAAATATAGTCAATTATATTATCAAGACATCCATGATTTTCTTGACAATATGAACACTTGATATGTTAAATTTAGAAAGAAAGGTCATTTTTCGAATAGGCGATCGTAATCTTACGAGTTGCGGTCTCGGGTTCGACTCCCGGTGGGGGCATTCGGTCGGAAAATTATAAACAGCTTTTACAGGACAGTCATTCTGAATGAGGTTTTCCTGAGTTTTCCTCACTCACACCAGTCAAATGCCCTTCCTTCCTTCCCCAATCCTTTCTTTCTTCCGTTTCCCCGGATAGTGTGCTCGCCGAGGGACATCTTCCCTCGAAAACGTGACGGGCTAACATGGCCATAGATGTCAAAAGCCCAGAAATCTGAAATTCTAATCCTTACGATTTAAGATTAAGTTGTGATTTGGAACGTGGGGTGACATGTCTTTCGAGGAATCATTAACAAGGAACATGGAGACTGAAGGTAGTCTCATTCAGCGACAAGGAATCACGAAAAATGTTAGCTACTAGTCGGTCACCAGTTACAAACACGTGGAGTTCCGGAAAGCAAGGATAAAGCAGGACGACTTAGGTGTTCAAGAATGTGTCGACAGGTTTCCAGCTCATTCACCATATGCTCTTTGCTACGAATTGGTTTCTTTGCTGGTAAGAACACGATTAACTACGGCAACGTTTATAAAATAGGTGAAGCCTCAATGCTTACAATAGTTGGCAGTACATTCGTTGAAAATTAGAGTGATTTCTTTAGGTGCTATGAACGCTGGAGTGAAATTATAAGATGCCGTAAAACAAATAGACATAAATCTAGTTTACCACAGGATTTTAAGCACGTTTACCGGGGTTGATGAATTGGAAGAGTATTTTAAGTATTAGTTATCGCCTATTTCGCAGACTATTTCTGACGAATCGGATATGAGAAAAAACTACAAAATTGTCATTTTATTACGTCTTCGACGAAAGGAAGCAAAATCTTCCGGGTATGATAAAAACTCTCTCCACAGTATGCTTGTTAACGGTAACGGGACCGAACAAAAGGCATTTTCGTTTCCGAAGCTGATATTCTCAGAAAAAAAAAATGGTTCAGGAACCAATATTCTCAGGGGAAAACATTTCTGTTCCGGAAAAGATATTTTTCAGAAAAAAGTATCTTTATATTCTAGAACCGTTTCTGTTTGAGAACTTAATTTGGATTCTGGATCCGAAATCCAATTTTATGAGAAAATCGGTTGCGGTTTCAGAACCACAACTTATATTATCAAAACTATCGGTTCCGGTTTCAGAAATGAAATAGTTTTTATTGGAATAAATCTCAAATCTACGCCAGAACTCCTTTTTCGGGAAACGAAGTAAAACACAAGTAAGTCTATTTGTGCCGTTTCCATTAAAACCCTTGATAATAAGTGATAAATTGTATACATATATTATAGACAAAATTTTTCCTTTAAAACCTCGACATTTATTTATTTATTAAAATTCTGCTTTTGATCATCTCTTTCTTATCTATCTTCAAAGCCTTTCAAAACACATTACGATGTTCCTCAGTTTTACCTTAATACGCATACATTTGTGAAATATTTCTCCAATAATAATCGTAACATTCGGAGAATTCCATGTCAGAAGTTCCAGGACAAGAGGGCATAGAAAGAAAAAGCTTGAGTCAAAACCGATCTGGTCGAAACGATCTAGCGTCAAAAGAGCGAGGGTCGAAGAATTCCAGCATCAGAAGGGTCCCAAAACGTAACGACTCCATGCGTCAAAAAGGCCTTGCATCAGAATGGTCCAGGTGAAATGTGGCGTTAAAATGACTAAAGTCAAAAGAGCTTGGTTGAAAAGTCTCCACCTCAAAAAGATCACAAATGACAGTGAGAAGGGATACGGTTATAAAGGGTTCGTGTCACAATGTTCTGCGGCAAAGTGTCACACATCAAAAGACTGTAAATTTGATAGGCCAAGATCGAATATCAAAAGTGTAAATAAATAAAAAGAAAGAAAAGAAAGCCATTCCTTGAATAGTATCCCTTTTATTTATGTTGAAAGAACATGGTTGCTAAACTCAAATTAATTGCGAGCAAGATCTTCAGGCTTGTGTGAGTTAATTGCCTTCTTTATTTGCCTCACACTATGGTTGCCTGGTAGACATTAAGCATAGCGGGTCAAACTTGGTGCAGGAGGTTCAAACTTACTTTATTTATACACCTTAATAATATTCGAGAGGTGGCACTTTAAAAGAGGTATTTTTTCTATTAGTTTTGAGATGCCTCGAACCGTTTTCGAGATATGGGTCTACTTACGGTTTGACAGTATAAGTTATTCTAAGGACTTTCTACGTATATGTTCCCTGATAGGTTTTGGCTTCAAGGGATCAATTTTGAGGTTACTTTTGCAATATTTTGAACTGTTTTGAAGATATGGAGGATTTTACTCAATACAAAATTTGCAGGAGATTAGAGTGGTCCTACATTTCAAAAAATAATTTATGCACTTTAGACACTTTCTTCTCAGGCTCTTTCGACATGCAGACTTTATGATCGGGACCCATTTGATGCGATGTTCTTTTGATCTTTGCCCTTTCCTCACATAGAGCTTTTCTTACTTACTTCTTCTGACGACGGGCCCTTTGAAACCGGATCCTTCTGACGCACGATCGTTTTGAACCTAGCACTTTGATGTAGAGTCATTTTACTAGGTCTCTTTTGATTCGTGCTCTTCTGTCTTCGCTCTTTTCTCCGGGTCCTTCTCACATGGAATCGAGATAACATACAAGGATATCAATTTGTAATACAAGATAACACTTTGACTTTAAAATAATTAGAAACCGATGAGGGACTAAAATATGCAGGGACCATAAATTTGTGACGTAAGGACGCTTTTCGTAATTAATATTCGAAATTATCTGGCATTTAGTAGCCTATAGACGGCAAACATTCCCCAAATGCTCTCTGGATATTACTTTTCCACAATCTTCAAGTATGCAAACTGCATAACTTCGAACACATTCCGAATATTTTATATTAACACTGAACGAATATTCAAAAAATATTACTGCACTAACTGGAATCACAATTAACAATTTGAAAAAGAATTATTTGAGGTCCTATTTGAACTGAACCATTTTAAAACATAATATAACTTTGGGTTTCGGTTTCGTGAAAAAAAAAAAACGATGTGATAAATATATTCTGGTTCACTTCTCAATACTCAGATTATAATGAGTTTCTTTTCTCTGAACAAAACCTTTACGTCGAAATATATTTTGGTCCTGACCCCAAAACCGCACGAAATTAAAACTTTTATTTAAGTTATGGTCTTGGAACCCAAAACAGTGTTGTTTTCGGCGAATCTTTACTTTTGTATTTTTGTTTTGTTCTCAGAACAGCACCGAATTAAAACTTGTGCTTAGGTTCTGGTATCGGAACCCAAACAATTTCGGTTCCGTTACTTCGTAATCGATGATGGGTTTCCGTTCTACAAAATAAATTGGCCTCATCAGGGAACTTGTAATGTGCTTGATATCTTTATTTCTTACATTTAACGAAGTAAGTTCATTATGGCAAGTACTGCACCATGTATTTTACGGATATGCAGTATGTAATTTAAATGCAAAAATTCAGAGTGATAACACTGGTATCATCGAAAGCCATCTCCCGATATCAATTTTGACGAAAACACTCCTTTCAGATCAAAACGATAAATATTCTAATCAAAATAAAAGAATAAATATCGCTGAATCTCCCGCAGCAAAATTCAACCACAGTTTTCTAAGCACCCGATGAGGCAGATTGTATAATCGTTAACGCAGAGATTAACTAGTAAAAGGTAATGGCTCGGTGATCATAGTTGGAGAGAACATGGATTTAATGATCCTAATGATTGCACTGATACCGGAAATGAAAAGAAAATAACTATTTTTATTGAAGCTTGGATAAGGGGAAAAAACAGGGTTATCTGCTCTTCAAGGACAGGCCAAAAAATCGTCCAATTAAATAATTATTTTTGTTTCTTGATGCTAGATGCGGTTGTGCAAAGCCTCCTGCTTTCACAACAAGGGTAAGAAAACATAAATACTCCTAAAGAAAATCTTTCAATTCGTAAAAAAAAAATATATTAATATTTAACACCGAAAGCACTACCGATGACGAAAATGCTGAAACCGGTAAAGCACTTTGTATGATGGCAAGAAAAATCATTATGTTGATCGAGTAAAGTATGTCTGTATTACTCAAGCCACTGCTAAACAAGTGAAAACTTAGACAGTATGACACCAACTGCAAGGGCTTTTTTCTTTTCTTTTTTTTTTTTTTTTTTTTTTTTTGCGTATACCACCAAATGTAGGTACGGATAAGAAACGTGTTACTGCCGGAGAAATGGGTTTGGAAAATCCATAGTATATCTCTTTCCTCCAATTCCAACTTTCTTTCTCCAGATCCAGAGAAACTACTAACACTTTAAACTAGGGCAAAAATTTGTCATGGAATATAAACTAACTAACTCTATGGTCTATGGAACCCGTCGGTTCAATGCCGCTTTCACAAGAGCTGTCCATTGACTTCTATCCTTGGTCAACTGCATCCAGTTTTTATTTTGAATTCCTATTTCTGGGAGATGTATCCCGATATTGTTCCCCCATGTACACCAAGGTCTTCTTAATGTGCGTTTTGCTATTGAGTTTCCAGTTAAAAGTTTGAAAATATTCCTACTTTCTACCATTATTTCTACATGATCTACCCACCTGAGCCTCCTAGACTTGATGATCCTAACAATGTTTACTAAACTGTATAAATTATGCAGTTCTTCGTTATGAAGCTTCCGCCATTTCCCATTCCCGTTCCTGTTGGCTTCGAATATTCGTTTCAGGTTCTTGTTCTTAAATACTTTTAGTATGCGTTCTTCCCTCAGAGTAAGATATCATGTTTTGCAACCATACAGCACTACACATATAATTATCGTTTTATATATTTTAAGCTTCAAATTCTTTGACAAGAGTCGTAAAGAAAATATCTTGACTTAATAATGACACGAATTCCTTGCTTTCAGTAGACATTTAATTTCTTCGTAGATATTGTTTTGATCTGTTAATGTGATCCTAAATATTTGAAAGTGTCCACTTTGTCGAAAGTGTTATTTGATATTTTTACGTATCCTTAATTTGCAAATTTGTTGTCTCGACGAAATTCCATGTATTTAGTTTTCTCTGCATTTACTTTTAAACCCATGACCTTACATGCGTTTTAATAAACTTTTTAATTTTTTTTTCAATCACAGCATCAGCCATAAACTGGTGAGATCATTCAGTTCTAGGTTTTAATTACTATCTTTGATTTTTTTTTCTTAAAATTGAATAATAATGGGGATGATACATCTCCTTGTTTCAGGCCATTCTCGACGTGGATACTTCTGGACAAGTATTTTCCTACTCGGATTTTCGTTTGAGATTCATTTAAACACATCTTAATTAATCTAACTAGCTTTCTCAGCATACTAAATTCAGTTAGAATATTATACATTACCCTCTTAACAGGGTAGTAGGAATTTCTGAAATCAATAAAACAATTGATGCACAGGATTATTGTACTTCCATTTATTCCCGAGTATTTGACGAAAAATATCTGGATAATTAATCGATTTCGCCTAAATTCGCATGGAGTATATGGAATGGACGTAGAATATGATCAGTATTAAATCCCTCTTACCGGACGAAAGAGCGCCAGATGAAAAATGCAGAAAATTCGTAGGCACGTAAGAAACAATTGAATACATCACAGGCTCATTCTGTACAGTGTCTCCCACGGACTATCTAAAAAGGCATAATAATTCTGCAAAAAACATTAATCAGTTTTTGGCATATAACACGGAGTTAATCACCCATACTAAGTCATATTAGAAATATCAGCCAACCTCAGTACTTGAGAACGATAAATAGAAACTCTACTGGGATCAAGAAATCAGAACAGATATAAGGGTACCTGCAAACAGATCCTACATCACTATTACCAATAAAATAGACCAAGAAGTAACCCTCATAAATGTAGCAGTACCATTGACTGTTAACATACGTACAACATTTAGTACGAAAATAAACAATTATAAAGACCTGACAGCACGCTTAAAAATTTCCTTGATCAGAAATTAAAAAAAAAAAAAAAAAAAAATGCGTGTTCAAAACAAAGTAAATAAATTTTACTCATATTTGAGGAAACATGTCTCATTAATTTCAAAAGTGTTTTCATTTGTGAGCTCAAGGCAAATTTTCAGGTTCCCATTTATGAGATTTTCTCATTTTTTGAAAATGAGAATGAAACAATGCATGATTTTCAATATCATAGATGATTAAAAAGTAACGGTAACAGTCTTACCGAAATGATATTACTATATTTTACTAGAGAGTAATATTGCTAGCGCTTAATTACCATTCAGGAAACGAGATGAAGGATTTCAGTTGTAGCAGAATGCGAATGGATTTGAGTATGCAATACTGTGATGCGGCTGAGGTGGCGTAAGGATACACATCATGCGAGAGTGGCGAGGAGTAGCATATACAGTATATTAGCTTTCGAACGTAAGTTTCGGTGAATTATAAACATACTACCATAGGCTAAAATATACTGTAATAGATTCGTTAGGGTGTAGAATGCTGAACCCACTCATATAGTTTATACAGGCTATAATAGTCAGGTTGGCTCCTTTATGTACCAAAGCTCAATACTCAATTCACATAACAACGAGTGCAGCAGTAACAAGTGAAAGTGGGTTAGAGCACCGTAGCAGAGTACGTTGGTTCTATATCACAATAGAATGGGAGGCATGCCAATATTTTACACCCTTTGCTATTCATTATAAGGTGCAAAATAGCTTATGTACGGAAACAAAGAACACATAAGTCATCTGTGTAGTTAGAAACAGTTATTTATTATTATGGAATTGTAATGCAAAGGTACTTTGTACTGAGCACCTATCATGGATTGGCGCTTCCTTTTTTCATCACAAGTATTCATTTTAATAACACATGTTTTAGGGTTATTTGCGATATAGTACTGTACGCATTTGTTCTTAATTTAACGTAGGGGCTGCGGAAGCTCAGTGGTAGAGCGTTCACCTCTGGTGTGTGAGATCCTTGATTTGATTCCAGCTCGCGGCAAGTGGAATTTGTGGTGGATAAACACAGTGAGTTTTCTCGTGATTCTCCCGTTTCTTTCCACTTTCTTCATTCCACTGTCGCTTTCGTTATCATCATCATCGTCTCCTGTAGCCTACCCGACAGAATTGTGGGACATAAAACTCAAAGACTTCACTAAAAAAATAACGTCCCAAGATTGTGCTCCAAGGCTAAGGGAGAGAGTGTTAGAGATGGATAATAGTGATATAATGAAAATATGGACTAATGTTTCTTGGCAGTTTTTGCATGCATACGGTTTGAATCCTTGTTTCCAATCTGAATTGTGTTCTTAGCAGTGGAGTTCTTCATATTTACGAGGGTCAGAAATGTCGCATTTCCCTGCCGTAATGAAGAAGATGGGAGGTGGGTGAGTCCTGGGTCTCCGAACCTTCCTCGAAATCGCTACTTTAATGTAAATTTCATCTAATTTTAGAGGCAATTTTACAAATTTTAATACAATTTGTCCTCGTATTAAACTTGGACCCCGTCCGAAATAAATTCATGTGTACGTCCTTCGTGGGAGGAAACTGGATGATCCTAGAAAAAGCCCGCGCACACGGTGTTTTCACATGTAGACAACTTGTTTATGGCAGGTAAGTAGGCATATTAAACCACGATGACTTAGTGGTAGAACTCACCTCCGATGAATAGAGTCCCTGGTTTGATTCCAGTTCCGCCAAGTGGGCTGTGATAGTAAACATCGTATGTATATTTTCTCGGGATTCCCTCCCTTTCTTCATTACGCCACTTTCGCTCATTATCATCATAACGCCTCCCTAAGCTTCGTAGCATAGTTCACTGACGTTACGCTTTAGCAGAAATTGTTGCTGTAAGGCTGAAGTAGACGGACAATTCTTAAATCTGAATTATCAAGAAGTTGGTATAATGTTGCAGAAAAAGGCAGATTCTTGAGTAAATCCACGTAGATAAAAAGGAAAAATGTTGAGAAAGTGGACAGTGATAGAAAGGAAGATGTTCAACTGCCTGATGCAGTAGGAACGCATTTAAAATACAAGGCTTCGTGATCTTTTCTTTTCTTGAAATGAAGGTTTAAATGAGTTATATTTTAAACAGTATAGCTGTAGATGTTTATTTAATTAAATTCTGTATGTACTAATAGTTTGAATTATTTTGCATGTTTATGGCTTGTTTATGCCCTTTCTCTTCTCCTTCGCGTATTTAAGAACCCTGTTTTAATGCACCGTTTCTCGAATTTTGCGAAAGACATTTCTCAAAGTTTTTTTTTTGTTTCAGAAATGTGTTTCTCACAATTGGGGTTATATGTATCATTTCCTCAATTGTTACTTTTTTTTAATTTTAAGAAAAAAAAATCCTCAAACTTGAGACAGCATTTACACCCTCAGAAATGAGACATAATTCCTCGCATTTGAGTCATTATTTGTCAAAATGATTTGCGAAAATCGAAATCTCATGTTTAAGAATGTATTACTCGGTGCACAGGTAAGAAACGGATGTTCTCAAATACGAGGATTTTTTCTCGAATTTAAGAAACCATTTTTAACAGTGAGATAAAATCAGAAAGTTATGGAAATGTCAAAAAGTTACACAAAGAGCAATCATTATCTGAACTACATCAATTGTCGCTAAAATTACTGCGACGCAACTGAAACAGATAAACGCAAAGCATTTCCAAACAAATCAACAAAAAAATCAGTAGTGCTAGACACCTGTCATTGTAATATGATCAGGAAGTTCTTTGGAGAAGAAGAACTCCAAATAATCTGCACTTGCCATCGACGGCTTTCAGATCATTAAGCTGAAACTGGTTTAAACCAAGATACTGAATTATTAATAATAATAATAATAATAATAATAATAATAATAATAATAATAATAATAATAATAATAATAATAATAATAATAATAATAATAATAACATTGATAATAACTGAAAAATTTACGACGGGTAGTTTACTCTTGAGGGGATTTTTTGATAGTTTTGTAAAATACAACTCATGCGATTTTGTTATTATTTTGTTAACATATGTCGCATTAATAATCATAAATTATAGCATAATTATTTTAATGGAAAAATATACAAGTGGCAGTTTATTTTTGGGAATGAGTTTTCTTTGCGCAAAGTTTCTTTTTCGAAAATGTTTTATAATTTTATTCGTATTTCAAAACAAAATATTTTTAATAACTACAACACAACATGATTTAGTTGAAAGAATTTGAGTGAGAAAGTTTAGTGCGGTGCCCCGTACCTTACATCTCTTGTATTCATACAAAAACTAAACAATTTATTAATGTTGTTATTAAATAAAAATAGTCACGTTTTTTCTAGATTAAGTGATTGACAAACATTAGGTTCACCACATCAAGATTCTTAAAACTTCAGTGTTTTGCAAGTAAATTAGATTTCACAAACACATCACGCACTTAAAAGTAGAGAGAATGATCATATATTTCGTCTCTAAATATTCTATTTTTGTTTGAATGTATTTACATCTTCATTATCAACTTACGTCTGGCACTTGTTTCTTCCTTGGTCAACTATCTGACTTACACAGTGTGTATGCTGTGTAACTAAATTAAAACACACACGCAAATATTATTCTTAATCTGATTGAAAAGATTGATGCATTATTTTCTTACCTCTTTCTTGAAAAGGCATAAGAAACATTGTTTTGTTCTAATTTTAGGGGTATTTATGAACGCACGCAATTCGAGAGGGCATGTTGATATTTGCATAATTTAATACGTCTTTTTCTGACTTCTTTATTTATTTTGCTTGTTTTACGTAGCAACCACAAATTGTAATAATTTGCTACCGCAATGACAGAACTCTTAAGCACGTTATCTCGTCATAGAATTTTGTTGAAAAATCTAAATTAAGCAAATGTATTTTTATCCGGAACAACTACATGCGTTAGAAGAAGATTTATGGATTTTCTACCAAGTTCTACGATGGAAGAAAAGCACCAAAGAATGAGTTGTTTATTCAGGTTCTTGTAGGTATATATAGTTGATATTATATATTTCTTACGTACATGCACATCTATATATCTTAGTGTTAGGTAAAGTGACGGTTACTTTTAAGTAATTACATTCAAATGACTTTGCATTTTCCAAAAAAAAAAATCATCAATCTACAGTTATACGTTCGTCTTTAGAAATTTAAAATGTATATATATATATATATATATATATATATATATATATATATATATATATATATATATATATATATATATATATATATATATATATATATTCAATTTCTCTTACAGCTATTTGTCATAAAATTTACATCAGGGTAGCATGCAAGATTTTTGGTAAGCAATTTAAAATCGCGTGTTTGAAAAGGCTGAATGTACTTTATATGCACTAACATGCTAAAATAATAATAAAAAAAACTTACATGACAACTGTTTAAGAGCCATAAATATTCATGCTCTATATCTGCACTAATAGGGACTCATATAATAATGTTGCCCTCATATAAACTCGCTAACGAATGGCTACCCAATATCTCCAGTATATTTGAACAATTTAAAATGATCTTATTTTAACAGCATTATGTAGCAAAGCCCATCGCAAATTTGTTTATATTGGTTAGTATACTATAGTTGTTTTAACTATCAAGAGTAAAATACATTTCTAACGTGCAACATTTCTTTGTATAAATTAGCATTGATTCAGAAAACATAAAGGTGTCATATCTTACTTAATAGAGAGGGTAAAAAGTGTAAGACCGTACAGACCACACACTAAAGTTTCTCACTTCTGTCTATTCAGTTAAATCAAGTCGTACTGCAGCTATTACAGTAACATTCATTTACGAAATATAAACAAATCTATGATAGCTGTTTTTTTGAAAAACTTCGGAGAAACCTCATCCCAAGACAAAACAATTAGTTGTGGATTTCTCAACAAAAATAATATTGAAATGCTCTTATTGAAATATTTTAAAAACACTACAAAATCGCCTCAGAAGTCTCCTTTCATTTCCTTTCGTTTTTCTTTTCTTAGGATACAATCTTAAAAAAAACCTCACTCTTAAGAGTATACTAACCCTTATGGATATATTCAAGAGAAAGGCTTACGGGATTATGAGATTATTAATGAACTATTTATTAATGAAATGCGTACAAAATGACTTGAGTAGTTTTCGAAAAAGTATTCTAGAAGCACACACTCAGGAGTAAACTCTCTCATTCTTTTCTTCATGAGAAACAATTTTAGCCGTAATATACAATTTGTAATGAAATCTGTATTTACGAAATACCAACAAAACAGGCTTAACATTTTTTTTTTTTTTTTTTTTTTTTTAGAAAATCGTCTAAAATAAACTCAACTGTTAGAGTAAATTACCTCTTGTGGATTTTATCAGGATTGTCAGGTATTTAAACTGATTCTTAAATGTTAAATGCGAGAAAACAATAAATAACGATATGAGTCAACGTATTGATCACAATTAATCAACAACAGCTGTATGGCCAAAAATAATCTGTGAGAACCTGGATATAAACTTAAATTAATTTAATAGCGTGTTTGCCACTTCGAGTTCTTCCATTGGCATATTTTCCCGAGCGTAGCGTAGTCGCTAACGCTCTTGCCTTCGGTGTGAGCGGTCCCGGATTCGATTCCCGGTGGGGGCACTCGTTCGGAAAAGTGTAAAACGCTGAATGAGGTTTTTCTGGGTTTTCCTTATTCACACCAGGCAAATGCTGGGGCGGTACCTAACTTATATATACCAGGCCGCTTCCTTTCTTCCCCAATCCCTTCTTCCTTCCCTTTCCCCGGATAGTGTGCTCACCGGGGGACGTCTTCCCTCCTACGTGACGGACTAATTGGCCTTAGATGCCGAGAACCCAGAAATCTAAATACTAAATCCCTAAATCCATTGACAGCTCTATAAGTGAAAATTGCACTGCTAAGTTATTGTTGCCTTTCTCGAAGACACAGCTGAACGAAGCAAAAAACGGAAGGTATCAACCGCCATGAAAACGTCATATGATCCTCGTACTGTGCCCACAACAGCTACTCCATCAATTGCACCTCAGCTATAGTGTTTATGTTTTAGGTGTATTGTTTTCGTATTGATTCGAGTGACTTCCCCATTACTCTTTCTCTACGATATTGTTTACGTATTTGTGCCGCTGAATTCCCTAGTGTTTATTATATCTTATAGTGTTTACCTCTCATGTTTGCATCAATTAACTAACAAATCTACTAGCACTCTCTAATTTGCTGCTTTGCAGGGCTTTTTTACGTTGTCATTCAATTAGTGTTTGCTTTTCACGGGAAACCGATACTGCATGCATCCTTTGTGAGTATCCAAAGCTACAATGATTATAATAATTTCACGTATAATGCTACAGGTACTGCTATTCTTGTTCGTCAAGGCACAGAGTTTGACAATGTTTTTTTTCTTTTTTTTATTTTAACCATCCATCCGGTCGCTTAATTAGGGTATGTTAAGTGATGTTAAAATCTTAAACTTTTATTTGCCTTTGGGGTTCAGTCAGAGAACTACCCGCAACAAATTTGTCGAAACAGATGTTGCACAGGAATGTACAGAACATTATCCTAATCTAATTATTGGAGGAAATTTTAATAGTGTTATACATCAATCACAGCAAATTTCGGGCTACAATTATTGTACTTCTTTGTACAGGCTAGTTACAGGCCTTGGTTTGAAAGATTGTTAGCTTACGTTACATCCGGATTTTCCAGGTTTTACCTTTTCCATGAATACCAGCTCATCCACGATAGATTGTTCCTTTTTTGTTTCTCAACCTTTAATCCGCGGTCTGCTTTATATGGAAGTTGCACCACATATGTTTCTGACCACTGTATCGCATTTAGGTATTACGTTAAGCGTTAACAAAATCCATCGCGGTAGAGGTATATGGTATCTAAATACATCCATTGTAGTAGAAAACTCTCAGTACAAGAATTTACAGAATCCTGACACCGCCTTGTT
The DNA here is from genome assembly GCF_964235325.1 of Thermobia domestica. Taxonomy (NCBI): domain Eukaryota; kingdom Metazoa; phylum Arthropoda; class Insecta; order Zygentoma; family Lepismatidae; genus Thermobia; species Thermobia domestica. The sequence goes on along the minus strand of NC_137459.1, from coordinate 148,871,078 downwards.
CAACAGCGTTCTCCTCGCAAAACTATTGCTGACTATTGGGAAAACAATGTCAAACGCACAATTCGTTATATGTCTATCTCCTATTGCAAAGATAAGGTGCGGAATTTCAATCAAATGTATATTTTTTAATATGGTGTACTACATAATTTATATGTTCTGGCTCTTCAAGGAGACAAGCGAGTAGCATCCATTTACGAGGTCAGTGCAAAACTCTTACAAATCCATTGTCGTCAACGAGTGGGAATTCTGATTTGTAGCAAGATCCTTTCCTTGGATTCTGATGAGTGTCTGTGTATCAGGTATTGCGTGAGCGTGAATGCTCTCGATCTCAACTTATTTGAAAGTGTCGCCGATGAAAATGGTGAATCAGCTACTAAGTTTTCTTATATACAAGTTATCATACTTTGATCTTATTTAATTTGCAAGATGTTGTTGAAGTTTCACTCTTTAACTACTTTGCCCACCTGTCGCATAGATTAACGTAAGAACAAAGACGGGAGCTTATCCAATCTATTCCCATTAAGAAGTAAAGCAAGCAGTACTCACAACTAAAAATTCTATAACGCCTGGCGTAGAAGGAATAGGGGTTGAATTCTATTCCGTAGAGATATATGTATATGTATATGGTACTTGTACCGATTATGGTCCGGGTCCCTAATATGGCCCACCCACCATATCTCTGCAGATTTACGTTTGTGCTACTAAATGACAATATGAACTATGTCCTCTGAGCCGCGCAAATATGTTTACGCTTGTCATGATGACATAGTTTATATTATCATCTAGTAGCACCAACTTCAATCTGCAGAGATATTGTCTGTAGGCCATATTAGGGACCCGGGCCATAATCGGTACAAATATATATATATATATATATATATATATATATATATATATATATATATATATATATATATATATATATAATGAGACGTGCTTATTGAATAAGTAATTATGTCCTGCAATTAGGCATTCTGGGAGAATCCTCTCGGACTATTATCATTGTATTGATTCCAAAAAAGCCCCATCCTCGTAGAGTGGTGGACTATAGACCACTTTTTTACTGACTTGCGATAAAATTATTAGTCGATGTATTAGTGCCCGATTTATAAACTGTTATTGCCCACCTTATTAGCTCTATACAGTATGGTGGCCTACCAAACAAACATGTTCAAGATATTCTTGCTGCTACCAGAGACGTCATTACTTACCATCAAGATGTGTAATACAAAGCAAGTAATTTAAATAAACTATCAACAAGTAATTTTAGAAGTCCAAAAATATTTCTACTTTGGTGAAAGGCTACAGTTTGTTACGTCAGGAGTGTCGTAATCAGTAACAACTCAAAAATACCCTCTTTTAGGTACTGGCAACGAGAGCTTCGTAAGATAATATTTCTTATATTTCAACGTATGAAGTATCACAGCCCCATGTGCCTACTTAACAATGAATAGTTACAGTGTAAAATTATGGCCATGCACTAAAATGTATATCTTTGAAAACTCATAGTTTTGTAATTTTACCATACTGGCGCATTTATTAATTCAATTATCGATTGACACTGACCATCCAAAACATTATGACCACCTTACGAATATTTCGTGTTCTACCTTTGGCTCATAGGATATCAACAATACTGATTGACATGAGAGTTATGAGGCATTGGTAGGTGGCTGGAGGCATGACACATCTGTACACATAAGTAACTTTATTCCTGTAAATTCCACAATGAACCTGGATCACACATTTAATGGCATCCCAAAGATGTTCAATTGTGTTAAAATCGGTCAAGTTATAGGATCATTGTATAAATTAAATACACCACTGTGGTTCACGATTGGCTGTAGTACAGTGTTGTTTTTGTGACAGGTAGCGTTGTCCTGCTGAAAGATGTAATTTTCAGTTTGGAAACATGACCTACATGAATAGGAATACATGACGTGAGTATAACTTAGAGCTGTCATGGTTCCCTCCACGCGCCCTACTAGGCATAAGAATGACCATATGATAGTTTCGCAAACTATAATGGAGCTCCACTGGTCTGTTGTCGTAGAACTCAGCACGTCTCGAGCAGCAGTTTCCCTGAGAGATGACGGATTCTCACTCGTTCATCATGTGGTAAAGGCAGTATTATGATTCATCACACCATATAACGTTACCATTACTCTACAGTGCAATAACTATGAGTACGTGCCTATTCCAGTCGTAATCGATGCCATGCGAGTAACATTGATACAAATGTGGAACGTCGGCTGCGCTCAGATACACTAATACATTGCTCATTGTTAAAATCTCTGGTTATCTTTGCCGCAATTTGCACTCTATTCTGTTGTATAAAGATTGACACTCTACGAAGCCCAACGTAGTTAGTGAAGTGTGGCCGCCACTTCCCTTTAGTTTGGTTTTGAGTTTGCCCTCCTTTCTATAGCTTTGGAAGACACTAACCACAGCAGCTCGCGAACACATAACAAGTCATGCTGTTTCCGAGATATTCATTCCCAGCCATCTGGCTATCACAATCTGGACCCTTTAAAATTCTGATATATTGCCAATGTTCTCCTTTCGACAAATAAGCATCACATTTTCTGATCGAATGAGCTCCCTATCATCATCTGGCGAGCGGTTCTGTTGTGTCCAATGAATTTAACGTAAGCCCAATTACTTCGTTTAAGAAGTTTCGGTTGTTCGTAATATTTTGGATGGTCAATGTAAATACTTTGACTAATCTCCCATTGTAATACTACACCATAGACCACTACTTTCGTAAACTTTATATTACTCTTGGATATTCCTTCAAATAAGCGTGCACATTGATATTTATTTTTTTTAACCACAATGTATATTCAAAATACAACAGTCACGTGTTGGTCACCTGTCGATAAACTGCAACTGGTTTCATTTGTTATTCATGCATTATTAGACCAATTAAAAAATCTATTTTTGAACATTAGAACACAAAACAAGAAAGAGCTCCTCCGTGGCTAAGCGGTTAGCGTACGCGCCTTTGGCGTGGGAGACCCGGGTTCGATTCCCGGCGGGAGCTCATGTGGTTCGGATTCCACGTTAATCAGTAGGTCCACGTCTCATATAGCCTCGCTGCTGAAAGGGACGCTAAACTAAAATCAACTCAACTCAACTCAATAAAACAAGAAACTGGCCCAAAAGTCGAGTATGGTTATTAGCATACTTTTGGAAACCGTAACGAAATGTAATACCTTATTTTTTTTTTTACAAGCTTGTGGAAACAAAAAACATATACTACTATTCTACCAATTATCTAGAGGTGGATGTTCAGGATATTTGAGTTCTGAAAAATGTAACAAAAAATAACAAATTGTAAATTATCTCTGTTATAAAATATGATATTTTAACTGTTTGACTACCACTGCGTACGGCTTGTTCTGGCTGGTTCCAACGGCTGAAGAAGAAACATTCTTGCTTGGCAATGGCCACGAGAATGTACGAATAATTCTGATCGGGGAGGCCCGAAGTCTACGTGTTGCTGTGACATCATTGGATCACGTAACCTTTGCAAGCAATAAGCAAAGCATGTTCGTTATGCCATCTGTTCCTGACAGTGTGAACACCTGCTAATTTGTGAGACGTGTGTTTTTGTTCTGGGATTCGAACCTAGGACCACGTGGACACGAGTCCAACGTTCTAACCACTAGCCACTAACCACCAAATGTTAATTACAATGATGTTAAAGCAATTATGGTATTAGTAACAAATGTACCGGTAGTCGATAATTTGTTTGCACTCCTATTTGTTGCCTAATACTCTCCATTTAACATGGTTGTGAAGTTCTGCACTCTATATACAGAGCTGGTATTCAAGAGATTAATATTAAATTTTCGTTAAAATTTGGAATTACATTTTTAAAATAAGCTCCTAGCTACGAGTATACCAATAGCCAGGGTTACCAAATTATATGCTACGATAAAGAGGACACATTCTGTATTAATAAAACGAAACTGACCAAAGCACAAAATATTATATTAATACAACTTATGTATGAGTTTCTTCAACTTATCATCGCCTTGGGGGGTCTGCACGGGCCGGAGTTTTAACCCGAGTCCGGCCCGGCCCATGAATTTACAATGTGAGCTCCGACCCGAGTCCGAAATATGTTTTAACATTTAGGCCCAAGCCCTTCCCGAGCTCGTGTCATAATCAAATGAGCCCGAAATAAGCCCGAATTACAGAAACTTAATAATTAACGCAAATTTTGAATTTTATTTACAGCAATTAAAGGTTTAATTTTGCCGTTGTGCTTTAAAAGTTCTCCAGAGAGAACGGTGCAAGATATATATCGCTGTACAGCATATTTACAAAGTTTGGCCCAAAAAGGTTGTATATTTAAAAATTTACAGCTCGAGCCCGGCCCGTGCCCGAAGTTATATATGCGTCTTAGGTCCGAGCCCGGCCCTCAGGCTCGGCCTGAGCCTGTGCAGACCTCTATCGCCTTCGTCAAACATGTTATCTGATGCATCTGATAAAGACGATGTTATTACATTCCCGAAACAGCTACACTATTTTTAATTATATTATAGGTTTGGTGCTTTGGTTAGTTTTGTTTCATTAATGCATGTTGAACACTTCCAAAACTACCTATAATGAACACGTAGACTATACAAGGACACCTCATTTCCAATATTGATATTTGAAACTAAACGCTCTAAGAAACGTATTAATTCCATCAAACGCGAATATATTGTCCATCATAAAATCAAATGCAAACAATGCTGAACTACAAGATGAAACAAGCGACATCGTATGGCCTTGTGAGTATTACCAATCTCAAAGCACAGCAATACTGTCCATAGGTTTCTTCAGGGTACTCTCGTCTCCTTCCTCATTCTCATTCCCCCAATTATTAAATCATCTTTCACTTCCCTTAGCCATCTGTCTCCCTTAGCCTAAAGAATGTAAGTGTGGGAAGTTAAACTGATAGATTTCATTTCATTTTCAGAACACAGTAAGCTCATTAGTCGTTCAAACATGCGACTTATTCTGTTTGGCACTTGCTCAAACTTATTTATGACAGTACTTGTAATAATTAACAATATCATTATCTTTTTTCTTCTAAGAACCGGAATATTATTACCGTATTTAAAGAAAAGGTAACTGGATGCATTTTCCAGGAAGGAAAAGAAAATGACATATCCGGGCAAAAGAAGACGTTTGATAATCCTGTCTCTTATACAACAATTAAAACAACGTTCAAAGCTAGAATACTATACAATAACAAAATATAGTGAACGTTAAAGATCTGAAGAAGCAATACTTTTGTTCTATTTGATTGGAAAACATGTATAAGACTAAACAGAAGACAAACATTATTATGTGTTTTGTATTTACCACTGCACGTAACGACCTTTGGCGACGCCAGAAACAAGAGCTAGATGTTATTTCCGTCTTGTAACGAAGATTGTTCCAATAGTGGTATTTTGTTCCACGCGTAGGCGTCACTAACAACACGAGACGTGAAATGTTATGCTTTCTATTCCAGACGTTGCTCCATACAGTGCACAGAATGGTGACATGAATTTCATTTGTTTAGGTCAGATTAAATAATGTATTTAAAACATGCCGCACAGGGATTATTGCTACAAGAATTTGATTGTATGATTTGTCAGTGCATAAGATAAGAAGTACACTTGAGTATTGCGATGTGCTGACCACACATCCTCGGGCTTAAAATTTGAGCTTAGTCTTTCTCGAATTTATGGCACAGAGTGTTTTTTTATATTTTTTTTTCAGTTTCCCCAGAATCCCGAAGAAAGTTACTTCTTTTGACCAGCTATAGTCCGCCATTAATTCTATTTTGTGGAATGTATTATTATTATTATTATTATTATTATTATTATTATTATTATTATTATTATTATTATTATTAGTAGTAGTAGTAGTAGTAGTAGTAGTAGTAGTAGTAGTAGTAGTAGTAGTAGTAGTAGTAGTAGTAGTAGTAGTAGAGACATGTTACAAGTTAGACATTGTCTGCAGTATTCCGCTGGCCACAATTACTTCCCCAGTGTCTATTCTCAGTCCTGGAAAACACAGTTGAACGAGTAATCTTCGAGCCTGAGGTCCAAGTAATCGTGCTACTAACATTATACTGTTTATTCAAACCTTGAATCTGTTGACGATAATACGTTCTTTATAACATGGAAAACCTCATAGACATTCTTACTTATCTAATTAATTTATTGAAATTCCTTTACGAATTTTGGAAATTTCTTGTTGTGGTTTCTGACCTACGATGTTTCCTTTACCTACTCCGTAAGTCGTCTGTGTACTACTCCGAATTCCAGCTTGGTAGAGTGTTTGGGGTTGTGATGGTATGGTCTTTTAAGACCTGAATCATTTGCAGAAAACTGCTCGTCCCTATCTAATACGATCTATGGCGATAAATGTTAAATACGTAAATGGTTAATGGGAACCACTTATGGATTCCATAAAGGGTAAACCGAGGAGATGGAGCTTATTCTTAAGATGCTAAATCAATTGAAAAAAAAATCTTGATGTTACTGCTTTTGCTCTACGGAAATCAGTATTGAAACCAGAATCAATAGTAAATGTTAACCAGTTCCTGTTATGTTACAGCGTTGCGGATACTGATGATATGTTCTCTTGAGACATTGAACCAATTGCAAAAAAAAAAAAAAAAAAAAAAAAACCTTTTCCCTATCTATTACCATTTTTGTACTTTGACGATGAGTTTTGAAACCAGAAACAGAAAATTTGAACCACTTTCGTTTTAGACAGAGGGTTAATTAAGAAGATGAAAGCTAATTTTAAGACAATGAATCGATTGCAGACTACCATTTCGATATCTCTTTCCGTTTTTGTTTTGGATATCAGTATTGATACCGGAAGTAATATTAAATTTGAACCACTTTCGGTTTTGGTAGAGTGTTGAGATAATCATGCTAAATTACCTTGAGAAGTTTGTCAAAAAACACTTCTCGCTACTTATTACCGTTTTCTTTCTATAAAGGTAAACATTGAAACCGTAAATTACTAATTTGAAGCTCTTTCGATTTAAACAGAGAGTAACCGCAAGAGATGGAAACCATCTTTGGGACGCCCAATCGACTGGAGGAAACCATATCTCGATAATTCTAACCATTTTTGCTCGGATATCTGTCGACAGGCGGATGGACGGATGGGCAAAACCGTTGTAAAAGACTTTCGACGTTTATGCATAGGGTAGTTTAGAAGCCTAAAAACCAGGAACAAGTAATGATTTTACACAATAATAGTAATAATAATAATAATAATAATAATAATAATAATAATAATAATAATAATAATAATAATTATTATTATTATTATTATTATTATTATTATTATTATTATTATTATTATTATCTGCAAAAGGATCTCCGTAATAACACAACCTGTAAAATTACTATTTACTTTTCACTTTTATGGACTGTTACTTTATAACATAGTTCCGAATTTATAATAAGTGAGTATATTTCACAGTGTGAAACTACAGTAGACTTCCAAACTATCGGAATTCAATACTGAATGTTGAAGCAGTGCATTTATAACTACGGGTGCAATGAAGGAATTTGATCAACTATAGGACCTGTTCCACGGGCGGTGACTCCGTATGAAAATGCCATTATTCACTATGTCATATAACTTTTTTTTTTGGTTTTGCTCTATAAAGATCAATAATGAAACCACAAATACTAATTGATAACACTATCGCTTACAGTTCCAGTCTTCTATATATAAAAATGGATGTGTGTGTACGTGTGTGCATATTCCAGCATAACACTGGAACTCCTGGAGCAATTTCAATCAAACATAGTATACATATTAATTACAATCTGGAAAAGAGTACTTCTTGGGGTAAAACTTTCCTAGCACACCCAGGGAAAGGAGGAGGAGGAAGACACATAATATGATCCAAAAGACGTATATTAGTGTAGAATCCATAGCTCTCAGATTCCATGAGCTGATTGGTGACAGTTCTGATGCATTTTAGGTCCAAATTTAGGTCCCAGTAAGAACAAAAGCCCCTAGCGCACCAAGGAGGAGTAGGAAGAGTGACATTTAAAAACGATTGAAAACGGCCGATATTGGTGTGAAATCTGTGGATTTCGGGGTCGGTGAGATGAACAGTGACACTTCTGATGCCTTTAAATCCAAATTAAGCTCCCGTTAGTACTCTTGAGTGGGAGGAGAATTACTGTAGAAAACTTAGTTTTCGGGGTTCCTAAGTTGATTGATGACAGTTCTAGTGCCCTTTAATTCCAAGGTCAGCTTCCATTTGGGACAAGATCCATAGGATCCCTAGAGGAGGGAATCAAAGGTGTAAAAATGATTAAAAACTACCGATATTAGGTCGAATTCATAGTTTTCGGGGTCGCTTAAATAAATAGTGACACTCGGGATACCGTTTAAGTTCGACTTAGGTTCCCCTTTAGCAACAAGGGAATTAAATATTGACATGATAAATGTCGAGAACGGGCCATAACTTAGTGCCGGGTCATAACTTACAGGGTTGCTAAGTTGTTGGTGGCAGACCTGATGCCGCTTAAGTCCGAGTTGAGCCCCCAGTGGGGTAAGACTCCCATAGCATCCCTAGGGGAGTGGGAGGGACTGACATAAAAATCATTAAAAAGACGGCCGATATTAGTGTCAAATCCATAGTTTTCGCCGTCCCTAATTTGAATGGCGACACTGCCAATACCATCTAAGCCTACGTTTAAGCCCCATTAGTACCTCTAGGGTGGTGGGAAGAGGTTGGCATGTAAAAATAATCGAAAATGATATTAGTGTTGAATCTATAGCTCTCGATGTTGCTGAAATGAATAATTATACTCCCTATAGCGATAAAGTCAAAGTTGAGTCCTAATTAGCATGGGTCTGAGAAGAGGTGAAATGTCTGAAATGACTGCTATTAGAGTTGAATCCATAGTTTGGGTTCGTCAATATTTTAGGTTACAATCGCAATGACATTTAATCCCAAGTTTAGGCATGAACGGGCATGTTAGCTGGATTGTGAATTTATAGGAGCAACACCCACGACATTCGATGCACATCTATGTAGTCTATATTTAGGTGTATGCATATGAGTTGTATATTCCAATGTTACGCCGAACGTCTGGAGCAAATTTAGCCAATATGACTTTCAATCTGGAAAATAATATAGTGGGAGTAGGACACTACAAAGGATGAGAGTTGGAAGGAGTGTCAAATGAAAATAATACAAAAAGAACGCATATCACTGTGTATTTTGTGCTTTTCGGTGCCGCTGAAATGAATAATGACGCTCTCAATGCCATAAATTCGGAGATCTGACACATCAGCAGAAGGCGGAGGAGGAAGGTGAAAGATAAAATATCGAAAATAAATTACATTTTTTGTCGAATTTATAGTTTTCGGGCTCAGAACAACTTCCGATACGTTTGAAATGACTTCTGGAAGATAATATCATATTAGTTTAATTAAGGGTGTATTTTATGTGGGAAAGTGTTTCACTATTTAAGCCAGAATTAGAGTATCTTCTGTATTTTTATCACTACAATTTCATTGAAATAAACATTCTAAGGCATAAGGGTTTCAAATCTTTCCCAAAATCCTATTCACCCATGCGAATAACCGCGTTTCGGCTACTAGAGGCGTAAAACTTAAAGTGAAATGCATTTTTTTCTACGAATGAATTCTAATCAAAAATTGATTATTGCTATCCATGTTCGTTTTACCTATTATCTGATCAGTGTCGTAACCGAGAAATTGTATACTTTTGTTACTTTCGGTTTAAACAGATAGAAAAAAAATCAAAACAAGACTCATTCTTGGGGCACTGAATCTGTGTCAGAATACATTTTTAAAAATATCTTACCGTGTTTACTTCATGGAAATAAGTGTTAAAACTGAAAGTAGTAAATTTCATCTACTTTCATTTTCATTGAATATTGCAGGTAGTAACATGTTCTCTTGAGAAGCTGAATAGAGTGAAAAAACACTCCTCGCTATCTATTTCCTTTTGTGTTCTATGGTGTCAACATTGAAACAAGAAAAGTTTATTTCTACTACTTCAAAGGGTTAACGGAAGATATAGAATATTTTGGAACACTGAATCGATTGTAAAAAGCGCACTTTTCAATATACAGTATACCTATTACCATTTCCGTTGTATGGAAACCAATATTGAAACTGCAAGTACTAACAAATCTCTACCAATGCTAGTTTAAGTGAAGTGTTATGGATAAGATAGTATTCTTCTTCAGAAGTTGAATCGATTCCGGAAACTGTTTGTCGCTATCCGCTACCATTTCTGATTTGGCGATCAACATTGAAATCGAAAACAGTTGATTTTTACCACTTCCAGTTTAAATAGAGGGTTAACAGAGATGGAATTTATTCTTGGAACTATGAATCGATCGCATGAAACCACTTCATAATATTTCTTACCCTTTTGCTCTGAAAATCAGTATTGCTAAATATCGACAATTTCTGGCTTTGGTTTAGTGCTATGTATTATGACGATATGGTCTCTTGAAGCACTGGTTCGATTACAAGAAACCACTTGTCGCTATTTACTACCGCCTGTGTCCAATGGCGATCAACGTTAAACTGAAAATGTTTGATTTCTACTACTCTCGGTTTGAAAATGAGATTTTTAAGTTTCACATTCCACGATTATGCTGGCAAGGCTTAAGAAAACAGTGACGATCAGAAATGAATGAAAATGGTGGAATGAAGAAAGTAGGAGGAAACGAGAAAAATCCGAGAAAACCCACGCACACGTTGTCTGTCCACCTCAAAGCTCACTTGGCGCGAGCTGGGCACTCTCAGTTTGAATAGAGGGTTAATTAAGAAGATGGAGCATATTGTTTGGACAGTGAATCAACTGAAAAAATCCACTTTAACTTTATGAAAATCAGTACTGAACCCGGAACTAACAATAAATATCAAGAACTTCCAGTCTCGTTAGATTGTTTCGATGCGTGATGGTATGTTATCTTTTGATGTTGAAGCGATTGCAAAATACCGCTTGTCCATATCTCTTTGTGTTTTGTTCTATGATAATAAACGTTGAAACCGGAAACTATTGAATTACAGTACTTTCAGTTTAAATAAATATTTAACGGAGGAGAGGGAACCTATTGTTTGCACGCAGAATTGGATAAATTCTTTCATCCTTTCGAATCACGCTTATGAATGTAGTTGCTTGAATATTTCCAGAGTTGGTGAGGAACATTTAAGCCACTACACTGGCTATAAACTACAACAAACTTCCGCTCCTACAGCTTCCTGAGATGTTTTTCACATCGCATGACGTAATGCTGGCTTTCAGCATATAATTATTTGTCTTATGGACCACGTTCAGAAGCAACTTATTGCCAATGTTATGGTGGATGGCTAGTTGAGACTAGAGACGCTAGATCTCAAGAAACAGCAGTTTTTTTTAATTAAAAAATGTTTTTACACAGCTTTTTTGCTGGAAAATTTTGGTCTCTTTACAATTATTTCAATTTTAATGATGATATAATAGCGTATTTCACTTTTATTTTCCCATTATAACAGAAAAAGAACACGAAATCACTGCATTTTGAATAAGACAAAGTATGAAAAAATTCAAGAATAAAAGAAAATCTGTCATTTGATGGGAAAGAGAAAGTAAAACTCGGTGGGCACTGTGGGTTTTCTATTGTTAACGAATTGCTTATAAACCTATTTGATGAACACATAGCGACAAAAATGTTTTAGTAAAAGTTTAATAATGCTAGAAATAACTTCTTTTAAAATGTACTAGATTTGTGGAACAAACCTTTCGTTTTAAATGTATAAATAAATTAAAACTTCATTATAACTAGAAATAAGTTAACAGTTATTGAGACCGTTAAAATTCGAAGGAAAGGAACTTTAAAATGTTGTCTACAAGTTTCTTATTTCAAACATTTGGACACGATAACGATAAGGAAATAAGGGATTATGTGACTTATGAAATTTTACTACTGTTCTAAACCAACAGCATACACAAAATAGCAGGTTGTAACTTAATATTCTATCAACTGAATCTATATTAGGGTCTAATAGACTGAGGCTCAGGATTAAGTGTTTTTGGAGCGGAGAAAGAGGGAAAGGCGAAATTTTATATCAAAACAAAAATGGTTTCGTACCATATTTTGGTTTACAGTGCTATTTTCTTATCAGACAGTTTCAATTTAGGGAGCCACTGAAACACATACATCAAGATCTATTACTTCCAGGCTCTTGACAAGATAGGCAACCAACTAGACATATTGTATTGTTGGTTGCATAACTTGCGCATGATAGCCATCAAATGTTAATTTGGAAAGTAATCAAGACTGCTATTCCGAGACTGAATGTAAGACTCGTGAGTACTGAAGGTTTTAACCATACTTTTAAAATTTCAAATTTAATTTAAATTTTATTAAGGAAACAAAAGTGGCACCCAAACAGCAGTCATAATAAGCAAAAATAAACAAACATTTCCGCTTCTTTTCCTTCCGTTTCTTTTAATAATACAGTAGGAAGTCGAAAATTCAAACTAATTGGAACCACATGTAGTTCGGATTTTCAAATTGTTCGGATTTTCGAAAATGATCAAGAAAATGCCATTTAGGCTCAAATGTACTGTATGGTATGCTCTTTTATCGATACAGTGGTTATACAATATATACAGTAATACCGTATGTAAGGCTCCAATACCGTATGTAAGGATATTTACATAGAACCTGCTCGTACACTAAATTGCACTAATCTTGTACCTCACACTTAAAACTTAATTTGTATAGGACACACCAAGGTCAATGCCTCGGTCCGCCGACGGACAACCCTATTGTTTGTTTATTGCTAACGCTAAGACAAAATATAAAAAAAAAATCAAGGGACCGCGTTCGGATTTTTGACGTTCGAATTATCGATGTCCTTCTGTAATAAAAAAATCTGCATTCCCAAAAGGAAGTTTTATGCATCTCTAATTGGAACACACAAAATCACTGTCCATATCACGCAATGACGATAGATTTTCCTATGCTGTCGATATGTTGTTTCCGTGTAACATTCGTTTTGCCAGTTCCATTGAAGTCCGTTTTGGATGTGGCTTAGTCGGTGATATACAGGTGCAATCACTGGAATTCCCAATCAGTACGTCATGACACACTGGTGTGACGCGCAATCCCATAGTGTGTGTCGCGAAATGTTAGGGTTTAAAAATCATCAAGCGTCTAAAAATGAGTTTAAATCAATTCTAAGATAGATTGACTGAATCAGTGAACCCTCCAGCTGTCAAAAATGCTGAGTATTCTTGTATAGCCACTACTTTATAGAATAATATAGACTTACACTATTGTAATTTATCGCAAACATCAAACAAGTATGTCGCAATTCCGTGGGTGTTCAGTAAAGTGTGTTGCCATTCGAGGAAGTCTAGCAACCGCTGAACTATAGCATTCACAGTAAAGCGCCGCATAGGAAATCTGTGTTTGAGGCCTTTTAGTCCAACTAAAGTGTGCATCAGAAAGTGCTACTGATTGTTTTCTTCTGGCCACTCTTCCTATTTGACGACGTGGTTGTATCCTAAGTTTTGTAGACAGTCATCTCTTTAGACACTGTCCCTCGTGACACATGCAGCACACTTGCCATATTAGTCACGCTCACACCACATAACTCAGAGCCAACAACTTGCCTTCTTTGAAAATCAGAGAGGTCGCCTACTTGAAACTATCACCTTCTGCCCAGTTTAATACACACTACCGTTCTGCTGCCCTCGCATAGTGCACAGTTTAGTATAACACACCATCATCGACAAACCTGCGCTTCGTCACCGCTTGACCATTGAAAACCCTAACGTGTTTCCAGCTCCAGATTGTTCTTTTATTTTGATATATCTTCACATAGCCTACAACGATTTTGAGTAGATACTATGCATCTCTGGATGAAATTTTGAAATATATGTATCTAAACGATGAATTGATATGTTGTGTAGAACAGCACCACATATACTGAATAGCCATTCACAACACGCGGCCATTGCACTCCGGATCTCGGTTTGATTACCACCGCGAGAACATTAAAATTTATACACATTAGGGTGGCTCGTATTCCACCTTAAATTGTTGATGCAGGTAACATATAGTCTCGGTGCTAAAAAGGAACGATAAACTTCAACTAAAAACAACGATCTTATACTCAATTCCGTTCTTATATATCCACTTATTCAAAAAAAAAAAAAAAAAAAAAAAAAAAACTGTCCTCTTCCAGCGCCCGTCACATTGAAAAATGCTTTTACTTAACCAATATCCTAACTATATATAAAACTACATGAATACACTGTCTTACATAAAATAAAGGTGTACTTCCGGTTGGCATGATTGTAACTCTTTGGGACTAGTCCACAGAAAAATTGCAAAAATGTGAATATTTTTAATTTTCAGGGAGTCTAAAAAGGGATGAAAAAATCCCCATGTTATTTAAATGGGCCTTTTTTTACCTATAATCTCATGATTTAGGTACTTGTAATTTGAATAAAAACTTGAAATTTGGTATGCTCTATATACATGTAGAGCTCTATATACATGTTTAGGTACATGATCTATAGAATTATTTTACAAAATCACTAAAAATTTAAAAAAAAATCCAACTTTAGAGTGGCTTTATGGGGAACTGAAAAATCTTTCCCATTTTATTTATATGGAACATCTGTTACACCTCCAAAAATCTAGGCACTTCCGGCAGGATTAGAACGATGAAATTTGTCATGATTGTAGCCTTTCAAGACTAGTCCACAGAATAAAAATGCTACAACTTAATATTTTTAGTTTTAGGAGTTCTAAAAGGAATATCAAGAAATTCCCAATGCTATTAAGTATGCGTTTTCTTGGGCTATACAATCTTATTTGTAAGTAGTTATAATAGGAAAAGAAACTGTAAATTCGGTAGAATTTGCGGTTTAAGAGGTGTGAGGCCATAGATCAAGCTAAAATGGGTATAAGAGAACGTGTTCGTTACAGTTGTTTTGTATCAAATGATAAGTCCATACATGGTGAATGACAAAATAAAGGCTACTGTAAAAAGTGTTTGCCAGTGATTAAGCAGAGCATTAAGATGAAAAGGCTGATAGATATTAAATGCGAGGATGTAGGCCGAGCAAATTCGGGGGTCTGGGGGCGAAGCCTACAGCTAGACAGAGGCTAGTCTTCCGAATATGCAGTACGGGCACAAATTCTCATTACCAATAAGTACGTGATAATTATCTATCTATCTTGATTGATTGATTGACTTTGAGTTTTACGTCCCGTTCAGCAGCGAGGCTATATGAGACGTGGACCTACTGATTAACGTGGAATCCGAACCACATGAGCTCCCGCCGGGAATCGAACCCGGGTCTCCCGCGCCAAAGGCGCGTACGCTAACCGCTTAGCCACGGAGGAGCTCTATCTATCTATCTATCTATCTATCTATATCTATCTATATCTATATCTATATATCTATATATCTATATACATACATATATATATATATATATATATATATATATATATATATATATATATATATATATATATATATACCTTTCCGTTTAATGTACTACGATTAAGCCCTTTAGGCTAAAGGAAACGTATGATTAAGGCAAGTGAATGATGATAAAAAAATCGGTTTAGTAATGATCTGGGAGGAAACAGGAGTATCCCGGGAAAACCCAGGGACACGATGTTGTCCACCACAAACTTACTGGTCGGGGATCAGACCAGGAACCCCCGGACCAAAGATAAGCGCTCTACCACTGAGTCGGCGCACCCCCAGCATAGAATAAACGTTTGATAATATACTGTGGAAATTTATAAAAGGTACCGCAGCAAAATCAAATTACGATAGCATTGACGAACTGAAAGATGTTGTGAGACAAGCTTCACACATGTTACGCCAACATCGTTCAAAAAATAATCGCAGTGAATCTGGCAGCTTATTATACTTTGCCTTAAGAGTGATGGTGCACAAACTGATCACTTGGATAATTAATGATTTATAGCACATGAAAATATCGCAAATTCATAGTACGTTAACTATAACAACTACTCCAGAGAACATTTGTTATATTTTTATGCATATGATAGGGGTGTTCAGAATTTGACATGTGTAAATATACACACAGGGTGTTAATGTACACAGTCGACAACACTTGGGAGGTGAACTCACTGATAGAAACAAATAAAGAAAAGTATCCTGTAAACATTTCCTTGGAACCGCTTAGTTTCAGAGTTACAGACTGCCAAAAGAGTGAAAAATTAACTTTGGAGGTGAGTATCTCCAGAACTGGTAGCTATTGAGTTGAGACGGCATGTTGTAGATAGTGGGCTCACCTTTGTCATAAGAAGTACTCATTTGCTCGGCCTACGGCCTCGAACGTCATGCTTCATCCATCGCTTCCTTCTTCGCACGGCAAGAATACGTTTGTGTCATTTGTCTTTGCAAAACATTCAAATCCCTTCTCCCCTTAGAATAAGCATTTCAATTGAAATTAGAAAGATAGAAGCGTATGTCGACCAAAGTGCAAACTGTATTCAAGGTTGCAAGTCAAATAGTTCACATGTTTTCTCCTGCTGAGATTGACAACCTCGAAGTCATATATACATAGTTTGTTTGAATGAGAACTTTATATATCAAGTTTCATATCCCTAACGTGTCTTTAATCTTAAAGAATGTAAAAATGTGTCTAGTTTACAATAACAATTGCAACCTCCACTCCTATCTTCTTCATTACTAAGGGAAACATCAAACGAGCTGAAACACGTGTTTAATTATTTTAAATTAAATCCCTAAATATCAATTTTCATATGTCTAACCTTAAAAACACAAAACATAGAAGTCTTCTTTTAAAAATTGTAACTCCCATTCTTTTTTCCTTTTCCTGTGAAACACATTTTAATTATACAGAGGTTGTTCAGACTACATTTGGCCAATTTCGACTTACCTAAAAATTTAGAAGAATCCATGGCGCCAGGCCCGTATGTGCTCGATGTGTTTCCCTTGGTTCCTAACAATAGCCCGACAGCATAATTTCTACTGTAATAGGCTTCTCTGAAGAACTGGGAGAGGAATCTTGCCCATTCCCTTTGCACAGATTTCCAAAGTCCTTCCACTGTTGTCACACGACGTTTTCCCAAAGCCCGCTTCAGCAATCCAAATCCAATATTTTATACGACTTGCATCTGGAGATTTAACAGGTACCTCATTGACAGCTATCACCTGTATACCACTTGCCTCCTCCATCTCTCTGTAGAATGCGAGGGACGATCGTGAGGTATGTGATGAGGCCTTGTCCATGTGAATGCGCACCAGATTGGCGTCATTTCCGTACATTGTTGGAATTTCATGCTCGTAGATCGGCCGCATGATCTGCTCCTGAAAATACTGCGAATTTATTTTGCAGTTCTTCGCCACCCTACGAATCTCCAGTTTACCTCGGTAACAGTAGCCAGTAACGATCATGAACCCTTTTGAGAAGGATTCTTTACACACATGGACCCACCTTCTGAAGTTCTTGGCGCCTTTCTCTCGGCACATGACGGCTCTTGGTTTACCGCAGTAGGAAAGGTAAATCCATGCTTCATCGAGCGTTACGATGTACATTCACCTTTGTTTTCCCAGATACCGTTCGTACAGCTTCCGGGCGCTACGCTTTCGTTCTTTTTTTGTGGGCATTCGTGAGAAGATGGCCGCGAGCTTTCATGACTTTTTCCAGCTTGAGTTGATGGTGTAACGTCCGGCTCACAGTATCCAAAGACACGTCAAGACGATTAGCCATGCACCTTTGTGTTGGCGGATTTTCTTGCATTGCTATTTTGCGAAGTTTCCTCTGCATGGTGGAGGTAGCCTTGGTGCATTCCCGCTTCCTAGGCAACTTCGTTGGTGATCCAAATGTTGAAGCTTCGTAGCCCTTGTACTTTTTAATAACATTTTTATTCCACTTAAACTGATGTTACAACCATTCTTCTTGCACTGTTTTCTATTGACCGAAAAACTAAATTGGGCGTTATAAAAAGCCGCAACATAGCGATCCCAAAACCGGCTTAGTTTGGGCGGCATTGGTCACATAGCGGAAACCCACACACTTGGAAACAAATTTAACACAACACTCACAACAATGATCCTGTTTTATGCGTTATTGTCGTCCGCGCGGAAAAACAACTCTGTTCCCAGGAAGACACTGCACAACATTGCAGGACGTTACGAGCCAGGTCGGGTGAGTCCATTCTGCCCGGGAGGAGGAAGAAACGAAATAGGCCAAACGTAGGCTGAACAACCTCTGTATTACATTAAAATTCTAAATATCAAATTTCAAAATTTCATGTCTCTAACCTTAAAGAATTTAGATATATGGTCATCAGGTTTTAAGAATTGTAACTCATCTTCCTTACTCCTGTTTTTTTTCTCCCTATTATGGAAAATATCAAAAAGCTGTAAACACGTATCTAATTATTTTAAATAGGAAGTCCATATACCAAATACAATATCTCTACCTTCTGGAGGTTAGGAGATAAGGACATTTTACTTTAATAATTGTCACCTTTATTTCTCCATCTTTCTCGTCGAACTTCTAAAAATCCTTCCTTAGAGGTACTTTAAGTCAGAAATCATATTCCCTGTTAAAATTTAAAGTTTTTAGTAAACGGTTTGGATTGGGCATTGATCAGTCAATCAATTGCTAAGGACTTATTTATATATGCATATACAGGGTGAACCACTTAAAATGACCGTTCGTTGTAACTTCTTAACTAATTGACAGAACTAGCTAAAATTTTGTACCAAGCAAATATCAAAATAAGTCAAAAGTTTGAAACACTCGCTAATATCACTAGGTTAACAGTGTTGCCATATCAAATAAAGTTTGAGTTTTAAAATAACACTACGTCATATTATTAAGTATTTTAAATCTGTATGTAAAACGAAATATTAATATACTACATTTTCTATTCAGTGTTTCCAACTAAGGATGATACAATATCACAAATATCCAAACTTCATAGGGCTCTATAACAGTAATAAAGCAAATGATATGAACGAGGTATAATATCTAAAGTAACTTAATGTCGGACACTTTGACTATAATATGATGCATTTCGGATGAACAGGAACAAGCTTACAAGATATTGAAAAATTATTTTTATACATGCTTTATTTCGAAGAAAAGTGCTAATATAGGTATTATATTTGATAAATTGGATACAACAAAACAATCACTGTGTGATTCACAGGAATTTAACTTCGCAAACCGTTCCGGAGATATGATAAGCATTGGTAGAGTTTTCAACTCTGCTTAAAATTACGAATTTGTAAGATATGTATAAAATGATTAGTTTTCTATTGCATCAACGTAATGATAGTATTTGGTAGATATAATTACAATAATTTTAAACAGTGTTGCAGACCTTATCTATGTTTATCATATCCCCGCAAATTTTTGAGACATCAAATTGCAGTAAACGTCATTATGATTATTTTGTCAGTTGGAAACCATCCTTACTCCTTAGAAACTCTTTACATGCAATGGTTTTCTTAACATGTTTTTGAAATAAAGCCTGTAAAAAATCAATTTCTTGTGACTTTTGTTCCTATTTGTCTGAAATGCATCATATCATGGTCATAGTATTCGACACTGAGTTACTTTAGATATGCACCGCCTCAGTTGCTTTATTACCGTTGTACAGATTTGGATATTTCTGATACTGTAGTATCCTTTGTTAGAACACCGAATAAAATTGTGATATTTTAGTGTTTCTTTTTACATGTAGAACACTTTATATTGAGATGGGAACACTGTTCACCTGATGATATTGTCGAATATGTCAAACGTTTTCTGCCTTCCGATATTTGCTTGGTACAGAATTTCAGCTATTTTGTCCATTATTTTGAAGTTACAATCTAGGAGTCACTTTAAGTTTCTCACCCTGTAATTCAACATATATATTACATGTAGCAGTTCAAACTTCAATAGAGCTTTTTAATATACAGAGTGGTCCAAAAGTAGGTGTACAGTCCCGTACTATGAAATCTCATTGCTCTTAATACCATTTCTTACTGTTATATATCAGCTAGACTCTAGACTCAATCTCTTTATAATTTATTTTTAATGTTTTTTTTTACTTATATCTTAAGCTCGGAACAGCCGAAACAAATAGATCTATAAGCTATAATATTATACTTGATCAATGCAGGGGTGTATACCTACTTTTGGGCCATCCTGTACCAAAGCTTTCGATGCACGAATATACTATCGACTTCCACGAGTTTACCCAATTCAATATGGCGGATTGAGAAAGAGTGGAATTATTATTATTATTTTTTTTTTTAAAGTTGGATTAGAAACTTGGTATACGTGTTGTTTTAGTACATTGTAAAGGAACATCATATATGTTTCCACATTGATTTTAGATTTTAAATAAAGAAATAAAGAAAGGAAGGAAACCGAGAAAATCAATATTATGGACGTAACTGGAGGAAGGAAAGTTTTCCCTGAACTATTGGAATACAAGGCAACAAAAATATTTTCTGTACATAAATAGTAAATATATCCATTTTTTTATTTTCGTTAAACATAAATATTTAAAAAGAAACAAAAGCATTGAACGTTGACATTTGAAGCCACTTTAATATAGGGCTATATAATGTATACTTCTTACTCGCTTGTACAGATTCAATACGAGTTACCTTTAAATCATTGGAATGAGGAAGGATTGTGGGATGAGGTATTTCCGGAATGTCAGTAAATTCAAATCCTTCTGCTCTTTCTTCTCTTCTAAGTCACAAATTGGTGGGTAATATCCAATGGTGGGATGGGATGTATATGTGTATGATATCCAATTACCTTTATTTGATAAAATGAATAAAAATATGCCAGTGATAAGAATATTGTACAATGCTGCGTTGCTCGTATTTTTTTTCTTGCAATGATTTACGTCACTGGTATATTTTTTTCAGGTAATCATTATACGTCTACTGCCTTCCTGCGATAAATTGGTTTCTTCAATATTATATTTAAGAATCTTCTAATAGCAGGTATGAGAATCTATCTACATAGAAACTCGTACCGCAGTCGCCCATGCAATATCTAAAGTAATAAATAATAACTATTTTTTTTCTGAATTTTCCTCCACTTCATCAAAAGATGAGATATTATGCATAATTAATTGTAAAACCATTAAGCAAGTATTTACCTATAACAAAATCTGATAGTGATTGTTTAATATTGTACAAATAACATAAATAAATAGCCATATACTGTATTCGTGTTGAATTCATGCTTCTCTTAAAGGAAGGAAGCATATCGTGTCTCTCGAATTAAATCTGAAATCTTGTAAACATCTAATGTCTATGAATAAGATATTTTTAACGATAGTCACAACTTCAAAAAGAAGTATATCACTGTATATCCCCTCACATAATCACAACCCGTCTTCAAAAAAAGATCACAGATCGACATGAAAAGCAAAATAAGCATCTTTACACTATTAATCTATATATATACAGGGTGGTCGTGCATGAATGTCGGAAAATTCGTGAGATGAATCTACAGGTAAAAACAAGCAAAAAATGTCATATGAACATTGGGTGAATGCGGCTTCGTTTGGACGCTAGAGGCGTCTGAAATGTCACCTTCCGAGGCGGCAATTTGCAATATCTCAAGAACGGAGAGAAATACGAATGTCGGGTCAAAACATATCAAAGGAAACCCCATCCGAGGAATCCAATTATGCATAAGTGGTGGCGAAACAGTGGCGGCGCTAGAGGGGGGCACAAAGAAAGTGAATGAAACATGGAGAAAAGTGAACAATTTACTCTGAAAAATTGTAGGAGGGGATGTTACTTGGAATATGCAACAACAAATGTTAATGAACAAAGGCAACAACGGCTAGTCTGTAGGGACTTTATGAGAGGCGGATTGTAGGAATACAGCATCTTTGTAATGGTGAGAAATAGGAATGTCGGGTCAAAAGATATCAAAGGAAATGCCATCCGAAGAATCCAATTATGTATAAGTGATGGCGAAACAGTGGCGGCGCCAGGGGAAGCACAAAGAAAGTGAATGAAACATGGAGAAAAAAGTTGAAATTGGTGAAAACACAACTATTTGAAAGCAATCAGGAAACAAGGAATACAACTCTAGGTGTACTGTATGATACATGTCCGATGACAGAGGGCGCATAGCTACAGTAGGTGGAACAAGGGGGCGTGCAGAGCGTCGCGTAGTAGTGTTAGTTATAGGAGTAGTGAAACCGTGGGTAACGAGAGCGTTCGCATCGAAGGTGCAGAGGACAGCACACAGTTCATTCGTACTGAATGGGGTAATGACAGTAACAGCACAAGTGTTTTAGTGCTACAGTCTACAGGCAGGGCAGTAATCCATGTGTATGTGAATGTGGTTTACTTTGTGTCGTGTGAAACAGTGCTGATGTTGACAAGCTCTATGTGTAATGCACCACAATGAATAGGGTAGTATACACTAACGCCGAAATGGCAGATATGCATTTGATGTATGGCTTAGCGGAAGGTAATGCAGAAGAAGCACGTGGGTTATATGCGGAACGCTACCCAGATCGACAAATTCCAGCACCGGGGATGTTTATTCGTATTCATCAGCGATTGCGGGACACTGGGTCATTCCTTCCCAACACATACATTCCGAGACGACGACGCGTTCGAACACCCCCCCTGGAAGAGAGGGTACTCCGACATGTGACCCGGAACCCGAGTATTAGTACCCGACGAATAGCAAGGCAGGAACACATTTCGCATCAAGTCGTGCTAAGCATCTTGCATAGTAATAATCTCAGACCATACCAAGTACAACGAACGCATGCTTTATACGATGGTGACTATGAAACCCGACGACGTTTCTGTCGTTGGTTATACCGCCGCTGCCGTGTATCACCAGCCTTTCTAACACAGGTATTGTTCTCGGATGAGGCATTATTCACACGGGATGGCATCACAAATTTCCACAATGACCATCGATGGGCACTCAACAACCCGCATGCAATTGTAGAGACGAAGCATCAACAGCGTTTCCAGTTGCATGTGTGGGCTGTTATTATTGGCGACAACGTTGTGGTACCACATTTCTTACCACAGCGATTGAATGCGATATCGTATCTCCAGTTTCTGACTCAGAACCTACCTATTCTGCTTGAAGATGTGCCACTGAGGACACGGCAGTGTATGTGGTTTATGCATGATGGCGCCCCTGCCCACTCAGGTCACACCATTCGTGCATATCTGAACAAAACATTTCCATTCAGGTGGATAGGTCGTGGTGGAAGACAAGCATGGCCACCACGTTCACCCGACCTGAATCCCCTAGATTTTTTCCTCTGGGGTTACGTGAAGAGTCTCGTGTATACACGGCCTCTGCATGATGTTGAAGATCTTCGCCAGCGTGTATGTGCTGCATTTGCCACATTACGGCAAACGCCAGCGATATTGGCACCAGTCACACAATCCTTACGCCATCGTGTAACTGTCTGTCTCGAAGAACAAGGAGGACATATTGAACAGCTGCTATAGAATAGCACTATGTTGGCCATGGTAAGTACAATACCTCTTGTTTTTACAGTACACTGGGTCTCATCTTCCATACGTGTTTTTTACGATCTGCACGTTTCATCACTAAGAGTGTTTGACAGTTTCTTTGCAGCTCCCAATTGCCGCCACTGTTCCGCAGTACGTGTGCATAATTGGATTCTTCGGATGGGATTTCCTTTGATATCTTTTCACCCGACATTTCTATTTCTCTCCGTTAAAATGATACTGTATTTCAACATTCCACCTCTCATAGTGTCTCTACAGCGTAACCATTGTTGCCTTTGTTCATTAACATTTGTTGCTGCATGTTCCATATAACATCCGCTCCTACAGTTTGTCAGTGTAAATTGTTCACTTTTCTCCGCATTTCATTCACTTTCTTTATGCTTTCCCTGGCGCCGCCACTGTTTCGCCATCACTTATACATAATTGGATTCTTCGGATGGCATTTCCTTGGATATCTTTTGACCCGACATTCCTATTTCTCACCATTACAAAGATACTGTATTCCTACAATCCGCCTCTCATAAAGTCCCTACAGACTAGCCGTTGTTGCCTTTGTTCATTAACATTTGTTGTTGCATATTCCAAGTAACATCCCCTCCTACAATTTTGCAGTGTAAATTGTTCACTTTTCTCCATGTTTCATTCACTTTCTTTGTGCCCCCCTCTAGCGCCGCCACTGTTTCGCCACCACTTATGCATAATTGGATTCCTCGGATGGGGTTTCCTTTGATATGTTTTGACCCGACATTCGTATTTCTCTCCGTTCTTGAGATATTGCAAATTGCCGCCTCGGAAGGTGACATTTCAGACGCCTCTAGCGTCCAAACGAAGCCGCATTCACCCAATGTTCATATGACATTTTTTGCTTGTTTTTACCTGTAGATTCATCTCACGAATTTTCCGACATTCATGCACGACCACCCTGTATATATATATATATATATATATATATATATATATATATATATATATATATAAAATTGAAAATCGTTATGTTTGTGACTAAATCTCGGTCAAATTTGTAACATGGATGAGGTTCGAGGCTGGGCTGATTTTAGGCTATTCACTTTGACGATAAAAATGAGGGGGGAGAGGGGGTATATAAAAATAAATAAAACTTAATAACTCCTGAACCACTCGACCGATCTTAATCAAATTTTCGACATAGATGAGGTTCAAGTCTGGGATCGTTTTCGTGATTTAAGTTTGAAGGAGCAACGTAGGAGAGCAGAAGGAGGCGGAGATGTATAAACATCAATTTACATAAGACTGAGAGGGAATACTTTT
Source organism: Thermobia domestica (assembly GCF_964235325.1). NCBI lineage: Eukaryota > Metazoa > Arthropoda > Insecta > Zygentoma > Lepismatidae > Thermobia > Thermobia domestica. The sequence continues at coordinate 148,846,211 of NC_137459.1, read as the reverse complement.
GTAACTTAATAACTGTTTAACTGAGGTTCGAATTTGGAAACATTTTGTAATTTCACTTTAACGGTAGATCCCAGGGGTGGGGGAGGGAGACGTATAAATAAAAACTAATAAAACCTAATAACCTTTGAACCACCCAACCAATCTCGAACAAATTTTCCACATATATGAGGGTCATACCTTCCGTGTTCTTTATCGTTTCACTTTGACGAGCCAACCTAAAGGAGGGGGATGAGGAGATTTATGTAAAAAAAAATTAAAATGATTGCCTTTATGACTTCATCAATCTTGAACCACCCGGCCGATCTCAATCAAATTTTCAACATACATGAGTTTCTGGGCAGGGATTATTTTAGGCTATTCTTTTTGACGATGCAACATGCGGGAGGGGGAGGGGGAGAGAAAATTTAAAAATGATCAAAAATAACAGATATTAGTGTTGAATCCATAGTTTTCGGGTCCGATGAGTGAAACAGTGACACTTCTGATGCTGCTTCTATCCAAGTTCAGCCTGATAGTTTGGGAGGGGGAGAGTACAACGTAGGGGAGAGGAATAAACATTTAAAAATGATCGAAAATTACTAATATTAATGTCGAATCCATAGTTTTAGGAGTAGCTGAGATTAACAGTGACAATTCTGATCATGTGTGCCCCAGCACGGAGGAGGGGGAGGGGTGTTATATATAATAATAATCGAAAATTACCAATATTAGTTTGTAATCCATAGTTTTCGGGATCATTCAGATGAACAGTGACATTTCCGATCCGGTTTAAATCCAAAATAAGCCCCGCCACTTGGTGAAGGGGGAGAAAGAGATATAAAAAAAATGATCGAAAATGGCCACTATCACTTTCGAATTTATAGTTTTCTGGGTTGCTTGGATGAACAGTGATACCTTCGATATCCTTTAAATTCAAATTCAACCCTGCGACCTGGGGGAGGGGAGGAAGAGATATTTAAAAATGATCGAAAATGACCGATATTAGTGCTGAATTCACATTTTTGGGGTCGCTGGGATGAACGATGACACTTGCGATGTCATGGCCCGTAACATGGGGAAGGGGAATATATATATATATGTTACCGTCAGAACCCGAAATTAGGTAAAACTAGAATTTCCTAGTTAAAACTAGTTTTCTCAAAGCCGCTTCGAAAGAACTAGTATTAACTAGTCAGTACTAGAATTTACGATGTTAGTTAGGTAGTTCTAGTTTTTACTATTTTTCCTTCTAGTTAAAACGTGTTATTACTAGTGAAAAATAGTATTAACTGAAATGTGTTACCGTCAAAACCCGAAATCTGTTGAAACCAGAATACCCTAGTTAAAACTAGTTTCGTCAGCTTTTCGTATTAACTCAGTATTAACTAGTGAATTGTAAAATTGACAACGCTTATTAAGAATACGTAGTTTACTATTTATTTTCATTAAAATACAATATTACTAGTGAAACCTGAAGAAATGTATTTATTAAGACACTTAGAAATAACTTTTCTTTTGCACAAACATCATAAATGTTTCTATATATTTCTAAAAAGTATTATGGCACTCACAATATCATAGAAATCCTTTGTTTTTGCACTACCTTGCGAAATATAAGCCCTCTTGCATGCATAACATGTGAATCCTTGTCGTTCAAATACAATTCCATAGAAACACTTATTTATTAAGAAATACACAGAAAAGACTTCCGTTTTGCAGAAATATCTGAAATGCTTTTGTATGTTAGCACAAGGTAAAATACGCAATACTATTACACTACTACTTATTCAATTCGGTGGTGCCAAAGCCAATCTACTGACGTAATATTGTATATTTATTATGAAATACAAAGAAAAACGTTTTTATTGCTAAAACATCTGAAATGTTTCTATTTGTTACCACAAGGTAAACTATCATGGCATTTTGAGTTGCAGAGAAAACCTTTCTTCTTGCACAAGCATCTTTTCGAAATACATGCTTTCTTGCACACACAACGTGTGAACCCTTGTGGGGTTAATGCTGCTTTCCTGGCTGCAGTTCTCAACGAAATTTCAGTATCTGGTACTTCGACTGGTGTCAGGAACTGCTCGTGGCAAATGTCGAATTCAGACCTACAACAGACACATTTTGTTTAATCACATGGTGTGGGAATCCTGAATCACTTATATAAAAAATAATAATGACTTTTCAATCTACACTAGTCATAATTAGTATTTCAGAGAAACACCGGTAGTTAATCTGCGTATTTCCTACAAAAACGCCTATGCACTAAAGCACATTTCACGAGTACTGGCTTCACAAGCTAAACAACAGTCTTTTACCGGGGTCAAGTTCGTGACATGTTATCAATCTACTGGTGAGTACACAGCAGACAACAACAGATGGATTACACATTATTAAATCGGTTCCGGAAAAACATAATGGACATTATAACAGAAAATTATTTTGACATAAAATGATGTGAAGAATCTATCATTATTTCGGTTAATAATAATATTACAGATACGTATAAAACACTAACATCTATGGTTAAGGGTGTTGACCAAGCTCCTCCCCATTAATTTTTCCGTTTTTTGAAGATTGTGAGAAGTTGTAGGTCACTATCACCATTTTGGAAAGCAAGTAAGACAGAATTTAAGTAATTCTATGATCTAAAAGGATCAGCGCTGTAAACAATTTACTTTCTGTATAGAAATTTGAATAGCTGTGAATAATGATGTCACACGCTGACTACTCAAAAATCTAAACAAAAAAATAAGTTGTTTACAGGAATAATCCTTTCAGATCACAGACTTATTAAATTCTATCTTGCTTGCTATCCAAAATTGTGATAGTGACCTACAACTTTCCACAATCTTAAGAAAAAGAAAGAAAGAAAGAAAAGAAAGTGGTGGGGAGCTTAGTCAACAGCTTTAACATATACAATATAGCTCTTAATTACCGAGCGGACATAGATCAGTTGGTAAAGTGCTGGCTTCGCATTCGGAACGTCGCAAGTTCGCGTCCAGCGGCCTACCATCCTGACTGAGGATTTCCAGCTTTTATCCCTCTCATACCAATCAAAGAATGTGATAGTACCTATAAAACTAGGCCTTAACCAACTTCCTTCCCATATGCTATCTCGTACCCCATCCCGGCGTGTACCAGAGATGCTTAAAGGCCTTAAATGAAAATGCTTAAGGCCTTCTGCGGGCGTGGTCGCGGGCTCTAAATCCCGCTGGGAGCCCTCCGTCTCGGATACAAACCCGAGCAATGGCTCGGATCCCACTTTAACCTGTAGGTCCCGTCGGTAGAAGCTCCTTAGCTTGTTTAGGACGTTAATACAAATTCTATCAATAAGGAGCACATAAAAGACAGAAAACTTACCTGCAATATAATTTATCCAGCTTCCCATCCTTGGTTCCAATCTTGTGCAGATCTTCATTTTTTTCTAGAACAACTCCAATGACATTCCGAAAATCCGCCTTTGCTCTGTCCACATCCGGGATTGGTATTATGACATTATCTCCCACTTCAACAGGTGGATGGGTGGCATCAGAGATACGTTTCATTTTCTTGGCCTGCTTTGACAAATTTTCACGTGCTTCTTTCCTGGATCATGTGATATCAACCGCACTAGGACCAGCCTCATATTCTCCTTCATCAAATGTTTCATGTTCACTCAGGCGCTCATTCATGTCCTCAATAATACTCACGAGGTTGTCCTCATCGTTTATGTTTTGGAGAACATCTGATGACAGTGCTGAAGTCGTAAGTCCTACTCTTGGCTCAATGCCGAACATCGCACGGTATGGAGACTGTTTTATTCCGGAATGATAAGCTCGATTTTTCATAAACTGAACAAAGCGGAGACCATTTGACCGGTTTGTTGTTTTATTATGATGCATCCACGAGGCAAGCATATTTTCTACATCTTGATTTGCCCATTCTACTGACCCTTGGCTTTGGCTGTGCCTGGGCTTTCCGTTGACTAACTTTAACTCAGGCCAGAGTGTCGTTAGTTCCTTGATGACAGAATTAACAAACTCTCTGCCATTATCAGAATGTAAAATGCAGGGGGCACCAAATGTCAAAAATATGTCTGTCAGTTGGTAGGCTACTTCTTCAGCTCTTTTGGTTTGCAGCGCTCGCAGTAAGACAAACTACGTCAGATGATCCTGGTATACCATGATAAACTTGAACTTACGATCAGGGTGTGCTTGCATGTCTATCAAGTCCACTTGACATCGGCTGTTCATTTCTGTGTGAAGTATTGGCTTAGAAACAAAGCCCTTCTTTTTCATACTTTTCTTCCGTTGACATGTTTCACACATTGACAGAAAAATATTTATCATTTGAGTCGTAACGTTGGCATATTTCCTAGAAGTTTCAGCTTTCATTCTATCTCGACCTCCGTGTCTTACAGCAACATGTGATGCTTCAATAACATCAAAGATCTCCTCGGCAGGTAAGTAGTACTTCACAGGCTCACTATTCGACACCAGTTTTTTTTTTTTTTCACCAATTTCCAAAACATTAAACCGTTTCAAACGTCTGTACTGTAAAGGTGTTTTCATTGCAGCAGATTTTGCCTCTTCAACTTCAGTTAAAAGTTTACTGTAAACGTCCTTGGTCATTGCATTATAGTGACTGTCTTTTTCATTTTCCAAACGAATAATTTCTTTGAAGAATCTTTCCTTCAAAATTGTTTCTTTATCGGACTGACTCATTACAACGAATAATCACCTCACACTTCCCGAAACACTAACACACGCGTAGACACGACAAGAGAGACGCACCTGCACACTTTACAAAGGCTCCGAACAGACTGAGAGAAAACAAAACATTACTTTCCCAGTAGGAGCAAGTCCGAACTTGCAGAAACACTGTTAACTGATCCATTTTGGTCAGAACTAGTTTTAACTAGTAAAAACTGTATATGATTCACATTATATAGTCTTTTTCGTTAATTCCAGAATTACCTAACTAACATAGTAAATTCTAGTATTGACTAGTTAATATTAGTTCTTTCGAAACGGCTTTGAGAAAACTAGTTCTAACTAGGAAATTCTAGTTTTACCTAATTTCGGGTTCTGACGGTAACATATATATATATATATATATATATATATATATATATATATATATATATATATATATATAATTGATCGAAAATGATCTATATTAGTGTCGTATCCATGGTTTTTGGGTTCGCCGAGATGATCAATGATCTTTCGGATGCTGTTTAGATCCACACATGAGATGCGGAGTTGTGCATTTAAATTTTCGCTTCAACCCAGCGAAGCGGGTAATATGCTAGTAATTACTTTTTAAAAAATCGCAAGACCTAACTTAAAATAAGCTGTTGATCTGCCACTTGTTAACACTCATCAAACTATCAGTAAAAAGCCATGGATGGTTCTCCAACGAAATACCATCAGACTATTATAATTTAAATATTAAACTTAGTTTCACCAGTCTATTCGTTCTCATTAAAGTGTGTATCTACCATCAAGTAATTCATTAAACTTTAATAAACTTTGTAAAATTTTGGTAAATAAACAAGTTTGAAGAATCTTGCAAGTGATCACTATGTTTTAATAGCTAATTTGCTGTGGTGATAGGAATTTGTACGCACTAATCCTAAGTGCAATTTCTTGTTTACTACTTTTTATTTCATTCAGATTTAATTAGAGATTGACGACATTTCTAGAATATTTTCAAAATTATAATTTGCTCTGCTACTTTCAATGTCTCAAGAGGTGAATACCATTCTCATTTCACAGACATTTGCTTGTGCGATCCTATTCTAGTTGTCATATTTGTCTAAAGTATGTCTATATATATTTTATTTTCTAAACCTAAATTCTTTAACAATTAGTTATACGGACCTTCTTTTGTGCTGAAATTTATTAACACGATAATCACCAACTTTCTTCGTTTGTCTTCAGATGATCGTAAGTGTGCTAATTACACAAACTGCTGCTGCAATTACACGTTACAGTATTAAAACATTTAGATTTTTTTTCTTTTGCGTGTTAGTGAAACATTTGTTCATATTTTAAAAATTTCTTCAAACATAGAAATTGCATAGCTGAACGTCCTGTTTTACCCTCATTCACTTTCCTGTAATATTTTTAAACAGCACGATCATTACTAATCTCTTATACTCTTTTCATCCAGTTATACATCGCGCTGTACGATGCTCAACTTACATATATACAATGAAAGCTTTAACTTTGCAAGATATATTCTGCTATACCATGATGTTTGGGAAAGTTCTTTAACCCTCGCTCGGCCAAGTCGGGTACTTAAAGTCCCGCAGATTACTAGTTTTTGAAATTATTTTCTGTGTTTTTTCTTAGAGCACTGTTTCCTTAGGTATGTTAATATTTTCGAAATGTGTATACGTTCATGTGATGGCCATTCCCACGAAGTTCCTAGTTTATCTGTTATAAGCGAAAGGGGACCTACACCATCAGGAAGTCGCGGTCGGCAAGAGAAATTGCCGCCGTCGACAGTGCCAGGCCGCCGGTAGACAGCCAGCACCCGTCCGCGGCGGCACGACGATCTACTTGTTCAAAGCTGCCGACCTTTTGAAGAGGCGGCAAACGGTCGAAATTCGTAAAAATAAAATGCCCTTTGCCGACTCTTTGCCGACTGTTGTCGATCGTTTGAGTCGGCAAAAAAGTCGGAAAGGCCTCTTTCAGACCCTCTGCCGAACCCTTATGCCGGCCTCTTTTCGACGGCGGCGCCGGCACATTTAATGCTCATTTCCGGCTGTTTGCCGAATGTTCGGCAAGCCAAATATTCGACGGTGGCGCATTATATGCTCCTTTCCGGCTGTTTGCCGACTGCTCGAAAGGACCTCTTTTCGACGTCGGCTTCCCGATTCTCCCACAGGCGGCTTCCGACCTCCTGCCGCCGTAGAAAAGTGGCCCTTTGCCGACTGAAATTCAACCGTTCAGGAAGGCAATTTCATCACCTTTTACATTAGTCTTGCCTAAGTCTTCCCCCATGCTATGATTATGGACTTTTCAGACTGTTGTTTTCACATTAACTATTTAAAAAGAATTTTAATGGTCAATGACTTTCTAAAAATTTTACAAGTGCAAGGGTGACACCGAACTGGAAAATGATATTTACATAAAAAGGAATAAAGTAAAAATTATAAATAAAACTATTTTAATAAAAAGTATGTGGTGGCGGAGAGATTCAAACCGGGCCTACCACTCACTGCGTTGACGTTTTTCCCCTGGAGTACGGAATTCTGCTTTGAAATAACGTTCTTTTGATTGTATTATAGAGGTGCAGCCTGTATACCGTCTCGCTTTATTAGGTATTTTTGTCATAATAAAACGTTGCGGCTCACTTTCTCACTCTATTATGCAACAACTATTCACAAAAAGACGAAATCAAGTTATCACCTCTAGCAGTAAGCCAGAGCTCTTAATCTAAAATTATCCAAACTAACCTAAACTAAAATTTTGGAATTATTGTTGTATCGCAGGACCAATTTGAAAATAAAAAAAAAGTACCAAAACGTATTCCAATCGGTTATATTTGGTTGGACTAGATTAAGTTATGTTCGATTACGTTATATTAGGCTAGGGGCATAAAAACAACAGTGCTAAAAACACAAACCAATCTATACTAGACAGGGACGGATCAGGACGGACTTCTGGGGGGCAGTGAGTCGTAATACTACCACTGAGAGCTACTCTTAAGAACTCCAATCTCTGGAATTGGTTTTATTTATGTAAAAAATAAGAAAGTTTCCTCTTTTGCGGAGAGAGGGGGCATTCGCAATCATACATATTTCAATATCACTTGTTATGGTTTCATACTAGTAACGCATCAATTGTAAACTTAAAATACAGCTTTCGTACACTGTGCAGAAATACATTACCGTTGAGTTAGAAGCCACTTACCTTCAAAACTAAGGCTTGTAAACTTTTGCAATTTCAGTAAGAAAATCGTGTACTACAGTTTCTTAATTGTCGCTTTTTTAAAATAAAAAAATGAAATGAAATATTTAAGTTTTACGTCCCACGCATATGCCGGTTAGGCTAAAGAAGACGGTGATGATGAGAAATGAACTAAATAGTGGAATGAAGAAAGTGGGAGGAAACGGGAGAACCCCGATAAAACCCACGAGCACGGTGTTTGTCCTCCACAAAGTCCACACGGCGCAAGGTGGACCCCAAGCACTGGAGGTGAACTATATTTTAAGTCTCACTACATATCTTCTTCGCAATTTATCCTTTTTTCATTCAGATTTTATGCGCAGCTGTTACACTTCACAGCTGTTACAGTCTTTCTGTGCCTCCTATATGCCAATCGAACCAGGAACCCCAAGCACTGGAGGTGAACGGTCTACCACTGAGCCACCGCGCTCCCCTATTTTTTAATAGTTCTATATGACTCACACATGATATATCATTCCGTTGACATACACGCACCATTTTCACACTGCCTTTCGCGCCACTATATCGTAAAAAGTGTTCCTCTTCGCGAAATAGTCTATCCGCCTACTCATACAGTGAAGCTTACATCGAAAACAACCACTTTCTTAACTTTCATTATTCCCATTACCTGACTTTCACTCATTCTTCCTGACAAACTTAAAGAAATTCTCCAATTGACCCGGTAAATTCCCTAAAATTTATTCGGAGATACAGCAATTAACCCAAATCTAGTACCTTGAGTCGTAGCCTTACCCACTTATTCTTATTGCGTGTCGCTTTCGGGCGTAGACGAGAGCGATTATGCAATAGTAACCCAACGTTCTATTGCGCGAGATCACGGGTATCTCTGACGGGGAGACGAGGGGGACGCGTCCCCAATATTTTGAAGTACAAAATATTCAATATTGTATTCTAATTTAATTTATTCACTAAAGACAGAATATCATATAAATAATAATAATAATAATATTTATTTGGAATATAATATTCACGCTGTGAAACGATTGTAATCGAAAAATTAAATGAAATGAAATATCTGAGTTTTACGCCCCACGTTTATGCCAATGAGGCTAAAGGAGACGGTGATGATGAGAAATGAATGAAATGGTGGAATGAAGAAAGTGGGAGGAAATGGGAGAACCCCGAGAAATCCTACGCACACGATGTTTATCCGCCACAAAGTTCACTTCGCGGGGGCTGGGATCGAACTCGGGACCGCAAGCACCAGAGGTGAACGCCGGCCACTGAGTCACCGCGGCCTCTACGATTGTAATCGAGTTCTTGATATACCTGGTCCGTGAAGGTAGCCAGAAGGGTAACAAAGAGAATCGAAGTTAATAAACAGGTTGGACTAGGTAATACAATTTAAATCACTTTCTTTGATGTCCCCCCAAATTTTACACGCCAGAGACGCCAGTGCGCGGGAACATACTATAACCGAATCTTTTTCATGTGCAGCAACAATTAACATGTGTAACACATCATATAAAATTTATGACAATTTGATATGTATACGCATAATATTAAATTAACTCACCACATATATATAGCGCTTCCACTTCGTACTCAGGCCACGATTCCTCAGGTATCACATGGAATACTATTAGCCGGTTAATATTTAGTTTATTCGTCGTCTTCCCCACCAGGAGCATTTACACATCATGTTTTCGTCATATTTGTTTAACCAGCAACTTGGTACAGTTGCCAATGAATGAACATTTTTATCACACAAAAACTTATTTTCTCACTTGTAAACTCACCTTCACTTGACTATAATAACAACAAACTTTGTTTGAAGCAGTCCACCCACACTGCTACGCCATGTAACAAATGAAGTACACGGACCGAACATACAGGCAGCGCGACCAGACGACGATTTCTCCAATCAGTTTTTCAGCGGCAAAGGCGGCTCAGCGCCTTTCCGAGCATCTTTTCCGAGGTCGGTCCGTCTGCTGTTTGCCGACCGTCTTTCGACTCCTTTACTTGTCGGCACCCCGCCAGCGTTTCGGCGTCTTTCTGACAACATTTGTCGCGGTTGGCCCGTCCGCTGTTTGCCGTCTTTTTCCAAAATGTTTGTCAAGGATTCTCTCGTACTTGTAACTTTATTTTAAATATTTACTTCTCATATGTCCTTAACGTGCAGTCCCTTTGTTACATTTCTTTTCATATATTTACTTTCTTTATAGTCTGCATGCCCTCAACGTTTCGAAGTCTTTACAACCATCATTTGTCGCAGTCATTCCGTCCGCTGTATGCCGACTTTCATCCGACTCCGGTTTCACAAGACATATTTAATGGAATTAGTGTCCACCCAAAAGAATAAACATTCGGACAGCTTCAATTTTTACTTCATCATTAAAGATTATCAGGCTCTATTCGTTTTCCAAAATTCGACTCGTTACCGCTGGTACGCGATATTGAAACATTAGCCGACGTCGTTTTTCAAGAAATTGCCGGCAGTGCCTTTTGGCAGTCGTCGTCCGACTGTCTGCCGACTGTTTCGAGATAGCTTTGTACGAGGGAAATATAAGTCCTAATTCGTATTTTAGAGGAACAAATTACCTTCTAGCTCTCTTTGTTTTCTTTTGGTGAACTACTCTGTTTTTCCTCGTCGCGATCGAAAATCGCGCGGAAAGACGACGGTGTCCAGCGCCGGTAATCCGACCGCGGCATCTGGTCGGCATGGACAAATTGTCCGATTGTAGGCGGCAGGATCCTGATGGGGTAAGTTCCCCCACGATATACCTTCACGTCACCTAAAATATTGTATTCACTTTTGGTTATAGTGGAGGATCCAAGGTACTCCATGAATATTAATGATCTTTATGATGATTTATTAAGTTGCTGATGAAAGGAATTAATTACATTACGAAGTACCCTGATTGGAGTCAGTTCTAGTGTCCCCGTCAGAAGGTTTTCAAAAAGGAACTTTGCAAGGAATTACTTTTTCCATGTTTTGTTTTCCACATGGAAGTCACTCTAAGTTTATCAAGGTAATGTTTTATATTTTTGTATTACAAGCTTACGTTTAAGCCATGAGATATCAGAATAATTTTTAAGAAAAAAATATTAATGATTCTATATGATCAATACGAAGTTCATGAGAGCGCTTGCTGTATAATCGGGGAGTTCCAGATTCGAATTCCGGGCTTGACCATTATAACTGAGACTTTCACGCGAAGGTATTTTTCCATTAGAATTAGCAGTATATCTTTATGCCCACAATAGCTAGACAGTGGTGACTGATTATAAATGTATGACAGAGATATATAAAAGGTAGATATATCCACGTATAAACCAAATCACACGGTACAACAGCACTAAAGGGCTAAGGCCTGACATGCGGCTTTTTTGTGGGTGGCACATAGTTAGCATAACGCTATTCTCAGTAGCTTTATTGGTACCGATTTGTCCTCAGAGTTTCCCTTGGTACTCATTTCTGGACATTGGGGTTAAAAGCTCCTCGTATTCACCCGCAGGGAAACGAACCCGGGTCACTGGATTAGCAGTCGGACGCTCTATCGATTTCACTACAGGCCATAGATATATAAACAGATGTATGTATGCATTTATGGACGGAAGAACGTTAGGAAGATAGATTGATGGATGCAAGCATGAATTGTTTGCACATAATATATGAACATGGAGCAATATAGGAATAGTCATACCTATATATTATAGTTATCAGAAGAGCCATAGAAATGCCATTTCAGAGGTTTTGATAATGTATTTTATTGGAACAAGACTAAAATATATGCCTGATGATTAAACTGAAACAAAAACACAGAAGGAAATGAAACGTGGAAGTGCTTCATATGCGACAGAAAGTAGGATACAAAGTTAAAGGTTAAATGCGAAACCTGTAAGCGATTGGCATGTAGGAGGCACAGAAAGACTGCAACGACTATGAAGTGTAACAACTGTGCATAAAATCTGAATTAAGAAAGGATAAATTGCGAAGAAGATATGTAGTGAGACATACAATATAGACAGCAACACAAAAAATGTATTACTAAAACTTTGTTATGAAAGTAATGTTTGGAGTTACATGTATGTTATGTGTATGTTATCAAGTCAAAATAGACACTGTAACAGGAATTGTGTAAAGAAAAAGACGCAGTAAGAACAAATTTAATACAATTTCTAATTGGGTCACTTAGGTCCCCCACTTCATCGTCTATGACATGATTTTGAGCTTGGCTGTGCGAGGGTTAAGAGACAATTATCCAAATTGTATCCATTTTACTTTCACATTGATTATCGTAAAGACTTTGTTTCTTTAAAGCTTTGTAATATTTTAAGGTAAGTAGAAATGAGACCTCAAGAAACATCCAGAACATCACATCTTTAAGAGGTAAGAATAACTCAGTTTAAGATACAATGAAAACTTAAAAAAAAAATCATCTCACACAAAGTTAGGTTTAATATTGTTTTGAAGAAAATGTAAAAAAGAATAATTCTAATATGTATTAACTCTAATAAATAATACTGTCAGTCTCTGCATGGGTTCGGCAACAAGTGTTGGATCTTCAAGAGATGTATGATGTTCATTGAACAATTTACCAGTCCATCGATTATCCTGCTTGAATACATGATTAAGTTGACAAAGAAGAGAGTTTCACTTAAAAATCAACGTTATGAGATCACATTTATTCGCATTTAAGTCTCAAATTAATTCCATTGAATCATTGATGAATAATTATAAGTTTGTAATTAGCTTATGAATTTGTTGCACATGTAAATTAGTAATCTCATGAATACATGATTTCTTAAGCTGCGTTCAATGTAGTCTGGTTTTCCGATAATGATAGGGTAAATAATCAATTACCTGTTGAAAAACTAAATATCTATGTCTATCGTCTCATAAACGAAAGCTCGACATTTGTTTATATTCAGTTCTAAGCCAATAGAGTAAGCAACGAATTTACTCACATTCTTTCATGACTATGTTGTTTAATTTGTTTTCCTTGGTTTTCCTAAAGAACGCTTTCTCACGTGCTTTTCAAACATAGTTCAATTCACATCATGTATATTTCCTATGCAAGCCACATTATTGAGGCTAAGTCCTGCTATTTTTCAAATTATGCTTGAGAAAAGAGTCTGAAGTGGTTGGTATTTGCTATTATATTGAAGGATATTTGCATTAGATAGTTAATAAAACCGCACGATACCACTGCTAGAAGAATTTTATAAATATCATTTTGTTTTGTTACAATAAGCATATAAATCAATGTTATCGAGCAAATCATTATAAACATCTGTACAATTAAATGGCAATATATTTTTGATAAATATTTTTAAAATAGTCTGCTTACAAAACGCAGTAGCAAAGAAGAAAATAACGGTTACAGTAAAAATCGTTTGGAATAGAATGCGAACATCAATATTACAAACTACCGTATTCTTCTTCCCCACGACTTTCAAGAAAGGAAAAGAATATTGTCAAAAGAGATGCCGAGAAAGTAAGTGAAAAGGAGGAATTTAAGTCAGAAAAAAAAGTTCTTTAACTTTTTGTGGCGCACAATAAAAAATAAAAGAAAAGAAAGCAAATAAAATGAAAAGGAAAGATGATAGATGAAAGAAAAACACGTATCTTTTCCTCTATCACATTCATTTCTCATATCTAAACGTCATCACAAAGGGAAGGCTGAAAGAGATGAAACTTCTATAGCATTGGAAGGTATATATGGATGTAATTTTCACTAATAGTTGAACAGCAGTCTCATGAAGCATTATAAGAAGCGATGTATGGTGTATCTAAGTAATATGATTCGCTTAATACTATTCCACAAGTAATATATTACATCTCGTTGCACTATTTCTGACTTACAAGAATTAACTTGTAATACAAAAAGTATGAATATTATTATCTTGGAAGATTCATGGGAAAGATTTCTCTTTAATATCGTAAAATAAAATCTGACCACATCAGAATATAAATGAATAGTATTCATGAAAGTTATAGACCCTAAAGATCTTTTCAGAAATAGGCTAGTAAGCCATTTGGTAAACACATTTAAAAGGTGAAATTTTACTTGAAATGAAACTATTTTTTAGAAACAATTACTCCTTTCCCATAATTTCTATCTTCAGCGCAAACGGAGAGAACCAAAGTGAAGGAATTCTTGCCCTTGTTAACATGTGGTACCACCATATGCAATAAAAATGTCGCGTCTCCTTGAAGTGATATTTTATCAAAAATAACTCGTTTTACTTTATATATTCGAAGTTTTTGAGGGTTTCAAAATGATGAAACGTTACTGACAAACAAGAACGCATTAGGGGTGGGTCCAGGGGGTCCGGACCTCCACTGAAATCCCAACTTTTCTGTAAATTTAGCATACTTTTAGGTGTCATTTTAAAAACTTTTACAATAATTTATCCTAATATTGAAGTCGGACTCTTTAAATAGCTTTGAACCGCTCTTGAAATAAATTCCTGCATATATGCCTGCTGACAAATATATTTTCAATATATTCGTTAAATAATAAAGTAAAATAATTAAATTGGGAGCAAAAAGCTTCAACACGGGCTAACTTTTGCCCACTGCCAATATTATTAGAAGTTATATTAATAGCAAAAGCTCCTAGTCAGTGCTGAACCTTGAACTTCAGTCCGAACAGCAAGCCTATTATTTACAACTACATATGAAATACGAGTTGGAGTATTTTAACAAAACTTATCCAGCCTTTATCTGGCATGAAATTATTATATACACCAAACTGCACTCTCCTAAACTGTGTATCTAAACATGGCTCTACGTATCTACGAAGCAATGATTTTTTTTTGTCTCGAAATATGTGAGCAGGAAAGTCTAACAGCCAGCCATTTTATTTAAATCGTAATAAACCCTTCAACCGTGCGTTGACGTAAAGACGCAGCTTGGTCAACAGCTTGGTAAAGTGTTGGAAGAATGAAATCTCGATGTTCGTAGGTTCGAACCAATCCACTCACCAAAATATTTTATTCTTACGTAACGATGAAATAAGAAAGAAAAAATGTATAACCGTAAGACAAAACTTCAGCCAAGTCTGAAAAAAACAATACTAAAATAGTAACACAATGACGTCAACCAAGTATAAATTATTTCATGTAGCGTTTGGACGAAATTACAGCTGTCAGCGATTGTAGAAGTTAAAACAGGCTGATAGCTGTAATGCAGTCTAGACTTCTGAATGAATTTACTTCCTGAAAACTTCAGTCTCTTCATTGGTATGCAGTTAGTCATGGTAAAACCTTTCAATTGGAAGTTAAATGAGTTCTTACACAAACTAAAACAGTTTTAAATCAATAAATGGATATGTGTAAAAGTAGGTGTCTCTTATCCGTAGTTCTGAGTTCCTTTCACTTTGAAGCGACAAACGAGAGAAGAAAGTATGGTGATCGTCAACGAATTTTTCACGTATTATGGCCCCTAATACCGAAAAAAGTTATTTTTCGATACACGTCCGTCTATTCGTCCGTCAGTTCGCTACACTTTTCTGCGCACTTGCCTAGAGGCCATACCGTTCAACTTATCTGCACCAAGTTTTAGTTTAAAATTTTCATAGTATTTCCTATAGTTCTTTATTTCCCTCCTACTCCCAAAACAAGGGTAGTTTCCTGTACGATCAAAATAGAAAAAAATATTTTCTCATAACTGGCTCTAACGATCTTGTTTTCTTTCTTGTTTATAAATCAATATTCAATTAGCAATCCTATTTTGTAGTATAAGGCATTTATCTGAGAAAAATCTACCAGGGATAGCTTATGATTAGGGGTGATATTTTTCTCAGTGAATTTCTCAAAATGGAATCAAGCGTTTTCGTTCATATTTCATAAATAAATATTTCAGTACTAAACTGACAATACGGCATAAATTATTTGATCCGAAAAATGTACGAGGGGTAATTTATTCTGAGATTTTTCTCAACGATTTTCCCAAACACGACCTAAGAGATTTTGTTTATATTTCATAAATAAATATTTCATTAATAACAAGACATTATGGTATAACTCATTTGTCCTAAAAATGCAAAGATTAGTTTATTCTTGGTGGAGTGTGTTGTCTGGGCAATTTTCTCAAAAACGACTCAAAAGAGTTTATTCATATTTCAAAAATAAATATGTCATTAATAACCTGACAATATGGCAAAACTCGTTTGTCCTGAAAAAATATGCGAGGGGTAGTTTACTCTTGGGGGTGCTTTTCCTCCACGACTTTCTCAAAAAGAGTCAAGCAATTTTGTTCATACTCTGAAATAAATATTTCATTAAAAACCTAATAATACGAAATAACTCGCTTATCCTGAAAGAATCCTCAAGAGATAGTTTATTCGGGGAGTTATTTTTCCTCACGATTGTCTCAAAAATTACCCGGACAATTTTATTGATAATTCATAAATAAGTATTTCAGTAATAACCCTATGTTTTAATATAAGTCATTTCTATGAAAAAAGTCATTTCTATGGAAAACGACGGATAGTTTATTTTTGGGGTCAAGATTTTTCATGACAATTCTCTCGAATGACACGCGATTTATTTCTAATTTCGCAAATAATTATTTCCTTAATAACAAAAAGTATTTCTTAACTCTTTATCCGAAACACAAGAGGTATGTTACTCCTGGAGTGTTATTTTTGAACGATTTTCTAAAAAATGACTAATTTGATTTTCTCATATTTCATAAACAATTATTGGATTAATTGCTCTATTATATGTCTAATGAAAATGTGCTCAAAGTGTGAGTTAGTTTTGTAGTGTGGATTTTCTTCAATCCAAGTTTCTTATTCGATAATCTGATATTCGATGTATTTGGATAATATGATAATTTTATTCGTATTATCCAAACATACACTTCAGTAACAACTGCGACCAAATACGGTTAAAAAATTGAATTGAAAAAGTTTAATGCGTTGGCCCGTCCCCTGTAATTGTATATTTTTTTTAAACTCCCTACTTTTTTGTGGTAAACTAAGGTTTTTCTTTTTCGAGCTACAAAAGGGTTGAAGAAAATATGGTGATCGTGAAAATAATATATCAAATTCAGATGTCAACGGATTTATGTTTTATGGCGTCTACATATTGAAAATGTGATTTTTTGATACCCGTCCTTCCGGTCCGTCCGTTCGCTATACTTTTCTGTGCACTCGCCTAGAGGCCATACCGTTCAACGTATCTACACCAAATTTTAAATTAGTGTTTACGTAGTATTCCTACGGGAGATTTTTTAAATTTTTTTCCTGCCGCCTACAATAAGTGTGGTTTACTAACACCCGAAATTCGAAAAAAAGCTATTTTCTCAAAAGTGGTTTTAACAATTTTGTTTATTTTTTCATTAATCAATATTTAATTAACAACCCTATATTGCGGTATCAGATATTTCTCTTAGAGAAATTTACGAGCAGTAGTTTATTCTTGGAGGTGACTTTTTTTCGACGACTTCCTTAAAAAAGACTGGAATTTTGTTCGCACTTCAAAAATAAATATTTAACCTGACAACATGGTGTAAGTCAATTGACCTTAAAAATATATGAGTAGTAGTTTATTCTTGGAGTTGAATTTATTCCCAGTGAGTCTCTCAAACACGACCTATTGGATTTTGTTTATATTTCATAAAATATCAAAGAAATAGGGTGAAACTGAAAGATGTGCACAGACTTGAAGAGGTGATTCGTGACATCGAAAGAAGTCAAAAAGTCCTCATACAGTTTCTAAAATTCAGCGTCGTTTTCGAGATACAGGGTTACAACTTCAATTCCTAAATCGACTCATGACATTTAGAAGTTTCTGGAGGTGATTCCTGAGATCAAAACAAGGCAAAAAGTCTTGTTGCGGTTCTTTTTAAATTCAGATTTGTAATCGAGATAAAAGATTGCTAACTTGGAATCAAAAGTCGACTCCTGACAATTGGAAGTTAATACAAACATGTGGACAAATTTCGGAAGGTGGTTCCTAAGATAAAAACAAGCGAAAATGTCCTCTTGCCTTTTTTGAATTCAGCTTTGTTTTCGAGATACGGGGTTGCCAACTGAAATCGACTCCTGACAGTTGGAATCGAACACACACTTGTGCGCAAACATTGGAAGGTTATTCATGAGGTCAAAACAAGAGAAAAGGTCGTAGTTGTTCCCTTTTACAGACTAGGTTTTGGGGTTGATGTTGGATTCCAAGTTGGCAACACTGTATCTCGAAAACGAAGCTGAATTCGAAAACTGCAAGAGAACCATTTGCCTACTTTTGATGTCACGAATCACCTCCCGAAGTTTGTGAGCATCAGGTTCACCCTTAATGAAGCTTCTTTTCCAAAAGTTAACTGTTAACTTTAGGCATTGTTTATCTTTTTTAAATAACAAATGCAGTTATTAATTTTAAGGCAGAGAGCTACTTCTATGAGAATAGATCTTAAAAAAATAATTTTAAAACTTAGAGTTATGTTTTCGACACATTCCAGACAAGACCAGACATTTTACAAGCTATCTCATGTCCAAAGGTTTTGTTTCGTCTTATCTTGGATTTCACAAAGCGCGTCTCGTATCTTTCTCGAGACATGTCTCATCTCGTGCGCATTCGTTAACACTTGGGGCAGGATTATCTTTCTACTCAAAGCATTGTTTTAATAATGGTTGCATATTTATGATAATTGCCGTCAACATAAATTACAGTCCTTTCAGTTGAATTAATTGTTTATTATTATTATTATTATTATTATTATTATTATTATTATTATTATTATTATTATTATTATTATTATTATTATTATTATTATTATTGAAATTAAAATTACATGGAATTTCTAGTTTAACGTTGCACGATTATACACCTACACTGAGGGAGAATGATAATGAATGAAATGGTGAAAAGAAGAAAGTGGGAGGAAAATGAAAAAAACAAGAAAACCCATGTATACAGTATTTGTCCACCTCAAATTTTACTTGGCGCGAAGTGGAATCGAGCCACGGGCCCCATGCGCGAAAGGTGAACGTTCTACCACTCCTTTTTAATTCGTCCTAACGGGGATACTCAACTCTATTGCCAATGTTTTTATTCGATCCTTTGGTCATCTATATACGGTGCGGACATAAACACAGAAATATCAAGGATATGTAAAATCACAAAAGTTTTTTTCACTGGGAATGTAATCCGAGACCTCGTACACGAAAGGCGCACATGTATTGATAATTAACAGGACGTGATTCGAACCGGGTCTAATGTTTGGCAATTCCATGTCTTATCTTTACACCACCAACCCTTCCTACCACTGATCCACATTATTATTATTATTTCATATGTATAATAAAATAGTAAGAATTGGGAATATAATGGAAGTACTTATCTCAGCAACTAAGTTATTTTGTTTTGAAAATACTTGATTGTGAACAACGGCCCTTCTTGTTACTCTATTTTTCATTCGAAACAAATATATTATACTAAATGTTAAAACTAAATACTTCAAATTAATGAAAGCTGATTGCATGATTTTCTACTTCTTTTGTATATTATGAAAAACTCAGAATGGATAATTTGCGGAGCCAACTAGTGCGGTTGTAGCTTTATTTGATAAGGTTCCAAACCTTGCCTGGACAACTATCTTCTAAAAGTAAATACTACGTAGATATAAAAGCAGATTAAGTAGATAATAAAGCTAAAGTAGATAATAAAAATAGTTATTAAGAGAAAATCGAATTGGAAAGTGCAAACATTAATCTAATATTTTGTTATGGGGAAAACATTGACTATGGTAGTTCCTGTTGTTAATAACACTATATTTAATGACTATAAATACCTCATTTGGAACAGCATATTTCTTGGAGTTTGATAATGTTTACAACAATTTGAGCAATTACTGACTTAACGCGCTTTGCACACCCCCGCCAATTTATAAGACTCAGAAACAAGAATTGTGAAGTATCCTTCATGGAAAATAGTTTAGCACATAGAAAGAAATAATCATGAATTATAGAGCATACAATGATAGCGTTGGTGTTTAGTTCTCAGTTTTACCTTTATACAAGTTCAAATAGTATAAGATCACTGCCAGGGAGTGGCTTATTTATGATTTTATTTTTCAGTCTTACGAGGAGAAAGCAGAATTTGGCAAATGAATTTCGGGGCCATCTTTCGCGAGGTAGTAATGCACATTTAAAGTGTTGATACTACAAACTGATAGAAAGCAATGGCCAGAAATGCCGGAGAAAAAGCGTCTTAACATTTCCGACTCACCGCATATATGGTTTGGCCCGTAGAGATGTCAAGTGACAGCGTGGAAGAGTGAGGAGAATCTGCAAAGGGTCCCGGGTTCAATTCCGCGAAAGTTAACCTTTTTTTATTTAACCAATAACTTAACCATTTGTAACTGCAAGTAAAATTTTGTGAGCAGATGTTTATAATGCATAAAATAGTAGAAATGTTCAAATCAGTTGTAAAACAGTTTTATGTTAACCAGCAACAAAATGTAAACTATTTCGTAGATATATTGGCATCACGAGTTATATTATGGTTACCACAGTCGTTGTGAAAAAATGTTCTTGACGCTTCCTGTATATATCTGTGGACAGTGTATGAATTACAAGGAGGATGAGAGGGAAATCCCATTTGGTAATACTGGATGTATGCTATAACTAGGAGCGTCATTGCAGACTTCCCTTGGGGAATGGGGGCGGGGCAAGAGCAACACCGACATAAGATTTTCACATTTTTTACTAGTATACAGTATTAGTAAACAATCGATTAAAGTATCTCTATTTCGCAAGCTCTTGGGGGTTGGACAATTGTCCCCTACTGCCCCCATAAAGACGAAAATAAAGCTTGCCCGAGAGGAAATCGAACCGGGACCGTTTTCACGTGAGTCATAAATGCTCTTTTCTCTGCCATACCGTCGTCATTTGGTAACTTCACGCGTCGTATCATATGTGCATCGAGTCGAAAACTTTGAGACTGCTTTTCACCGGTATTTCTGGCTATTTCGCTCTATCAGTTTGCAATTTTAACACTTTAAATGTATATTTCTACCTCGCGAAAGATGACCCCGAAGTTCATTTGCCAAAGTCTGCTTTCTCCTTGTTAGCTCAACTCATTTTAAAACTTTCGAATGTATAACGCTCAGTAAAGCATGTTGCAGTTTTGGATAACGAGCGAGGTTAATTAGTTCCAACCGTCCGACTCAACCAACGTTTGGGCGCCTGTTCGTTCGTCTGCTCCATGACAGCTTCTCATAAAACACATTTCATTTTAATGAAACTAGTAAATGCCTTATTTTAGCTTATTATTATTATTATTATTATTATTATTATTATTATATGAATGTCTTTGGAGCACCGAAATTGTGTGAGACGAACCATGGTATGTAGAGGTTTAAGGTAAATGGTCATAGGGGAGGAAAAAACAGTATTTTTCTCTGCCTGACTCTCTAACGTAAAGATTGTGTGCTGAAGGTAAGAAGCATCATCAGATGAAGTGTATTCCAAGGAAACAGCTGCTGTGCGGATACATAGTGTCGAATATACAATACTATATAGATTGGATTATGAAAAGACAAATTTTCTTGACACTGAAATACAATTAGTTACTGTGTATGAATGCTGAGACGTGCTATTAACGCTGTGAATAATGAAATGCCCACTAACTTGTAAGTGGAAAGGTTTTACCCTATTGAACCATTTTCCTTAGCGACTATTCCAATAAGTTTCATTGAGTTGGTTGGACCTTTCAAAACCCTGGTCTGAACCTTAGAAATCACATGTAGAATAAATTGAAAATGAAAATGAAATCTTTGAGTTTTACGTCCCAGGTTATGCCGGTTAGGCTAAAGGAGACGGTGATAATGAGAGATGAGTGAAATGGTGGAATGAAGAAAGTGGGAGGAAACGGGATAACCCCGAGAAAACCCACGAGCACGGTGTTTGTCCACCACAAAGTTCACTTGGCGGGGGCTAGGATCGAACCCGAAGCCCCCAGCGCCAGAGGTGAACGCTCTACCACTGAGCCACCGCCCCCCCCTGTAGAATAAATTGAATTCATATCAGAGAGATGATTTCGATATCAATGCATATCTAGCTGACTACATCAATGATACAATGAACATAAATAATGCACCTGGTAAATATGGTAAAACATAGATTCTGCATCTTTCAGCAATTTATTAAAAGCTTATCTTACTGGATGCCGTGATCCTAGCACATGGCGAGTCTAGAGCTTAGCAATATCACAGTCTGTGGAGGATTTGTCCAATTAATTGTTGGTACATATTATATGTACATTTTTTTTTTAAAAAAAGATCTGAAAATTTTCACCTTGTACCTGTACAAACAATTACGAGACAAACAACGAACAGAAACCAGATGAAGAGTATGATAACATGTATTGGTAACAGAAACAGTTTAACCGTTCTTTTGTATGATGCACTGTGACGCCATAGACGGCATGATTGGGTCGGGTAAGACCAATTTTTGTGTATGAGTGTGTATGCGAAAGAGAAAAATTAAATGAAATCTTTGAGTTTTGCGTCCCGTGGTTATGGCAGTTAGGCTAAATAAGACAGTGATGATGAGAAGTGAATGAAATGGTGGAATGAAGAAAGTGGGAGGAAACGGAAGAACCCCGATAAAACCCAAGAGCACGGTGTTCGGCCACCACAAAGTCCATACGGCGTAAGCTGGGATCCATCCAGGGACCCCAAGCACCGGAGGTGAACTCTCTACCACTGAGCCACCGCGCCCCCATATGTGAAAGAGAAAACGAGTAGTAATTTATGATACGTGCAATAAGCTCTGTCTTTTTCAAACCAGGAAGGACATACACTATACTAAGCAATTTTAAAAATGATTAAATACAAACCCCAATCAAAAGATCGATTTAAAAAATATTGTCTATGTCTTTCGTGAACTACGAGGAGAACTTTTCAAACTAGAATTGTATTTTGTGTACAGCCTTTTTGGAAAAGATACAGAACTGCAATCAACACTTTTGATATATTGTCACACACTAACTTATTTACGGAACGAGCAGGCAGGAAAAATAAAACTTCGGTCAGGTCAAGCCGGGGCCACATTTAAATATTAAGAATAGGGAAAGCCAACAGAAAGTACAGTTGCTGTTCTCTAGTTTCTCATATTTTTTTTACATTTTATATCTAACTATATTATTGTATATAATTGTATTTTAGCAACCAATTAAATAAATAAATGTAAATGTAAATTAAACATGAAGTCCAAGCCATGTACACTATTATCAGAAATGAACTCTAGTTCTATAATAGATACAGAATTTGAATTAATTGTGTAATTTATTTCTCCATACTTTGTGTAATTGTGTAATTTATTTCTCCAATTCTGTGTAATTTATTTCTCCATTCTTTTAATTAGGTTGTTCGAATGTGTATAATCCTTTCTCAATCCCTTCAATATCTAGCCACTTGAACATTCATTCGAGCCATTTAAAAATGATTTCATTGTACTTAAAATTCGAAAAGTTACGTTGTGTGCGTTTCCCTTTATGCGTAGAATACACAGCCATGAGATGATAAACTAAAGATTTTTACTCTATCTAAGAAAAATAAACTCGAAAGGAATGACAGTGCTTCTACACGGCATGAAGAATCGAAATCTCCAATGATTACAGTGTTTGAAGGGAGCAAGGTGGCTGACTGGTATAATGCTCATTTCTGGTGCAAGGTTAAATCCATGGCCATTCGAGTTTCTGATGGACAGCATCGGGCCCCTGGGTTTTCTCGAAGATCTCGATTTCCTTAGTCATTCTCATTCCACCAAATTATTTCATAATCATTCATTTTCTCCTAAAAACACTTAAAGGACATGAGCGTGCAAAGTGAAATAAGAAGTTTCATTTATTATTATTATTATTATTATTATTATTATTATTATTATTATTATTATTATTATTATTATTATTATTATTATTATTATTATTATTATTATTATTATTATTACTTTTTCAATACTAAAGCTGGGATGTGATAGAAATAATTGTTATACTAGGAATAATGTTACATAATCAAATAAAGGGAAATTATGAAAGCTGCTTGAAAAGTCATAATGATGTGAAAGCAAATCGATTTAATGTTTTTTTACTAAACTCAATTTTACCTGTAAAATGTAAACAGTTCCCCAAGTGAGCAATCTAGTAACACGCCGTACTTAAGTAGTAGTATTATACTGTTTCAACATGTCCTTTACTAATTTTAGATAGAAATTTTCAATTAAAAGTGTGTAGAATACGTGGGTATTGAGCTTACATCCGTAATTAAATTCGGACACACAGAATTTTTTTTTTTTTAAAAAGAAATTAATCACTCCAACCATAAAACACTTCAACAAGACTTCTATACATTTTTTCTACATCAGTCATTCATTGGTTGACCCGAAAAATAATTTAATGAGAATTAGAGCAAGAAAAGGTGTATTCCAATATATCCTAATTTGTGATCATACTAAGGAAATTGAATACCAATATTTATTTGAAAAGTAACCTATTTACAGATGAAAGCAACACATTTAGGTACGTCAATATCTAAATACTGTGTATACAAACTTTGTATTATGTTGTCTATATCCAGGAAGGAATTCAACAATTATAGGAACACCATTTTTACGTAATACAATTTTTACATGAAATTTGAGTTAAAATCGGTCAGCTCGTTTCAAAATTACTGACGGAAGTACATGCAGTATATATGCCTTTTTTCATAACCTAACAATATCTAAGTTTCAATCAGGAATTATGTTTGACAAATAATATAGACGACTGTTCTCTTTCTCGTTACAGTTTACCTAAGATAAGGACAGAGAGTTTGGAATCTGAGAGATCGAAATTCAAGTTGCAATTGCAAAATAAGTTCTTTGATACGTTTTTAATTACAACGAACACATTGTCACTTGAAAACAATTGAACATTTTTTTGGTGTTGATTGAGGTGCTTCGAGGTCTTCGTTCTGTCATTTCAGTGGAATGTGAAAAAATCTAAATTGTCCACATTTTTACTGAATATACATCCTCGAAATACAATTCATGGATCCCTAAAAAGTGAGTTATATATACATATACTCCTGAGATACATTTCCTCTTTGCATTTAACCATATTCTTTGAGGAAACATTAGTTTTGCCACAAAGAATATGAATAGGGAGAAGTCCAAATTAACTTTACAAAAAGATCGCTCTGAGAGACCATTTCCATAAATACTCCAGTTCTTCTTCGTTTTCAGTAAACGCCAACCTACACACGTCTTTATGAATTTTTCTCTTTGAAGTTCTCGTTGTGGTTTTCAAGAATCCACAAATGGCGTGGTCTTTCCACTGTCAACTATATTCAGTTTAATTTTCCTTTCCCTCTTTCAAAGACCATGCTGGTACATTTCTTGCACTAGTTAATTTTCAATGTTTCCAACTAAGAAATTGAAGTGGAAACTTTGTTTCAACGTAGTCACTGGAAATCATTATATTTTATGTTTCAAAAACCACAATTTACATTCAAAATAGAAGACACTAAACGGTATTGTTGTTCCAAACCATCAAATAATTTACCTTCATATGAACATTGAGTTGCCTGGCTTGAAGCTTTCGAAAAATATTATCTTAAATTATTCTCTTCTTAAAGGGAATATTGCAACAACTTTCTACAATCTCTAGAGTACTGAAGTCGAATAATTGAACTTCATGAGCAAGGAAGAAATGACCACATCAAGTAGTTTAGGTAATAGCCAAACAAGTACACTAAAATATTGTTGCACTTTTAACCACATTTCCAGAAACGGGGTTATTTTCAGAGAAAAATCTAAACAAGTACTTTTTGTATAAGGCAATTATTAATTTCTGGACAATTTTGCTGGAAGTAACTAGATTTTTCTTTGCTAAACAACAAATTGTGTGTTTCTAAACACACGCATGAACTTTATTGATTTCTCTCCGACACTGGCATCGTTAAAATATAATTTTGAAATATATATTTATAAAAATAATAGTGATCAATAACTGGAAGAAAAGTCTCTCCTTCTTTGATAAATTTACTTTAATGTTATTGTATTTTTAAAAAATAATACTAAGCGTTTGAACTTAAGAGATTAGAGTATAGAGCGTGAAATAGGGAAGTTTACTTGTATACAAAACGTAGAATGCTTATGGGAAATTTCTGAATTATTTGTCTTGATAAATGAACAGGCCTAATACTTCAAATCAATGTGAATCAAAATTCACAACTCTTAAACTATAGAGAATGATTTTCTAATCAGTTATCTGTAACACTATTATGTTTCCATGTTTGTTACTAGTTATTCACCCTTCGCTAAACCACCAGAGCAGAAGTAGGTGAGATGACGAAACGAAGATAAGACAAAACTGTTTACATTTGACAGACACTTCGATTACATTCGATCTATTTTCACGTTCTTGATTCCACAACGGTTTAACAGCAGAGGGTGTCTATCAGTGTGTGGGGTGAGCGAAGTCCAGTAAACAGCTTTGTTTTATTCCAGTAATGTCATCGCTCGTTTTATTTTTCCTCAGGAGGTTAACAGAGGTTGAATTAAAAATAGTCCTCTTATTTATTATCACAACAAGCAGAAAACATCTAAAAATATTTTGTAAATGCAATTCACTAATGGCATAGATTAACTAAGTTCACATTAATGTCCTTCTATCTCAACTATTTGTCTTCAATCCACATGCGTTATATTATATCATTCTGTATGTTGCTATTATGAATGCAAGTTTTACGAAAGAAAGGCTTTAAACACTAGCAAATACCATTTTAATACCGACTGTCATTATTCTTTCACAAACCTACTCCGAATAAAACAAATAGGAAAAATTTGATTCCTTTTGCCGGAACTTCTGACTCTGAGAATACTGTGGCGTCTTGTGATAATAAGCAGTATTCACTTGTGTTACGTTTCAAGTGATTTTTATAGTTATTTCTCCAAAGAAAATACTTCTGAAACTCACGACAACACAATTTCGCTTCTCTAATATTTTCCTAAAATATTATTAGTAGAACTATACGTTGCTACATTATATTCTCCTAGTTTTATAAAAGGAGAAAAGTGTGTAAATATTTAGCATACAAATAAGTTAAAATTTCTGATGGCAGTTTCAAATAGCACAAATGCAGTGCCTGCTAAGGGGCTCGGCGCTAACTAAACAAGGTATTGTATATTAAAACTTCTTAATAATACTTATTGCAATATTTTTTTTTTCAAACCATGTTACTAATTGATAGATAGTCACGTAATGTCACATGGCAACAAGTGGAAAGTACAAGCCATTTATACTTTGTAGTATTGAGGTGCACATTATTTCTCTCTCTGTCTCTCTCTCTCTCTCTCTCTCTCTCTCTCTCTCACACACACACACACACACACACACATATATATATATATATATATATATATATATATATATATATATATATATATGTAAAATTGCAGAATATCTTTTTCAGAATGTAAAATTCTCTATTATATCACATAGGCCTATGTAGAAGTTCAATATTTAAAGTAAGCACTTATTGTTTTAAGCTGTTAATATTCCAGAATGAATCTAAGAATTATGCATGATGTCAAATCTACAGGCAACAAGTCCTATGAACCTTTCATTAACTTTAAACCACTTTCAAGTCAGAAAGATAAGTTTTAAAAAAAGTAAGTTACTTTATTTAAAATTAAGTATCAAACAACACATTATTTAGGGCGATTTGAAACTTGTAATTCCTGAACTGACAGAGCGTGACATTAGTATGTAAGTTAGAAACATGTATTTGGTAATTAATTACTCATTATGTATGAATAGGGAAAACTTAGAATGCGTAACTAAGTTAAATATGCTTACGAATGATCAGTGGCTAATCTACACGTACATAATAAATTACTATCAAGCGTAATCTTCGTTTCAAAGTTCAAAAAAATATGTGAACAACTCATTATTATTCAGATATATATATATTTTTTTTAATGGAAGTAGTTCGTAAAATAAATAAATAAAGGAAAATTAAAACAATACAAAAAGGTGAACATTTGTTTAAATTCTTTTACTGTTTACATCTTCAATAGGTATGTTTCATTGAATATACTCCTATCTTATTCAAGTAAAGCTTTCATACGATTTATAGAGAACTTAAAGTACACGCTTCCAAATAATTTGAAGTTCAAAATTAAAATTCAAAATACTCATTGGCTTTAATTGAACACAATATTATTTATGTAATTTTATGTTTATTGTGTGCGTTTCTACACCGAGAGTTGAACTCGGTTATCCTGCAGAAAAGAAAAATCATTAGGCACTTAGCAACAAAGACGTTGTTTTTCACTAAATATAACTCTTTAAGTCTATGGCCTGTGGAATCCAAGCTTAAATGCCACATTAACAAAAGCTATCCATTTACTTTTGTCCTTAGTCTAAAGGATCCAATTTCTACTTTGCATTCCTATTCCTGCGGGAATCATCATAACATTGTCTCCTCATTTGTGCCTAATTTTCTTTTTCCGGATAGATATCCATTTTAAATGTTGAAAGCATGTTTACTATCTTCCATTCTGGCAACGTAATCTGCCCACCTGAGCCTACTAAACTTAATGATCGTTACAACGACTTCATGAATATGTCAAGCATACAAAACTAAATCTATTAAGTAGTTTTGTACTTCCGTTCCTTTTTGAAGTACGTAAACACATGAAATTGTTGCGAGTCAAGTATTCTGATTTATATGCATTAAATTTAAATTAACGGTACTCACGAGTCCCGCAACCATTTTCACATTTTTATTTTCATCATCACCGAATTAGCATCACCGAAAATCAAACCCAAACTAACATCCTTAAAGATACTTATAGTAATCATTAAACTAAACGATACGTATCAATGAATTGAAATGTACGAGATTCGTTAAGTAACTGATGTGTGCAGCTCAATAGTTTAACAATTTAAATATGATTTCCAAAATTCAAAAAAAAAGAAAAGAAAAAGAAAGAAAAAGAAAAAGAAAAAAAGAATGAACTAGGTATCTGGAAAATCGCTGTCTTTTAACTTATTTGCATTATTTTCTAGCATCTGAAACATTTTTCTAAATTAACAGGATTGGCAATTAAATTTACAGAATGTAAAATTGTCAGCAATTACAAATAGCAATGTAGCCTATAAATAACATGAATTTTGTTATATCTGAGTGTTTTGAAATTGAGTCATTAAAAAGTTATTAGAGTTTGTTCGAATAAAGGAACTTACCGATAGTTATATTTTTTTCTGTACATACTCGTTGTGTTAGTTCTCGAATTTAATCAAACTTTATATCAAAATAATACACATATTTTCTAATGTGAATATATTTAGTTATTTTGTCAATATTGTCCTAAAATATGAATTGTTTAATATATATGACTTAGTTATAAACTGAAATTATTCACATCAGTAAAGAGCTCGAAATAGTGTAATTTCATGTTTTATAGACCTGTATGATGCACGATGATAAACAATATAACTAATATAAAATAGGATTTTTCCAATCAAATTAAACACTTTTTCTTCACATTTTGAACATGTAAGACTCGTTTCCACGTGGCACATTCCAACGCAAATCACTTCAATGTTGGAAGCGCAAAACAGGGAATAAAAGACGTATCAAGCGCAAAGAATGGTAAAAACTTGACACGTCAAATATTATTTTCGTATTTTTCTTCTTGAAAAATTATTTAAAATGATATTTGTGTAAACGACATGCAAGATTATAACAATTTACGACTAACTAACTCTCACAAATACAACGATATGACTTACTATTTATTGTTCGATATGTATGTTTGTTAATTCTGCAATAGATATAAATATTTTAATTGCCCGAATTAAACACTAAAGAAAAAAGTAGAAAATGAAAATCAACATAGTGGAAAAAGTAAGATTTCTAATGGAGATTTACAATAATATTTTGATCAACAAATAATAGAATATTATCATTTAACGCAAATTGTAAAAGTGTGGAGATAAATCTATAACAAACCTGAAGTAATTTGAATCCATTTTGCACTGTATGCATACCCACTAACAAATGTCAGTATAGAAAATACTTTAATCGAATACGTTAGTAATATATTCGAAATTTTAAATTACTACTGTCGTTATAAATGCAATATCCATGAGTGAAAACATGTTTGTCATTAAACTGATAAAAAAAAAATAAACTCTTGAGTAAGAATTACTTTTAAAATTTTGTTTAAGTATATATGATAATCGTATTTCAAAAACCAATAAATGTAAACATGTACGCTGCTAGCAATAGACAGATGTTTCGATTCGAAAGATATAATGGATCATGATGTATTATTAACACTAAGATACTGGTGATTTCAAACGTAAATGAAAATAGTTTTGGATAAAATGAAACAATATGATAGTCTTCAAACCAAATGACGTAAAAGTCATTAAATTTGTAAAAAAACCTAAATGTCAACGAGAAAAATTTATTGTTCTATAATCCTTTCAATTGTGTATAAGTAATTCGAATATTCAAGGGGCCGTGTTGCATGAATAAATATCATAGTAAATCATTTTTCTAGCTCCAACCATGCTTATAATTTTATTTTTTAATTTTAATTTTATTTTTATTTATTTATTTTATTTTATTTTATTTTATTTTACAGAAAGTGCATTATTTTATATGCGGTACCCTCAGAGTTTTCTTACATTTTAAAGAATCGTAATCAAAAATTATTTTGGAAAATGAATAAGAAACGTTCCAATTTTCCTTGTTCAAAATCATTTTGTCATACAGAAAAGCTGTGAAAGAAAAGCTAGAAACTTGGAGATAAGAGATAACTCATAGCAAAGTTGTTTACGTTATAGGTAATCGATTAAATATGGAATATGAAATTCGTCAATTCATTTGAATTTTAATTCATTGCAATTGCAGGTTAAAATAGGTATCTTCACAATAGAATGTAGCTTTCGTTACGCACTATACATACATATCTTTATTTCCCTAACCGAATTTATAAAATCAGAAAGTAAACTGAGAAATGTTTGTATCAACTAATCTACAAAGTAATGTAAAATGTCCATTATTAATTTAATTCTCGCTTAGAGGGCAGGCTTAGTAGTTATATCATTGCTAAAAGATAATGCCGCTTAAACTATATTGAAAACATAAAGTCAGAATATGTTATTGTTTGCAGGATTTTATACCATATAGTTTTACAACAAGTTTTCTCATTTGTAAGTGTTGCTAAATAATTATCATTTTCTTTCATTGTCAGGTACAAAAGTGAGACAGGGATAAATATTCAATAGTTAATTCTATAGCAGATAAAAGTCCATGCCTCAAATGAATACTATTGAATACTATTTCAATGAATAATGTCAGATGCATACATGTTTGCTCAATTTAATATAAAATGATATTTAGCTATAAATTAATTGGGTCTGAAAAGAGAACTTGTGTCTGTTTGGCAATAGTATATAACTTAAACTTCCACATTTTAATTTGATAAGAGATCTCCAGCTGAATGTGGTCATCTCAAGATTGAATATGGACCCTGGGAAACTTGATACTGTATATAAGGGGGATAAAAGTACTTTTAGAGAAAGACATATGTTATTAGTTTTATACTTTGGTTTTAATTGAAGATGTTTTGCTGTCAATTACAATAAGTAAATCTAACTTTTTAAATTTAAAGGACGAACTTTTATGTTGATGTAACAATACAGTGAATTGTTGACTGTAATTAGCACTTTAGAGAACAACAATTAGCGCTAAAATTTCGGGATAAAAACGTGATTTATGATATTTGCATTAAAATGAGATTGCAGGGGGAAAAGTTAATTTCACGCTGTGATACCACACTAGTACTGCAGAAACATGAAATTAAGTGAGAGGAGATGAAAATTGTCTTATCGTTCATCGTGTGTTAAGGGTCCAGCAAAAATAATAGTAAATGGCGGAAATGGAGAGTGGCTCTACGCGTCGTAATTTAAAAGTGGAAATTGATGGAATGTTCACAACAGAATGCGATGCGAACTTGGGAGTTCCGCATACTCCTTCGTTCCTGCGTGTGAGTGAGTCGCGGGGGAAACAAACAATTCTCCGAAGCAGAGCGAAGGAGTGAAGTAGAGAGGGAGAGAAAGTGCGTGAGAGAAAGAGATAGTGAGTGTGTAGATGTGAAAGGGAAAGAAGGCTGCTCGAGGAAATCAAATCAATAATATAACAATAAAAATGCTCTAGGTAAACAAATGGAAACCTGAGCGACGAAGCGATCTCTCACATGATACACTAGCAATTTCGTTCATAAGATTCGTGTTCCGCAAAAGAGCAATCGATGACGAGCATCCTTCACTACATCGTAGTAGCACATGTTCGGCTGCATATGAGCAGTGAACGCGAGCTGCAAAATCATTTTGCGCTAAGTGAAGTTTGGTCATCTACAGTAGTGTAAATACTTCTCTATCGTTTCTACTGCATACTATCATTTCTACTACTATTTCAACATTGGCATAAGTACATATTAATTACACAAAGCTACGAATGGTTAGTGAAGTAGTAAAAATATATATATGTTTAGATAGTGTAATGTGATTCTTACCTTGTATCTGTGATGGTAGTTATGGTGAAAGTGGTAGTGGTGTTAGTAGTAGTAGTAGTAGTAGTAGTAGTAGTAGTATTGATAGTTGTTGTTGGTAAGTGGTGTTGGTAGTAGTATGGTGGTGGTTATATTCTCTGCTGCAGTCTTACTTCTCTATCTGAGAGTTCATCCTCGACCCGCGATCACAACCCTCCGACTCTCTGGACTCTTAGAGCGCTCACACGCTGGCCGAGAAGGAATCATAACCAACTATAGTCTAAAACTCTTATATGGGGCCGATCAAGTGGAAAACTAGAAGGACCTCGCGTAGCGATTGGCTCGCCAAGACCTAGGTGCGGGGGAAGCCCTTCCCTTCTCCACCCACGTTCAGGTCCGGAGCGCGAATGGCGAGATGCCGAGCTGGGCCATCGATCCCGCGCCGCCTGGCCCAGCCCGGAAACCAATGACGTACTCTACGTAGCCGATATGTTCATGGCAGATGATAATTCAAGAGGCGAAGAGCGAGAGGGAGGCCGAATTTTAGAATGGAACCTCTAGGCTCGAATGGAGGAGAGCACGAGAGATTCCCCAACCCCCACCCGATCCGTCCAGAACACGTGCCTAGTTTCATTCACAGTTTCTGTGAAGATGGGGAACTGGGTTTGAACCCTCAAACTCTTCAGTGATCTGAGCGGTTTCTTTAAACTAGCGATAGTTTTGTATAAAATACGTATAATATACAGTTCCATTGTTTATTAGCATTTTATTCATTATAATTTTACAAAACTTAAGATTACTTGTTACGATATGAAAAAAACGTCCTTTCGAAGTATAAATGAAAATAAATCTGAACAATATGTATTTTAATTGCAATACCTATTAAATCTTGCATATTTCTAGCTATGTATCCCTCAGAATGTAGCCAAAAGATTAGTACATATCGTCATTATTCTGGCAGAGTAACTCAGTACAAAATATTAATTTGAGCTGTTTTAAAGTTTGAAGTCATTCCCAAAATCTGTTTGACAACATTAATTAATGCAACACTTCATTTTATTTATTTATTTTTTTTACAACTCTTACCTGCTCTTACATATAATTTTAGAGTTTTAGCGTAGACATTTTGGTTATTAACTTGATGGAGTTAGTGACTTCTGCCTGCAAAGCTTATAGTTGATTTCAAAGAAAATGATCGGTTTCTTGTGGGTAAATGCTTACTATACTCGCCTCCAATGCGGTCCGTAGTTGGGGAGGCTCAGTCCTCCTGAAACTTTCAGTTGTTTGTAAGTGTATGTGTATGAATACAAAGTGAATTCAAGTCAGTCCCCTCAAAAATAATCTCGTCCATTTGTCTTAATGTTCTGGCTACTTTTCTGCTCCCATCCCAGAGGTCCGGTTTTGACTTTCGGTGGTAAGCCATGTGGTTTAAGTTCACGTTAAATTTGAATCCACATCTGATATAATGATTACCGAAAGGGGAAATAAACCTCTAGAACAATCGAGAGAGAGTTTCATGATATCTGAAGAATCCATGTCATTTCAGCATATGTGTTCGATTCATCACTAAGTATTTATTACTTACTTAGAATATTTATATTTTCGAAACTGACAAAGGAGAACTAATTACGCAAATTACTGTATAACAGAACAGACGTGCCGTAAAATTAATCAAAAGCAACCAATATTAGTGTTCGATCCATAGCTTTTGGGTTCGCTGAGATAATTAGTAACTCTCCTTGTTGCCATTTAAGTCAAAGTTTAGCCTCCATCAACGGAGGGGGTTACAAGTAAAAATATTTGAAAACAACCTATATTCGTGTCCAATCCATAGGTTTAGGGGGTCGCTGAGATTAATAGTGACATTTTCGGTTCCGTTTAAGTTCGGGAGGTGAGAAAGGGTAGAGGTGGAAAGGGGATTACATTACGGATTTTTGTGATTACAGGGGGCCGCGGTGGCTCAATGGCGCCGGTTGGTGTAGCCGAGTGGCCTGTCGTGTCTAGTAGTCCTGAAAAGTGGTTGCAATAGAAAATAAATCAGGAAGTTTAAAAAAAATGGTAGAGCGTTCACCTCTGGTGCTTGGGGTCTCGGGTTCGATCCCTGCCCCCGCCAAGTGAACTTTGTGGTGGACAAACACCGTGTGCGTGGGTTTTTTCGGGGTTCTCCCGTTTCCTCCCACTTTCTTCATTCCACCATTTCATTCATTACTCATCATCACCGTCTCCTTTAGCCTAACCGGCATAACTGTGGGACGTAAAACTCACAGATTTCATTTTCATTTCATTTTTTTGTGATTACACTTTCATTGAATTGTGTATCCTAAGGGGAGAATGTGTTGAAATACCATTCATCTATATATTCTTCCTGTGCGAAGAACGAGCACTTCAGGTAGTTCTTATATAAAGCATCACCAAAACGCTGTGGTACAATGCCATTATTTTTGTCTATCATTGCTATGAGGAGTGCTTCTCAACCTTTTTTGACCGACGATACACTTTACTGAATGCCCACCACATCCTTGTTTGAGTTTATATTAATAAAAATGCAAATTACAATAGTGTAAGCCTATCAACTTCAATAAAGTAGTAACTCTCTGTAGTACTTAAGCATTGCTGTTGAAGCTGGAAGTGTTGATTGATACAGTTTGTCTCGAAGTTTATTTTAATTACTCACTAAATATTTCATTACTTTTAAGTTCTTAAATTGTGGGTCACACCCTGTGGGACTACGTAACACACCTATATTTTGCGACACATCGGTTGAAAATCACTGACTATGGATATTACTTACAGTAGTTAGATTTTTAAATTCAACATTTTATAGAACTATTTACTTTTTCTGACCTCCTTCACACATAGAAGTTGGAAGTGTGCAGTTGGTATCCTGATACGATCACGTTTTATGACCAGCTTGAGATTCGGTAGTTAAAACAACATTTCCATCCTTATTGATAGATGGATGGATTAAAGTTTACTGTCCCTTTCAACAGCGAGCGAACGGGAAATCAAAACCGGGTCTTCTGAACCAAAGACTCGTAAGCTAACCACATAGCCACGAAGGAGCTATCCCTTCATTCTTATTATGTTTATCATAATGCATTATATGGTCACTTCTTTTGTTCAAAAACCGTGTGCGTGGGTTTTCTCGGGGTTCCCCCGTTTCCTCCCACTTTCTTCATTCCACCATTCCATTCATTACTCATCATCACCGTCTCCTTGAGCCTAACCGGCATAACCGTGGGACGTAAAACTCAAAGATTTCATTTCATTTAATTTCTTTTGTTCAAAGTTGTATTGTATATATCGTCGCATGAGAACCAGAGGAACGTAACTCCATTTTTGTAGGTTTACAGGCTAGAAGACAAAAATATTATTTTCTTAGAAATATGTGTTTTTAATGAGATGGTAATTGAGCTACATTACAACAGATGATTGACAAGGAGAAGAGATGCCGTTACGTTCAATTTACACCAAGTGGGGCTTTCAAAATTATGTCCAAACATGAAGAAAACGAAAACCGATTTTTAGGAGCTACATTCCTCTGGTTCTAATGTGACGATATTACATAGCATTCTATCTAGTTGAGAAGCACACAGGAAAAAAAAAGTATTTTACAGATATGAGCACCCTATAGGTATACCGACTGAAGAAAAATCGTAAGAATTACACTAACATGGCAACACTACTTCCACAATTACGGAAGTATTGTGAGAATCATAGTTCTTTGCAGACTATTATAGTTGATGCTTGATAAACATTCTGGTTCAAAATAAGGGAATATTAACAAGGATCAACAACTAACTCCCCGAATATACCTTCATATACGACAAGCAGAAATAACTCTGTCATCTTGGTTACCCCTGCCTGCGTAATAAACTACAAATAAGGACTTCGGGGGCAAATTGTTCCATGTAAAAGAATAATTTTTGAGTCCGTGAACTCTGCCAGCATATAGAAAACATCCTTTTCTCACTACAGTAGTGTATATAACTTAAAACAAAGACGTTTGGAAATAATAGCTTCTGTCAGAATGGCGACAATATATTTAATACATCACGTAAACGTTAGACTACAATATTCTACCCTAATTGAATTTTCCTACAAACTTCAATAACATTTTCTTTATATATATATATATATATATATATATATATATATATATATATATATATATATATATATATATATATATATATTGCTGGACGTCACACCTTGTTGGGCGTCCTTGAAATAGCAATACACGCATATTTGGCTGTATTAGGTTAGGATAGGTTACATGCAAAATTGATTTTACTTAGATCAAAGGCTTCTAGGTAAAAGTATAAGTAAAATGTGTTGTGTAAAGTTTAGACGTATAGGCGTTCAGGATGTCATAAGTTGACTTTTAAATTCTAAAGAAACAAATTCGACACACGCTACAGGGCTGTTCGACACACTGATTGGGAAGGTCTATATTAATAAATAAGAATGCATATTGTGTTTTCTATATACAATCTTGTTCTAAAAACTTGGTCAACCACCTTAAATTAAACAATTATGGATTTTCTGTGACCAATGAAATTTTTTATTTAGAACCAAAGTATTGGAATTTTCTACGTAGTACGGTACATAGTAGAGCTATCTAAAGCAAAGGGGGGGCCTTTTTTTTAAAAAAAAAGAAGGCAAATTCATAAGTCTTCTTCTTGGAGCCTAACATCAGTTTTCAGCACCGAGCCTTAATATACTCGTGACACAACTTGGGATTTTAATTGCATGCCTCTTCCCATCAATATAACCATTACGAAATATAATTTCCGCCGTGCCTACACAACTATGCTAGTGAAATAGAAACTTACGATAACTTTATTTAATTTATCATAGTATCCATTATTACTTCATATGATTGAAAGAGCCATTTTTGTAATAATAATAATAATAATAATAATAATAATAATAATAATAATAATAATAATAATAATAATAATAATATAATAGATGCACTAGCTACTAGTGCAGCACAGGAACTCCACATATTTTAGTAAATAATATAAGCTACAAGGCTCAAATGTTGTCGAGGGTCAAATATTAAAAAGAAAAATAAAGTTAGGAAATGAATCCAAAGAAGCATTGGTGGTGTTACAGACTATAATTCTACAACACTAGGTTAAACAAAAAGTAAAGTTGTCCAATGATGAGAATTATACCAATCGATACATCTTACTTAGCTGAAGGAAATGATACGGGGAATGAAAATCATTAAGTCAGTTACCGAAAAAAAAAACGAGGAAAAAAACGTTTAAATAAATCTTAAAACTGATCTTGTACAATGACCGTACCATCAACAGATGAAAATAATGTTGAAGTGTACATTGATCAAGCATTTTATTACATTAACAGAAGGACAGTATGCATTATGGCTAATGAGATGTAATTCAATATTGTGATTAGCTATTGAACGATTTTGGGACGTAAGCATGGTAGCTCACTGATAGAGTGATCACCTGTCGTCAGTGGGATCCCTGGTTCGATTCCAGCTCTTGCCAAGTGGACCTTCTGACGAATAAATATCACGCGCTTGGGTTTTCTCGTGGTTATCCCGTTTTCTCTTAGTTTTTCCATCTCTCCATTATCGTCCATCTCAATATCACCGTTAACATTTTAATAGGTACTGATATCTTTCGTGATGACCATCTATAGCTCATATACCACACATGTAACTGAATTATTGATTTATGTTGTTCCTTTCTTCAGTAGATAACTAGAGCGATTATCTCGACGAAGTTCGTTAATAGAGTCAATCCGTTAGCATATTAACCGATAACAGCGACTTTAACGGCGACTACCTATACTTCATATCCGAGACATGTAAGCGAATTTTTGAATTATGCCTTTTTGCAGTAGATAACTAGAACGATTATCTCGGCTGAACATCTGAACGGGTAACGGTGACGTTAACGATTTCTATGTACATTCATATCCAACAATGTAACCAAATTTTTTACTACCTTTTCTGCAAGTCTTGACTGGAAGACCAATCGGAAAACGACCAATAGGAAGACCTAGGCGCAGATGGGAGGACAATATTAAGATGGATCTCGCAGAGATTGGAATACAAAGTAGAAACTGGATGCAGTTAGCTAAGGATAGAAGTCAGTGGAGAACTTTTGTGAACGCGGCATTGAACCTCCGGGTTCCATAGGCCATAGAGTTAGTTAGTTAGTTTCTGCAATAGGTAGCTAGGCCAATTATCTCGACCGAGTTCGTTATGTAAGTCAATCCGATAACATCTTATGCGGAAACGGAGATTTTAACGGTTGTTATTCATGTCTCATACATGAACGTATTTTAAGTGTTCCAGTTTACTGTTATTACCAGACTTTATCTTACCTATTATCTTACCGTCAAGATTTCAGGATATTGCTTGAAACCTTGGGAATATATTTAGTATAGTATATCCTTAAAACGGAAACTACGTACAGAATATATTACAAGATTAGATTAAAACGTGTTTTATCAATTTGGCACAGACACAAGACTGTTCTTTCATAGCTCGTGTTAAATTGGATTGCTTTTTTCGATTTTGTTTGCATCCTTTGTCAGTAGCAAGGCTATGTAGCACAACTTAAAATGGACTCTGTAGCATTGTAGTACATTCGATGTTTTCCCACTGGGAATCAAACCCAGGGTCTCTTGCATCAGATACATTATTTCTAGTCATTATACTACGGTGGAGGGCTTTGTTTGGAGGAGAGTCAGTGATCTATCCTGAGGTTATATATAATATGCAAGCCTACATCTCCTGGAACAAATTCAAGGATGATAACCACTTAAACTATTACAAAATATTTTTTTTTGTTGTTGATAATGATTGGAAGCAGCTGTCCTTCTTCAAACGCAAACTATGTTATGAATTAACTACCAAAAATCTCTTCTTTCTCCGATAAGAGCTCTTACGTATCTTGGGACTCAAGTTGACTTACACGCTAACACTCTATTATGGATCAGTGATACCTTAATTTGTGAAATCATGTCCTTGGCATCTTCTTTTCACAACTAAACGATACTGGCGGGCTATTTAGTTTGTATACTACAGTAACAAATGTAACCTACCCCACTGCATGAATCAAACGTGCTTTTTGCCAACTCTATCTCCCTAGCAGTTGTGTGTGATAATGGCCAGGTTTTGCTACAAGTGCAATTTGAGAAATCATTTCCCATTTTTGTAATGAAATTCTTAGTTGCAGCCATAGTTATTATCATATGGCATTCACAACCAGTTCATGTGTATGCAGATAAAACAGCGGTTGTATATTGTATAATAAAGCGTATTTTTGGAGTACCCTAGCATTTGTTTATTGCTCATGCAATGTATCAATGTTACCATTATATAATCCCATACGCACCGACTGATTTGAATAAACCAGTTGGGCCCTCACGCGCTTTGGGTGTGATCCTGTCAATAGCACTATATATATATATATATATATATATATATATATATATATATATATATATATATATATATAATAAATCCACTGACTGGCTCATTGATTCACTCAACAGATCTCCGAAATTATAAAGCTTAGAACCTTGAAATGTTGTATATTCTCCTTGCACTCTGTGCTGTAATTAAGACAAGCTGGTTTGAAATTGTGTATCCCAAAGGGAAGTTGAGGAGCTGAAATTACTTTAGTTGTTAACCTGATCTCCGAGACTAAAAGGTGTAGAACCTAAGATTTTTTTATATAAATATTCCACTTGCAACTTTGGCTGTAGAAACAACAAGGTTTTGAGAATTGCATATGATACAGAAGGAGAATCCATGCGCCTGATATTTTTTTACCAGATCACGGAAAATATTCAACGTAGAATCACGAAATTGCGTTTGAGTTATCATTTGCATCCAGCATCAAAGAAGAAAAGGAATGGAAGGCAGGGAAAAGAAGATATAAAAATACTCTCCGTAGTAACCGGCTGAGGCATACGCTAGCATTGTATAATTAACGATTTTTCTTTACTTAACCGTCAAACTTTATCCGGTTTTTAACTATTCGATTAACAAATAAACGGTTTTGATTATATTTATCAATGAGTACAAAATGTTGAACGAAAGTGTTCAAACCAAGAGTTTTAAACAATAATCGATAAATGTTACACAAAACTTAAAACTGAATGCAGCAAAGATTTTAAAATCATCAACCAATCAGATTGCACGAAAGGTAGTGATCAGCCAATCAGATTGCACGAAAGATACTAATCATCCAATCAAATTGCATCAACAATAACTTTGCCAGTGTCAGATTACATCACCTCGTGACTAAAGTTCAGTGTTGTAGCATGTATTGCCTTTAGACTATGAGTCATAAGATTCAATAAGGTTAGCTATCAGATTTCTAAAGCTCAAGATCAAATCAACCACCACCAATGATATTAGACTATGAGCTATGACTAAAGTTCAAAGTATTGTCCCAAATTTCGCGCCTTATGTTAAAATTCTGTTTATCACAATTCCCAAATTTAAAGAATGGTCCTACGTACCTCTCTCAATATATCATTAAATTAACCATATCATTATATGATCAATAAGATCAATAATGTCCATCAATTGTTTACCTGAGTAGAACCAACTGTTTTCTAGAAGTGTGTACTCAAACTTAAGAAGTACCACAACAAAGGAAATGAATACCTGTACACTACCTCATCAAGGTCAAACACGTGCTACATCGTATTTCTTACGTTTATATTTGGTCCATAGGCGGGAATAATAAAAAAAAATAATGACGTAATTTCATTTTGATAATTCTCAAATTATCCTACAAAGTTTCAATGTACCAATGTCATAGACTCCTAATCCCATCATAGGTCAATAACTGACCACGTGATCATACTAATATTTGACAATGATTTACCCAAAGAATGGGATACACCCAATTTTAAGAACAACTACCAATTATTGATATGACAATAAGAAATGTACAGCTCCTAAAATTTAAAATTGGTACACAAATACACCTGTGTCTTATGAAAAAAGTAATAAATCCTGTACTCATTCAATGATATAGCCGGTCAATTACCTTCGAAATTTCAATATTTGGCCATAAGAGGGACAGCAACATTTTTTAAATGGTTCTAAAGAACGTTTACCAAGTTTTGTTATTTGGTAATTCCCAAATTTAAAGAATGGCCCTATGTACCCAACAGATTTTAAAAAGTGATCATCAAAGTATAATGGAAATGAATCCTTGTACACATTCATCCTAATCAAAGGGTTCATTTACATTTTTTCACATTTTTTACCCACGAAAGAGAACGAAATTTATAATGGTATTTGTTATGGCCCGGTACTATTATGCCAAATTGGGCAATTTCTAAACTTTAAGGGGTAGGCCAATGTACCTCTACCAAATTTTAAGATAAGAGCATCAATGTACTCATGCCCTATAAAAGAAAATAGACCCCTAAACATATTCATATGTTCATATAAAATAATAAAACCGCATCTAAGGGGTCAATAGCCGAAAACATGGCCGTACTAATTTTTATCAGTTTTTTAACCGCAAAAGGGAACGATATGGATCACCGAAGTTTATAACTAGCGATACATATTAGAGTGCTACATTATTATGTCGAAGTTTTAAATTGGACAATTTCCAAAATTTAAGGGTGGGCCAATGTACCTCTACCCAAATTTTAAGATGAAACCATCGATGTACCTATATCTTAAGATATAGAATAGACTCTTGTACATGCCCACATAATCACATAAGGTAATAACACCTCATCCAAAAGGAATAAAATGGGTCAATAACCTCCGAAATTTGATTTTTGGTAGTTTTTTACCCATGAAAGGGAACGAGGTGGACCATCCAAACTTATAGTGGTACATATTGAGGTCCTGTACTATGATACCAAATGCGTATATTAAACAATTTCTAAAATTGAGGGGGTGAGCCCGGGTACTCCTCCCAAATTTTTAAAGGGGTGCACCAATGTAACCATATCTTATGTAAGACAATGGACCCCTATACATATCCATATAATCATATAAGGTACGGGATAAATTGAGCCAAAAACAAACACGTGGTCGTACTAACTTTCACCAATTTTTTACCCATGAAAGGGAACGAGGTGGACCACCCAAAGTTATAGTGATACATACCAGGGTTCTATACTATTATACCAAATGCTTAAATTGGAAAATTTCCAAAATTGAAGGGGTGGGCCAAGGAACCCCTCCCAAATTTTTAAAGGGGTGCACCAATGTACCTGTGTCTTATGATAGGGAATGGATCCCTATGCATGACCATTCAACCATATAAGGTAATAGGACCTCATCAAAGGGGATCAATTGGGCCAAAATCAAAACACGTGGTGCAAGGTATTTTTACGT
The DNA here is from genome assembly GCF_964235325.1 of Thermobia domestica. NCBI lineage: Eukaryota > Metazoa > Arthropoda > Insecta > Zygentoma > Lepismatidae > Thermobia > Thermobia domestica. The sequence goes on along the minus strand of NC_137459.1, from coordinate 148,803,390 downwards.
TTATATTTTGGCAATTTTGCACCCCTAAAAGGGAACGAGGTGGACCACCCAAAGTTATAATGATCTATATTAGGGTCCTACACTATGATACCAAATGTTTAAAGTGGGCAATTTTCAAAATTTAAGGGGTGGGCCAAGATACCCGTCCCAAATTTTAAAGGGGTGCATCAATATACCCATGCTGTATGAAAGGGAATGGACCCCTGTATACGCCCATATAACTATATAGGGTAATTGAACCTCATCAACGGAAATAAATTAGGCCAAAACCCCCGAAATTTAACTTTTTGGCAATTCTTCAGCCATGAAAGGGAACGAGATAGACCCCCAATACTGATAGAGGTATATACCATAATCCTATGCTACCATACCCAATTTTTAGATATAACAGTTTCCAAAATTTAAGGGGGGTGGTCCTATGTGCCCCTGCCAAAATTTAGAGGGGGTGGCCCTAAGTACTCTTAGGTCATTGACCCCTGGCCAAAGGCATTGACCTTTGACCTATGGCGTCACAAATATTTTGCTTACTCATTCGCGCCAACGCCTACCCCTACTACTGCATCGTAAAGTTCAATTCACAATCTACATTACAACGTAACCAATTCCGTTATTTAAACATTTTTTGTGGCGTGGTACAAGTTTTTCTATGCTTTCTGCAAATAAAACCCGTCGAATGCCCGATAACCATTCTTGGGCTGCAGTTTTCGCCTCTTCATCCAAGTGGTATTGTCGCTTTGAAACTTCGTTTATTATTATGCATCTGCTTGCAAGAATGCATTTATTCAACACATTTATTAGAGCAGTGATTTCCGGATTTGTTGCAGTTGATGATCTTCCCTCACTCTCAGGATCATCAATATATGTACGTCCGTTCTCAAACATGTTGCACCAGTTCGCGATAGCTTGCCGTAACATTGCATTTCACCACACATTTCACGCAACTGTCGATAAATTTCAGTGCAGTTACACTTTTTCACACACACACACACACACACACACACACACACACAAAAACGAATCACTGCACGCATTTCCAATTTGGACGCCATTTGGACGCCATTGCAACTGTCGAGACATGTTAACGACTAATTGTCAGAACACCTGCACTTGCCCAGTGAAAGCCGCTACGCCACACGATACAGCTATACGTATGTCTGCAGTGTTGCCACACAGTTTCATCAAATAGCCTTTGTCCGAAAATATTTACGAAGGAGTGCAACTAACTTTCTGACTGACCCACGTAATTCTAGAAGTCTGAAAGCAAGTGACCTTAAATCTACATCAACTTAAAGTTTATTTTTAAATCAGTAAATGGTACTCGAATCGACAGTTTATGAAGCAATGTATCTCCAGACACCATTTTTTTTTTACAGGAAAGACAAGAAACGTTTTCAAAGAAACAAGGCTAACCTTAATTTCTAGGTTAATTTATATTTTGTGAAAATTATTGTACAAATAAATTAATATACAGTGTGTAATTCAAATATTTCAGCTTGACAAGGAAAGTTATTTGAAAATAACAAAAGTTACACTGTTATAAATTAACATAATCTTTTTGTAAAGTGTTTGTTTTACTAGTGTAAAATCAGAATTTTCTGCAAAATATTGAGATAAATATATCCCCTACAAAATTTCTGAGATAGCAGTAGGAGCATTGTGTGAAATTTATAGTACAAATACATAAAACAAGCGTAAGATATATCAGAAACAGTATAGGGTAACTTAACAGTGCATAAGTTTTGGTTATTGTTTGAAAGAACTTCATAAATAAAAATAATCTTCATGGATTTTTGTTTCCAACAAAGTTTTCATAAAATAGTTTCAATTAATCTGGAATAAACTGTTGTATTTACTTCAGATCGGACATTTTGGCTTCACATAATTTCTCTTTTTTTGACATATTCTTTTCTTTGAGGTAATGTTACATGCTACCCTCCTGTAGTCCTCAGAATGAATATATGCTGAAAAATGCAAACGCATTATGATGCTAATATAATCCCAGGACATTTTCCAGAGTATTGGAAGCATGTAAAGGAAGACATTTCGCGGAAAACTTTCAGTTCCAATGCAATTCAACAGACGAGGCTACCAGTTGTTGAAGTCAATCGTACCATCAACACCAAACACTCGACCAATCTAAGAGCTTCTTCTTGGCTCAGCGGATAGCGTACGCGCCTTTGGCGCGGCAGACCCAGGTTCGTTTCCCTGCGGGATCTCATGTGGTTCAGGTTCCACGTTAATCAGTAGATCCACGTCTTATATAGCCTCGCTACTGAAAGGGACGTTAAACTCAAAATCAACTCAACGCGAGCATTCACAGCTCGCCACCTGCATTCCAGGACATCTAAACCTTGGAAGAAGTCGAGAATGGAGGCATGCAGGACCAGAGCTGAGACCAGAGATTCTGGTTGTCACTGTGAACTTCTCTGATCAAGTGGGCTGTAAGAGTATTTCAGGAACTTATTTAAACATGTATTTTCTGTCATATTTTGCAAGAATATTTTAACCACTCCCAAACCACGATCATTTAGATGTGAATGACCTTGTAATTGAAGGAAGTGTTGATTGGAACTGATATGTTTCATTTTAGCAAGGCGAATTAAGAGCATTACAATCCTATGGTTCCTGCTCTGCCTTCTGCAGCTGTCGGGGAAAAGGTGAAGTCCATAAACATATCATGTTAAGCAATTATCAGTTTTGGCATCACGTATTTCAAATACAATAATAATAACTGACGGAGATAAAATAGCTCCTGTGCAGGAATTACTCGCAGTGATATATTTTGAGTATAACCGAAACTCAGAACTGCAAGGTTCTCTGTTTCTTAGCTCTATAAAATCTTACGTTGATTGTAAAACTTCTCGGCCCTTCTTCTCGTAATTACTGCACGTTTGTCCTCATTTCCATTTCTCGCACCTCCTTTGGCCTTTCTTTCTTTCTTTCTTTCTTTCTTTTTCTTTTTTTCTTTTTTGTTTTTTTCAATTATCGCTTTACTCATTTCAAATTCAGATCTAACCTCCCATTCTGGTTGTCTTTCTTGTTGACACTTCTACACCAATACAGGAACTAAGTACAACTTATAACCGAAACAGTTGCTCCATTGTTGAATTTGGGAAGATTAAAGTACAATTGTGCGAACTGTACATAGTATTACATAATTACAAAGCTGCAAATGTCGAGAGTAGAACAGAACTGTACACAGAACTTCATGAGTAGCGATGTTTCTGCAGTAAATGAAAATTTGGTACTACATTTCCTGGAATGCCCGTAAGTAAGAAATGCAAGTATCATCATGAATCATCAGATCAATACAAAGAATTCATTTTCCTCAAAAAAAAAAAAATAATAATAATAATAAATAAAAATAAAATAAAATAAATAAAAAATGGAGCTATGTTGTTTCATAAATTAATGATTTATATATTGTTTCCTCTTTTGCATAGTATAATGAAGTTTTGCATACCTTTGACTTAATAAGAATTGTGATACAAGTTATTTTAACAAGTGTTTTGAATATTGTATATATATATATATATATATATATATATATATATATATATATATATATATATTTGGAAGTAACGAGTTCTAGTCTCATATTCTGGGCCGATATCTTTCATTGACAGATTTAGAGATTTATAAGCGTAAACGATTCTATGTTTCATTATTCCCCTCCCCCTAGCACACCGAGGGGGTCTTTCCCGACAGTACTCTTTTCCATTTTCCAGTTAGTAATATGTATTCGGAATTAAGTTACATTGCTCCATCTGTTCTTGAGATATGCTGGAAAATACACATACACATAAACATCCATATACTGTATATATATATATATATATATATATATATATATATATATATATATATATATATATATATATATATATATATATATATATATATATATATATATATATATATATATATATATATATATATATATATATATATATAGAGAGAGAGAGAGAGAGAGAGAGAGAGAGAGATAGGGTGTTTCAAAACAATACCGACAACGTTTGGGAGGTGATTCCTGATGCCAAGATAAGATGAAAAGTATAGAACAACCTGGGTGCACAAATGTTTCCTTTCGGAGTTATAGCCTGCCGAAAACATGAAAAAATGAACATTAAAGTCATAGCTCCAATACTAGGGAACCTACATCAGTCGGATCAAGGTTTTGTTTAGGAGCTAGTATATACTCTATCCAAATATCCATGATTCAGTATCCTGCTTTAATTCCGCAATAATTTTTATAGAGGTAGTTTGTGTTACTTTAAATTATGTGCCGGTAGACAAACTCCCTGTATATACATACAAATTGTAGCGTGAGTACCTTGTGTGTGTGTGTGTTTAAATATAATGTCTATGCAATCGAGTATCGTTACATTGATATTTAGTACATGTTCCGTATATTGCAAAGAACTAATATACTTCTATAACTTACAGAGCAGAATAGTGGGACATTTAATTTTAAAGATTTTCTTTTTAAATTCTTACATAGCAAAGTAGAGAGTATTTTCATCTCATTTGATTTTATTTTGAGTTTACATCCCTTTCAGCAGCGAAACTATGTGAGACATGGAACTACAGCTTCACGTGGGGTCTGAAACACATGATCTCCTGCCGGGAATTGAACCCGGATTTTCTACGCCAAAGGCGTGGACGTTAACCACTTAGCCAAGAAGGAGCTCTATGATGTTAAAACAACTCAATTTGTCTATGAATTATCAGCGTGTTATTTCAACACAAAGGCCATCTATCTTAGTGTATTAGACATTTCTAGTAACTGACAACATTTGAATTAGTTGTTAGTTTTTGCTATGAGTAAAGCTTTACGCGGCATAATTCACACTTATGCCAATTAACGAACTGCGTATGATATTTCTTGTAATCTTTCACGAAAGCAGTTTTGCGAGTGTATGGTTTTTAGACATTTACATGAATAGAAGTCCTTTCGTATGTTGTCCCTATGTGCACAATGTTCCTGATTCTTTTTCCAAGGAACAATTAGTTAGGGGAGAGTTGTATAAGTTGGAACACTTTTGGAATACATATTTCTTTTACAGATACTAACATAAAATATGAAAGACAAATGTGTTCATATTATACATTAGACATTGTTCTAGAAGACAAATAAATAAATATTTTTGTTCAAAAAATAACAAATGTGTCAAACCATAGTTTGAAACAAAGTCTGAAAATGTCCCATCTTATGAAGCAGGTTGTGTAAGTTGAGACAGAACGTGTCTTAAGATGGGACATGCTGTTTGCTTCGTGTCTCCGCACTCTACAAAAAAAGTAAACCTTCAAAGTTGCACTAGAACACTATAAGTGTGACCAACCTTCACACTACAAGCACTGAATTCATTCTTCTGTTGAAGTACTATACGGTTGTCTACACACTAAGCAATACCGTTCACCAGATGTGTCAAAATTATCACTTTCGTGGAGTGTATGAGTCATAACTTGAGACGAAGCTTCATGGAAATATATATTTCTTTTTCATACTCTGTGCTGTGTTGTGGAGTAGATGTTAGTTTACACGCACATGTAGACAATAATGATATTTCGGCACGACGACTGGCTCTATACAGTAAGCAGTTAATACTTGTACTTCTATTTTTTTCTACGAACAGTCCTCGTTCGTGCTTCTATACCTTGGAAATAATTTCGAGAAGAACTTATCTGCTCAACGCTGACACGTGATGATTCAGGCGTAGAACTAAGGCATTAATGAATGGTAGTTCAATATTATCGCCTACTTGTGATGACAACACTATCATAACCACATTACTTGTAGATTATGCCACAGGAAAGCTGCCTTCATGAAGTGAATGTGAGGTTTGAAAACATCCTTTGCGGAAATCATTCTCTGAAGTGTTAGTAGAGTTATTAAGCGAAAATCAACCTAAAGGAGCAAGAAAATCGTGGTCTGCGAAAACAGTACAATCAATAGGACAAATGCCAGTTTTTACTGAAGCCATTTGCAGCATTGGCTACGGTAGCTACTTGCCATATACGATATTGAACATTTCCGTCAGTTGGCGTTCTGAAATGACCTGCCAGGATGTTGGCGTAGCCACATTTGAACAGCCTGATGGTAGTACGTATTTCACCAATGGGCCGAATATGAAAACATCCAGAGGCTGCACTTTATGAACACAATCTCGGGGCAAAATGAGATAGACAATTCTGATCCGAGAAGAAAAATCTAATGTGAATAGATGTGAAGTGTGAGACGTGTGCCTGTCTACAGTGACCGGTACAGGATTCTGTTGTGATGATTGAAACTGAGTAGCGAAATGCTTGATGTACGCAAAGAACAACTCTGCAGTGATCCATCCGTTCTTACTAACTGAGTTGAACTTGCAGGGTTTTGTCTAATAATATTGGTCTTTTGCTTGCGTAAATAAATGCCGGTGGAACATTTCCGCCACAAGCATTGACACTATTGCAACAGTTACATTTCTACCCCTCTCGACTGTAATAATGCCAACCATGTGTTTCTTTCCCTTCTTACCCAGCAGTTTCGACGGTTGACATACAGTTTTCATGTCTGTTTCATCTCAGTTGTAGATATTTCCAGCAGTAAATCCATATTTGTTACATACATTTTGTAGTAACTCAAAAAAACGTATCAACACTTTCTTTGTTGAATCCATAAATAAGAGCGCGAGGTGGGTCAATTGTTCCATCAAATTTCCTGTAACTTTTATAAACGGTAACTTACAACTCATTTTTGCTTTAGTTTGTAATGAAAATTTTGACCTTTTCTTCTCCCCGTTCAAACAAGTTATTTGCACCACCACCTAAACATCTGGTGAAAGTTACGCTTATTTTAAACATAGATATTAGAATTGGATGTAGACTATGATGACCAAACGTCCCATATACCATAGATGCTAGTTTGCCTTAAAATAAATTCAAAATCTCCGATTGTCCGAAGTAGCCTATTTCGATTGCCTATACTTAGCAAATAAACTTGTGTTAAGCAGACTAAAAGCTTCTTCAAGGAATATTGAGCTATTTACTAAACTTAAAACTGAAATGTTTCGTTCTGCACTTCTACGATTGTGATATATGATGTGAGGAAGGTTCATAAGATGGGACAGCGTCCCATCTTAGGCTTTCAACCACTGTCTAATCTTACGAACTCGCCTTCTGTTACACCTTTATCACCTTTTACAAGATAAAATAGTATATATGATGCCTTCATGCTTTGTCAATATTCACGTACTTATATAGTCACAAAAAAAAAAAGTCAAAACTCTCGCTTATAGCAGTACCGCCGAATTTTATATACCATTGAAATATTTTAGAAACACGTTGCTGAAGCATACTTGCAATTTCTTGTTACGCATGTTTCTCCTCACAACTACAGTCGTGTAACTTCTTCATACAACCTCTGCACACCAACACCCGAAGCGCGTAATGCAACGCACTTAGTAGAGCGGTGTTGCCAACGTTCCATTTTAGGAGCCGTCTCAACTTATGAAACTCTCCTCGATCTAAACTAGAAGTAGACAAAATGATTATTAAATTCTTAGAATGAATACAGGTGTTTCAAATACGTGAAGATTAATGTCTAAAATAGTTCGGCTTTGAATATTACTCTAAGACCTCTGAATGGAGAAATATGTAATTCATTCTAAGTAGTAAATTATTTTTTTGGGGGGGAAGGTCGTATTGTTTTCTTATTCAAACCAGAATTTGATGGTCCACAAATGTGGAACCAATGATCTATATTTAAAATATTTCATATGCATACTTAGGTCATCAAGATCTACAAATATACCAAGTTTCGCTAAGGTCGGACGAGTGACATCGATCATATAGATAAATACAAAGGAGGTTCAAATAGTTTCGCACAATGGGTTATAACATTTTCATTTTTAGTACTAGAAGCATATTTTTTATGAATGTACGTGTGTCCTTGGTGCTAAAATTGTATAACGAATTTTCTTTTCCTATTTACAGGTAAGCCTACAATGGAGAAGGAAGTAGACCTGGTAACGGTCGGTCATTGAGTTCGTTTACAAGATTGGTGATTATTCAGTCACATCCATCGAACTCAAATTGCTTTTTGTGTATGAGGATGAGATATTGGACAGCATGAAATATCCAGTGAAGGATATAAAATATTCTACAGTGATCATTTCAGTCTGCTGGACAAACAAAGTCCGGCAGACCATAAACTGTAGTGAACGACGCGACGTTACACACAGAGTCCGAAGGACAAGGTATGGCATAAAAATATATGCCAAACCTGTCCGTAATAGGGCACACACACATGTCGTAATGATACTAAACACATTGCCAACAACGTAAATAATACTGTCACTAAACACACTGCAAGAAGACGCTAGAAATATTAATTTTAGTGGAAATAACGCTAGTTTAATCACTAGACAACATTTAGAAGGTGCTAAATTTCTATTCTAACAATGTAAATGAACCAATGGTTTTTGGTATAAATATCCTTAAAAATTCTAGATCAAGCGACAAAGTGCTACATTGGTAACACTGATAACAAGAGACAAACGACAACCGCCTCACGTTTCCGCGCATGTGTATAAATTTTTGACGTACAATTATATCATCTGAAACATTGCCCAAGTGATCAAAACATAACATACTAATCCGTCAAAACTAATTAAAACAAGGCAGTAGATCATTTTGACATGCTATAGCTGCTCACATTTTTTATGTTCATGGCGGACAAAAAATCGACACATTTCCTTATGTCCGCCATTAGAAGGCAAGTCATTTGTACACATTAAAGTATGTCCAAATTTGAAGACATGCATTTTTGTGTTGTTTTGAGTCGTTTCGGGGTCTGTGTGTAGAAAAGACCATATTAATAGATGTGTAGCCCCACGACAATTTATTGAAGCGACTGAGTTACCTGTGGGTAGTGTTGTAACATTAATACAGTCTTAAGGTTACAGAAAGCTTCGTGCCCATTGGTTGCCATACCTGCTCACAAAATAACAGAAACGAACACATTCTGCCAACCACACAAAGCAGAATATCAGACGTATGTGATGGGAAGTTGTTTCCAAACCTTCTTATAGTACGAACCTAGCCCCGCCCGATTTCATTCTGTTTGATTTTTTGAAGGCCCAGCTTCGTGATAGGTAGTTTTCTAGTAACCAAAATCTCATTGCATGTGCGAAACAGTCGTTTAACAGTCTTCGTCCGGTGTTTTACCAAAGTGCATTTACGACATAATGAGCTAAATGTGTTGCAGTGGATGGTGGATACACTGAATAACATGTGTACGTGCACAAAGGACACAAGTAAATTCACACAATATTTCACAGTCATGGTGCCACTATTTAAAAGATTATGACCCATTGTGGAAAACTTTTTGAACCAGGGGTGCAGCTCCCCTACTTGTGGTTTGAGGAACCCCTTAAAATCATAGTTTTGTGTCCAAATACCCGCACCCGCCTAATGATTTTACTCACTCATACAGTCTGTCCATGTTCTGCCTTGTGTGGCAAATGGTAATACATGTAAGCTCATTTGATACAACAACACTCGTAATCCTGATAAACAAAGTTTATTAACAAGAAATATGTATCGTAATAAAATACAAAATACAATGTGTAGTGTATTATAACATAGTTTTACGCATTTCCCTGTTAGGTCTAGTATGCATATATAAAGCAAACAAACATGTTTTACAGCCAAAGTTATTTTTAAAAAAATCGAATTTGTGCTTCACTTGTAATATTGAGCTCACAAGAAACGGACATGAACGTGTCTTCCGGACATCCGAATCAAACCTAGTCCAATCGATAAACATAACAAATATATGTTCATGCACAAAAAGTAGGTGTCATGGACAACAGAGAAAGTCAATGGGCCGTATTAATAGTGTTAGTATAAAGAAAATCGCAGGCTCGCAGTGAAATAGTTATTGAATCAATACTGTTCATTGGAAGTTCATGGTTTATAGTTCATTCTCTTCAGCATGAAACAAGCTTTCCAGGGGTGCTATGTATTCGGGCACGTAATGTACTTGAACAGAAAGAAATTGGGAGAAGTTCGGGAAAATGCCTCCAAAAATCCCTCCCATCAACTTTGACCCCCTGTGTAGTGGCCCCGGGTAAAAACACACAATCCAAATGTATCTCGAAAAATACTATAGGGTATAAGAAATGAATGCACCAGGTTTTGGTTTGATAGATGGAATATGTATGAGGGGAAAGGTTATATATCAATATGCTCTTGTACATACAAAACATAATCTATGACCTGGCCTATAAAGAGAAGATAATATAAAAATATAAATGCAGTACTTTTTTCCTGATATCAAGAATTGTACCACATTATCTGTAAAATGAAGCAAGCGTTTCAATAGTTATTCCGCATATTGTTCCATTACATGTGGAGAAGGAAACTGAAGATAAGTCGCAAAAGCGTCTTCCAAAATAGCTTTATTGTGAAGTTGTGCGTTCTCTGAAGCGGCACCGGAGCTTGTAGGAGTCAGTGTGCGAATTAAAGGACATTTTAAGGCGTGATAAAGTGCATATCCCATAAATTTAACATAGGGAATTTCAAAAATTATGGCACACATATAATTCTTCAGTGGGAGATTTCCCCTCATCCTCCCTGGTAATTCGAAAACTGGCACGAGCACACAGTTAAAATACACTTGAAAAATACTATGAGGTATATGAATAGAAGGAATATTCTTAAAACATGAGAGAAGATGTAGTTTGAGACAATAAGAACGGAAAGGAGAACAAAAGAGTATTGGTAGAAGTGTTGGTGGATAACGTGGATTTATCTCAATACAATTGTAGCATAGTTAGTGTTTAAAACGCTTGCTTCATTCTTCAGAGAATGTGGTACACATCTTAATATCAGGATAACTAGTACTGCGTTTATTTATTTTTTTTATATTATGCTCTCTTTATGGGTCAAGTCATAGGTTCGGTTTCGTATGCACAGATCGTATTGGTATACAACCTTTCTCCTCAATCGTTCAGACTATGAAAACGAAAAGTGGTTCACCCATTTCCTAACCCCTATAGTATATTTCGAAATACATTTGGATTGTGTGCCTTTACCCGGGGTTATTCCAGAGGTGCCTAAAGTTGATAGGAGGGATTTTTCCCGACATTTTCCCAATTTTCCCTGTTCAAATACGTTATGTGCCCCAATACGTAGCAACTCTGGAAAGTTTGTTTCATGCTGGAGAATAAACTATAAACCATAACTTCTTAATGAACAGTGTTAATACAAAACTATTTCACTGCTAGTCTAGGATTTTCTTTATATTAACAGTGTTAATAGGCCCTAGGGACTTACTCTGTTGTCCATGGCACTTAATGTTTTGTGCATGAACATATCTTTGTTATGTTTATCGAATGGACTAGGTTTGATTTGGATGTCCAGATGACATGTTCATTACAGTTCTTTTTAAGTATAAGTTACGTGGAAAGTTCCAACCAAAGGCTAACACAACAACTGGTTAGGAAGTCATTTTTACATGCATAAAAAGAGTAAATTTGCCTCTCTAAAAAGCTTCCTTTATGATCACATGACGTTTCACTTCTGCGACTGATAATTTTGCCACATGAGGGCTCTTAGTTACGTTTCCCCACGATTTCGACACCTCTTTTCTCGTTGTAGGTGCGTTTCTCGAAAAATCATTAATGACTATGTTGTTCTTATTTTGCTGTCAGGAATCAACCCCTAAATTTGTTATCAAGCTAAATTTTCAGCTCGTTACTTATTACAGCTTTAAATAATATTTCGAATTTTTTGAAACTCTGTGTGTAGGTTGCGACGCATAACAGCGGAAGACATTGTTAGCATGTTAATGATGTCCTCATTTCAAATCTTCTCAAGAACATCTGATTCCGATGTCAGAACCATCATAGCAGACATCATTCATCTGCCATTACTCTCCGGAGACGATTTTTACTGTATTATACGGAGTTACTCAAGGCACGTTCTGCAGAACAACTAGTCCACTGGAAGAGTTGCCAGAATGTGATACAACACACAGAGACTAGGGAAAGATGAAAGCTTGGAAAATAAATCTGTAAGACTTGATGAAACTTTTCAACAACCAATGAACGTCAGCTCCTCTAAGTGATTCTTCTGCTATGGATGATGTGCTGCTGTTACCGTCAACGTCATTGTCAAAGTTTTCATGTGTTTTATTTCATCTTTACTACACAAATCTGTAATATCCACGTTATGGTGACTTGACTGGTACACTGAAGAAAATGTTTCCAGTTCTTTAGCGACAATAGTAGCATTCAGCCCATAGTTTTCACATAATTCTGTATTTTCACATCTTTCACAGTTACAGGTTCACTTGCTGCCAAGTGAATAAGGTTGCTGTGAGTAAATGTGTTCATTTCCTTTAATATGCCAGTGTTATAGTTACTGATACGATCTGCCAACTGCAACGTCAGTGAATCCAGTAAAGTGTAGTACACCTCCACATGAAATGTTAGTAGAACATTACTGGGCCGCTAATCATCCACTCCCATTTCATCAGAAAAGCGTGTCTACTTCTTTTGACGTCTTTATTCAGTCATGGTGCTGTGCGAATAGCAAAAATCCTCTGTTTTTTTGTGCTGTTGCAGCCCACCAACTGCCAGAGCGAAGAGTGTTTATATTGTCTTTAACATAAAAAAAATCAATCCCTCTGCAGCACCGAGATTCATAGAAACTGACTGCAGTAGTGCTGTCACTGGATCAACAGCTCTGGATATTTTTAAATAGATCACAAGAGTTGCAGCAAATTTAAATGAACTCAGACGTTTCATTAATCCATGTGCTCCAATAGCAGACTCTCTGTCGATCGACTTATCTTCATTAATTGTCTAGACGCAAAGTATTGTTTCACTGTAACATAGGTAGAGAGTGCTTGCTGCAGCATGCTTACTTCCCCATCTAGTGGCAGCCACTCTCTTCAATCTCATTTTCCGTATGTAATTTCCTGCAGTTTATAATGCATCTAAAAATTCTGAATGTCGACGATGTCCAACCGAAATGTATGAAGTTCTTCTAGAATGCCAAAAAAGCTCTTCACAGTGGAACAGCATTCTACACTCTCTTCCATACTCTTTTCTACCGCAAAGAAGAGAGGGAGAGAGAAAAAAGCGATAGACCTGCACCACACATGCAAAGCATTTGGACAAATATTTTGTACAAGAGCTTTCGTACCAGTGAACTTCCCTCGCATATTTCCTGCACCATCATAACTTTGGCCAACAATTGATTCCAACTGCACTCCAGAATCATTTGCACGCAACAAGAAATAGACGTTTCCCTGCAGAAGATCCAGATGTAAAAGCAAGGTCTAAACGATCCAGGACTTCTTCCAGATAATTTCTTTGAAATGTAGCGCGCAATAACAACAGAGCCTTCTAATTTACAGTGCTGTTTATCTTATGTGTCGGTTAGTAATCAGAAAAATATCAGAGGAGGACCGGCCCTTAAACGAAACACATAACACAAGATCACAGGTAAAAAAAATCCATCCGTCTTCCACATCGGATCTCCGCACAACCACATTGAAAATCGCAGGATAGTTACTGCACTAATTATTTCTGAAAATCAGTGTTGCCAACCCCTCATTCTCCAGTTGCAAAAAAAAGGGTTTATTCGAATAATAATGACCGTTGCCTGACTACTGAGTTATAATTTCTCCCAGCCAAGCGAATGCCCTTCTCCAGCACTGTCGTTCTAAATGTACACCCAACTCAAATCTCCCACAACAAAATATTAATATTTTGTACCAGAATATAAGAACACTTTGTTCAAGACTTGCAGAAATTTCCAGAAGCTTGATGAATGAAATAAAAGAATGTAGATGTTTTCCTAATTCTTCCATTCAATCATTCAGCATGCAAAATTGCTATGTTTTATGATAAAGAGGATTAATCCATCATGCCCAAAACATTGGAGGGAATGCATCTCCTCAATTCGCCTCGGTTCTACTGCCCATGCCCCCATTCTTTGGTTGTGCCACTAGCCCCCTTAAATACTCTCTATCATTGCTTGCAATAGAAGGAAGTCATTGTCAGACACAGATCGCATAATAATAAGCAAGATCGCTGACGACGATTCGGGAGCAGTTGCAAACCACTTTTACTGCTAGGTTATAATTAATTATAGATTCTGATGTGTGACCATATGAATCCTTCTAATGGCAAGATTCCCCCAGTTTTCACAGCCAATCGCTGCCACTGAGCAAGATTCAAAGTATGAAATATCGGGAGAAGGAGGTACCTTCCCTCTTATCAGAGTTTATTGAAGGATAAATTTTGTAGGTTTCTTTACGGAGGGAGATAGATCAAAGACACAGTGAGAGGAATAAACGTCCCACTTCTTTACCTGGGTATTACTGACTCCGTTTAGAGCTTCCACCCCTAAAGAATCACTCTCTCCTTCCCCGTGGAGCTTTCGCCCACTCTGCGTCGGCAAATAATCTGGAAATACTCTGACGGGGGTATACTTAGAAGTGGGGCAACTGGGTAGAGTGAGAAGGAGTAACTAATCTGTTTGGCACAATTTTGATATAGAGTTATATTTGCGATAGTGAAAAATGGTGTAAGAGCATCTTACCCACCCATCCCCAGAAAAAAAAACGAGTTGTGGAGCAACTCCTCAACTTACGTTAGTATTGCGACTGCACAGCTGTTTTGAACGCATTTTATAATTTACGAAATTGTGACTTAATCAACTTTGAGTATAGCTCGAAGTTTGATGGAAAATATGTGGGAACTTCATTAGGATTTTACCTGATTTAATTGTAGTTAATGTAAAACATGGTGAAATTTTACATTAAAATTTATGTTTTTAAAGGTTACGAATAAATTTTCATTTCTTCTTTTAAGTCCTACCATTTTCTATGATAGATGCACGTGAGTGAAAGGAAGTTTAGAGATGAATAGAATTAAATCCAGAGTGGTAATCAAATTTCTTTACTTATAGGCCGCATACCAAAGGAAGCATTTGAAGAGATGAAGGAGACGTATGGAGAAGAAGCCCCGCTCATATGATATTGTGAAACACTGACATTGTCGGTTCAAGTGTGGTCGGACTTCCATAGAAACGGCCCCATCCCATGTTGACTTCAATCTGGCATTGATGAAGATAATATTGAGAAAATGGAAGACCACATCTTGGATGACTGCCACATAAGCAGTTTCCAACTTGCTGAATATGTCAAGGTAAGTTTGAGGTTTTTAGGAAAATAATACATGAGTATTTCCACATGCATAAGAGGTTCACCCAATGTTTTCCCTGGTTAGTGACATCTTTTCCAAAGCAGGAACGAGACACTTGCTCCCTGGAACATTTGACTCTTTACCACGAAAACGAGGAAGACTTTTTTTCACAGAATAGCAATTCAGGATGAAGAATTGGTCCGAGAGACTAACTCATAGTAAAAGTAATGGAAGCATAGTTGCTCACAACTCTAAATGATGAACCCAAAATTGACAAGATCATGGTGATAGTTTTTCGGGAGTATTATGGAGTAGTGATGATGGATTCCCTAGCGACAAGAACCACAATTTCAGGAACATACTATGCTGCATTGCTGCAGAAATTGCAAGATTCCATAAAAACCAAGAGATACGGAATGCTGGCCAAAAGTGTCTCTATCCTTTAAGACAATACTCTAGCTTGTAACTCGCATGTTGCCCAAACAGAAACATGATCTTGTGGTATTTAAGCTGTCTCCATACCTCGAACTCTTCTGATTTGTGCCATCTGACTTTCACTTCTTCCCAATCACGAAATCATTTTTTTAAAAGCATTTACAAGATGATGAAATGCTGGTCTCTGAGGTCAAGTCATGACTTCTGGAACAGTCTACGAACATCTACAAATAAGTGCATAAAACGACGGAGAAAACGTGTGGTCATTGGATGTTCGTATGTAGCGAGCTAATATTTGTACCAAATTTCGTTCTCGGTAACTGGCTCAGGAGAATATTTAATGAACAACCCTCGTAACAAGATCCTGAACACCATAATATTTAATACACATAGTAAACTTAACATAGACTACCTGTACACCAAATTTGTCATAGCTCGGACGAATTTAATTGATCGTGTAGGAAAATAAATTCAGGAAATTCTTACTAGACAGACTTAGATTGCAACCCCAACTTTAATACCACATAATACAAGAAGCAAAGGGTTGCACATCACAATATTAAACATGCTTACAAAACCGTCAAGGCTTGTTATATCGCCAAGTTTGGCAAAGATGAGATACTTTCCATTGACCGTGTAGATAAATAATTCATGAGATCTTGATTCAATCAGTTTAGGCTGTAGCCAAGTTTGATGACCCATATTACAGGAAGCAAAGCCCGTACACCATAATATTCCATATGCTTACTAAGATGGTCATATACCTAATAACAAGGGAGGTTCACGAAGTGGTTCCACTGAGATCTGAACGAGACAATTGTGTTTGCATTCGGTATGTTATAACTAGACGAATCCCAAAGTTATGCGTGCCACCGGACGGGATATCATGAGTTACAACGTATCTTGTAACGTAAAACCTACAAAAAATTACCTTGCGGAATACCTTGAACAGAGTCATTTGTTCCGAAACGATTGTGTAAATGGAAAACTCGTCGAATCCCATCATTTTCAAGGGCACATTTTTGGAGGTAAAAAAAGTTTGCCCCAGGGTGTCCCACAGGGTCCCAGACGGGGTCCGACTCAAAAGCTTCAAATGGCAAGGGAGTTAAGTAGCACACCGTCTGAAATTTGTTGTGAAATGAAAGAAAATGGAACCAGCCTCGACTTTCTATGACAACCATGTGAAAAATGGTGGCGGGTCAAAATGTAAACAAAAGCTTAATTTTAAAAGAATATATGGCCACCTTGAATGCAAGATGGCCGCTTGAAACCTATGTCGGAAGGATAGTTATACCAAGTTGCTGAAATTACAGAAACCAAATTTGGCTCGAATATTGATCAGTAGGTGCCGGAAAGATATGAAATTTTCAAAAACGCGACATCTTGAGTTCAAAATGCCGCAATATGTATCGAACGCATGTCCAGCTCAAACCACTAAAGTTGGACAAGCGAAATGTGTCATTTACGTTTATTCAATAGTGAATATCCACAAAATATCAAAGACATTTCATCTGTAATCCAATATAGCTGCCAGAGTGAAAGATGAGTTTGTATATAAATATATATATATATATATATATATATATATATATATATATATATATATATATTTTGAATATTGTGACCAAACCAACAAAGTTTGATGCAGCTCGATGTACTGAAATGATTTACACGTGGTTTTGTACTGCTCGTCAACCTTGTAAATGAACGTTTTTTTTTTTTTTTTTTTTGTATATTTAGTACTGCATGAAATATTCTGATAAAACCAATGAGTGACATACAAATTTAGCCATCACGAATACGTTACAATAGAGTCCCCAACCTGACTGGTGCAGCAAGTCCTGTATGTATGAACTACGTATGATAAAATTAGAAAATTCCTGAAGGTATTCTACTTTTGGTTAGCAGTGTGTTCATCGCATATTCGTTATATTCACGTAAATAATATCGAGAGAACCTGCATTAGGAACAACGGAATGAAATAATAGTTGAAGTGAATCAAACTTAAGTTGTTCTTTAGTTTTCCTATTGTTTCTAAATAAATATTAGAGTAAAACAAATATTTAGATTTGTATTGTTATAAATGACATAGGTTGTAAGCGGCCATCTTGAATTCAAGGTGGCAATAGATTTTTCAGTTAAGGTTTTGCTTACACTTTGATCCGCCTCAATTTTGCACAGAATTATCGTAAAGAGTCGAGACTTGCTCCATCTTCTTTCATTTAACAACAGCTTTCAAACGATGTGCTACTTAATCCCTTGTTATTTGAAACTTTTGATTTGGATCCCGTCTAGTACCCTGTGGGGGACCCAGAGGCAAAATTTTTACCCCAAAAAGTGTGCCCTTGAAAATGATGAGATATGTATTCGCCGAGCTTTCCAATTACCCAACCATTTCCGAACAAATTACCCAGTTCGAAATATTCTGCCAACTTTGTAGATTTTACATTACAAAACATGTTGTAACTCACGATATCCCGCCCAGTGACACGTATAACTTTGGGGTTCGTCTAGTTATAACATATGAAATGCAAACACAATTGTCTCGTTCGGATCTCAGCGGAGCCACTTCGTGACTCTCCCTTGTAAGACACAAGCTTCAAATAAAATTATTCTATTTTACAAAATAAAACTATTATGTACATTACTAAATTGCGATATACCGTAAAATATGAATATATTCATGTTCATGTTCTAACCAATGTGTATAATTGAGCACATAGGGTTATATCCATCGTTTTGTAATTGTTTTTTTTTTGAAATTTTAATATTTGGCATTAATATCAGGTCCAAACGTAACTTATACATATTTAAATTGTAACTAAATTATAACCTGATGATTTCTGTACTGAAGAGGATATCATAGAACAAAAATGGGTTTTACCAACCCTCATCTTGCAAATCTACTCGCAATAATACTAACCCATAAGTCTGATATTTGTTATTTTCTTTTGAAACGGGATGTAACTTCTTTTTGTTCACTCTGGTGTATAAACAAGGATGTACTAACGCTCAATTAAAATCTCAATAATTACCACATGCATTATAATTTATAGTTGTCTCCTAAAATATTTCAACTCATATTTTTCAAAACCTCTCTCCTCGGTCCATAACATATTTTGATGGATATACTTGCAAAGAAGACTTCAAAGATACAAAAAATATATGCATCGGTTGGTTTTTATTGAACATAATAAGAAAATCTGAAATAATAAATTATTATTATTATTTTAGCACCAGCGAAGGTTTAAGCGAACTTCGAGCTACACCAGGAAAGGTCGCTTTCTGAATCGACATTAAGTTGTCTTTAATTCAGCCAGAATGATATAATAACAACAACATATTCCCAATTCTAATTTCACCTTGCTTAAATCTTCAGAAATTTTTGCTTAGCTCAATTTACCTTTTGACTTCCGCCTCTGACCTTATTCCAACTAGAAAAGGAAAAGATAATACGATTGTGAGTAGTGAGTCGGGAAAGCTGAATGAGGAAAATTTAAGTAAGTCCCCATTGTGAGATCAGAATGGAATTACACAAATTTAAGAGAAGTTAGTAATCTTGTTTCGTTCAACTTTATTCTATACAGAACAAAAAAAAATGTATGTATTGAAAATATCTGAAAGGTGCAATATTGAGTTTGTATTTACAAAATTAAAGTTTTGAAATAATTTTTATAGATAGAAAAAACATTAACATTGATTTCTAATCTTACTTTAAATTAATGTCAATTATAATAGCTGCATTCAAATTTGAATAATACTAATTTTGATTGACAATAGTAATGGGATTATTTAAAAAGTATTTTTTAAGTATTACTTTGTGAAACTTTGTTGCTCGTATATGTATTAGTATAATTATATATATTCACTTTGAACTTCTAATTTTAATTTTTATTAGATGATCTACAACAATACAAAACGTCATAAGAAGGAAGAAGCCAAATTTCATGGAAACTGGCTACTTTATTTTATCAATTGCCACCTTGCCGCGGTTGGGTGGCTTGCGTACTCTAATGATCCTAAGAGCTTTGCTGGAGACAGCTTCGCTAACAGATGGCTTCCCATGTCGGATAGGTCTTTAGGGGTAGGTGTCACACGAAGAGAGATATTATGGTGGTGGGTAGAAACTCTACCATTACCACACTGAGGCTGAAGATCATTGAAATCGGCAAGGATCAGATGTGGACAAAAACAGGCAGGGACAGGATGTCATCTATGGTGTTTCACTCAGAGGTGGAAGGACCTGGGACACCACCACTTTACTCCGTCCCTAGGAAACAACATGGAAAGAGAAATAAGAAAATGCAGTATTAGGGAATGCGACACTACTGTTTCACAGAGGGTTGTCCCCGGCAGTGAAGGGAAACACAGCAGGGCGCCCTCGGTCGTCACCAAAAGATACTCCTGCAGGATAGGAACCTGGAATGTGCTATCGCTGTAAGAGTGTGAAAAATTGGAAAACCTAGAAAATAATGGAACGCTTGAAGATAGATATCTTAGGAATCAGCGAAGTTAGATGGCCTGATGGAGCAGACGTGTGGAGCGGAAATTTCAGAATGATTTACTCAGGAGCTCTAAACGGTACAGCAGGAGTCGGTTTTGTCTTGAGTAAGAAGATAAGACAGAAAGTTATAGGCAGTTGTAAATACAATGAAAGGATAATAACGTCGAAGGTAACAACCGAACCGAGAAATAAGACGATAATCCAAGTACATATGCCTACATCAAACTACACAGATGAGGAAGTAGAAGAAACCTATAAGCAAATAGAAGAAGTATTGATGAAGGTTGAAGACCAGGACAATTTAAACATCATGGGTGATTAGAACGCAGTAGTCGGCGAAGGCAAAGAAGAGAATATAACTGGAAATTTCGGCCTAGGAGAAAGGAATGCGAGAGGTGCACAATTAGTTGAGTTCTGCAAAACCCATAATCTGACTGTAACGAACACACTTTTTGAACAACCACTAAGAAGAAGATACACAAGAACAAGACCAGTAGACAAAGAAATATATCAAATAGACTATATACTGGTCCTACAAACATTTAGAAATCAAGTGAAAAAGAGTAAGAGTTACCCAGGACAAGACATTGACTCAGACCATAGTTTAGTTTTGATGAAGAGCGAACTCCGACTAAAGAGGAAACGAGTGTTAGCACAAAACAAAAGATGGAACACAATCAAGCTAAAAAGAGATGAAAGCATGAAAAGGGAATTTGCAAATGTGACAGACGAAGAGACGTCTACGGTAGCTTTAGCAGCTGATGACATGGACTCGAAATAGGAAGCCATGAAAGCAGGAATTACAAAAGCTGCCGACGAGCACATAGGAAAGAAACGAGAATCCAATATAAACCTGGATAACAGCAGAAATATTGGAAATGATGGAGCAAAGAAGACAGTTCAAGCTAGCAAACAAACAAACAAGAGGAATACAGAATGTGCAGAAATCACATCAACAGAGAAGTATAGAAGGACAGAGAAAACTAGATAAACAATTTATGCAAAGAAATTGAGGAATATGTAGTCAAAGGTAATATAATAACGGCATATATAACGGTTAGAAAACAGTTGGGTGAGAAAAAGAAACGCACAGACATTATCATAGACAAGGACGGAACAACGCTAATAGAAGAGGAGCACATAACAAGAAGATGGAAGGAATACATTGGAAAACTCTACGAAGGAGACAGAGTGAACAAAGATGAGATAGAGAAGGAAGAAGACGTCGAAGAAAATGAATTAGGACCATCAATTTTACAGTGCGAATTTGACAATAATTTGGAGAAAATGCAATATGCTAAAGCCCCAGGAATAGATCAAATAGCAACGGAAGCGATTAAGAATCTCGGAATAGCAACAAAGAAGAAACTATTTAATCTTATTAATGAAATGCATATCTCGGGAAAAATACGAAGAGACTTCGAGAAAAGCATATTGGTATCTATCCCGAAGAGAAAAGGCGCACAGAAATTGAAGAACACATTGTAACATGTCACTCCGTTAGTTACCAAAAAAAAAAAAAAAAAAAAAAGGTTGTAAGATATTATATAAATTCATTCTGTTTCAAGTCTTCGATAAACTAGTTTTGTTTGTCAAATTTTGAATATAGCGCCTCTAGTGGCGATTGTTGTTACTTCACCCAGCACTTGAGTTATTCATCAGATGTGTGCTGGAAATGTACTCGGTAAAACCTTGTAATAGTAAGCTCTATCTATCGAAAATTGATAAATTATTCTAGTAAAGAGTGGTGTGTAAATTACATGTGAATTTAATTTGACATTCTAAAGTGTGGACTGTTATTTACTTAATATTCTGGTGAGTTGTTTAATAGTGTTCTTAAATCTAAATCGAATTCATATATGTTCTAATGGAGACTTAAATGTTTGAATAAATGGGGTATAGACAGCTTGTGTTAACCATACTTATAATTCCTATATTCGATATATGCATATATATATTTGAAAGTTCGGTACAATTATCCAAATCATTTTAAGTTGTCGTGGAACACGATTAAGTTGAGATTTATTTGAACTAATATTAATTTCATTTGCTTTTGATTTAATGTGTCCAAGCAGTAGCAGTGAGTTTAATGACTTGTAAGGAAATTTGTAATGTCGATTGATTTTGTTATAAAGAAGAACTTCCTAAATCATTGACTTATTACTTAACGAAACTAATATTAAAATCCTTGACCCACTTATGGTTTTGCGATTGGCCTCATTTTTAGGAAGGTTATATGGTATTTATAATTAAGCTGAACATACGGTGGTCCTTAAGATTTCTGGCAACTATTCCTAATTTGAATATATACAGGGTGGTTCAGTAATGTTGTACAGCCCTGAATAAATCGGAAACCAGAAAAGATATTAGCAAGAATGTGGTGAATCCAGATACTTGTGGAAGGGGGACGTCTTTTGAGGTACCATAGAATGTTACCAGGTCGCTCAGTACAAAGTTGTATTTTTTTTTTTTGGAACATTTAGAAGTTTATGCCATCAAAAGAATTAGTACAGAATGTGAATACCAACAAGCGAAACCGCACCTGTCAGTGTTGCCAAATAAAGAAGTTATAAAGCTTCAAAGATCAAGAAATTAAAGTGTCCGTACAGCAAAACTAGCAAAAAGGCAAGAAAAACAATACTACGGAATGAAAAGGAGTAACC
The DNA here is from genome assembly GCF_964235325.1 of Thermobia domestica. Lineage (NCBI taxonomy): Eukaryota > Metazoa > Arthropoda > Insecta > Zygentoma > Lepismatidae > Thermobia > Thermobia domestica. Next base: position 148,780,582 of record NC_137459.1, on the reverse strand, counting down.
GAAAGAGTAAACCAAAGAACGCACAGCATCCAGTGAGTAACAAGGTTGCCACAGCAAAGGGGGAAAAAATTGAAAATTTTGCAGTTGCCATAGGAGGAAAAGTGCCCATATGACATAATGCTGGAAACACCATAGAAAGTCTATGTAAGATTCAGTAATCCTTTTAGCGTTTGTTCGAAAGCGATATCTCTAACCGTTCCCGAGATACACCAAAGGTGTGCGGGGTTTGCAACACTGCATAATAATTCCCTCGCCCTCCAAACTACAGGAACGAGTAATGAAAATGACACGCCCAAGAAAATGTAAGAACTACACGGGTCTAATCGTCAAATAGAAGGCAATGATACCTTTATGTTTAGAAGAACATATGATGAAGTGTGGGATTTTCCCCGTAACTCTTATGGGAGACGGACACATCATTGTCACTCAACGTCCGTGACAATATACACATTATGGTACACTAACCAGATCAGGTGTTCTTGTGATGTAGTGGTTAACGATTCGAGCTACGACGTAGGTCGTTGGTTCGATCCCATTCAGAGCTACTGTTCTTTCAATAAGTACTATAATTACGTTAGATAGAGGCGATTTACTATGAAACGTTTTACTAACGTTCCTTGGCTTTGCGTTAGAATGTAATCGGTTGCACACATAAGAATTCCAAATCTAGAAAGAATAATAATTAGTCTACATGGTTGTAGCAATGAACCATGGTTTTGAATAATAATAATAATAATAATAATAATAATAATAATAATAATAATAATAATAATAATAATAATAATAATAATAATAATAATACGTTTTACTGAACGCTGGAATAGGCCAGTTATAACAATCATCAATAATGTTTCAACTAGCTCGTATCATGCTTGTTGATGGTTCTCACAACATGAAGTCTGACAAGCTGAAAGCAAGTGACTGCCAACCTTGCACAGCTGTCATACTTTATGAATCCAGTGTATTGACCATACTAATAGTAACAATAAATGTGTGAATTAGTGTTAGATAAAGGCAAGAGAAATTAGTAAAACCTACCTTGTAACATATAAGAGGAAAACTTAATCAGTTTTAAGATGAGTACGCAAGATGGCGCTTGCTGTTAGATTTTGCTACTCCTGTGCTCAGTTTTATGAATTTTTTACTTACAAGCATAAATTATTTTACAAGTTGTTGTCTCATTACGGAATATGAATATTATATTACCGTTTTTCGTGTTATGTTTTACATTTTTTCCACGTAAATATTATAAATTACGTGAAATACAAAGATAGTTTATTTTGACGATCATTTTAAACGTTAAATATGTAGCCTAATATGTGTTATTTCTTTTTTCTTCTTTTCTTTCCTTTCTTTATTTTTGCTGAAACTTAGTTTGCTTAGGTAAAATATTATATCTTCTTGAAAATAATCTATTTATGTTTTTGAGCTTTCATATAATCACGAATAGTTGCCTGAATTCGTTAGTGGAAAATACTAATTAATTTCACTTATTAGGGAAGGTTGTGGGGTGTTACTCTGACTTCATATTGATACTATGCTCAGTCGACTTCTTTTTACATATGAAACAATTAGGCAACCGGAGAAATCCTCGATCGCAAGCTTGTTCGAATTATGAGCGTTAAAAGTTCAAAATAGAACAGATTTTGAAAAAAAAGTTTGAAGAATCCATTTTTTGAGATGCACACTTCATTTTTAGTACTGGGGTGTTTCCTTACGTGCTCGACAGAATGGTAAGGTCAAAACGTACGCATTTTGCAAGATACGGAAACTTATTGGGGAAGGGTTGAAGAGTAATGGCGTCTTTCAACTTGCAAATTGCATCCTATTTGGCACACCAGGTAAAGAGGCTAATAAAATTTATTTGAAATCAACTGTATTGCCATTCAAGTGTCACTTTCCCGTGTGGCCACCTAAACATTAAACAATGACATTTGTCTTCGAAACGCTTAGCTGCGGAACTAACTTCAACGGGACTCCCAACCCAGCAGGCCTCTGTGCATTGTGGAAAAAAATGAAATATTTCAGTTTAACATCCGATGATTATACCCTTTAGGCTAAGGAAGACGACGATTAAGGCAAGTGAATGGTGATAAAAGAATTGATGGAATGAGAAGAAGGGAGGAATCAGGAATACCTCGAGAAAACCCATGGACATGATGGTATTCATTGTGGAAGACGGTATTTTTTGGCTGGCTACCGGCCTGGTCCCATACTCACTCATTTTTTTTCAATTTAAAGGTTTTTTGATACCTCGTAACATTAGAAAATTGTTGTTTCCGTAAACTACCTGATATGGAAGTGGAGATATAATTTTAACAACCGGTTCCAAGAACCTGAGAAATTTTAATAACCGGTTCGGGTGAACCAGGTGAATGACACCATTAAACAAAGCAATATGCTCTGTCAACGATAAGGCCATGAGCGTCCGCAGCGGTGGCAAGGGGGCAATCGCTTTACCTTGTATTTTCGAAAGGTGTTTGGTTGTTTCAAAAGGCCTTTATCCAGAAACACACGTGAAAGCGCATTATGTTTGGTTACACCTACTAGAATATTTAATATAGACCTATTTAATGTATTCCACAAAGTTATGCAATAAGCCTCAATAATAATTGTTTTGCATTATGCGTTATGTGCAACAATGTATGTCGGTCTTTTGCCCCTTCCCCGCCCTTGGAAAAATCCTGCGATTGTTTCTGGATAAAAGTTTTCTTATTCGGAACTGTTATTATCTTCAGGTGTGCATAGTATCAAGTATGAACCAGTACTGAAAGATAGCGTGAAATTGTTTTAAATATATGCCACTATAAACAAGAATTAGAGAATTCATACTTGAGCTTGTTATTGTTGAAGATCATGTGATATATGAAGTACAGCAATCATGGTGCAAAAGCAAGTAATTGCAAAACACTTGGAGAATTGAAGTAGGTTAAATATACTAGCAGATTTTAATAAAATTAGCTGTAAATAGCTCGGTAGATAGATCACTTCTGGCCCACGAGATCACTGTTTCGATCCCACTTTCCTCCAGGAAGACTTTATGTAGGACCCATAGTGTGCTTGGATTTTCTCGGTGTTTTCCCACTTCCTTCAGTCCACCATTTTGATAATCATCATCAGTGCTCCATTTAGATTCGGAATATAACCGTGGAATACTAAACCAGAAAAATTCAAATAGCGCCTTCGGCATCCTAACACCCGTGCTAATTGCGTAGTTTTACTCGCTGCTGGGACTTATGCAGAATCATTCTGACGCGTGATTACTAAAGAGTTCGACTAACATGTTCCCTGCAGTAGTCAGGCCTTTTATATGACGCTAATCATACGTCAAAACGACCCTGTATAAAGCCCTATCTCAGATTCCTCATTCCACCTGGATTGTGGAACAAATCTGTCTGTGTAAGTAAGCTACCTAGTAAAAGTTGATGATAGTTTCCATTTAACGTAGCCGTGTTTGGTTTACAATTTTAGTCATAATGGTTATGCCATCTAAAGTAAAGTTGCACTAAGATATTCAACTTACAAAATGCTTGCACTGGGGAACACAGTTTACAAAATACCTGCACGATAATACAACTTGACAAAATACCACGCTTGAAGGAACTTATTCCGTTTGGTTGAAAAGATCGGATTTGTGTAATGCTTTTGTATTTGTATCCTTATTCTTAATTTGAGACATCTAGTTATAGATAAATGTATAATATATCTGTCATTTGCTTAGAAAATTTTACCAGAAAAGTAGTTTTAGTTACCCCTAATTGCAGTTTGAGTCGAATTTTGCCTAGAAAACGCTGGAATGTTAGCCATGATATTTAAGCCCCTAAAGTAAAGCTGCTCCAAGAATTGCAACTTCCCTTACAAAATTACATTTTTGAACGTACTAAGAATGTGTTTTGTCCTATCTATCTAGGTAATGATTTTGTATTTGTACACGTATCCTTAATCTTCACCGTAGAGACATCTAGTTAAAAAAAATACATAACGTTTAATTGCCGTTTTCTGAGAAACTATTACCATAGAAATGATATAATTTTCCTCTAAATGCAAATTGAGTTGCACGTTAACCAGAAAACGATGGAATTTCTAAAGTAGAGATAAGTTTTACATCAAGGATTGCAACTACGCTTATAAAACATTTTTGAGCGTACTTAGTTTTGTCCAAAAGATGAAATTTATGTAATGATTTTGTATTAGTATACGCCCCCAGGCTCCACGTTTGCCTGGCCTACGGCCTCCAACACTTAGGTATCAGCCTTTCCACGAAGAATGAATTTTGTGCATTTGCTCTTTAATCACATTTCCTGAATTTGGCACAGCTGGGGGCTTTGCATCCTAGATTCTCACGTTTACTCGGCTTACGGCCTCGCACCTCTTAAATCCACAATTCTACCAAATTTCAAGTTTTTTTTCCTATTTCAATTATCTAAAAGATAAGATTTTTTTATCCTAAGAAAACGCCCATTTAAATAACATGGGAATTTCTTCATCCCGCCTTTAGACCCCTTAAAAACTAAAAATATTCACTTTTGGCAATTTTTCTGTCCGAAAAGCTACAATCATGTCAAATTTAAGCATTGTAACCCTACAGCAAGTGACCAATAATTTGGGGGTGTAAAAGGTGTTCCATATAAATAACATGGGAAAGATTTTTCAGTTCCATATAAAACCACTCAAAAGTTGGAACTTTTTATTTTTGCCAAAAGTGAATATTTTTAATTTTTAGGGGATCTAAAGGAGAGAGTATAGTATTAGTGTACCATCATGTGTATATTGTCACGGACGTTGAGTGACAATGATGTGTCCGTGTCCCATAAAAGTTACGGGGAAAATCCCACACTTCATCATATGTTCTTCTAAACATAAAGGTATCATTGCCTTCTATTTGACGATTAGACCCGTGTAGTTCTTACATTTTCTTGGGCGTGTCATTTTCATTACTCGTTCCTGTAGTTTGGAGGGCGAGGGAATTATTATGCAGTGTTGCAAACCCCGCACACCTTTGGTGTATCTCGGGAACGGTTAGAGATATCGCTTTCGAACAAACGCTAAAAGGATTACTGAATCTTGCATAGACTTTCTATGGTGTTTCCAGCATTATGTCATATGGGCACTTTTCCTCCTATGGCAACTGCAAAATTTTCAATTTTTTCCCCCTTTGCTGTGGCAACCTTGTTACCCACTGGATGCTGTGCGTTCTTTGGTTTACTCTTTCGGTTACTCCTTTTCATTCCGTAGTATTGTTTTTCTTGCCTTTTTGCTAGTTTTGCTGTACGGACACTTTAATTTCTTGACCTTTGAAGCTTTATAACTTCCTTATTTGGCAACACTGACAGGTGCGGTTTCGCTTGTTGGTATTCACATTCTGTACTAATTCTTTTGATGGCATAAACTTCTAAATGTTCCATTTCAAAAAAATACAACTTTGTACTGAGCTGGCAACACTGTTGACCTGGTAACATTCTATGGTACCTCAAAAGACGTCCCCCTTCCACAAGTATCTGGATTCACCACATTATTGCTAATATTTTTTCTGGTTTCCGATTTATTCAGGGCTGTATATTGTTTCTCAAATGTGGCGGGTCTTCACCGGTGGGAGGCTCGTACCGAGTAACGAGCTCCTATCTAAATAGGAACGTTACAACATGCAACAAAAATACTTTGCAAAATTATCGCACAACGAATAGAGGGGAAGACCGAAGAACGGTTATCGGAGGACTGGTTTGCATTCAGGAGGAAAAGAGGAACAAGGAAAGCAATACTGAGTCTACTTTTGATCATGGAACAACATATGAGAATAAACAAACCAATTGTGATAGCACTTTTAGATATAGATAAAGCTTTTGACAACGTAGATTGGAATATCATGTTCAGAACGTTGATAAACTGAGAGTAGATTACAGAGATAGAAGAATAATGTACCAACTTTATAGGAACCAGACAGCTGTTATAGGAAGAAATCAGAAAGAAGCTAGAATAAGTAAAGGAGTAAGGCAAGGACGTGGACTTTCACCTCTCCTGTTCAACGTGAGGCTATGAAAGAATTCTTCGAGAAAAACGAGAAAGGCGTAAATGTAAATGGTCAGGTTTTCAGCACAATAAGGTTTGTTGATGACATAGCATTCATAGCGGAGAGCGAAAAGGACTTGCATGAAGCACTTTCAAACTTCAACGACCAACTGAAAAAAAAAAAACATGCAAAATGAAGATGAAAACGAAAGTGATAAAGTGCACAAGAGCAGGACAGGGAGGGGCAAACGTATGGTTAGATGGAGAGAAAATCGAAAACGATAAGACGTTCCCGAATTTAGGAAGTCTAATATCCTTGGACGGAAGAAGTGAAAAATACGTAAGTTCCAGAATAGCACAGGCCAAACAAACATTCAATAGGAAAAGATAACTACTAACATCAAGAAATGTGTCGCTGGACGTTCGTAAACGATTTATTAAAACACTGGTGTGGAGCGTGGCGCTGTACGGATCAGAGACGTGGACATTGAGAAAAGCTGAAATATCCAAGCTGAAAGCATTTGAAACCAGGTTTGGCACAGAATGCTGCGCATATCATGGACAGGAAGGAAAAGGAATGAAGACGTACTAAAAAAAAAAGGTTAAGGAAGGACGACAGCTCGTGAAGATAATATAAAGAAAAAGAAACAGCATGCTTGGCCATCTTATTCGACACTCCGATTGGATCACTGTGCTAATAGAGGGAAAGACAGAAGGAAAATCATTAAGAAGAAGATCAAGGATAGAATATCTAGATGCAGTTACGAAGAAGAGACATTATCAAAGTATAAAACAGCTCTCCCAAGCGAGAGAAAAATTTTAAAATTTCCATGTTGCCCGCCAGCCTCTGATTGAGATGAATGAGAAGAAGAGTTGTTTAGTGATTCCTTAGTGTCATATCAATACAGTCGAGGGGTCAACATGGGGAAATTTAGTACAAAGCTGAATTTTGGTGTGCAAATGGAGAAAAGTGTTCCTTACAGCATATTGAAAATTGGCTGTGGGAGAAAACTACACACAGTAAAGAAAACAAAAATCTCGATTTTGTACGTTACTTTTCTGTAAAGGGATTGTTTTTGTTCAGTCTATGCTCACTATGCTTGTCAGCTACACAGGTCATAAATGATCTCTAACCATCTTACTCTACAATTTCTTGTATCATCATGTTTGCTTTTCGTTCTTTCTTTTTTTTCTTAGTTTTTTTGAAGGATGATATTGGTGGTATTTAGATTGCTTCAACTGAACTTGTCAATAAGTCTAGAAGATGTAGTTGAATTCGACCTGGATAAAAAAAATATAAAGCCAAACTATTATTATTATTATTATTATTATTAGTAGTAGTAGTAGTAGTAGTAGTAGTAGTAGTAGTAGTAGTAGTAGTAGTAGTAGTAGTAGTAGTAGTAGGCTTTTAAACTATGATATAGATAAGTGCCGAAAGTCTTATAGAATAGAATGGCTTTTCAGTTCGTCCGTCTGTCTGTCGTAATTAATAGCAAGAAGTTTTTTTTTTTCAAAAGATCCAGTGTCTCAAGATAAAGTAGCATGACTATCTACAATACTCTACCAAAATCGGAAGTGGCGATTCTATTAATCAAGTGTTCTATTACTGCTGGTCTGAATACTCTTTTCAATAGAGCAAAAACGTTAATTGCTATCAATATACGGTTTCTTGCAATCGATTCAGTGTCCAATAGATTGCAAGAATAGGTTCAATCTTCTCTATTAACTCTCTATTCAAACCGATGGTTTCAACGTTTATCGCCATAGATCTAAAATGATACCAAGAAGGGTTTCCTGCAAATGATTCAGCGTCTCAAGGTAACACATGACTATCCACAAAATGCTACCAAAATCGGAATTGGTTCAAATTAACTTGTGTAGAGCAAAAATGGTAAAAGTTATCGAGAAACGACTTTTTAAAATCGATTCATTGTCCCAAGAATAGAATATATCTCTATCTTTACCGTTTATTCAAACCGGAAGTAGTTGAAATAAAGGTTTTGTTTCCAACCCTAAAAGCCACGAAACAAGAATAGTAAGTGACAGCGAATAAGGCTTTCTAAACGGATTCAGCAACCAAGGAACAGGTTCTATGTTTGATCTTATTACTCTATTGCAACCAGTGCTTATAAATGCACTACTTAAATTTGAGTATTGAATTTGCATAGTTTGGGATCTTAATTTCACATTCTGAAACGACACTTATTATTATTATTAGCTGAATATTCCAATTCTTTGCATGACCGCTGTATTTGGAAGTCAACATCTGTGGGAGTATCACCACCGCGAAAACGATGGATTTGATACTAATATCGATCAGTTTCGATTACTTTTACATGTCTCGGTATCCCCCTGGTAACCCCGGCCCAGCAGCCGAATAGGGTGAATTTGGAAGTTAATGCGATAAGAGTTTCATCATTGATCTCAACAACCCTCGAAAACTATCAATTAGACACTAATATCGGTCATTTTCTACTACTTTTACATGTCTCGGTAAACGCCCCCCCCCCAAGACCATCTGTTTCGAAATTTGAAAGAAAAGCTTCGTCTTGATCTAGGGCCTAGACCAAGGTATCCGTGACCAAATTTGAGTAACTCTCGGTCCATTCATCTTGTCCCCAGGCCGCACACAGACAGACATACAGACAGAAAAACACACAAACTCTTCATTTTATTTATGTTGGATTATTATTATTATTATTATTATTATTATTATTATTATCATTATTATTATTATTTTACATGGTGGTTCGAAAGTGTAAAGTCAAAAAATCTCTGTACGGTAAGACTTTGCACCAGATTAAAGGAATTTTATAAAAAAATCACAGGTAACTTACAAACGTAATGATTTAGAACACTCTATTTTAAACATGTAATAGCTAGATCTAGGTATAAGGAAAACATTAGCATAAGTTCATTAGTAAATATTCAGTATAACCATAATTATTGAATTGTAATCTTTGGTACAAAGTAACCCCGTAGGTGAGGATACTTTGCACGACATACAAAAAAGTATGTTCAACATACGAACATAATGTTTCCGTGCAATACTTTCCCTTCAGTATTTATACTTTTCAATTTCTACACCTAACTGCATGTAGTCTACAAATATTTATATTAGAATAACAGTACCGGTATCGATACTTAGTATGAATTACCAATATTTGGAAAGAAAATTATGCATTTTCTGCTACAGGCACAGGAAACAATTCTGATAGTTTAGCATATGTTCCACAAAAATGCCAACTCAGGAATAATAATTTTTAAAAAAATCCCGTGAACTGACTTGCCTTGGTTATTCCTTATGTTCAAGAATATTATCCCAACCGTAATTATTGGAAGATTTACAGGGTTTTGGACTTTCAGGCTCATGCTCACCAAAATTGCATGTTTTTTTTTTTTAATCTAATGTTACTAATTCCTATGCCTATAAGCTCCAAGCCCCCTTCCCACCAAAGTCTAGTGATTTCTAGAGAAACGAAGCCTTTGTGAGTGAAGCCCCTCTCCAACTATTTTTCTGATTCTGCCACTGTTCATAATTTGTTTTCCAACAAGAAATTCATTGTGGTATCTACCTAAATAGGAAACATCTAAATTCAGAATGCAGGATATTCCAGTAGTAATAATTTATTATATGAGGGGTATTTAGGAACGGTGCAAAGTAACGGTAGAGGCTGAAACCGCCTTTTCACAGTTTTACCTTTTTATGACTTTAAATCGTTTCGCATTTCAATTTCAATTATTGCATCAAAGTCCCATCATACACACTAGTATTCTACGAAACTGACTTAACTTTGATGGAAAGTCTTGTACGTGATATCGTTCAAATTTTGTCTTCCTTTACAATGACTGATTTCTATACCTCTACAACAACAAACCATTCGGCTAATTAAAACTGATGTTAACCGCCAACATAAGCCAAACTATAATTAGATATTCTATCTTACGGTGGCAGTTGAAACTTCCTGTTAACAGTTCATGGTTTTAGAGATAGATGACTGTGAAACTCTTTTCATATTTTGTACAAACTAACCCCTGATGTGCAAAGTAAAACCGTTTTACTGTAGGTCTATATCTTAATGAATATATACTTGCCTATAATTTTTTAAATATGTTTATTATAACACTATTGCAGTGGTACAAAGATGCGTTTAAATTAGTATATATATTTTTTTCAACAAAGTGGTCATATATGTATAACAGTTCCCAAACTGATTTGCAATACAAGATATAGATATTGTGAAATTTTTGAACATAAAGTTAATACATAAAATTATGTTGAGTACAATATTTAACGCTGAAAAATAGTACATTTGAATACACTTTTTCATATTTATCTACAAAGAATAATACATTTTATGTAGATAAACGTCGTCATCATCACTCAAGTCGTTAAAGATTTTTTAGAAGTTGGCACAACTGTTCCCATGGCAGGAACCGCTTGGAATTACGCAGTTTAGACCGGTTTTTCGACATGAGCAGATTCTTGTAGAACCAGTTCCTTTGTTTTTTATGGGTCATTTGCACCTAATGATATTCAGGATACCTGACTGGAAAATGCAATTGTAGACTAGAAAATATATTTGAAAATAGATAGAAAAAATGTAACGGAATATACAACAAACACGGAACGGAATATTATATATATATATATATATATATATATATATATATATATATATATATATATATATATATATATATATATATATAACAAATACAAATATTAGTGTATTAGTGAACTTGAAGAAAGTAATTCAAGTAGGAGGAAAAAAAACTGTTTCAAACATTACAGTACTTTGTTTGAGACTTGTAACCCTTGTAGAGAGAAACTGCGAAATTATAAAGTGTTTTGAATATGAATGAACATCAGAACCCACGTCATTATTTAAAGGTAGTTTAATGAGTATGCGAGACAAAGCTTCTTCTGGAAATACATTGACCGTAATTGTAACAAGAGTAAGTTTACAGCGAACAACCGCTACGTCATCGATAGTGGTCCTATGATACATAAAGTTCGGTGGAGCAAAGAGCATACATTCAAAGAGAAGATCGGCAGATATGTTCAGCACGTCGGTGAAAAGTATGGACAGTTGCAGTTGTTAGTTACTGTGAGACAACATGGACAAAAGACTATGAAAACCGCTGGAAATATTCGACATCAATTGCGTCAACTGTTATGTTTGACAAATCTACGCTCGTTAACAGAAACAAGTATTCCTCACAAAAGATAAGAAACAAAATAAAATTCATTATATTCATTTCTGATGATCTCGTATCTGCTAAATACTCCGTGAAACACGAAGAGGATGATTCCAATACCTTAATATTTTTAAACAACCCTCTATCTTGCATCAAATAATATCAACGTGGCACTAGCAGCTGAAGACAAATACGTTGTCGTAATCATTTTATCATTAAAAATCGGAAATGCCAGAAGTATACCTAAAATCCAATGGGAAAAAGAAACAATTCAATTTATATTCGGAAAAATATTTCATATTAACGTCGCACGTGTATGCCCATTAGGCTAAAGAAGACGATGATTAAACGATGTGTATGTTGATAGAAGAATTGGTGGAATAAAATTGTGTGAGGAAACGGGAGTATTCCAAGAATACCCACGGAAACGATGTTGTTCACCAAAAACTTAGTTGGACGGGAATCGAACAAGTAACCGCACGCACCAGAGGTAAGCGCTCTACTACTGAGCCACCCAATCAAAAATTGCATCAAAAGTTAATAACAAAAGGAAATGCCGCTGAAGAGAGGAGACTTTAAAGATCTTCCACTTCGATAACACCAAGGAATAACCCCAGAATTAATTAGACTTTTGTGAGAATAGAAAAGGAATCAGTATGTGAATGATCTCATGATGGTCCTCTCAAAATTTAAGCAATTACAAACATTGAGAAAAATTCATCCACCTGAACATGACTATTGTCAAATCAACTTGGCATATCCCAGTCTACTATAACGCGTCCCCTTCGCGAATATGGGAAAATCATCAGCAGCTATCGCAGTGTGCCACAGGAGGTGAATCTACCTCAGGCACGAAAGAGAGTAGATATGTGCCGACAACTACTAGAAAATCCGGGTGATGTGCGTTTCCTGAAACAGATTGTCAAATGCGACGAAACGTGTAGTTCTCTATTTTTTTCAAAATCTGAATGTTCAAAATCAATAGTTGAGAAAGGACCAACTTTCGGAATCCGTCGTCAAACAAAGCCATTGCGAGCATAAAGCCATGTTCTATGTATTTGGAAACTACGCGAAGAAATTCATTTTTAGTTCGAATTTTATTCCAAAAAGATGAAGTGAATATATGCTACATTACGCCAAAAATATCTTGTATTGGTAAACCAAAAGCGCGCCCTTCTGCAACATAACAAAATAAAACATAATTAGGCTCAAATAATTCCACAAAAAATTGAGTAACTTGATGGCATCTAACTAATCTCAGATACGCATATAGTCCTGACTTTGTCACTTCGGATTACCATCTACTTTGTTCCATGGCACACTTTCTGAAATCGCGATGCTTCACCAGCCAGCATTAGGTGTAAACAGCATTGACTGATTTCTTTGCCTTTAAGGGCGGTGGTCGACGGCAAATCAACGAACTGGCACGACGGTGGCTGCAGGCAGTCGAACATGAGGATATTGTAAAACTTTGTCCCATATAGGTTCTAGGTAGAGTGTTAATGAAAAGAGCGTCCGGAATCGACTCCCAATACAGGTTTTTATTATAAAAGTTCCACTATAAAAAGTTTTTTTACAAAATACTGTACAAATAATCTCTCCAAGTTTGCAAGGTTACTTACAGGTAGTCATTGACCGTAAGGTCACGGATATGATCTCTACAGAGCCCCGTAGCAGGCTAAATAGAGGGGTATTGAGCATCCAATGCTCCGTAGCAAGCAAAGGCGAGTTAAGTGGCCAACAGAACTCCGTAGCAGGCTAAGTGGCTGAGGATGGGATCCGCAGACAGAGCCCCGTGGAAGGCTAAACCAGGAGATAGGATAAGCGTAGTCCCGTAGCAGACTATACGCCTTGGGTTAGGTTACTCCTAATGTTCCGTGGCAAACAGTAGGAGGGACACCAGAAAACTGGTAGAGATTTGCAGCCTTCCATCCAATTTATAGGGGTCCGTGGGTGGCTATGGCTCTGCTGCTCCGTTATCATCGTCTGCTCCGTGGGAGGAGCCAGAAGTCCGTCGTCTGCAGGTAATAGTGAATCCATCTGGTGTGTAGAATCCTCTTGCTAAACGATATGGTGGTGTTTTTAAAACACTGGCGTGTAGAATTGTTTATACACAACACCACATGGGACATTACACCCCTCGGCTTTTAAAAAAAAATATCCGAAGGGTTATTTTTCTTCTTGTGGGGGTTAGCAACACTGAGGGATCTCACACATAAAATCACGAAACAAATTATCACCACTGAAAAAAATCCACTTTTTTCTATGCACTATTAAGGTAGTGGAAGAAATCACTAAACAGTTATTCCCTAATCACACGCAGCATCGGTGCATATTACATGTCACTTCATTTCCCTCGAGGTAGGGATGTTTTAGCTTTGGCGTTAATACACATATATTAGCTCACTTATGGAGAGGGGTGTTGGAATCTGTGGAATCGGTTGCTCTTTAGTTGTGTGAATGATAATGAATGTGTCAATTGAAATTGGAGTAGATGTATCTTGGATATTTTTCGTACCGAGCGAAACGGAGATATAGTTTGTAAAAATAATAAGAGGTGCGAATATTAAAAAAAGTTGCGATTATCACAGGGATATAAAGATAATTTACATTGGAAAGTTCGTGATGCGAACGGCGCGATTTCTTGGTCACCCTGTATAAGGTGTAAAGTTTCTAATATATTTGCACTAAAGATATATATTTCAATAAAATACTCCAATTTTAAATGCCAATGATGATGATGATGGTTCTGAATTCCTGGACATCCTATATAATGTAACAGCGATCATGATTTTTGGAACATCTTGTACAACGTTTATGTTGCATAATGTCAGTGGCAATATGTAGTTCACAGTGAAAAAAAAAAGAATCGCCGAGGAAATGTAGAATTACAGGTTAGTTGTCCTTGTAAAGATAATTCGCCTTTTAAACGCGGAAATGCAAATCACGTCATTCTTTCGTCCAGTGCAGAGTAATGATTCAGCTCTTTGTGAGTTACTGAGAAATGTTTTAAATTCCATATGAATGCTCGTGATTGTATTAATTTCTTTCTATTCTCTCTCTTTTCTTAAATTAAGCACTGAGAATGATAAAATGTTTTACACTATACAATGTTCTTTGCCAGTAGATTTAAATAATTTAGATCTGCTTATGTTCTATTATTGTTCTTCTTCTTATCATGCTACCAATTGGAAGAAGAGATATAATTAAAAAAATAAGATATGCCAGCTCCGATCGGGTATCTTTCGTTCTGCCTACATTGTTATCATGTTTTTCTTTTAACTTTCTTCGCTCGTGTAGAAAAAATATTTATCATCTTGCTGAGTATCGTCTATATCTTCATAATAAGGTTTAATTCTGTCTACAGAAATCTCCTGTATGGCTTGACGATATGAATCAGCAAACCTGACCTTATAAAAGTGTGGATTAATTCTTCCGAGAATTTCTACAGGCCCAATAAATTTAGATGAAAAACTTTCAGGTACTCCAATCTGACGGTTGGGGTAGAATACAAGTACCTTCTGTCCTTTGTTAAAGATAGTCTGTTTATGTTAAACGTCATAACATTTTTCTGCTTCTTATAACTTGCAACCTGATTGTGCTGCACGATTCCACGTATTTTATTCAAGTGTTCTTTGTTGATACATGACTTTGGGATTGATGCTAGTGCAATATAAGAAATGTTCTTAGGTTCGCATCCGTCCATAAGGAAAAACTTGAATACTTGGTTCGCGCCTGTATGAAGTATTAATCGCAAAAGTTATATATGGGATAGTTTTCGTCCATTGATTTCGATTTTCTTTACGAAAAATTTAAGAGCATTCTGTATAATTCTGTGGAATGTCGCCACTACACCTAAAGTTTTATGATCATATGCTGGACAAAATTTAAATCCAAAGTTGTAGAACTTTCCTAGGTTCTGTAGTCTCTTAGCATTATGTACAGCACATGCTTGTCTATCTAAATACAGGTATCAAAAAGCTCCATATTGAAGAATGGTTTCATATAAAGAAATTGTTCATCTTTTCGGATATGATGTCTAAAATCTTCGTCACGCAAAATCGGGTGGATAACTTGATAGCGACTCTTGTATGTTTAAATTTTCCTTGTCCGACCGGCACCTGTCCAATTGAATTGTACTGCCACGCAGTAGCAATAGGTGTAGGAGGATGATGGGGCAATTTGCCCGATGGCTTGGTTGGTAACATCTTGAGATTTTGGCATAGATTGCACGTCCTTATTTTGTTTGCTATATAAGCATTCATGTTAGGAAAATAATACTTTCTGAGTACCGACTGGTACGTCTTAGAATATCCAAAATGAGGTGTCAATGGGTTGTTATGGATAGCATCAAACCATCTGTTTAGTAAAGATTTTGGTACACAAAGTAAATATAGCAATCCTAATTGAGGGTATTTCTGAGGTCTATCTAACAATCCATTTTTAAGAGAAAAATATTACGCGGCAAGAAGGGTAGACAATTTATTAGGCTCTTTATTTTCCAAGACAGTAAAGATATCTGAAAATGAAGGGTCCTTCCCTTGCTCATCCGCCAAATTGGATAACTTCACGGGTTGGTCAATTTGAAAAGTGTTCCAATGAGTGAGCATCAAAGACTTTAGTGTTCTCCGTGTCCGAAAAGTTAACAGCTTCGTGATTTTCGTCCAGCTCTATCTGTTGCTTGTCTTCTAAACGGCTAAAATATCTGCAGGATGCTGTAGACTTTTAAAGTGGTGAATCTCAAAAGTATAATCTGATAAGAATATCTTGTAGCGAGTGAATTTTCCTACATTGTCGGGCTGCGTGTTGAATGAAGAAAAGCAATTAATGTCTATAAATAATTTAAATTTTCTATTCAGTAGAAAATATCGAAATATTCTAAGGACATATGCATATAGTTATTTCTGCTATGTTGAGGCCTTTCTCTCGGTCTTGGTAAAGCGACGACTGCAATAGGGAACAGCACGTTCCTGATTAGTTTTAGTGTTAAATGCTAAAATTCCTCCTGTTGAAATTGAGGATGCATCATAGTAGACTCGGATGTATCGAAATGACACAAAGATGGGGCCTAAATAACATCCGTTTTAAGTTTCTCAAATAGCTCGTCATGAGTTGTCCATTTAAATTTTAAATTCTTTTCCAAAGAAATTGAAATGGTTCAACTTTCTCCATAACATTTTTGAAGTGTGCCATCAAATAAGAGCAGGATTCTAGAAAACTCTTTAAGGTCATTTTAGAGGCTGGCTTCTTAAAATTTCGTATATTATTGGCAATTTTGAGGGAAATTTTGATTTCTTTGCCACTAACTGTAAATCCTAAGACTCCAATTCTGAGTATAGTAGGTGGGTCTTCTTCGGGCCAGCAATAAGATCGTGTTACCCTAGTGTTTTAAAGACCAATTCTAATCCTGATAATTGCTGTTTCCAATTTTTGCTTCCTATAATGAAGTCATCTGCAAATGCAGTTATACGAGGTGGTAAGCTCTCTAAAAGCTACTGCTATAGTCAGCCCAGCAGCTGAAGTAGAATGACCCACAACGCAGCGTTGAAATTGATACTACTTTCTAGTATGATTAAATTCTAAAGTCATGTATTTTTGGATTGTAGGGTGAAATAATACCTGAAAATAGTAAGACGGTATGTTGATTGTCGAAATGCAAGATATGCATCTTAGTACACCCAGCCACAAAAGTATCCCCCTCTAAGCGCTCTAATTCGATTACTTGAGGACCATTCAATTTGCAGTTTTGAGAACGTCTAGACAGATGCAACCCAACTTACACGTAACTTTTCTCGGCACTGACAGCAGTTGGTAGACCTTATCCTAGTGTTTACTCAGGTAAAATTTTAAAGTAGGTGACTAACGAAACATTTCTCCATTCTAAGATGAATCTGTATGGTTCGGATCGTGTTTTCGAAAAAAACACCATATGTTAATCTCAATATTGCTGTGTATGTAATGTATTATTTCTTTATATATTGTATGTTTACAAAACTATAAATACTCATCATGCATTTACCAGGATATGCTTGAAAGTAGCTGAAAATATCAAATCTAGAACAACTGCTGGAAATAACTTTGTAAATGATTGCCTCCATTGAGAGACCTTCTCCAATTCTCCTTATTCCAACATCGTTTTTTTCTTTCTGGAGAAGAGAAGATCTTTCTTGTCACACTGTGTATATATTGAAATTGAAACATTTGAAAAAGGTTTAACGTTGACGGGATTCGAACCCGGGTCCGCCGAACAGAAGTTCAATACTCTAACCACTCACCTACCGCTTCACTTCACCTTTTATTTAAACTTTTAGCTAATGAAAATCGTTGCATGTAAGGCTATACAAATACTATAATAAGACGTTCCTTATGAGTGTCACAATGACTTAATTTCCAAAGAGGAAACCGGCAGCATTTACGCCGATCACAAGTGTTTCAGTATTCGCGCGCTACAGTAGCCAGCTGTTTTGAAGTTGGTCATGTAAAATGTACAGAAAAATTTGAGCAAGAGAACAGAACTTAACCAACATCTGCGGGGCTTCTAACCCGTTCCTACTGCTAATTATTCTCTTATTTCGGATCTAGAATATATTTGCACAGTTTCGTTCGCTTCGGTACCTTTTTGATTTTCGGGTAGGGATGTGCACGAGACGAGTCGAGACAGGATTTTCTTGACAAAATTCGCTTCGAGACACGGCTCTTCCAATAGAGAAATATACATTTTTCGAGTAGAGACATCACTTTTGCAACACATTTTCGAGATGAGAGCCACAAATCTTGTCTCCTGCGCATCCCTATTTTCGGGTAACAAATTTCAAACTTTTGGGTGTTTCCCCCCCTAAAACCGATTTTTCCGCAGAAAATAAAAACGTATTCCTTTATTTTTCGAGTATTATCCCTACACAAAGTTTCGTTGCAACTCTTCATGTCCTTCAGGCTCTTCTGGCATACTGTTTTTAATACTTTTGATATTTCATGATCTTTGCGTTTAATGTTCCATGATTATGCCTGTAAGGTTAAGGAAGACCATGATTAAAAGAAGTGAATTATTATTTACGAATTAGTGGAAGGAGAAAGTGGGAGTGTCCCGATAAAACCCAGAAGCACGATGTTGTCCACCTCAAGCTTACTTGTCTTCGAACGAACGAAGCATCCCACCATCAGGTCAGAGTTGGCGTGGGTCGGTGCGTTCATTGGACGTACTGATCCAAAATACATTCAAATAAACCCAGTAGGTAGAGTTGGTCATATTCTCCATTTTAGACTACTAATGTAAAATGAACAAAAAATTTCTACTTTAGGGATCCCAATAAAATCAAAAGTGGGTGACCAATTGTAAATGGAAATATGTTTGTATAAATTGAAATGACAAACAGAATAATAGAATAGATAGTCCTGTTTGTTCTTTGCAACGATTAGATTCATATTTCCTGATAAGACCTTTGTTACAACAGTATGGTTGTGTAATAATAATAATAATAATAATAATAATAATAATAATAATAATAATAATAATAATAACAATAATAATAATAATAATAATAATAATAATAATGATAATAATAATTGCTCATGGTAAACCACTCTAAAAGCCATTACGTCTGCTTCCATTTCCTCTTTTTAGTGACAACTCTGCCTTCACATCGTCTGATACCATTGTGAGTCAAACGCTTTTCCTTTGTGTCCTCACTGAAGCATAACTGGAAACGACAGAAAATATATATCTCTTAAGAATTCAAAGTGAGAGAAGGACACTTATTTCATACCTTCTTTACCTAATAACTGAAGTGAACATTCCCATTATTTCGCATGGTTGTAAGTTTCCATTGTAACCACCTTTAAAGAAAGTTGCTTGCATAATGAGGTTAATAGGCCCTACGATTTCCACAGGCTTAAAACAAGTGTCTGAGGCTGATGTACAAATACACAACACATCCCAGTGTATGCAACTACACTATCTTATTTATCTCGGTTTCTTAGAAACGAGGTAATAGTATCACGTTATTCATTACTTTTAAATTTTCAGTTGCAAAACGAACATAATTTATATTTAACACAAACCTGAGATGTTTATGAGAATACCGCTTCTTGCTACAAATGTGAAAAGTGTTGGTTTGATTTAGATACTCAACCTTCTTCGTGGCTAAGTGATTAGCGTACGCGCCTTTAGCGTCGGAGACCCAGATTCGAATTCCGGCGGGAGCTCATCTGGTTCGGATTCCCACGTTAATAATTAGACCCCGTTTCAGCATCACTGCTGAAAGGGACGTTAAACTTACAATCAACTCGACTCAGATACTCATTTTATTTATTAGTTTTGTTACATTGAACTACCAAGTAATGATGGTGTGCATACTAAAACCGAAATAACTTTTTTTTAAAAAAGTTGGGGTTATTATTGCCACTTTACTTTCTATATATTTAATCTCTAACCAATAGATGAAGGAGACGTTGGGCGTATTTTACGAAAATCGTAATTTATAAGGAGATGTGTAGAAGAGAAAGTTCCTAGCCTGTCTGTTCATGCGTGTGTCCGAGAGATGAAAAGTCTCTAGAACTATTTAATGAATAACAACAAAATCTGGTAAGGGTGTACAAGGTCAAAGGTCAAAAGTTTGGAACTCAGTTCATTGTCAGACGCAACATTCAAACAAGTCTTGATCGCTATAAAGCAATAACAGTGATAGATAGCAAGAAGCAATATCCTGCAATCGAATAAACGACCCAAGATTCCAACCATTCCAAAAGCATTTCATCTCCATGTTTAACCCTTAAGTACTCGGACAGGGTTTTTACAGACCCCAAACAGGTAACTTTTGTGTTGCTAGCCGAAGTCCTAGTGAAAAAAAAAAAGATTTTTTAAAAAGTTTCAAAAACGAGTACAAAAATGTAACTGCAGCAAATACTTTAAAAACATGTCTAAAGTTATGCTACATTGTCTTAATTAGTTATTTAAAAAAACATATGTTTTATTGTAAAAAACTAATATCAATTTGGGGGTCTATTGGACCCCCGCGCGAGTACTAGTGTCACAGAAAGGGCGCGAGTACTTAGGGGTTAACTCTTTAGTAACACCAACATTGACATAAATCCAATACAATTTTCGGTTTCGATATTTATCCACACAGCAAAAACGGTAGCAGATAGCGAAAAGCTGTTTCTTGGAATCGATTTAGAGTTCTAAGTGCAAGTATCATCTTCTCTCTTAACCACCTATTCAAACCAAAAGCGGCAAATGTCAATCATTTGCGTTTCTAACGTTGACCACTAAGAACATAAATCGTAATAGAGATCGAAAAGTAAGTTTCACTGATCAATTAAACATTGCAAAAATATACCCACTCTTATCGCTACTAAAATCAGAATTGGCAGAAACCAAACACGTCCGGTGTTAATGTTGATCGTTATAGACTAAAAACTGTAACAGATAGAGAGAACCTGTTTCCTGCAATCAATTAAACGTCCCTAGAATGCATTCTATCTCAACCTTAATCTCTTCTACTAGAACCAGAAGTGGCGGATATCAACCACTTCTAGTTTTAATGGTGATTGCTATAGACAGAAAATGGAAATAGAGAGAAGCTTTTTTTTTCTTACATTGAATTAAGGCTTTCAAGAATTTTTCTCCGTTCTAATATCTTCATTAAAACTGCAAGTGGTAAAAATCTCGATATTGAAAAAATATTACACTATACAATACAAACTCCTTTATATGATGTATATAAGACACTGGTACTTATTAGACTTCCAAACGATGCTATGCATAAGTGTAGGAAGTATTATAGAACGGCTCTGTCCTTCCGTCTGTCGACAGGTATCAAGAGCAAAAACGGTAAAAGACTTCGAGTAATATTTTTTTTTACAATTAATTTAGCATCTCAAGGATAGGTTTCATCTTCTCTGTTAACTATCTATTCAATCCGGAAGTTGTTCAAATTAGTCATTTTCGCATAGAATGTTTATTGGCATAGAATAAAATTGGTGATATATATATATATAGTTGAAAGTGATTTTCTGCGATCAATTCAAGCTATCAAGAGAACATACTTTCACAGCCTGCAACATATCCAAAACAGGAAGTGGTTCGGTTTTACTACTACTTCCGGTTTCAATATTGATTTACGTATATCAGAAACTGTAAGTGATATCGATATACATTTTTTTCTTTTTGTAATCGATTCACCTTCTAAAGAGTAGGTTCTATATTCTCCCTTAACCCTCTTTTGAATCCTGAAGGGGTTAAGATTAAGAATTTCTAGTTTCAACATTTGTCGTCATAGAACAAAAATGGTAACATGTACAACAAAAATGGCGACAAGTAGTTTCCTGCAATTGACTCACTGCCTCAAGATTCCATACCATGATAACCCGCAACACAACCTTAACCCGCAACACAACAATTTACTACTATTCCCGGTTTCAATATTGAATTTCGCGGAGCAAAATATGTAAGAGATATTAAGAAGCAGTTGTTTGCAAACAATTCAGCTTCTCAAGAATAGGTTCTGTCTCCTTCTTTAGCCATCTATTCAACCCGGGATCGGTTCAAATTAAAAATTTCCTGTTTCAATCTTCATCGCCAAGGATGAAGAACGGTGAGGCAAAGCGAATGGCCTTTTTGAGATGGATTTAGCATTCGAGAAACAGATTTTATCTTTGATTTTATTAATTTATTGCAACCAATAGTTATACATGTACTACTTAAAGTTTGAATATTGAAATTCCATAATTTGGAAATCTACCGTAGTTTCGTACTGTAAAGAAAACTGAGTTGTTTTAAATAAAAGTCAAGTTTAAAAATAGTATTAAAACTGGAATGCATTCATCCTGTTGCTATTGACTAATTTTAACTCTAACTAACAGGATCAAATAAAAACTGTCAAAGAAATCACAAATAGAGTTGTGTAAGGCATGGTAATTTCACGGAAAGTTGTTGTTAAACATATTTTAAAGGTTGAACACACTTGCTTGGCCCTGATTAATTTCTAATAGAAGTTATGGAAAGTGTTTTGCGATTCTCAAAGAAAACATAAAGTATATATCTTGAAAAAATGGAATATATATTGTTTAAAAAGTAAATATATATTTTATGATAAAGTCAATTTCTCCCCTTATTGTTGATCAATTTTAGCCTCCAAACAATAAGCAGTCCCAGTATTTTACGTTACAAAAAGATTTCATTAACCGCACATTTGAGTTGAAACACAAGTTAGGTTCGTTATTGATATTCAATTTACTTTTGTTAATTTTTTCACATTGTTTTTGTTAGACTTGGAAAATGTGCTATGCATAAATTTTGTCAGTTCGCATCGAGTCAGCGTCTGAAGACTACTTTCTATGTCATCCACTGTCTCTTTATTCAAACCGGAAGAGACAAAATTTAACCATTTCTGGTTTCAATGTTTATCACCGTAGAATGAAAACGGTAAGAGATAGCGACAAGTGTTTTTTTAAAATCGATTTTTGTTTAAAATTCTTGAAATCTAGAGAAAAGATACCACGTTCACTCAAATCTCTCTACTAAAATCAGAAGTGGTAGAGATTTACTACTACTTACGGTTCCATACTGATTTCCATAGACCAAAAATGCTAAGAGATAGCGGCAAGTGATTTTCTGAATTCGACTCAGTATTCCATAATGTTTTCTCTGTTAACATTCTAGTGAAACTCAGAGTAGTACAAATCAACAATTTCTGGTTTAAAGTTTGATCGCCACTGAACGAAACGGTGGTAGATACCAAGAATGTATCTTTTGGAATCGATTCAGCATCTTAAGAATGCGTCTCATTTTCTTCATTCACCCTGTATTATACAGAAAGTGGTAGAAGTTAACAATTTTTCGTTTCCACGATGATCGCCGTTGCGTAATCGACAGCGACAAGTCATACATCATTATATGTGTATACCGATAATGAGACTGTATAAACCATATATACGATTTCATTATTGCAATAATAACTTATTTCTCTACTGTAGCCAGAAATAGTAGACACTAACTACCACTTCCGGGTTCAATATTAATCTCCATAGAGCAAGAAGAGTAAGGTATTGTGAGTAATGGCGTTTTGGCATGTATTGAGCATATGAGGAGAAGTTCAATCTTTGATCTTATCTATTTATTTTAACCAGAAGCTACAGACTTACCAGCTACAATATCATAACTACTTTTGAATGAACTCTTGGGCTGGCGTAGAAAGCATGTGAACAGTGGAAGCGGTTACCAGATGGTGACAGGCATCTCATTTGATCAGTCAATGTGACGCTTGTGTGTAGAATGGGAAAGGCCGACGATATGCCAGAGTTTGATAGGGGCCATGTTGTGATGGTCAGATGCCTGACAACGAGCACATCGAAAACTGCACTACTTGTCAGGTGCACACGTAATGCTGTTGCTAGTGCCTTTCAAAGGTAGGAAAAGGACAGCGAAGCTAGCATTAGATCACAAGAAGTGGGGCGGCCACATCTGATTAAAAATGTCAAACGCTGCTGACTGTCGATGTTGGTACAACAGTACAGAGCGCAAACTGTGACACAATTAACGACAGATTTAACAGACTTTAACAGCGGGAAACCGACACACAAGTGTATAAATGTTAAAACAGCAGCATCGTTGATTATTACTGGAATGGACGCGTACACATCGTCATTGGACCACCAAACAATGACACAATGTTGCATGGTGCGATGAATCACGGTGCTCCCATTGCCACATAAATGGACGAGTCAGAATCCGTAGTCTTCCAGAGGAACAACGGCTTGAGATGTGCAGAGCAGAATGAATACAGGCCGGTGGTAGCTACTAGTGCTGTCGAATTTTTGTGACATTTGCGGTTTTCAAAACCGAAACCGCAAAAGCGGCTTTCAAAACCGAAACTGCAAAAACCTATTTCCAAACGGAAACCGCAGAAGCTCTTTTCGAAAGCGAAAGTCGCCCGAGACCGTGTTTGTGGTTTTGTAAGTAAAACCATGTTTGTCCTTTTCATAGCAGAAACTGCAATGTTTGCTGTTTTCAATTGCACATTTTAACAATTGTGAAAGCATCTATCAATCGAGACAATTGTATTGATTTATATGTGTGTTATAACTTTTTTTTTTTATTTGCTCCAAGACTATTATGGTAATATGTGCAACACTGTGGGAAAGAGATAGTTCGTTGGTTGTACAAGTCACAGCAAAATAGAAAATAAGGTATATTCTAGTGCTGTCAATTTTTGTGACATTTGCGGTTTTCGGTTTTTGAGGAAACCGGTTTTCTGAAAACAGGAAACCGCAAAGCGATTTTCAAAACCGAAACCGCAAAAGCTTTTTTCAAAACCGAAAGCGCAAAAGCGGTTTTCGGCTTTTGAAACCGACATTTCGGTTTTATGAAAATGCACTTTTTTCAAAAACCGGTTTCCGCTTTTTTCCAAAAAAACGATTTCGACAGCACTAGTAGCTACACTATGAGTTGCTTTCATGTTATATCCCATTGCTGCTGTCTTGCGGGCCAAAAATAGACGTACCAGGTATTAGGTAGGTGGTTATATAATGTTGGTTTGTCAGTGTAGATGTATTACTTTTAGTTTGAGTATTGATCTTGTATAGTTCGTTTGAAGCTCTACCGTTATTTGCTATTGTGAAACGAAACTCACTTGTTTGTTACAATTTTAGTTTATTGACTTAAATGTAGGGATGGAAAATGAACCGGTTCTTGTGAAAACGCTCCGGATCGGTTCCTGAATCGTTTCTGGGTTTTGGCTGTTGTTCAGGAACCAGTTTAGGAACCATTCTATCTTTTCAGGTAGTGGTTTTCGAACCGGTCCTGAGATGTTAAAGACAGAGAGGAGCGTTCCTTGAACCGGTTCTGAGACATCAAGAAAATGAAGAACCGGTTCTGAGATGTTAGGATAAAGGTCGAACCGATTCTCGGAGCGGTTCTGAGATGTTAGGAAAAAGGTCAAACCTGTTTTGGGATCGGTTCTGACATATTAGGAATAAGATCGATCCGATTCTGGGAGCGGTTCTGAGATATTTGGAAAAACGTCGAACGGTTCTGAGAGCGGTTCTGAGTTTTGGTTGTTGCTCAAGAATCGATTAACGAACGGTTTTCATACGAAGTGGTTCTCGGCCCAGCTCTGAGAGTTAAGACAGGAGCGTTTCTTGAACCTGTTCTGATATGATAGGAGAACGTGAAACCGGATCTCATAGCGATTCCTACATTTTTGCGAAATTTATGTTGAAAAAGAATATGAGCCCAGTCATGCTGATACTAGATTTCGGTTGTATAAGTTTGTTGAGTGATAGTGCTTCTTTTTAATATTATAGGGAATGTAATTTGTCATATAGTGATATTATGCATCTGAAAATTAATTCTTTGCTTTATTACATTTTCCTTCCTTCTTTCTTTTCTTCTTCTTCTTCTTTTTTTTTGTACAATACACTAATGCATTATCTCGACCTGATCATATATTAGAGCTTTATTACAAATTTACCTCTCAAATTACTGTGCTTTTCTTTTTCGATAGTATTGTGAATCTAATATTTGTTTATTATTTCATCTATTTTCCACTAATCTTGGTTTGTTCTATTCTATAACGTTAATTCTATATTATCACACATAATCATATATAGTTTTAAGTAATGAATGTATTTTAATTACAACCATTATATTATCCTTTTGCACACACTGTTCTTATATATTTATTTGTATGTAAACGTAAACTGTACGCCTTCTATAACTGGAGTTATATAGTCGACTGAGAGAATAATTAAGAAACTAAATAATGGGATAGATAAATAAATCAGTCTATCATTGGCTACAGAGGAAACAACGTCTGGTTCAAAAAACAACAACACAAGGTAGCATTGACTCTGGTTACTTCTAATGACAAGCATGTTTGAAAAATATGTACGTTCAATTGATCAACCTGTTTGGTTGCACATGAAACAAATGTCATTCACCGCAAATAAAAATTACAGAAAAACTTCGTGCAGATCAAACGGAATAGCATGAGCTATGACCTTGAAGCTTACAGTCAACACGGTAACTGACACAAGCGTAAATTAGAATTTGGCAGTCTTGCATTATAGGGGAGCAATGATAAACACATTTTGAATCCATCCCCAAGCTTACTTTTCTCGCATTCATTTAAAACGATCTGAACACTTATAGTAATTTGTCCTAGTATTTAGCATTTATTTATTTGTTTTGACTAAACGTTCAAATGTACTAGGTGGAGTTATGGTTGCCTTTTACTCTTTTAATGCATGATGAGCGTATGTTAATTTAAATTAAGTAAAAATTCCGTCACATGACACAATCTATATTTTGAACTGCTGTTGCTTAGTGGTACGAAGCTCACCGCTTGTACATGGGTCCGTGCTTCAATCTCAGGTCGCGCCAAGTGATGATGGACAAACGCTGTGTGCATGGGCGTACTTGAGATTCTCCTGTTAGGTCCCATTTTCTTCATTTATTATCAGCACCCCGTCTTCCTTAGCCTCGTTGCATAGTCCAGAGACAGTGCAAAATATGTTTAATCCCTGTATTTTTCAGACCTGTCAACTTATTTTCTCTTCATCTAGTAAATGTTGTCATTTTCTTTGGTAAAACAAAATACTCCTTTTGTATCCTCCCTCAATTGATGCTTATTTATGGAACTTAGATGGGGGTCTTCAAGGTCACAATAGTGGCCGAACTAAACAGCGTTTGTTCCGTGGAGTGTGGTAGCGTTTTGTATAGTTCTATGCTGTTTTAATTTGTGTTGTGTCTGATTTGCTTTATTTTTATCACATGAAAAGTAAGAAGAATCACAACCAAACTGATTTTTTAAAATGATTTTATGAAGAGAATGGGACTGTTAGTTAAAAACCAAACAACTAAAACAGGTACTGTTACATAAGCGGATAGAGTTACTGGTGTTTCAGTAAGTGCATTAAAACACGTTTAGAATGAGTGTGAAAAAGTTAAATTTAAAAGAACGAGGATAAGAACCGAGCATAAAGGAAACCAAAAATCATACTGGATGATTTTGACACATGTGTTTTTCGTCGAACTTGTTCACTATCAATGAGTTTCCGTAAAAGCATTGTTGCAACGCTGCAAGTACTTCAAGAAAAGATTAATTCTATTGGAATTACTTGCTATTTACATAAAGCAATCCAATCCTTAGAATTTCGAGAAGAATGCCAGGAAGAAACAGAAGATGGAAATGATGAAATAGAAGATATGGGCGGCATTGAGCCTTCATAAATATTTCAACTTGCATGTATCAATTACGTTGAGTGTTTATCATTCATTGTTAAATTGTACTTATATTGAACGTTAGGATCCACATGGGTTAGAGACACTACTAAAAAGGACCCCCTCTTTCTCTGCTGTCACCTACTTAACCACTAACGTTCTTCCTACCCTTCCAAGGTAACAGCTCATGCTATATACATATCTTGGCCTTAAGCGATTAGATCCTGTGGACGACAGACGTAACATGTCGTTTAGTTCTTTTACTGGAAAGCGCGGTTGCACCATACAAAAACCGGTCTTTTGTTTCATTTTTCACATGTGGTACAAACACCGGTCCTTTCTTCTTCTAACTTCTCAGAAAGAACATCAGAACCGGTTTTAGGTTTTTCTTACATTTAAAATGAGGGTCCACTATTACCTTACATAAAAGACTAACGCAAGAATCGGTCTCTGTAGTTTCTTGACATTTCTGAATCGGTTCTGGTCTTTTCTTCATAGTACAGAACCGGTTCCAGAACCACTTTGTAATAAACTCAATAGGTTTTTGGACTGGTTGCTGAACCATAGACAAAACGCAGAACAGGATTTCAGAGCGGTTCTTAAATGTAGTAAATATGTTGAGCCAGTTCTGGAGCGGTTCTTAAAAGTTCAGAATCCAATGGAACCTGTTCTGGAAGCGGTCTATAAAGTTAACAAAATAATAGAACCGCTTCTGAGGGGGGTTCTTAAATTTAACAAAACAATGAAACCGGCTCTCGAACGGACCCTAATTTTATCACCCCTTCTCGGTTCCTGAACCGTTTCAGAACCGGTTCTGGAACAAAGTGAGCGGTTCTTTTTACATCCCTGCTTAAAAGGAAACTTGATGCACTCTTATTTTTAACAAATCATATTAACTCTTGAAACACCATTTATTTGGCTTTATGATAAATTTATATAAAATACAGAAACGTCATAAATTGTTGAAATATGATTAAAGTAGTGATTTGCAGTATACAACTTTTAATTTCGTAATTCTACAATGATTTACGTATTAAGGCCAGACTAATTAAATGTGGAAAATCTATTGAAAACAAATATCGTCAAAAGAAGGAAATTTTTATTACGAGGCGGAGTCCGAAAATAAGTTTCTCTATGCGACTGTAGACAGAGGTGGGGATGCAAGATTAAAAATAGCATGTGGCATTAAAGATAAATTGACTTTTATTTTTCTACATAAG
The DNA here is from genome assembly GCF_964235325.1 of Thermobia domestica. NCBI lineage: Eukaryota > Metazoa > Arthropoda > Insecta > Zygentoma > Lepismatidae > Thermobia > Thermobia domestica. The sequence continues at coordinate 148,751,935 of NC_137459.1, read as the reverse complement.
TACCACTCATCAGTAGCGTAGCTAGGATGTGTGTTTGCGTGGGGGAGAAGTGCTGTTATAGGTACATATAGACAAATTATAAACAAAAAATATATAAACATAAAAATATATAAAAAATTACAAACATCAAAGTACCAAAGTACATTGTCGGACCTCTTTGGGGGTGCGGCCCCTCTGGCCCCCCTTCTCTACGCCACTGCCACTCATATTGAGACATTTGTCATACCAGTCTATAAGCCTCAAAAACACTTCCAGGAAAAATTCAGGCTCTTCATACGGGAGAAGCGTCGAACAGTTTCTGTGACTTTAGCATTGCTTCCAAAGCGCCTGCCGCCAAGAATTTTCTTCAAAACCGGAAACAGATGTAAGTCACTAGGAGCGAGATCAGGACTGTATAGCGGATGGGCAATTCGCTCCTGCAAAAGAGTTGCAATATGATTTTGCGTTACCGTCGCTGAATGTGGTCTCGCATCGTTATCCAACCTCGGACTCGGTGACTTAGTATCTTGTTTAAAAATACTGATCGTATGATGTTCGGAAGTCATACGATAAGCCTAGTTACAAGAAGTAAGATTATCCATCATATACTGTGGGGGTACTAGTATTAGAGGTAGAAGTAATTGGTATAAAGCTGAGTTTGGTCTTATTTGATGCAGAATCCATCCAAGTTTGACACATTAAAAAAACCGCTATCAAAGTTAGGATAATATATACAGGGTGTCCAAAGTTTCTGAAATTACCATGTAAAGTATATAAAATGATATTGTAAAGAATAACTTTATGTAGTAAAAAAAGTGACCCATATTATGACTTTAATCCTTTCGAACTGGAAGAATGCATAGTTTTACACAAGTACGTGCTCTTTTCGTTCCTTTAAAGTTGGGGCGTGACACCAACAGGCGACATTGTTAGTGAGTGAAAACAGTCACTAACATCACGAACGCTATACATCCACCTATCATGTCTAATTGAGCGAAGCTAATGATGCGTTTTCAAAGAAGAGTTTGCATATATATATATATATATATATATATATATATATAGACTAGATTGTAAATAATTATCGGTCATATGAAATGGCTACCTGGCGAGAATATGCAGACGCAAGCCCACAGATGTCATAAGTTGCAATATAGATACCACCGAAAGTGGTGGATATCAGAAGGTGGGATCTAAAGGACTTAACATTTTTAACATTTAGCGAATGTCGAAATGATCGTGGTACTGAAGAGAGAATCATTGCAACTCACAAACTTAATGGTTTTGCGAAAATACACAAAGACTGTCACCATGACCACACCAACAGTAGAAGAATTAAGTAATGTGAGGAAGAAAACGGAAGAGAATAACGAGAACTACAAACCGTCCCCTAAAAAGAAACGCCTCCGATCTTTGTCAGAGTTCAACTGGAAGACGAATTGCTTATTTTGTTGGGAAAGAATTGACTTTCATAACCCAGAGTGTCAAAAGTTTTACATAACTGGAACTTTACAAATTTCGTGAAAGTATTCTTACCCACTGCAGCAACCAAAATGATATGTGGGTGGAAGTAGCGAAGACGTTTCGAACTTGCGCTGATCTTGTTGCAGCTGAGGCTATTTATCACAAGAATTGCTGTGCTCTATTTCGCCTGAATAAACAACGTCTTGTGTTAACGTCTACAGAAAGTAGGAAAACAAGCAATCCAACGTACAAGTGAATCATACATTTGTAACTCGCTGGCTGATCGAAGAATTGTACAGACTCGGATTTTCAGTGCCTCACAGCAAAGTCATGAGCTGCAAGCAGTCGGTAGTAGGTTGTGGCGACAACATCTTGAAAGACTTCTATCCTGGAGATTTCATTCAGTCGGTCGTAGACAACATTGATCACAACATAAATACCGTTGCGTATGAGCGTACCCCTACATCAACATCATTGTTCAAAGATGGGTCCATACATAAACCAGACAAAGGAAGTTTTGACACAGTGATTACAAAGGTTGTTGCACGGTGTCCTCGTCCAAAATGTAGGATTAAGTTCACTCTGGACGGTGGAGCAGTACTTCATTGAGTTCGCTGAACGAAGAAAAATTGAGAGATGCTAGTGGACGATATTGTTAATCAATACCGCTTAGTGGTATTGTCGACATCCGAACGGGGAGTTCCCATTGTACTTGGTGGATATGATTCTCCAAGTACGAAGAGTCATAAACACAAAAGACGTAAATGTTATATACCAAATGTGTACTTTGACTCCTCCACAGACATCTGCATCAACCAGAATATATTTTTATCCAGTACTACAAACAACCACTAATGTATCGCTCTTCTTTCTCAGGTACTTAAATTAGACGGTCATGATATTGGCCAGTCCACTGGAGATGCCGACTGCCTAATTGTCCAAACATTCTGCCGGGTAATTTTGATACTGTCATTATGGTTGATGATGACGCAGATATCATTATTGTGCTAATATACCACTTCAGACCTGAAATGTGTCATATATTTGTTCCAAAAAAAAAAAAGTGTAAACAAGAGCAGTTAGGGCACACATGTGAGCGTGTTTGAAATATGTAGTAATATAACATCGGCTATGTCATCACATCTACTGACGCTTCATGCCATCAGTGGATGTGATACCGTATCCGCGCCTTTTGGTATTGGGAAGCCTAATACATATAACAAATTCCAAAGTTCACAGAAGGCAAATGACTTAAATAGTTCACTCGTGACTTGTACAGTAAACTCTGCAGATGTCGCTAGAATCGGCATAGCAATACTGTCGGTTCTTTATAGTGAAACCTCTGACACATCTTTAAACAAACTTCAGCACTTGAGTTACATGTGAGCAGTCGCCGGATCAAAGAAAGTAATTATTCCGGAAAGACTGTCTCCTACGAAGAATGCTGTGCGTTTCCATATTTTACGAACATAACTTATTTGCAAATAGTACGTTTGAAAACACTTATCTGCAACGCGCTCGATCCAGTTAACAGGGGCTGGATGCGTGGCAATAACTTTTATATCCTAATTCAAACCAATCTGGAACCAGCGTAAGTGGGTTTTCCAGAAATCCGCTTCAAGTGCTAATCTTTATTCAGGAACCCGTGCTCATATCGAAAGCATGACTGAAGTGTGTATCATCATGTGCTCATTGACACAATGCAATGTTGCAATGCTAATATTCTCGTTTTGTGTGACAGTGACGATGGAGATGTTGACAACGAAATGTAAACGTGTATATTACGGCCAGTATGTAATAAAATTTATTTGAAATGAACCTTCTGCTCAATTTCAGTTGCAATTCAGACAGCCTGCTTATTTCTAAAAGGTTCAGGTATTAGTTTATTTTTACTTATGTAGTTTCGTTATACCTGATTTAATTCGTGTGATAAGTGCTCTTACCCATAATTATATATTGAGAAGCGTGCATTTCTTTCATACTGAAAAATATTCTAAACATGACACTTCACCAAAATCATAATGTTTAGAAAGTTTTATATCTTCTGCAGAATGTATTTTGCTACATCTTTGACTGTATTACGTGAAGGAAAAATAACATTTTGTTCCACCCTGTATGTGTGCATAGATCTGTGACTAAAAGAGTATGTATATATGTAGAAGGATGCAGTCTTTCACCGTTAAAAGATTAAAGTCCTCATGTGAGGTATTTATTTATTTATTTATTTATTTATTTGCTATATAAAGTGATTCTACAGAATATCATTTTGTGCACTTTATATGATAATTTCAGCAAATTTGGAACACCCTGTATACATTATCCCAACTTGGATAGCGGTGGGCTTTTATTGTGTTAATCTTTGGTGAATTCTGGATCAAATAAGACCAAAGTCAGCTTTATACCAATTACTTCTAGGTTGACCTTAATTTTCAGGTGGTGTGCTCACACTAAAAGTATTACTTACACTGATCTTCTTTTGTTGGAAGTAATGAAGAACTGATTGGAAATGAGGGTATTTCTGTATCGTAATCAGAGTATGACTGAAATGGGAAAAGAGAATTGTTTATAGGAGAAACCATGAAAATACAGAAGAGTATCTGATTATTTTAATGTGTAGTTGTAACGAAATGATACGTTCGGCAATATGGAGATAATTTAATTTATGAATTAATTGACAATTTAATGAAATGAATGTATACCGATGAACGCTTCGATGATTCATTTCCATATTTATCTGATGAATTTGCTATATATTAATTAGTCTGTTGCCTTTGCATTACTGTACCTCGTATTGTATGTAGAGGACATTACCAGATTTTAAACAAGGCCGGTTATGAATCATACAAATATACGAGTGCTGCTGAACAGTTACAAATAATGTAAGAGATCCAAATGAATTGTAATTTTGATTAGCTAACTGATCTATAAACGTTATTTTCTCATCGCCATCAAATTTGTTGTTTTGTTTTTAATATTTAATGCCATCGTAGATCTCCTCAATTTATTTCCATACGGATCTGCATTGTTCTGAGTTACATTCTAATGTGTGCTGGTGTACTCATTGAGAAAAATTCATCTATCAGGATACTGACACGTACCATTAAATATTGTTGTAAAAATTTGTTGGCCAATGATAATTGTGTTGCTTTATTTTTTATTTGTATCAGTATCAAAACATAAATATAAACACATATTAAGCTTCAAAACTAAACCATTCATAAACAAACTCATTAGCTATCCACATAATAACCTCAACGTCTTTATTACCCAATAACTAACAATTATTATGGTAGTGTCTTTTTCAAATTATCATTTTTAAACTAGCATAGGCATTTTTAAATAACCAGAAGTATCTGTTTTCTTTCAAAAAATGGGGATGAGATATTTCAATGTAGGTATGCCGTACCTTGATGTATTACAATGAACTTGTATGTTCTAAACGCTTTGACCTTTAGTAATGAGGAACACATTTTGTATCTATAACGACCTCCCTTACCTTGCTATATTATGTCCAATAAGTCTAGTATCTAAATTACTGAAAATATAAAGAAAAATATAAGAATGAAAGAAAACGTAGATATATGTTTTCAATAATTTGGTAGACAGACATTATGACATAATCACACTCCGTCAAAAGTGTAAAATTTTGACTGAATTTTTCTATGAGTCGTAACTGAAGGACAACTCAAAAATAGGATGGAATTACATGTTTTTAAGAAAATCTTGTCAAAAGAAAATTTTATACAACATCCTAGATCATCACATGAGTTCTATTGAAATTGATGGATAGTGTCGATGAATCCCAATGCCACAATCAGTATATCGTAGAGGCGTTTTTATGACAAAGAGATCAATTTTGTTTCTACCCAAGATTGTGGAGACTGTCGTAAGTTTAATTTTCACTCCTTGAATACCACCGAAAAACGAAGCATGTAAAAATTTGGTCAATACTAAGTGCTGTTCTGTCAATTGATTAGGTGATCTTCAACCAAAAGTAAGGATGTGAAACAGATGAGTGCAGAAGGGTAGAAAGAGACGAGCCAAAATTTCCATGCTGGTCTCCCAGTACAGGCGAAACTTCTGCACAAGCAGTCACTTATCGTGCTTGGAGTCCGTGGTTCAATCCCGACTCTCGCTGACAAGGGAAGAAAGGGAGATTTATATATCGAATTGGAAGATGGTTTGTATACCAATCGAAAATAATAATGACGCCTATTACGAAACTGTAATAAAAACTTTCCTAATGCACATACCGTGTGAATTAGAAGAATATACAGGGTGTCCAAAAACTACGTTTCTATCAATAGAAATGGCAAACGATTAGACATATGCCAAAACAGGAAAACATATGTTTGATTATTTTAAAAGTACAACGTATCAAAGCAAAAAGTGTTGTCCCAGGGCCACCCACAGGGTCAGGGGCGGGGTCCAACTCAAAAATAACAATCGGTAAGGGAATCAAGTAGCATATCTTTGGAAACTTGTTGGGAAATGAAAGAAGACGGAACAAGTCTCGACTGTCTAATATTATCCTGTGCAAAATGGCGGCCGGTCAAAATGACAGCAAAATATTATTGTTAAGTCTATGTCCATCTCCCAAAAAAGCGAAACGGTGAAACAGGTGTCAAAAACAGGAAAACGCGCATGTCATCTTTCAAAAGTACAATGATTGAAAGTGAAAATATTTTTCCAAGGTCCTCCAAAGGGCCCCAGACAGGGTCATAATCAAAATTTTCAAACGGCAAGGGGGTCAAGTAGCATATCGTTGGAAAGATGTTGGGAAATGAAAGAAGACGGAACAAGTTTCGATTCCCTAAAATTACCCTATGTAAAATGGCCTCCGTTCAAAATGTCAGCAGAAACATTGTTAACTCTGTGGCCACTTCCAAAAACCCTGAAAGGGTGAGACAGATATCAAAACAAGAAAACACGTATGTCATCATTTCAAAAGTACAATGATTGAAAGTAAATATATTTGTCCCAGGGTCCTCCACAGGGTCCCAGAAGGGGTCCTACTCAACATTTTGAAATGGCAAGGGGGGTCAAGTAGCACATCGTTTAAAGCTGTTGTTAAATGAAAACAGATGGATAGAATCTGGACGCTCTACGATAACACTGTGCAAACATCATGAGTTTCATTTTGGTTTTAGTTCATTTTCACTTTAATTCGTGTACTCAATGGAAAGAAAGGAAATGCTCCTGCTGTGAGTTTCTCCTCTTTGGGCGCAGTAATGTCTAAATAAATAAGAAATATAATAAAATAAAAGCAAATTAAGAAATAAAGAAAAGAAAAGAAAAGAAAAGAAAGGAAAAGAAACGAAACAACATTTGACATCTTTGAGTATAGAACTGACTGGTTAACATACAACGTACAACCAAGAACATAAATAAGTAGAAGTTAGAGCTATAAGAAATAAGGAATCTTACCTTTACTTCTTTATGTTCATGACTGTACAATAATGGTACTTAAGCTCATTGTCTGGATTATCAGTTATAAAATGATTCAAACAAAAAAATCTTGCACCAGGAACAGCGAATACGTGCAAATGTCTCACAATGACGAGTGCCGATTGCAAAATGGAAAGTAAATGCGATTGGAGAACCGAAATGAGGAAGTGCATTTAGAGTCTTTTAGACTGGCCGCCATTTTACACAGAGTATTTTTAGAGAGTAGAGACTTATTCCATCCTCTTTCATTTCTCAAAAGCTGTCAAACGATATGCTACTTCACTTCCCTTGCCGTTTGAGAATTTGAGTAGGACCCCGCCTGGAACCCTGTGGAGGACCCTGGGACAAATATTTTTACTTTCAATCATTGCACTTTTGAAATGATGATATACGTGTTCTCCTGTTTTTGACATCCGTCTCACCGTTTCAGTTTTTTGGTGGGGAGATTTGGCCATAGACTTTTCAATGATGTTTTTGCTGACATTTTGACCGGCCGCCATTTTGCACAGAGTAATATTAGACAGTCGAGACTTGTTCCGTCTTCTTTCATTTCTCAACAGCTTTCCAAAGATATGCTACTTGACCCGTTACCGTTTGTAATTTTTGAGTTAGACCCCACCTGGTACTCTGTGGGTGGCCCTGGGACAACACTTTTTGCTTTGTTCCCGGCGAGAGCTCATGTGGTTCGGATTCCACGTTAATCAGTAGGTCCACGTCTCATATAGCCTCGCTGCTGAAAGGACGCTAAACTAAAATCAACTCAACTCAACTTTTTGCTTTGATATGTTGTATTTTGAAAATGATCAGAAACGTGTTTTCCTGTTTTGGCACCTGTCTCATCGTTTGCGATTTCTAGGAGTGGAAACATATATTTAGGACACCCTGTATATTCTTCTAACTTGCATAGAATATGCGTTCGGAAAAATTGTATTACAGTTTCGTAATAGGTATCATTAGTACTTTTGATTGGTGTATAAACCATCTTCCACTTCGATATATAATCTCTCTCTCTTCCTTTGTGAGTGGATTTTGTGGTGGACCAACACCGTGGGTTTTCCCGGGGCTTTCCCGTTCCCTTCCACTTTCTTCATTCCAGCTTCCATTCAATACACAGAACCAGTCTCCTGTAGCCTAAGCGTCATAATCGTGGGACTTAAAACTGAAATATTTAATTTCATTTTGACAAATTCTGTGCAGTATTCCTACTACCACAAAATTGCAATATGATGCTTCAGAAGTTTTCGAAGGTTCGAAACAGTATGGTTATACAAACCTGGTGAAACAGTAAGGCTTATTCATGAAGAACAATATGGATAAAATTTACCTTATACTGTTAATTCCATGATGAATTCCTTTTAACATTGACAATTTATGATAGTGTATCATTTACCTTTCTCACTACATATGAGTTCATTCAATATATGAATTGTTCATTAATGAGAGAACCATAATGTTAGAGTACAAAATAAGTAATTAATTATGCCAAACTGTGATCAGTGCAAGACATATATCGAACTAGAGGTATTGATTGTACAGGATGCCTTCTACAAGTGTGGCTGGATATAATAACATAGAAAATTACATAGGAGAAGCGTAGGTGGCTTTTTTCTGGGATTAAAAAAAAATGTCTGAACAATGAAGATACTGCCGTTCGTGTGTTAAAGGAAGCGAAGAGAAAAAAAGACACACACAGAGAGAGAAAGAGTGTGTGTGTGTGTGTGTGTGTGTGAGAGAGAGAGAGAGAGAGAGAGAGAGAGAAGAACTTATCAGGTGTTAGTATCCCTTCTTTGCAATCAATTATTAACTAGTATGTTAAAATCATTAAATTTCGTAACCTCTGTCCCACATTCATCAGAACCTAGGGTACCTCTTGTTGCTAAAGTGACATTGGCCAACTCGGAAGCATGAAATGAAATGAAATGAAATCTTTGAGTTTTACGTCCCACGGTTATGCCGGTTAGGCTAAAGGAGACGGTGATGATGAGAGATGAGTGAAATGGTGGAATGAAGAAAGTGGGAGGAAACGGGAGAACCCCGAGAAAACCCACGAGCACGGTGTTTGTCCACCACAAAGTTCACTTGGCGGGGGCTGGGATCGAACCCAGGACCCCAAGCACCAGAGGTGAACGCTCTACCACTGAGCCACCGCGCCCCCCAACTCGGAAGCATGTACGTACAAAACATGATACTTGGTCTCCTATAAAAAGTGTTAGTTATATTTGAGCTGTGATTCATGATATCATGGTTGTTAACAGCAACGAAACCAAAAATGTTTTGTGTTGTGGTTCCGGATCCAAAATGAACGTTTTAAGTTGGTGTGCTTCAGAAAGAGATCCATAAAACATTTCGACATATTGCTTCTGTTCACAAAACCAAAAGCAATAAATAATTTGGTTCGATAAGGGAACCAAAATACATTTTGACATAATCATTTGCAAATATCATTAGCTCAAGGACCTTGCGAGCTGCAAATGATGTTGAACAATTTTTGAATGATATTGATAACTTAAGAGAACAACCTACCAGCAAATCTAATTTATGTGTAATTTCGATTCCGTTTCAATATCAACTTACTTTCCAGAAGCTGTACGGATTTAGTATCTATAGTAAATTAAATATTGCAATAAATATATCCTTGAGTTTATTTTTATTTTCTTTTTCTGTCCAAGACTGACTTATAATTGTTATTTGAAATGAAAAATGATATCTTCTACTTTAACGTCTACTGTTATGCCGGGTAGGCTACAGAAGACAGAGGTAATGAGAATGAATGTAATGGCAGAATTAAGAAATTGGGAGGAAATATAATAACTTCGAAAAAAGGCACACGGTGTTCATTCATCACAAACCCCAATTGGATCAAACCAGAGGCCTCATACACTAGAGATAAACGCTTTATCACCGAGCAACCGCGGCTCCCATATAACTGTTGTTTAAGTTGAGTTAATTACGTTTTTATTATGCTAATTTGTTTCGCGGTCATTGTTTCGATTACTATTTATCTATTTATTTATTTATGCAAGGGAATGACTCAAAGAAGGGTCTGGACCTCCAAATCTGGGGTCACATTGTTTTTTTCAGAAGGATCTAGGATTTGAGAAGGAACTGGCCCTGGCTTGTAGAAGGTAACATCCCGGTCTAAGCCTGACATGAGTGAAGAAAACTAGGGAAAATCTAGTCAAATCAATGAAAGCGTGCCGACGTACCACAACCAATAGAAGTCCGTGTTCAACTCCGAGCGACCAAAGTGATGATCATGTTTATTTGGGAAATGAAATGAAATCTTTGAGTTTTACGTTCCACACTTATGCCGGTTTGGCTAAAGAAGACGGTGATGATGAGTAATGAATGAAATGGCGGAATGCAGAAAGTGGGAGGAAACGGGAGAACCCCGAGGAAACCCACGCCCACGTTGTTTGTACACCACAAAGTTCACTTGTCGGGGGCTGGAATTGAACCCGGGACCCCAAGCACCGCACGTTTATTTGGGATCAACATGGAGTATTACTACTTGCTTTCCAGGCAAAGGGATCACAATTACCAGGATATACTATGCCTCACTACTGCGTGCGTTAAGGGATTCTGCGTGGCATGCTGAGAAAAGGTGTCTGCCTCCTGGAAAGCAATGCATCCGTTCACTGCTCGAATGATGGCCACATAGAAGCATGACTCTGAATATGAAATCCGTTATAGTTCTCGTTTTCCCTGGACCGCACGCTATCTTCATTCCACATCTTGCCAACCACGAAGTTATTTCCTAGGGGCAAGTGCACCTACAAAGTTGCCAAGCAGATTTATTAGGTGTAATAATGGATTTTGGACCACTACACCTTACTTCACGTTCGGTCCTATAACACAGCAGTGTTACTGAGTTTCGAGCTGTTCATTACCAGATGACCTAAAGTGGTATGTAGGATTACACATGTAAAATTTCACTGTTCTACGGTATGTGGAAGTGGGTCAGAGTAAAACTTTCTCGCGCACCTTTCGTTAGCCAGGAAATTTCAACGAATTCATACATGTGCAAATTACTCAGAAACTATTGATTTGCGACCCCCCATTTATATCGGTGAAAATGTTCCAAAACACTTATAGAATATCCCCTTGCAAGGAATGCATTGAATTACCAGTCATCCAATATATATATATATATATATACATATATATATATATATATATATATATATATATATATATATATATATATATATATATTGGCTGAGAACGTATAATGTGGGGTCATATCTATTTGTGCCAAAACAACATTAAATTATCCTGCTAATATACAAGGAGAGGAACCATTATGCAACGCTTGAGTAAGCTCAGTGTTAAAGAAAGTACTGCGCTCCCGTGCATAGTTCGTACCGGATAGGGAATAGGCTGTACGCAGGCATATACTTCGCAGTGTTCCTGAGGTGATACGTTCAGTAGGCATTTGAAGAACCTATTGAAAGTTTACATCGCTGCGGTATAGGATAGCAGTTCTTAAACCATTTTCAGTGACGCGTGAAATAAAAGATTGATGAGGAAAATCTAGAAATGTGGGTACTGCAATCTCTTGCGCAAATAGAATTTCAACTTCTTACTGATATATAAAATCTCGTAGTGCATGTAATTTGACAGCAGATGTAAGACGATTTAAATGTCGAAACGAAAGTTAAATAATACAAAAAACTATATAAAGTGGATACATGAATGAAAAGCAATGCGGGAAAAAGAATATGTATAAACTGCGAAGAAGAAATACATATATAAATAGTATAAATTTTTGGGACAAAATGTGAAGCACTATTTAAAGTCTGACTGAACAACAGATTTCAACTTTTCTTGTAGAAGCGCGTGTTTTTCTGACATTATTACCACTTGTAACTTCAGCACTGCGGTTGCGTTTAGAATTTTTAACCACTGCACCATTGTTAAACTGAAGTTGATTTAACTTGTGTTTTTCACATGATGCAATGTTGAGCTCGGGATCACTTATGGTATCACTAGTAATATCTTCCAAACAAGTGGTGACAACAGAACCAACTTCGATATGAACACTTGCGGGGGTAACACCAGACCCCTCGATTATATTATCACATCAGAATTGAGCGGAAGTGGCTGGTCAGTCACAGGAACTGGAGATGGAACGTATGTCTCTTTAGCATTGGAAATCATGGTGTCACTTCCATGCTATATGAGCTGTCATCAATGGAAGGGTGGACGGGACGAATATCATGAGCAGTACATGCAGCACTTTCAAGAGGCAGAATCGGAGGCAGTATCCTTTCACAGAATATTAAATGAACTATAACAGCCGGTATCTGGAGCTGATGTTTCAACTGGAATTTTACACGACATGCGGACACCTGAAGACACAGAAGTATACCTGGTTAAATGTTGTGTTCACTTCTTAGGGCAATCCTGTACAAAATGTTCCTGACCTGACGGTACAAGTCTGGATCTGACAGGCGTAACTGACAAAAATACTTAAACCAAAAACAGTATCAAATGATGGAATATTATGTTTAAAGTCATTTTGACTAGTTTGCGACCTGTTCGGGTAAGATAAACATGATCAGCAGAGTACTGTTCATCAGCAACATGCTTAATATTCCTATACTGGAAGATTACACGACTTAACTGAGTATCACTAAGCTCCATTGGACAGAAATATACTTTTCGACAACAACAGAGTTGTCTGCCAATTCAATGGGTAACACATGGTCGCCATCAGTATCGATATAAGTCATGGTGCCGTTGGTACCGGCAAGAATGCTATCATATAGCACTTTACTAACAAGCTTGATGCATAAGAGACTACGAATAAGGTCCAGCTCGATACTTAACACTTTTTCGATAGCTATATTGAAAACACTTCCAATTCGTTCATGAATATTGACAAATGTAGGCTTTTGACGCAGAGTTACGAAATTAATTCTGAGTGTATTAGACTTCACACAATTCATATTGCTTAAACTCGACGTTTCACATCAACTAGATAATATATACATGTAAAAATGTGTTGTTATACATAAGTGAGCAAAGTACTCGCTATGCACACTTAGCAATTCACAAAGAATTCAATTGCTCTATTTCACAAACCAGGTAGAAAAGATAGCACAGGTACGTACAGAGAGGCGATGTTATGTGCACCGTGTCTCAAAGCGTACCTCCACTGAGTCTACGCGGCCCCTTTACAACATAATGATTCACATAATTATATAGAGAGTCAAGATCGATCATGATTCCAAGTTTAATCTTGGTCGGATATGTTCGGTTGAACTCGTACTATATGTAATGCCATTGATTATCTAAAAATCAAATGAAAGATAAAAATTGTCTCCGGTACCGATTCCGATTCCGAAAACATCAGAAAATTTATTTCGACTTCGCGTACAAATTAGGTACCACTTGTGGGATCGAAGCCATTCATGCTATCGGTTCCGTTACCGTTATTAGCCTTGAATGATATTTCGCAAATCTACTTGAAATGAGTTCCTCTTGTAATGTGCAATTAAATTTGGACAATAAAATATGAATGTTACCTTGTAAATCCTGTAAATCTTCTTTCCAAAATTACTTCACTTTCTGTCCTACTGCAAAACTTGTAAGCTGTTTCCTAAATAATTTTATAAAAGAGCTTCTAACATTATTCAATTTGTATATTATATTTCATAAAAGCCGCGTACCCAAATGAGATTTTCATTATATTGAACGTTCATTCAGAATTATATGAAAGGAAGTGTTTACCACACGGTTAGTGGAAAGGACATTGTTCCTATTTTTGTAATTAGTAAAATCATATATAGTAGAAAAACAAATAGCTTTAATTTAACTCTAATTAATTTGGCTGTGCAGACTTTTAACGGGACAAACTATGAAGTTCAAACAGCAAATACAGATGTTTAAAATTAAGACTTTCTAATTCATTTATATCTTAAGAACACAAATTCCAATGAGAATCCTGTTTTTGTTAATTTACAAAAAAAAAAGTATATATATATAAATATATATATATATATATATATATATATATATATATTGATGATAAGACGCACCAATTAGTTTTTTCATCATCATCAGGAAGAGGATATCGTCTCACTTACGTTTAATAGACGTTTTTCCTTCGAGACAATGTGCTGTAATGAATGTTCCTAATTGATATCGTAACAGAAAGAAGAGTCTGAAAATCTAATTTTGAAGAAATCCATTTCGAAAGTATTCAGAATTTCTCTTCCAGTAGTATAGCTTGTTTATATTTAAAACTTCTGAATAAATTCTTCTTTTCAATTAGATTAGTAAGTATTTTTCTGCAATTCACGGCGAGAATCACTATATAATAAATTTATTAATTTACGCCACTTAGAAAATTCACTGAGAACTTTTTTCTGATGAATTTTCATTTTATTCCTTGTTAGATGGTTCTTTCATTTTTAAAACTTATTCCTACAAATAATCACAAAAAAAAAAACTATTAATGTTTTTAAGATTGAGTGACTGATAGGTTCATTCTTAAATGTATATATACGTAATTCAATGCTGTATATGCTAAAATTTATATTCCTGACATAAAGTCCCTGAAAATCTTCCATAATTTACCTCCAAAAAATATTAGCCTAAATAAATGGTGGGCAATATAAAACTGGCCCGGAAAATATTTATAAGTCTGACGCGGAACGGACAGTTCTCCGGAAGGTGAAATTGACGATTCATATTTAAATCCTGATCTTGAAATTTAAAAAGCACGTGAGTACATGAGCAGTTCCGTGCTGTGGAAAATCAGCACCCGGGGCGGGAGTATACGACGGCACCCTCCTCTCCGTACATATGAGTTAAGTGGAGAGACCAACCGCAAAGCGCCACCATAGTTAGTAGAAGCGAAAAAAAATCAAAAAATAAACACTGCTTTTCCTTGATTTTGAGCACTTTTTATTACTTTTCCCTTCCACCTTATAAATATCTTTCCTTTTTCCTCCCGAATCCTCACAATAACGGAACTCAGCGGTCAGTTCCCGCAGATATCTCGCTCCTTATTACACACCATTTTCATTGTTCGCACTTAATACCAGCGGGAGTATTATTTTTCTATTGCATTTTTTTTTCGTCTGTTCAAAAAGTACGTACAGTAGAGCGTCGATTATCCGAACGTCGGTCAACCGAACGACGGCTTAACCAAACTGTGTACTCGCTCGCACCTGTTACTCTCCCACCCTACCGTCCATCATCCCCCTCACTCCCAAACCAAGTTTCCCACAGTAGTCGCCACACTGAGCCACCGCTGGCGGAACATTGCTTCTAATGGGGCCTTCATAAGGCGCTGCTGACCGGCCAAGCCGCCAGTCGCTGTGTTTCAACAATCAGCACACTTCTGTCGGTTTGGCACTGGCTGTAGAAGTACAGATCAGTACAGTGCAGTACAGTACAGTACAGTTCGATTATCCGAACAAACCAGTTTTCCGAACACCCATGTCCCCCAATTACTTCGGATAATCGACGCTCTACTGTATTTCAAACAGCAGTGTAGCGAACTACCTTTTCTTACATCACCAAATTATATAATCATAATAAAATCTGCAGTCCAAAAACTTGTTTGCAATGGTTTTAGTGCGTCTATTACTATTTAGCAATGTGCTATATTTTTTTCTTAAAAAATGGCCTATAAGCCCCAGGATACTAGAATAAACAAGGTCAGATTAGCCCAGGATCGAAAGTGTTAATCTGCGATAGTAAAAAATTCAGGATAAATTTTGCCATTGATGATCTTATACAGGTAAAGTAAATCAGCTCTGCGGCGTCATTTTTCAGGGGAACATAAGTTCATTGAAGACATTACGTATGGCAAGATAGCCACCCCACTTTAGAAAATTGAAACAATGACTAGATCATTCGTTTGTACTACGTTTGTACCGTTTGTACCGAAAATATTTTCGTTTGTACCATTTTCCTTATAGGGGTACCTGAGAGGTTAACTGGGGGGGCTATCTTGGCGCCAAGATAGCCCCCCGGTATCACAGCACAAAAAATTGGAATACACCATTCGAAAGCAAATCGTTTGTACCGTTTGTACCGAAAAGAGTTTTGTTTGTACCCTGATAGTTTTCGAGAAACAGGGGATGACATTTGGGGGGCTATCTTGGCGCCAAGATAGCCCCCCGTATTACAGCACAAAAAATTGGAATACACCATTCGAAAGCAAATTGTTTGTACCGTTTGTACCGAAAAAAGTTTGTTTGTACCCTGATAGTTTTCGAGAAAGAGGGGATGATATTTTGGGCGGGGGGCTATCTTGGCGCCAAGATAGCACCCCCGTATCACAGCACAAAAATTTGAAATACACCATTCGAAAGCAAATTGTTTGTACCGTTTGTACCGAAAAAAGTTTTGTTCATACCCCGATAGTTTTCGAAAAACAGGGGATGACATTTGGGGGGGCTATCTTGGCGCCAAGATAACCTACCCGTATCACAGCACAAAAAAATTGGAATACACCATTCGAAAGCATATCGTTTGTACCGTTTGTACCGAAAAAAGTTTTGTTTGTACCCTGATAATTTTCAAGAAAGAGTGGATGGCGTTTGGGAGGCTATCTTGTACGCAAGATTGGTACCCTAATATGTACTTTTTCCATGCCCATTAATAAGTATTATGTGTCTATTCATGTGAATTTACGTGAATTTAGATCTCTTGATGTACATATCCAAATGAAAAGAAGGACTTGTTGGGAATAACGCAACGTTAAAACTGAATCGGCGAGTGGGAAAACAGTGTGAGTTCAAAATAAGCCATTTTCAGTTAAAGGCGAAAATAACACTAAAGATGTAGAACTACAAGTTGTAATGAAGAGCAGTACAATTTGGAAGACCTCGCACGTTATAACAGAATGCTATAATGTCGACTGTACATTTGTGGCATTAACAAACGAAAGTTCTTTCTTCAAACATGTCAAAATGCGGTTTGTGCACTAGTAGTGTTTTTCCGCTCAACGTTTCAATTAAATTTAATCTATTTGTGCCCTTTTCCGTAAATAAATACCGTAAAAAGCATAACGAAGTGTGTACAAATTCAGAAAGAATCTGGATTTACAGAAATAATCTTAAACAAAGAAAACTAAAAGATGAAATATTTGCTCACCTAAACTGCCTCCTTCCACGTTTCAGCTTTACACCAACTGAAAAAATTAGCTGTTTATATCTGTCACATTAACGGCTCGAGAAGTTTGCCGCTTTCATAGACAATAGACGAAAGCAAATAGGCCAATGCAGAATAATACGTATTTACTTAAGGAAAAGGGCAGAAATAGAGAAAATTTAATTGAATCGGTGAGTGGAAAACTACTATAGTCCACAAAACGCATTTTGAGATATTTGAAAAAAAATAACTTTCGTTAGTTAATGCCACAAATGTACAGTCGACATTATAGCATTCTGTTAGAACGTGCAAGGTCTTGCAAATTGCACTGCTCTTCATTACAACTTGTAGTACTACATCTTTAGTGTTATTTTTGCTTTTACTTCAAAATGGTTTATTTTGGACTCAAACTGTTTTCCCACTCGCCGATTCAATTCTAACGTTGAGTTATTACTGAAAAATCATTTTTTTATTTTGATATGCCGAACCAGAATTCTAAATACACATCAATTCACATGGATAAACATATGATACTTATTAATGGACATGGAAAAAGTACACATTAGGGGGCCTATCTTGCGTACAAGATAGCCCCCAAATGTCATCCCCTGTTTCTCGAGAACTATCAAGGTACAAACAAAACTTTTTTTCGGTACAAACGGTACAAACGATTTGCTTTCGAATGGTGTATTCCAATTTTTTGTGCTGTGATACGGGGGGGCTATCTTGGCGCCAAGATAGCCCCCCCAAATGTCATCCCCTGTTTCTCGAAAACTATCAGGGTACAAACAAAACTTTTTTCGGTACAAACGGTACAAACTATTTGCTTTCAAATAGTGTATTCCAATTTTATGTGCTGTGATACGGGGGGGCTATCTTGGAGCCAAGATAGCCCCCCCAGTCGAGCTCTCAAGTAACCCTATAAGGAAAATGGTACAAACGAAAATATTTTCGGTACAAACGGTACAAACGTAGTACAAACGAATGACCTAGTCATTGTTTCAATTTTCTAAAGTGGGGGAGCTATCTTGCCATACGTAAGACATTAGTTCTTGTTTCGAGTAATTCCGTAATCTGGGAATTCTAAATCTAACTAAGGCAAGAAAGAAGTTTAATACAGAGTCAATGCGAGATAGATATGTAGGTACTGCCATGTTCCATGAAGGTGAACGATATTCAATGATCAGAGAAATAAAATCCTTATAAAACGTTGTAAGAGCAGGAAGACTTTGTACTTCCGGAAATCCATAGAGTAGACCAAGTAGTTTCATAGCTCTGGATGAGATTCAACTGATATGGTCTGCAACGGATAGGTTTTCATCAAAGACAACACCTAGATCTTTCCTTGTGATGAAACGCGTTTGATAGGTAACATTATTGATATGTCGAAGTTTATTTTTTTAAGGAAATAGAGATTGTAGTACATTTGTTAGGTTTTACAGACAGATTCCAGGTAGAGCAATAATTACATATCATATCTATGTCAGCTTGCAGTGAAGAAGCATCGTCTACAGTGTTAACGACTCTGAAGAGTTTACAGTTATCAGAGAAAAGCAATATATTTGATGAAGAGGTCGAGAAGATGCTAGGTAAATCGTCCATATACAATAAAAACAAAAGCTCACCCAACAAGCTCTCTTGAGACACTCCGGATAAGACGGGACTAAACGGAAACATGGATCCAAGCAGAGTGACACACGGTTCTCTCATTGAAAGATAACAATCTAGGAAAGAGAAGAGCGTACAATTAATGTTATATCAATTAGAGATGTTTTAAAGAAGCAACTTGGTTTTCATGGTGTCAAATGCCTTTCACTTATCATAATAAATTACATCTACCAGGGAGTTAACAATAAATGTTTGCGCCGTACGAGTGACTAACACTGACAAATTTATAAGACACGAGCGTCCAGGTAGTAAAGCATACTGAGAACTATTTAAAAATAAAGGTTTGACAAAAACGTGCAGTCTATCTTTAGCTATTTTCTCACAAAAAAATCGACACAGAAGAGAGAAAAGAATTAGGTCTATAAGATGAAACTTATTTTCTATCTCCAGATGTGAAGATGTTATGATATTGACAGTAATCCACAGATTATGAAAGATACCTTCCGAGAAACATCATTGAATAACAATGATAAAGGTTGGGCAAGTGAGTGAGCTGTGTGACAGAAAACTAGTACTGATATTGTCTGGACCAGAAGAACGGCGAGAACATAATGAGGAAATTATTGATTTCCCTTCATCAATGGAGGTAGCAATTGGATCAGTGATTTCGAACACACAGATTGGAACTTAGGTAAAGAGGGGGAGTCCCAAGCTTAGATAAGCTATTACAAAAATACTCATTGAAAGCAAATCTGTGCTTCCCATCGAAACTTTTTGAAAAAAAAATAAAAATGAAATGAAATCTTTAAGTTTTACGTCCCACGGCTATGCTTAGGCTAAAGGAGACAGTGATGATGAGAAATGAATGAAATGGTGGAATGAAGAAAGTGGGCAGAAACGAATGACCCCAAGAAAACCCACGCACACGGTGTGTGTCCATCACAACGAAACTATTTGACTTGTAGTCGATTTCTTGCGCAATACAGGGTTGTTGCCTCAGGTAATGTATAAGAGTCCAAAAACTATTGGTTCAGAAATAAATTAACATGATAACGTTTCCTCATATTTCTTATATTCCATGCGGAGAAGATATTTCGAATGTAATGTTCGAGAAAGACCTATAGTTTTTTTTTCACTCGGAAAGTGCTTCCACAGCATACAAGTGCGGTGTTTATTTCGGAGAACAAAATAAGTCTCTGCATGAAACGATGGAAGAACGGACGGGGCCATTTCGGTTTTCGCTGGACAAAGTATATAACAACCGCAGAAATAATAACCGTAAAAAAGTGAAACAGCATCATTAATATTACCATTATTCAATATGCCATTAATATTACCAGGCAATTGAGTCAAGAGCACGATTTATACTGTCCCACGATGCCTTCTTCCATAGCCAAATAAACTGTTTAGGCTGGAAGCTCTTGTTTTTCGATGACAGCTTAAAGAAAGGAATATCGACGTCCAAAGATTCATGATCCGATGGAAACAAATTTCTACATGGAGTGATGTCAAGTTCATTAAGAGAGAAAATCACGTAATGAAGAAAATTCCCGCGACGAGTAGGAAATAAGTTAAATTGACTGACTTCTAATCCTTCGATAAACATATCTAAAAACCAGCCGTCACTAGGACATTTACCTACATCCGTGTTGTGATCAATCCATTTTATTGATAAATATAAATAACAAAAAAAAAAAAATATCGCATTCGTTGAGGACTACAAGCACATAACCCCTACAATGCTCTAGTACAGAAATAGGAGTGTTTCTGTACGGTCTATAGTAACAGTCAATCAAAAGTTTTTTTTTTTCTTATTTTTTATTTTATTATATTTTATGTTTTTGCCTGTTGCACGTTTAATTTCAACCTATATTATTTTACAGTTTGCGGCTAGATCATTGTGAAATTTACACTGTCATTTATTGTTCGCACATGTCATACAACCGCCACCACAACTACCTCGATCATTGCTATGGATGTTAAAATATGAGACTATGGGAAGTTCACTGTTATCAACAGTTTCATTTAGCCAAGTTTCAGTAAAAAAAAAAAAAAAAAAACAAGCAGTCATAACTAGTTAATTTACTTATATGTATTGTGCAATTTGTTTTAAACTCTTTGTAAGTTCTGATAGTACACCGAGAACACAGGAGTACCTGCTAAAGGGACAAGATTCAATTGGATATCACAACTAAGAAGAACTAAGACTAGAAGATGGGTAATAGAATGAATGGGTTTCTCAACTGTAAGTGATTTTGAAGTATTTCTTCCTGACACAAGCCGGAAGTCGAAGTTAGCATGCCGTAAGTTGAAGTTGCTAGCTTTCTATCTCCAAACTCCCAGCGTTCAACAGCAACTCTAACATAGTCAGCCGTATACGCCTTTTATTTAATTAATAGCACCATGAAAGAAATATAAAGGTAACCAAGAAAGCTATATTGCTCTTTCACCAACCAGCTTCGAACATCGATACGTCTCCTAAGACGTACTGGAAGATTCAAAATATTCCCCATCAGCATCAACGACAATCCTGCAAAGGTTCTGGATGGCCAAGAATTCCATCGTGGTAGAACTTGGTGGGCCTTGAGGCAAAGAAAGTATCAAGTGCATTTTGCACCTCTACTATGGTTTTGAAGTGGTGTCCTCTAACGTGATTGTTCAAGGAATGGAAAGTGTTAATCGAAAGGTGCAATGTACGGGGAGTGCGGCGGATGCAATAGTCATTCCCATCCAAGGTGTAGAATGGTGTCCTGGGTCATTCTAGCCACGTGGGGCTTAACGTTGTTCTGTAATAGGAAGACTTTTTTTGTGATTCAGAAGTGCAGGCTTGATTTTTGAGTTTTCCTTGAACACGGTTCAACTGCTGACAGTACACAGTTGCATTTATGCTCTGACCAGCAGGTAGCAGTTCCGATGCACGAGCCGCGAGCAGTCCACCAAATACAAAGGAAGACCTTCTTCTGATGCAGTGCCGGTCTCGGCTGTTTTGGAACCGGTTCACGGATGCTAACCAATGACGATGGCGCTGTGGAGCTTTGTACAGATCCCACTTCTCATAACATGTCGACGTCCTGTCCAAAAATGGTTTCTTCCTCAGACGAGACAGCAAAGAAACACTAGTTTCTGCTCACGTTGCCTTCTGGGCAAATCATGTGGGACTCATCGACCCAACTTGTAATGCTTCTGAAGTTGATGGAGATGCTGCCGAGTGGTTTCTCTACTCACACTAAATTGTAGTTCCAGTTCTTCACTGTGAAGATCTTTATTTTGTGCATGCGTGTGTTTTCTGGTACATAGTGCCTCTTCGAGTGTTTCGTCACCGTCCTCAAAATTTGTTAAACCACTGCTGCATTGTTAGTGTAATTACAACACCCTCACCAAAGGCCTGTCATATCTTCCACCCCGCTGCAGTGGCTTTTGACCCCAGTTTGAACTCGTACAGCATAGAAGTCTTTGTGACGCTCTGTGGTTTTCCTGTGTTCACTCTGTCCTTAAGCAAGCTCACGGTGTAACTGAACTGCCGCAACCAGGTAGCATGTTGGATATACCCACACCAACAACTGACCATTGTCTTATCTCCATTCGCATTCAACTTATGATGTGAAGGCTAATTGAACACAGGCCACCACGAAAAGCGACAGAACTTTCTTGGTTACATTTGTAAAGGAATAATATAATCAAACTTGATGACAGTTATTTGAAACCTCTGTGGTTGATTCTGGCGGATTCAGGAGGATTGACTACCAACACTTGCTTATCTGGTACATTTTACCCGTATTACACCAACAAGAAAAACACGTTTGAACAACATACATTAAAAAAACTACGTGAGCTATTCGGTGTTGATGGTATCATTTTTTTATTCTTCTTTCTCGGAGATTATGCAACGGATCTTCAAAGTAGTGATGGAAATTTTCTGATGTATAATGGCGCATGTTCTTTGCGTTCACATACCCTGACAGGCTGAACCAGGCCTCATCTGAAGAAATGAAAAACTGTGGATCCAACCGTCTTGATTGAACTTCACTCAGAAACCATCGTCAGCACGCAACGCACCAAAGCGTATCTGGAGGCTTTGTCTCCAACACAACAGTAAATTTGTAAGGATAAAGGTGAAGATCTTTTTTGATAAAGTTTCGACACGACGATATCTTAATTTCCATTTGCACAGATAAAAGGCGCTGAGATTTCAATGGACTTTGTTCCAGGCTATTCTTTACTCTAGAAATGTTTTCTGGTGTTCAAACTCTCTCGGGATAGCTACATTTTTGTATTCGCTACAGAGCTCGTTTCGCGCCATTTTACTACTAAGTTTCGCATTGCTGACTGCTGGGATTTCTTTTCAAAACACTTTTATTCTTAAATTCTCGCGCAAACAGTTTCCCATACGTTGTCCACGAATTGTGCTTCCAATAATACTTGATAATGAATACGCGCTGTTTTATCGTGAGCACCATGTTATGCTGCAATAAACTGGTTACTAAACACGCCAGCATCTCTCATTCGCTTACACATAATGACATAGCAAACAACTGGGGACAGAGGACGCGTTAGATAAGTATGCGCAGACATGTGATAACAATCGGTTGTTGCAACGATGTTACCAGTGGCCATTTCCAGCACTTTCTGTAATGGACAGTTCTCTTCTTCATGAACAATGTCACATTACGTGTCAGGAATATAATTATTTTCCTGACCAGTTTTAATTTGCCCACCCTGTATTTCCCAAATCCCACAAAATCAGTTTACAGGACGTCCCCTTTCTGGAGAAGTAACATTTACAGAGAGGGAGAACAATATGTTTGATATTAAGCAAATACATTATTGGAAAATAGAGAATAGTCGTAAGTAACGGCAACAAAATAGGTAAATGTAAAGAGCTCCCACACATCATAAACCATGCTTGTAGAGGAAAAACAAACATAATGAAAAAATAGGGAGAAAAGAATAGAAGAGAGCTATAAATTTACTGATTTCCAAAATAAAGAATAGTGTCTCTATCCTGCCCATATGTGGTTATTTAGCGTTGGATTTCAATCTAACCTTTCAAAATAAAAGATCTTCGAGAAAGAATGGTGGGGTTTCGTAGAGCTGCTGTTCAAAAGTGATCACACGTAGGAGAATGAATTACACACTGTTATGTTTGGTAACTCAAATTAAATGCATATCCTAGAAGCGCCAAGTATGCCGTCTACTGACAACAAGTAAAGTGAGGCCAGAGAGCACAGTTTAGTAGTAGACCAAAGTTGCTGTGACTTGAGGGTGCATGAGGTCATACGTACCTCGTCGTTGAAGGCCACAGTCCTTCCAGCAAATTTCTTCTTTTGATTACACAAAAGTAATGGTGTATGCAAGTGCAGTTTATTGTTCCGAGACGTTAATGACCGTATTGGATGAAATGCGTTCACCATTTAGCGCATTCAGGAAGGCACCACGCAGCAACACGCCGATACAATGGTAGATAAATAGTGCGGCAATACAACGGTAGATTTTATTGAGAGGATGAGTGTTACCACCTGTCATTAACTTAATAAGTTATTGGATGGTATTCAAAACAAAAGAGAAGTGTTTATATTTTCCCCTTTACCAAAATGCAATGTTTTATTTACAGGTAATTACAGAAATCAATCTAATGATTACATATAAAAAGAGAGAATATTTTGCAAAGGAAATCGCGGTTCACATCGAAATAAGATGTAGAAAGGTGACACTTCACAGGCCGTTAGAGTTTTGGTTAAGAGTCACTGTGGATCTCCTTAAGAAGTTTGGCCATAGGCTCTGATTGTCTCTTGTTAAGAATTTGAGAACAGTTGTAGGTTTGTGATGCGAGACTAAACTTGACCAATCTTTTTTTTTTGAGCGCCTGTTGATGCGTATTTAATTTTGATGATCATAGAATCTAAAAAAAGCTTTGGTTTTAGTACCGTTATGTCTAGATTCTTCATCTGTATAAATAATCTCCATTACACCAAAGGAAATCATCATTTCAAGAATAATGAAATCAATGAAAGCATCTGGTGTAGGTGTCTATTGTGACATGTCACTCTGTTAGTTGCAAAACAAAAAAGGTTGTAAGATGATATATAAATTCATTCTATTTCGAGTCTTCGATAAACTAGTTTCGTTTGTCAAATTTTGAGTATAGCGCCTCTAGTGGCGATTGTTGTTACTTCACTCAGCACTTGAGTTATTCTCATTAGATGTGTGCTGGAAATGTACTCGGTAAAACCTTGTAATAGTAAACTCTATTTTTCGAAAATTGGTAAATTATTCTATTAGAGTTGTGTGTATATTACAAGTGAATTCAATTTGACATTCTAAAGTGTGGACTGTTATTTACTTAATATTCTGGTGGGTTGTTTAATAATCTTCTTAAATCTAAATCGAATTCATATATGTTCTAATGGAGACTTAAATGTTTGATTAAATGGGATATAGACAGCTTGTGTTAACCATACTTATAATTCCTATATTCGATGTATGCATATATATTTGAAAATTCGGTACAATTATCCAAATCATTTTAGGTTGTCGTGGAACAGAATTAAGTTGAAATTTATTGGAACTAATATTAATTTCATTTGCCTTTGATTTAATGTTTCCAAGCAGTAGCAGCGAGTTTAATGACTTGCAAGGAAATGTGTAATGTCGATTGATTTTGTTATAAAGAAGAGCTTCCTAAATCATTGACTTATTACTTAACGAAACTAATATTAAATCCTTGACCTATTTATGATTTTGCGATTGGCCTAAATTTTAGGAAGGTTATATGGTATTTATAATGAAGCTGAACATATGGTGGTCCTTAGGATTTCTGGCAACTATACTTAATTTAAAATTATATATATATTGTTTCTCAAATGTGGCGGGTCTTCACCGGTGGGAGTCCCGTACCGAGAACGAGCTCCTATCTAAATAGGAACGTTACACAAATTTCCAGCACACATTTCACTCCGTTGTTTAGATTAGGAGAGAAAAAAATACCGTTTCAAATTTCAGACTTAGTGACGATACGTTATATTGGTGGCAGTAAAATAAATTATTTTGGTTGTACTGTATATTAGGCTGCTCTTTAATGACAGGTTGTGAGGTGTTAATAGTTACGTATTTTGTAATATGCAGTTATTTAAATTCTGAGTTAATTTTTGAGTATAATAGCAAAATGCAGCGTGTGGGAGATAGCCCAATTAGGCCTCAGTTAGTTTTGAACTCGTTTCCAAATGGATATATCGGAATCATAAAACATCCTGTGGATTATTATATGCTGGATTTGTCATTTTTTGAGAGTTCATGACGTAAATGTTGAATCCAGAATGTTTAACACAAACGATCGGGTTGTGGACACTACGGCATATCGTGATATAGCTAATTCACGATCTTTATCTACCAAGGTCACAGGAGCAGGTGGCATTGAAGGCGATAAAGAAACGTATGTCAAATCAACTTGTTCAGTATTTGTACAAACTAGTACACCTGACGAGGTCATTGCTTTCGAAGAAAAAGAAAAAAGAGTGGGAGAACATTTCAGCCAACGAACAGCTGATTTTCGTAAGCCATTCTTTTGCGATCTGAGCAAAATAACTGTGAATGCAGCTAATGTTGGTTTTAATGAAGCTTTGAAACGAACACCATTTGGCGATGAAAATGATCATTTAAGTTTGTTTAAATTTTTGTGTGCGGTGTTTGATATCATAGATCAGGATGTGTACCCGATCCATGCTGTAATCGTTGGAGTTTTGGGTAAGTCTTCCACTCGATTGCATGCTAAAATATTGGAATTGTACGAGCTAAGTTCAGACTGGGTATTTATTAGTGATAATATTATAGAGAAATTGATGTCAGATTTAGGAAAAATGGATATTTTTGAGAACAGGTTTATTAACAGATTACAACAGCCACATGAAAATACTTGGCAATACATACATAGTGTAAGGAAAGCATATTTATTGTTTTTTGGAAGATTTGATTATGAAAGGAAGGTGCTGCGGGTTGTGCTTCGAGGGATGAGGCCTCAGGTTCGTTACGAACTTTTTCGTGGGAACTTACCTAATCATTTAGATGAATTGTTGTCTGTTGTGGAACGATATGAACTACATTGCCGGGACTTATTTGTGTACGCTGGGCTTACGTCAGTAAATGTTGTAGAAAAGAAACCCAAACAGTGCTTTGGTTGTTTTGGAAATCATCTTTATAAACAGTGTCCCTTAAAATATGAAGTAAAAGGAGCTTCGACAGCTAATGAACCTATTCTGAGCCGATCTTGGAATAAACCTAATTCCGGGATTCGACGCTCTCAGCCAGTAGTGCAGTCGACGAGACCAGTGATATCGTCGGAGATTAATGTAAATAAAGAGACTGATAGTGAGTTGCCTCATACTGCCTTGAGCGATAAAAATGTTGTTGCTGTTTTTGTGTGCGGATTTATTATGGGAAAAAGGCAATTTAGGGCTGTAGATTCTTGTGCCTCTATTTCAATGTTACATAAACAGCGTTTTTTTTTCAGTGGAATGAAACTCTATCGCGTCCATTGCAGATTAGGAAGGAACATTTCAGTGGTATTGGTGTTGATAATAAAACCATCGAGTTTAGTGAGACTGTAATAGTTCCAATTAAATTTCGTTTTAGGGTTTATCATTCAAAGTTCTTTTTGGTCGAAAACTTAAAACCAGTGTTTATAATAGGAATACGTGAGCTTCGTCAGATGAAAGCCAATTTAGATCTAGTTGCTCATAAATTATTTTTGACTTTAGAAGGTAGACAATTTGTCCCACTAACTTATACTCCTCCCCCTCCCCCTCATAAGGAAGAAAGTGATCCTGCTTCCAGTTTTGTTTTTCATAGTGGTCGGAAGGAAGGGAATGAGGCGGAGTAGCGTTCTTCAACGTACCAGTCTGCAACGTAAACATACCCAATTACGACAATAACATAAGGGCGGCTCTGAGGCACGTCAGCCACCACAAAAATCAACTGACGGGAGTTTGGAGAGTAGAGGGAAGGAGGCAAATACTTTTGCTAACCCGCTTATGGTAGATCCCAAGTTTTTGGAGCAAGATGCTTCCTTACAAAGGTATGTAGACAATTTAGTGGCTGGGTATTCCAATGTATTTACAAATAAAATAGGTTGTATTAAAAATGTAATGTATGATATACAATTAAGTGATGAAACTCCGATTAAGCAAAAAGCATATTCTCTCTCTAGGAGTGATCAAATTAAAATGGATGCTATTTTAGATGATTGGCTTGAGAAATGTATTATACGTCCTAGTACGTCCGCTTGGGGATCACCTTGTTTTTTGGTGGATAATAAATCGGGAGATAAGCGTTTAGTTATTAATTTCAAAAAAAAAAAAAAAAATAAATGAAAGATTACATGTTAACCCACAGTATACTCCTCGGATGGAAGAAGTATTATCTGAATTATCTTATGATGCTATTAGATCGTCCTTAGATATCAGGAAAGCTTATCTACAAGTAAAATTGACTGAGAGGTCATCTAAATTCACTGCCTTCTTTACTCACCGTGGATTGTTTGAGTTTTCTGTTTTACCGTTTGGTGTAGCTAGTAGTAGTCATGTATTATCTAAGGTAATGACTGATATTTTGTATCCGTTAAAATCAGAAGGGGTACAATATTTTTTTGATGATGTCGCCTTGTCTACACCGACAATTGAACAGCATAAAATTATTTTAGAAAAGGTGTTGAGTAAATTTCGAGATGCTGGTATAACTTTATCTATTAGTAAATCTATGTTATTCCAAACTAAATTATCTTACCTGTGCTATATCATTGAAGAGAATGATATGTATATGGATCCTAGTCCTTTGGAAATAATCCGTCGGTTACCTCCACCGAAGTCTAGAAAGGGAGTGTTATCTCTGTTATCATTTTTGAATTATTATTCTCAATTTATTCCAAATTTCCAAGAAGTTGTTGAGCCTATTAGTACATTAAGGTCTTCTAAGGTAAATTTTTAATGAAATTTAGAACAAGAGGTGGCTCTTAAGAAAATTAAAGAAATATTCGAGACTCATATAGTACTTCGTTTGCCAGATTTAAATAAAAAGTTCATTGTGTCGTCTGATCCTTGTACCCGAGGTTTAGGAGGGATGTTAGAACAATATGATGATTCAGGGGTTCTCTGACCTATTATGTATTTTTCGAGAAAGCTTAGAAATCATGATTTTAATAAACCAATATATGTTCTCGAACTTCAAACGGCTGTGGAATCGATGCCGCTATTCTTGCATTCGAAATTTGAGTTACGAATTGATAATCAAGGTCTCGCTTATGCGATTAGAAATATTAGAAATATAAATAAATATGGCAGCTTATTATATCCATTATATGGATTTAATTTCGAGATAAAACATGTACCAGGAATTTTAAAACTTGCTTCGGATTTTATTTCTATTATCCATGATACGGAAAATTTTGAACCAGTAGAACTGGAACAACCTTGGTCAAAGCAGGTAACAAATTATTGTAAGGTTAATTTATTGAGTCTTCCATTTGCAAGTGTTTCAGTGTATGAACATCAAAGAAAAGATGTAGAATTAAGGGGATTGATACAGCAACTTGAATCGGGGGTAAATTTACCAGGATATAAATTAGTAAATGGTATTTGGTCTAGGAACTAATTCGTGCGGTTGGTACGCACACATTGAAGCTGTAGTACAAACACAAAATACATAAATACCTTAAGAAAAATATTGTCCATCGCTAGCCACCACTTTCGCCCATCTGTCAAGCAATGTACGGATTCCGTGGCGAAAGAAGTCCTCATCCTTGGAAGCGATCCAGTCAGAGACCCATGTTTCGATATCTTCTGAAGAAGTAAACTGCTGTCCAATCAAATCGTTGTTCATGCAATCGAACAAGTAGTAGTCCGAAGGAGCAACGTCTGGTGAATACGGCGGGTGGGGTAAAACTTCCCATCCGACATTTTCTAAATAGGGTTTGACCGGTTTTGCGACATGTGGGCGAGCGTGATCATGTTGAACAATAAGTTTATCATGTCTGTTCTCCCATTCTGGTCGTGTTCTGGCCAGAGCTTGCTTCAAACGCATTAATTGTCGTCGATAACGTTCTCCATTCATAGTTTCACCCGGTTGCAGCAGCTCATAGTACACCACACCTTTCATATCCCACAATATGCACAGCATAACCTTTGCACTGCGAATATCTCGTTTTGGTTGTGATGGACCTGGTTCACCTGGTTTCACCCAGGCCTTTTTTCGTTTAGGGTTCTCGTAATGGATCCACTTCTCATCACCCGTGATAATTCGATGCAGAAACCCCTTTCTGCTCTGTCGTTGAAGCAGCAATTTGCAAATGGTTTTTCGTCTTTCAACGTCTCTGTCTTTCAATTCATGTGGAACCCAATGTGACATCTTTTGAATCATTCCCATGGCTTTCAAGCGTTTGGAGACTATTGTTTGATCAACGCCTAATGCTGCTGCAAGTTGTTCCTGCGTTTGACACGAATCCTGCTCGAGCAATGCTGTCAATTCTTCGTCTTGAAATTTTTTTGGCTGTCCAGCTCGCTCTTGGTCTGCCAAGCCGAAATCATCACTTCTAAACCGTGCAAACCACTTCTGACACGTTCGCTCAGCTAGAGCATGGTCACCATACACTTCCACCAAAATACGATGACTTCCAGTCGCACTTTTCTGCATGTTAAAATAATGCAGCAGGACACCCCGCAAAAACACTTTATCAGGCACAAATTGCGCCATGTTCACTTAACTACAAACTGGTGTTGTTGACGCTTTAATCCACTGCCCTATACTACGAACGATACGCGATGACAGGGGTTTGCAACACATGTGTGGATACACGGAACTGTGGGACGCTCCGTTCGTTGTCCACTCGCACGAATTAATTTCTAGACCAAATATATTATGTAAACATACTAAAGCAACTAGAAATCCCTATAAGGTATGTTTGCCTAAAACTTTAGCAAATTCAATTACTGAATATTATCATTCTTATTTACTTCCGGGAAGTCATCTAGGCGTGACCAAGACTACCAGTAAAATTTGTGCGAGGTATCATTGGAATGGTATGTGGAAAGATATTCGAAATTTCGTATCTACCTGTAAGGACTATCAATTAAGCAAGAGCTCCAATGTTAAACAGATGGGGCAGCTTGTTTCTCAATATGAAAAAGTGATTAATGCTGTGAGGTTTACAGATTTGTCGGGTCCTCTTAGTCCTACACGCTCTGGTCAATATTGCCTTATAGTGGTGGATTCGTGCTCCAAGAGATTATTTTTAGAACCTATAAAGATTTTAAATAGCAAGACTATAATTGATAAACTGTACAAATTAATGTGCAGATTCGGATTCCCACATTGCTTATCAAGGGATAACAACAGTGGATTTGTGTCAAAAGTTTTTAAGGATTTCTTATGTAGCCAGGGTGTTAGAGACATAAGAATTAGACCTTATCACAGTGCCTCAAATAATTCGGAAAGGTACTGGCGTTTGGTGAAGGATGCCTTGAAAATATATTTCCATGATAAGCAAACCCGTTGGGATGAAGGACTATCGGAATTAGAATTTTCCATAAATTGTGCAGAACATGAGGAATTAAAATGTTCGCCGATGGAATTAACATTAGCTTATAATGTTTGTTATCCATTGGATATTAAATGGAAAATAGAAGAACTAAATTTACGTAAGCGTGATCCCAATATTTTGGCCAATGCCATGAGTAACATGGCGAAGGCTTGGAGACGGCGTAAGCAAATATTCGACCAGCGTAGAATTCCTGTCACCAATGAAGTTGAAGATAAAATACTTATTAAATCCCAGTATAAATCCTCTCTAGCTGAAAAGCTTAACAAATCATTGATGTATCGCTGGGAGGGACCATTTCAGATCTTGTGCTTTTTGAACGCAAATAGCATTCAAATAAAATCTCTAAGCAATGAGAATGACGTTCGTAAGACCTATGTTGCTCTAACGAAACCTTACAGGGAGAGCCGAGAACAGCGTGTAAATAATTGTACAGTAAGAAAATAAAAGGTAAAAAAATTCAATCCATGGTTTAAAGTTGCATGTAAAGTTAAATTTATATTTTGCTATAAAACCATTTTTTACCGAACTATCGTCACTCTAATCATTCTGAAATTCCAATTTATTAATATATATGTATGTATAAAAATGGACAGGTTTTTAATTTTTATGTTTGTATCTCTTATATGTGAATCTTAATATTTGTTTATTGTTTCCAGGTCTGGTATTGTAGCTCGTTCGTATATGTATGTTTAATACTGTGATCGGTTGGACTTCACTTCTCTACGTAAACTTGCTGTATGAATGAATAGTTCTGCCGAACGGAGTATATTCCCGCATAGGTATCACAAAAATAATTGTCAAACTGTAAGTGTTACTACTGTCATATATTATTTATTTTAAAGAAAATATATCCCATTTGTAAAGAGTAGTTAAATTTAAATTATTTTTTATCCATACTTTCAATATAAGATATTGTAAACTTATAAATTATTTTGGATATGGACTGCCGACTTTAGACCTACTAATCATGGTGCTAGATCGGGTGAATGAGAAGGATGAGTGATGGTGAATGTTTTATTTAGGGGATTTTTTAATTTTTAGTTTAGTTTTGTTTAGTTGGTATAAATCGTGGGTGGAACGTTGTTTGTAGAGAGACTTGGACTAACTTACCGCTGGACAAGTTTTCAAAATAATTTATAATTCAAAAATAAAAATAATTAGCATAATTTTTATTTTTCCTGGTTAGGACCAGTGTGTAACATGTCACTGTTATTTGCCAAAAAAAGGTATGTAAGATTATATATACATTCATTCTATTTCGAGTCTTCGATAAACTAGTTTCGTTTGTCAAATTTTGAATATAGCGCCTCTAGTGGCGATTGTTGTTACTTCACTCAGCACTTGAGTTATTCTCATTAGATGTGTGCTGGAAATGTACTCGGTAAAACCTTATAATAGTAAACTCTATTTTTCGAAAATTGGTAAAATTCTATTAGAGTTGTGTGTATATTACAAGTGAATTCAATTTGACATTCTAAAGTGTGGACTGTTATTTACTTAATATTCTGGTGGGTTGTTTAATAATCTTCTTAAATCTAATTCGAATTCATATATGTTCTAATGGAGACTTAAATGTTTGATTAAATGGGATATAGACAGCTTGTGTTAACCATACTTATAATTCCTATATTCGATATATGGGTATATATTTTAAAATTCAGTACAATTATCCAAATCATTTTAGGTTGTCGTGGAACACGATTAAGTTAAGATTTATTGGAACTATTATTAATTTCAGTTGCCTTTGATTTAATGTGTCCAAGCAGTAGCAGCGAGTTTAATGACTTGCAAGGAAATGTGTAATGTCGATTGATTTTGTTTTAAAGAAGAGCTTCCTAAATCATTGACTTATTACTTAACGAAACTAATATTAAATCCTTGACCTATTTATGATTTTGCGATTGGCCTAAATTTTAGGAAGGTTATATGGTATTTATAATGAAGCTGAACATATGGTGGTCCTTAGGATTTCTGGCAACTATACTTAATTTAAAATTACATATATATTGTTTCTCAAATGTGGCGGGTCTTCACCGGTGGGAGTCCCGTACCGAGAACGAGCTCCTATCTAAATAGGAACGTTACACTATCCGTTTGGTTACTGTGTATGATGAATGTAAGTCAGCAGCCACATAGAAATGTGTAAATTCATCTCCATGTGATGGCAGCAAGTTATCAGAAATATCTATTTTCCATGTGTAGAAGAGATTAGTGGGAGGAATCTTTGAACATGATCAACCACTTTCTGGTAGTTTCATTTGAAGTATCCACAATCTAAACAGGACTTTAAGTTATTGTGAAGCCAATTTTTTTTTTTAAATTTAGGTATGTGATATTTGTTGCGAATGAGATAATATAGCTTGAGATACCCGGGATGAATCAACGAGTTGATGTGAAATTTATCAAAAATAGTATCACGGAAAATTTTGGGTACATAAAGTAAAGTGCGAGGCTGTGTCGTGGTATACTTATTATGGTACAAAACGCTGTTGTGAAGAAAGTATTGCTTTTTACAAGTCAAGTAATGCTTGTTCGTACGGTCTTCAGTAATTAGTGCGGTAATATTTTTTTTATAAATATGGATCATTACGTTGCAGTTCAGATATGTCTGTTTTTATGTCTAACGCTAACAGTTGTAAAGGATGCGCATCCGCGTCTAAGAGCTGTAAATCTGTTTTGTCGAAAGGTAATGGATTCCCACTTATCGTGTCGGACACTGGGTTATGTGCGTCGGGCACGTGGAGGAGGGTGATATCATACTGATAGATTTGTTCCAGACAGCTTAAATGTTTGGCCTCAATTGTGTAGTTGATTTTAGTGCACGTAACGATTTATTGTCTGTTACCGAAGTGAAGTGTTTGCCTAATAAATATTTCTTTAATTTCATTAGTGCAAGAAATATAGGAAATAATTCCAAATTATGAATAGGAAGTGATCTTATGCGTTGTGGGTGTCTTGTCGAAATTTAACCTACAGCGTGGTAGTTCCTTTTCACCTATCTTTCTCTTGCGCCAACGCCATCTGTTGAGGAATCGCACATTATTGTGTGTTCCGTGTTTTCTGTGCTGTATAGCTGTAATACAGGCGGATTAACTAATGCTTGTCTCAGACGTTCAAATGCCTTTTCCATCTCAGGCCTTGTATAGGGGCTCAAGTTTTGGTGAGATGAAAGGGATATGGTTCCTGTAATAATTTACAATTGCAAGCCATCGGCGTAATTTTTTGATTGTCGTGGGCTTGGGTAGCTTAGTGATAGCGTCTATTTTTGGCTGGATCAGGTTTCAAAGAACCGTGAGAAAGAATGTGTCCAAGACATTTTATTGAGGTTACTCCGAATTCTGATTTATCTATAATAAGCAGTAATCGGTGTTTTTCAGCGAGCTCCAAAACTTGACCAAAATATGTAACAAATGTGGGTATGAAGAACAATAAATGTAGAAGTCATCAACATATAAAGAAAAGTTTTTTTGGGTGGGAATGTCACAGTAAGTAGTACGTACAATAAGTTGTAAATTGATAGTAGAGTTTTCCTGGCCTTGTGGCTGTATGCAAGTTCGTACTGCGAGTAAGGGAAATTTTAGTCACGAACTGAAAAGTCGGTGCTAGGGCGGTCCTCTTCTGCTAAGGAATACTGATTGAAAGATATATGAGCCATTTTGCTTCTCCCATTGAATCCAATACTTCCTATATTGGTTGAATTGCATCTGCTTTAGTGTGGCATTTATTATTCAATGTGCGTAAATCCACCACGATATTAACGTCACCTTTTGAGTTCGGTTTAACTACAGCGAGGATGTTATTCTTGTACTGGGACGAGGAAGGCTTATTAAGCCTTGTTCCAAAGTTGCAAAATCTTTTATTTCAGTTTGGGGGCAGACAGTGTGGAATGGTATATTGACGAT
Organism: Thermobia domestica; assembly: GCF_964235325.1. Classification (NCBI taxonomy): domain Eukaryota; kingdom Metazoa; phylum Arthropoda; class Insecta; order Zygentoma; family Lepismatidae; genus Thermobia; species Thermobia domestica. The sequence continues at coordinate 148,716,838 of NC_137459.1, read as the reverse complement.
TGACAAACGGTTGAGTGTAAATTGAATTTCAAGATTGATATTGAATTTCGTGAAATCAATATAGTCTTTTATTTTGCCCATACGTTCTTTTCGGTACTGTTTTGCGTGTTCCTCTATTGGATCATACAATTGAGTCACTGAAAACGCATTTAGTTCATATATTTTCTTCGGAAGTACTGTGCCCAATGCAATGGGCTTCCCCCGTATAAAGGTTTTGGTCATAATTAGATAGATTTACAATAGGAGTTGCAAGGTAATCAGTAGAGATTGCTGAGTATACCGTATGGCATCCATTGAAATTTTCATGAATGGGCGAATGAATATAAAATTACTTAATGTCTGACTGTAATGGTGTATCCAGTATGAGCATTCCAACGTCTTGCACAGGGATAGTTTGCGTTTTTCAGTGTGGAAACCAAATGTTTTTTTCTGGGAGAAATTGCCTGTAACATTTGCCAAAAGATGTACCTGTACGTTACTGTTGTGAGGAGGGTTAGGAGTTTCTGGCCGAAATGTTCTAATTTTAAAGTTCTATTGTTATAACCTAAGCGTGTCATATGTTCTTTCAAAAATTGATTGCCCAAAATAATGCGAAAGGAACTTAAGGGCGATACGCGAAAAAGTGTTGAGAAAAATTAATCCTGTATATCTACCGTTAATGTAACCGCATGGGTGAGGGTGAGAGGTAACCCAGATATGCCATTCAGTACTGTAGTAAGTAGGAAAGGCTTCAGCTGAGGGGACAATAAATGACTAGGGATTAAATTTATCACTGCATCTGTATCTAATACTAGAGAGTGTATTTTCCCTGATATTTCCCTTGTATGTACGTTATTTGACGCTGAAAGCCTAGAGGTACCTGCAGTGCAATATTTTCTGAGTAAATGAGGGTGGGGGTTGATTTTAACTCGGGTTGTTCCAATGTATGCTTTGCAGCACTGTCTGAAGTGATTATAGTATTTGTTATATCATGTGAATTAATACGAGTACCTCTAGTGGCGGAAGTAGCACATCCATGTCCCCCTTAAATTTCCCCGTTTTTTGAACTTGTGTCCGTGGAAGGTAAAAAAGGCAGAGGAGAGGTAGCGCAATTTGGACTAGGGAGTTGAGATGTGTGGGAGTGTACAGGATAAAAATAATGTGAAGGGAAACACGAGGCCGTTTCTGATTCGGGCACTTTTGTCGTGGGGCCCTTTTATCTCGGGCATTTCAGTTCTTGCCCTCTTGTCCGCGCCCTTCCGACAAAATATATATGCACCAGTTGAAATGTGTGGAGCAGGGGAAACGTATGAGTATATAGATGATCAACGATCCAGGGCGCAATAAAATTAGTTAAGAAACTGGTCAAATCTCTTCCTTTCTCCTGATTTCCACTCCCAATCTCAGGCTCTTTAGCCGTTTCTTTGACTCTTCCCCTCTTAACGCGGAACACTTTTTGATTCGGGTACCGTCTTGACTCGTGCCCTTTTGAGGCGGTGTCCTTTTTGACCCGGGCATTATTAAGATAGTGCCCTTTTGACTCGTACCCTTTTGTCCAGACGACCTTTTGACTGTGGCATTTCTGTCTTCGCCCTTTATCCGTGCCCTACTGACATAGAACTATATATATATATATATATATATATAGCGTGGAGGAGAGGGCAGGTATGAGTAAATAGATGATCAACGATCAGCGTGCAGTAAAATTAGTAACACCATTGGTCATGTCTCTTTCTTCCTCCTAATTTCCACTCCTGATTTCAGGCTTTTTGGCCGTGGAATTGTAGGTACCGTGCAGTTTTGACTCGGCCCCTTTTAACGTGTAGCCCTTTTGACACGGGTCATTTTGACGCGGTGCCCTTTTAACTCGGGCCCTCTTAACAAGGTGAAGTTTGGACCCCTGACCTTTTGACGCGGAGCCGTTTTGACTCGGACCCTTCTAACGCAGGGTACTTTTGACCGGTGCCCTTTTGACTCGGCCCCTTTTATGTATGGCCCTTTTGACACGGGTCTTTTTGTCGCGGTGCTCTTTCGACTCGGGCCCTCTTAACAAGAGGCCGTTTGGACCCGTGACCTTTTGACGCGGAGTCATTTTGGCTCGGACCCTTCTGACGCGGGGCACTTTTCACCGGTGCCCTGTTGAATCGGGCATTTCTGTCGTCACTCTTTTGTCCGTGCCCTTCTAAAATAAAACTCTATATATATATATATATATATATATATATATATATATATATATATATATTCACCAGCTGAAATGCGGAGGGCAGGGGGAGGTATGAGTAAATCGATGATCCTGGTCGCAGTAAAATTAGTTACGCCACTTGTCATATCTCTTTCGTTCTCCTGTTTTCCACTCCTGATCTCAGGCTTTTTAGGCGTGGAATTGTATTTACAGGGCCCTTTTCACGCGGGGTCCTTTGAGTCGGGTCTTTTTAATGCGGGGCTCTTTTGACTCGGCTCCTTTTAACGCCGAGCCTTTTTGACTGGGATCTTTTTGTCGTGGAGTGCTTTTGATTCTCGCCATTTTGAAGCGGGGCTGTTTTAACCCTGCCATTTTGTTGTGGAGTCCTTTTCGACTCAGGCTTTTTTTTGACATAGAGCCCTTTTGACTCGTGCTCTTTTCTAGCGGTGCCCTTTGGACCCGGGACATATTGACAATGGACCCGCTTTGGCGGGGAGTAGTTTCAACTCAGGCACATTTGTCGCGGGGCCTTTCTGACCGGGCCGTCTTGACTCGGTACTTTCTATCCTCACCCTTTTGTTGGGCCCTTCTGATATGGAACCATATATATATATATATATATATATATATATATATATATATATATATATATATATATATATATATTAATGCAGAAGCAGAAATGTGTGGGACATTGGGCGGATATGAGTAAATCGATGATCCAGGGCGCAGTAAGCTTAGTTACGCCACTGGTCATATCTCTTTCTTTCTCCTGATTTCCAATCCTGGTGTCAGACTATTAGCCATGGTATTGTATTTAACGGCCACTTTTGACGCGGAGCTCTTTTGCTTGTCCCCTTTTAACGCGGGACCTTTTTTACTCGGGCTTTTTGTCGCGGTGCCTTTTCCACGCTGGCTCTTTTGACACGGAACCGTTTTGACCCGTGCCCTTTTGACGCGGAGCTCTTTTCACTTGGCTCCTTTTATCATGGGGCATTTTGTCGAGCACTTCGCAACCCTTTCGACCCGTGCGCTTTGGAGGCGGGGTCTTTTTGACCCGGGTTTTTTTGACATAGGGTTAATTTGACTCGGCCTCTTTACTCGCGAGGATCTTTTGACACATGCCCTTTCGAGGCGATGTCCTCTTTGACCCGAGTTTTCTGACTTAGGGCCCTTTTGACTCGGGCTCTCTTCCCGCTATGATCTTTTGACCGAGGCCCTTTTGACGAGGGAAACCTTCTGAAGCGGGGCAGTTTCGACACGGGCACTTTTGTCGCGGGGCCACTTTTGACCTTGCTCTTTTTACGCTGGGCAGTTTTGACTCGGGCCTTTCTATCCTCGCCCTTTTGTCGGTCCCATTTAATATGGAAACATATATATATATATATATATATATATATATATATATATATATATATATAACGCAGCAGCTGAAATGCGTAGCACAAAGGGCGGGTATGAGTAAATCGATGATCCAGAGACACCACTCTTGATATATCTTTTCTTCTCTCTGCATCGTTTCTGGAGATGAATGCTCTGACTAATAGGCCACAGTGGCTATTTTAAAAAGTAAGGGGATATACGCTATCAATGATAAATGTTATTACTTTTAATACATATAGGGCAATAAGTCGAAAAACTCTACATCAGTCTTTTGCCCCCCTCCCCCCGTTGGCAAAAATCCTGCGGGCGTTAGTGATCATCATGTTGTTTAGTTGCCTTATTACATTGTGCTATACACGGAATAAATACTTCTGTGTTTTATTTAATAATAAGAACCTTATTTACATTTATTACGTCTCTTGCTTTACGACAGCGAAACATATTCACGTTCAGTGTAATCAGTTTCCATTCTCAAATAAGGCCAGTGAGGCGAATGAAATAATTCACGCACACATTTTGGACTTAGAAAAGTGTCCTGCGAACATGCCGTAGTAAATTCCTAAAGGGTGAAAAGCGCTAGAAGCAGTTGTTAGCAGTCACTAACAACATATACGACAATAAATTGAAATCTGAGAATACGAATCTTCAGAGATGACAGTGCGCTGATGCTTCAAATATATGCCTTTACTACCTATACGTACGTTATTTCCCTATTCAAAATAAAATCTCTTCAAAATTAATCACAGTTTCTTAAGCAACCATCCCTTCCTTGGAGCACTGCGCGATCACATACCCGTCACGGTGATGTAAAGGCACTTTTTGCGACGAGGATACATTAGAAAGTCATATTCACGAAATTCTATCAGTTAAGTTTTAAAAACACTTATGCTCTTCCAATATCAGTAAAAGCATGTACACTCTGCATCTAAAAGATTTCGTCCGCTAACGCCGTGCAGGTAGGCAACCTAATATACATCATCTTATCCCACAATCGTGTCTGGTAAAGAGATCCCCTCTCTCTCCTCCTTCTCTCCCATACAAAAACTAGCTAACAACATGAGCGCAATTCTAATTTCAAACTACACATGCATTAGTTTCGATAAAATGGAATATCAAAACCGAGACAAAACAAGCTTCATAAATTGATGTAGGAGAAACTGAAATACATACAATGAAAAACTGAAACCAATGAATGTCACAGAGGTTCAGAAACGAGGCAGAGAGAGAAAGAGAGAGAGAGAGAGAAGGCGAGAGAAGAAGGAAATGAAAAGGGAGAACAGATAAAAATGTGAAATTTTAAACGTAGTAAGATAAAAACTTAACATTATAAAGTTCCGTTACCAGAAATCCAACAGTAATATAGAAATAACGTTTGATTTTGTATATTTTTCAGGACTATTCAAATATAAAGAGGATGCTTGAAACATTCATCAAGTCACTTTCAAAAGGGATTGCATACTCAATTTCCAGTAGAACTGTAGATCTCAAAGACACATCTAAGATAAAGGCAAAAGTCTAACAAATGCTTAGTTTCCGCGTGGTTCGGTTGTGAATTCGGTAGTGTACATTGGGCGTACTGATTCAAAATACATTCTAATAAACCCAGTAGGTAGCGTATATTATATCTTCCGTTCCAGACCACTAATGCAAAGTGAACAGAAAAGAAAAAACGAAAAGAAAAAGAAAGATATAATTGAATGAATTCTATTTTACAGCTAAATTATTATTAGAAATATTCTATATTAAAAGTCCAAACCGTATCATAATCAAAAGTTACAAATGTTAAAGTGTAAAATTGGATGTTCCTTATAGATGTAGCACACCTTGCATTTTTCAGATTTCAATGTGAATAAAACATATTGAATTATAGGTTGGAAACAATTTTTGTGTCGAACTAGTATAAATAAAATTTTGTTTTCAAATAACTAAGAGGTTGCCGTTTTCTAGTCTTTTCCGAAGATTTAGCTGTTCCGAAAATCCAGCATCACTTTTATCTCTTGCGGATATAACGTTGTAATTTGCACAGATACAATGAACACGCTGTAGCTCAAACGGATCATAGTGTCAGTCGGATGATGTTGGTTAGCTTATGGACCACCACTGGGTCGAGAATTCAAACCCATAGTGACCCGGTAATTCGACAAAGACTCGGTAACCCAGATGATAAACAAGATATTTTGCTTATTCCCTTGCGTTTAAACAGTATTTCTTTCAGACATGACCAGGACTGGAGATGTTATTCCCAGAGTACGTAAAACTCGACGCTGAAATCGCTAGTTAATTACATTTTCCAGACCAGGTCTATGGGTCTCTTGTTCCGTTTTAACTTTGGTACATGCCCACGCACATCAAGTGCCTGTGTGCGTGAGAGAAAGAGGGGGAGAAGTGAAAGATGCAAATACAGAATAGGGAAACGTCAAGAAAGAGAGAGAGGGGGAAGAGTAACGAATATAAATATGAAACTTACTTATAATTACAGTGTATGATGAAGAACGCACACAATGTTTATTCGAATTCTCGCCAGTGATGCTTTGCCAGTTATCCCACAGAAGATGAATCTCTGTTTTAGCCATAATTTTATGCGAAAAAGATATGCTACCTGATGGGAAATCGAACCGAGATTTTCCACTTGGAAGTCTTGCACTTTACCACTACACCACCGATTGTTTTACCCAAACTTTGTTCAACAAATACTATAATATTTCTTTCTGAGAACGATAACACAAAAAGTGTTTACTGCTTATCAATGAAGTGTTTCAATGTCCTGGTAACTCCCTTGCCCTTAACCAACCAACATTCGTAAATCGTCTCTATCATGATAAAGGTTATTGCTTCCACATTTTAAGCATTTTTAAGCACCGGAGGTGAACGCTGTACCACTGAGCCACCGCGCCCCCCAACGTGATAGATATCCTACACTAAATACTTTAAATCGTGTGCGATAAAAGATTCATAATCGCCTGTTCTATTCGCAGGAAGTGATTGATGCTTATTTTAGACAGGTGTTATTTTAAGGTGAGCGTACATACCGTAAGAGTACAATGTTATTATTTAAATGTGTTGAGTAAAGTACAGTGTCATTTCAAGAGTGTTGATTAGTTTACTTTGCAATATGCAGTGAATAAGCTTCCATAGATATTCGACCTTTACCTTATTTCCTCATTAGCACGTTTAATATTTCTTGGAGCGGGTTATACGATAGGGATAGCAAAATAGAGCTAGGAATGTTCATGTTTAAAATATCCCTATATCATATTTTCTTCTGCTCGTCAAGAGACGTGTTCTCGACGTTTGGTCTGGTGTCGTTACAAACCGACTAACACAAGTACCACGATATTACTGTATGTTGCTTCGTGTAAGAAGACTTTCTGAATGAAGTATTACCAACCATACCACCGTACCCAATTGTAGTGTTGGCCTCCACTTTCTTAGCGTCCTGGAGTCACTTCGATTTGTCTCGAAATGTTTTTTTAACTAGTTAAGAACATGTTTCATTGTTTTCACAGAGTTTCAGTAGTTTTGGAAATGTGAGGTTAATAACGGTCCTTAGTGCACCTTTACTTTGATTTACCACTGTCGATACCACCCATTGAGAGACCTGAAACTTCTTTCGTATTGCTTTCTTCCTTAAGCTCTTTGAAATGATTTTATCTCGACCCAATTTGCCATTTAAATAAATTGATTTGTCTTCTCCTTTCTGGCGACGCCACTGGAAGTGTCCTTTTAACTCAAAATGTCTACTATTTAAGTAATTTAGCATGGTTTTTGAAATTCTTTGCAAATTTCAACTGGTTCGAAATTATAGGAGTGACATCGGACTTTATGGATACTCTATTACATACGACCAAAAAAAGATAATTAAGTTGTTTAGTTTAAGAAAGAAATAGTAGATATTAAAATATCTACTCACGCCTGTATGATCGTCTCCAATTACATCGCAACAAATAGTTCTTAAGTGCGTTCTGTATTTAAATATGACTCTGTATTTCTGGAAACAACAATTTAATTAATAATATCCAAACCTGTAAGAATTATAAAGTGGGTTATATTTTCTCATGTGTGAGTCGAAATGATAATGAATTCATTTTTTAATGATTTCTTGACACTGTTAAGATGACTTTTGAGTATGTGAAATACACCATTGTATGCGGAGGTAAGGTAAAGAAAAATTCTGTACTTTCTTCGTTTCTATGCAGAATTTTCTTGGCGACTGCACAAAGAATTTTCTAAGTTAAGTGAGAAACTTACTTGTTTTTATTTTGTAGAGAAACGAACAAGAATCCCCTTCACATAGTTTGTATTGTATAATAGATTTTTTTAATTAACATTATGTAAAATTCTTTTAGTATCAAATGGCAGAGGTTATATCCTTTCAGACACTTGACATTTAAGCGAAACAATTGAGGGGGTTACAATGAATTCCACTCTACCCATGAACACGTGAGGAATCCTTGCGTGGAATTTTGTCCACATTCCAGATTTAGGGCAAAAGAAGAGGGTATGCCGCAAGGTGATAAGCAAATATCGAAAAATACAGGTATAATGAGAGGGTGAGAAGAGAAACAATATGATAGTGTTATAACTAAATGTCATGTACCAGCTCAATATTTCAAAAGATAAGGAGAGTGCAATTTTAATGGTCCATTATAATATACTGCGTTTATTTTATCGTATTAACACATCACTATATTTTAAGATCTGAGTAAACTAAGTCATAATAGAAAAGCAAGTTAACTATTAACAAGCAAGTTAATATTATTGCTCCACAATATTTCAACAGCTCTTTCCACGAGTATTCAAATTGTTGATTGCATAAGTTAATCCCTGAGAATATTTTCCATGTATGAAATCTATTGTTAAAAAAGAAATACATATTTCCTTCGAAAGGTTTGAAATATACATTTCTATAATTCGTTTTCGAACAACCTAAAAATTACTTTTTAAAAGTTGTTCACCATTTTTTCCCTTGAGAAAAAGGATGAAAATTCAGCTTTTCTCATATCAATAGTTATTGAGAATAAATTAGATGTGAGAATACTGAGATTAAATTACATACTTCAAAAGTGTAATTTTGAAGGTGAAATACGCTTTGAGTAAACTAATCCAGGTGATTGTTAACAAATAAAAACAAGAAAACAAGTTAAGCACAAAAATGCATGTTTCAGAGTCGTTATTACTACATATTGAATACGTAATTACCTATATAGTCTAGGGAATATTAAGGATTAATTTGGTATAAAGTTTTAGGAACTCATATTTTTGTATAATAAGATCATTATAGAAGATGAAAATACAAGCATTAGTTTTGTTTGTATTATTTTTTTAATGAGAACTTCTGTTTATCATTTGTACGTCGTTTATCAACTATTTAATCACCAATCATATGCCATGTTCATCACAATATTCATAGTAGTTTGACCATGGAAGTTTAAATTCGACTTTTGTAAGATGTGCACTCTGTGCTATAACAATACTTGTATTTAATCACTCTTAATTATATCTTTATTTGAATTTGTGGGCAGAAGTACTTTTAAATTATGCACAAGCTGCTCTAGAAAGGAAGAAGAAGATTATGAAAAAAAGAAAAGATATAGATGTAATTTCTTTTCTAGTTTTCATAGCAACGAAGAATAAATATATATAATAAAGGACCCATCTTGTGGACATTACATGCACAATGTTTAAAGAGTGTAAAAGTTTAATGTGTCACATACTATAATAAAAGATAATATCATGATGTCGTATCAAATTGGATTTTGATAAAACAGTAGCCTTAGTTATATATAAATACACAAACGAGGACCTTTGAGTAACGACGTTCTATATAGATATATGGACTGGTGATTTCCTCATTATATAAAATTTGGTGGTCTTCGACGCAGGATTCTCGTTATAGTGCAAGATACGAATTTCTGGAAATATTTTCCTATATGACGAGTACGTCATATGTCCCAGAAGACGTCGGAAATTATATAAGTTTGGTATTTTTACGTTCTATCAGAATTTGAACCACGTAATAAGAGATGTATTTCTATATGTGTTGACGTGGGAATATGACCCAGAAAACAGGAACATTGATACAATCATGTTCTAGTTACGTTCTACCAAAAAGTGCACCAGATTTAATAGCAGAATGCACAACGTTATTTTCCTATTTTTCGCACGTGGGACGGTGTCCCAGCGGTAGTGGGACATGTTGATATTTGTCCACTAGCTACATGTCGATATCAACACACACATTGGCCACATTTGAATATCGATCATGCGATCCCACTAGTGACATCCCTTTAGTTTTCCCAGTCTCTTTGTGAGTTCCCTTGCAGAACTTCAACTGGGCCTCAGTTGTTGCATCCATATTGGTATGCAACAGTGGGCATCATATTACATCGGTTTGGGGGAATATTATTGATGGCAATAGCTCTTATGTTCTTGATGCTATTCCTTACATTTCCGACGCTTTGGGCATTTTTATTACGTGTTTCCACACATGTGAGTTACCCTGCTTCATCCGTTGTGCTCTGCCGACACTCCAGAAATCTTTCTAGGGCACTTGAGTACAAATTCGCTACACTTAATACTCAGAACGCCACCGTTGGCCAACATCCCTACCTGGCGATTATGCAACCACACACAACGAGCATGAAGGTGTCCGCCAATTTTGTATTTGTTCCAGATACCGAATTAATACAAACGAATTATTGTTATCTGGTGAAACCCTATCAATTCATATCCATTTAGACCAATTTTCATTTGGCAGATTATCCGGGACTCCCTACTTTTCTTTGGGGAATCCCTTGCGCGTGCATGCTAGAATTGTGAACCATGCATAATTCAATACAGCAGGTATGACTTCTTCAGTTATTTTTTACCCGCCCTCTTTACGTTGGATAGTGTCTGAAGTATTGGCGTTCGAGTCATTTTCCCACGCTTTCGGCACCTTGTAGGTTCGAAACTATATCCAATAGCCGAAAGTTTAAGAGGATATTTTTTCTTGTCTCAGTGGCAGGAGTCACCTCCCAAGAGTTTTAACACTTATTTTGCAACACCCGATATATATATATATATATATATATATATATATATATATATATATATGGAGGGCTATACCGAACTATATCGAACAACTCTAACAGGTGATTCCTCACATCAAAATAAGAGGTAAAAGTTCATATGGAGCTATGGCGAAAAGTGCATAGTTTCAGAGCTAGGGCTCTCCAAAATCGCGAAAAAGCTAAATTTCAATAGGCCCTATTTCGAATTCCAGAAACTGTGGATGGTGGTTCTTATCAGCGCAAAGCAAGCCACGTACACATAATCCAAAAGTGCATATTTCATCAATTGTCAATAGGTGTATAGGGTATTCCCTATGTTTTCAACAGAGTTTTCGGATATACCCTGATTTCAATAAGGGTACAAAGTGGGCAGGACGTAAACTTCGACAACAATGGACATCCAATGCTTCGGAGGAAAGGCAGAAGTGTTAGAAACCGGCAGCTCCATGTTTCGTTGTGTTCGGAAGAACGTGTGATGATATGTACGTCGTCATGGTATAATTCACTTATAAGCATGAAAAAAAACATTGCATCATGCGTTTCCCCGAGAGACCGTGCTGCTGATGTCTCTTAACATTTCCTACACCGAGCCAAAGGATTCCGTGTTCACTGCTATCAAGGCTTATCGTTTGTCTGATTTGGACCAATCAGAAAGTCAGAGTATATCTCAAAATAGTACAGTTGAAATTACAAAGTATCCTTGGAAACTAATTTTTATTTCTCTAAATCGAAATACATATAGGAATTATTGATACTACCCAGTGTGTATGATCTATTATACACCAATACTTTGGTTATGAAATGAAATGAAATGAAATCTAAGTTTTACGTCCCACGTTTATGCCGGTTAGGCTAAAGAAGACGGTGATGATGAGAGATGAGTGAAATGGTGGAATGAAGAAAGTGGGAGGAAACGGGAGAACCCCGAGAAAACCCACGAGCACGGTGACTTTGGTTATGCACTAACAAATATAAAAAATATGCTTATTACATAATAGAAATAGTACAAATGTACAAAATGAACTATCATTTCCTTCATGAGCATTAATGCAGATCTGGTATATAATGAAGCATAACTATAAATCGAAACACAACAGAGACTGCAGTATCTTATCTGAAAAGTTAATTTTGCAAATAATTTGTCCACATCACTACATACATCCTCCCAAATTGTAGCGTTCCAAGCTGTCTAAAGGAAGGATATGACACGAAGCTCTAGAACCAACTGGAGGTAGCGGTCACTAGTAAGTTTCTTTCAAACCATAAAAGCGTAAATCGCATGATGAGTCAATTGAAACTGACACAAAGACATGCGTATTCCAAATCAATTGAATGGTTCTAGAAACACAATACGGACTTCCAGCATCTTCCATGGCATCTTCTAGCATCTCCAGATGTCAACCTCTTTGAGCATCTTAAGAAGCATGGAACGATACATTTAACCTCTCGAAACACATCACCTTCATCTTTTTTGAATAAGTACTTTTTAACTGTTTGATTCAATAAACAAGCTTTTATAGTTGAATGATGACAGAAACTAAAGCGAGAAATCACTTTGTTGAGTTCCAAGAATTTTATTTTATGCATGACTATGAATCGAATCGAAATATTGAAATCCAAATAAGATTATGAGCGGAAAAAAGTACCATACGTTTGTGAGTTATAAATCGTTGAATGCACTTTGCACTATGTAAGTACTTAATTTAAATCTTATGCGATTTTATTGAATGACTATAAAATGGGAAAACTGTCACGCGAAGGAAAAAATATTCTGCAATAAAGAGCTAAATACATATGATACAGCAATTCAAGCTGAAAGAAGAAGATGAAAAAAGATGTGCTCAGATGATGGGTTTTTGCTGAAGCTTAAGCTTTAAACAATCGATGCGCTATGCCATCTGAGTTGCAGGGTTATGGGATTTTTATGAGGTTATGTGTAATTGATCGATTGCCGCAGGTAATTATTGAAGATTAGTTTCCCTGGAAGTGGAAAAATTAATATTGACTTATCTACTTGAAGTTCTAAACTTTAGCAAAGTTGAGTCTTTTGCCGCTTTTCTTTTGTCTCTTTTTCTTCTTTCATGTTGTCAGTTTGGTGGCTGAAGTATGCGCTGTGAGAACTAAGTGTTTGCCTGTTGCGCTGCTCCCAAAATTAAGATTTAAAAAATAGAATTTAAAAAAAAATGTAACAAGTGTCCTTACAAAGACATTATGATGCTGTCATTCCATCAAACGGATTAATTAGAAAATTTATTATTGTTTCAGTGTACTATTTATACTTTATCAACCGTGTAATGATTTCAGTTTGCTACTCCTTTAAATCATGTAAAACAGTCTCTAACAGACACGGAGTACCTCTGTCAAGGGGATGGGGGACGCGCCCCCTAAGATTTTGAACAGGAGACGAAATGAATTGATTATTGCAAAAATAGGATCTGAACCCATTCTTTATAGCTTTGAGATATTAAAGGAACTTCCAGAGAATCTCGTCAATGGATATCTGTCTGCACTCAATCGTATAGCGTTTTCACGTTGCGTTTACAATGCTGTGAAATAATTGACTCCGATAACTTCTATACAGAAATTTGCGTATGCCACTATAGAATCAGCAGATATTCATATATCAGTTTAACAAAAATTGGATTCAAGTCCTTTCTTCAATCTTCGATTCAAATGAATCAATGCTTAGGACATTTAGATCTTGGACGAGTCTCATTGTACAGTTGAGGCATTCATGTTGTACTGTAGTTATTAATGACATATTTTTCTGCAGTGGGAACAAAATTATAGGAGTTTTTGGGAAAACTGTTCCCTAAGAAAGCTCACATCCAAATTAAACAACCCCTTTTGGATTTTTTCATAAGAAATAACTTACGCCATATGTTAGGATAATTAATGAAAACGTTTATCTGTGTAATAGGAACAAAATAGTGTGTAATTTTTGAAAAAAAGTGTTGAAAAATCTTAGCCCTAAGAATAAAGAAACCTTCGTAGAATTCTCCAGGACAAATGAATTATGATGCTATATTGTCAGGTTTTCCATAAAATATTTATTTATAGAAGATGAACAAGATAGGATGAGTATTTCGGAGAAAATCGTCCTAAAAGAATTCAGTCCCGATAAACTATATAGTTTCTCCAATACATATATACGTCAGTATAATCGTGAACCATACTAACCAAAATATCAAACAACTCAATAAAACAAAGTAGACCATTTAGATATATCACACATGTGGGTGACGCCACCTATTACGAGTTTTAGTTTTTTGGGAGTGATTTATTATCCAGCATCTTAACTTACATTCAGTAGTATCCATTCAGACCTTACACCTTTTGGTCTATGCATACTAAATTTAATCTCGACTGGCTGAATACCTCTAACAGCAACGAATCATAATTATTACGATCATCTGTTACTCTGTGCAATAACTATTAAGCTGAAGCGAATTTTAAATTTTACTTTTAGATAGCTAGAACAATTGAGCTGTCCATTTCCAAAACGGATCTTGTATATTTACCGAAAATCGCAGAGAATATATATGTTTTAAATGTAGAATCTGCATGTTTTGTAGAACTGGAAATGCTTCAGTGTGTTCATGAAAAAAAAACTGAACATTCTCAAATATGTTCAGTTTTTTCCTCGGTTTTCTGGGATTTTCTGTAACTTAACAAGAGCAGTTTTGGAAATGGACGATTCAATTATCCCTGTCGAGTTCGTTAACGAAGTCAATCCCTTGAATCTTAGCAGGTAACAGTAGTTATCTAAAGTAATATCTAATACATGTAAGCAGATTTTCTAACTCTGATTTTTGCAATAGATAGCTAGAGTACTTATATCGGCCAAGTTTTTAATAAAGTCAATCTCTTAACATCTTAATGGGTATCGGCGACTTTAACGGTAGCTATCCATATATCGTATAAAGGATATTTTATTTTTTCAGTACATAGCTAGAAGGAGCATCTCGGCCGAGTTCATTCATGATGTCTGTCCGTTAACGTTTGATTGCAATAGACTGTTAGAAAAATTGTTTGGACCAAATGATTTAGTGGAGTCAATCTGTTAACACCTTAACTGGTAACGGTGCCCTTAATAGTGGTTACCTATATCCGATATTCCATATATGAAACAAAATTTAGAATTCAGTTTTCTTCAGTAGATGCTATAACAATTATTCTGTCTGAGTTCGTTAATAAAGCCAATCCGTTAACGTGTAAGCCGATAGCCTGGCAATATACAGGGTGAGTCATAAATCTCAAAACAAGTTATGAAAACGGTGACTAATGTTTATTTTCCTTGTGAAGCAGGTAAACCAATGAAAAAGGTGTACCACAAATGAATGGAGAACGGATTGACATAATTGTGTTGGCTGGGAATGATACCACTCGTCACTTAGCACGTACATTCAATGAAACTCACAGAACGTAGATATCCCATGACACAGTAGCCAAACTTATAAAGTAATTCCGTCGACGACGATCGCAGACTTGAAAGACCAAAGACTGCAACAGATCAAGGTAAGTTAACAATGGTGCTGATAGCGGTGACCAAGAGTCAGGAAAAGGGATCCTAACGCCTCTCTTCACAAATTGAATCAATCAAAGCAGTGTCATGCGCATTTTGCACGCTAACAAGTAACACCCATACAAGTTGCAGTTATTGCAACATCTTACAGAGGACAACCTTGATTGCAAAGCAGAGTTTTGTAAGTGGTCACTGAACATGAACGACACTGTTTTTAGTTTTGTTAGTTCCATTCATTTTTCAGATGAGGCAGATCGTCATATCACTGCTGAACTGAACAGGCAAAATGTCAGGTAATAAACGGATAGTAATTCACATTGGATGTGGGACTGCAAAACATAAATGTGGGAAGCTCATGATGTGACGCAGGATTTGGAGTAATAGAACTGTCGACCATTGTTTCATTGAGGGAATCCTCAAGAACGTGAAGGGTTATCTCGACATGCTGAAAAATGGCATCTTCATGTCAATCTTGGATGAAAGTGGGCACTTCCCCTGCATTATCCCAGTAAGATGGAGCAAAACCACATTACAACATTGAAGTTCGGCAATGATTGGACCAAGAGTTTCCTGGGTATTGGTTTGGCCGACGTGCACAGGTACAGTGGCCCCTCAGATTATCAAATCTCGCTCTTTGGATGGGAGTTTCGTTTCATTCACACTTATGGTTCAAATATTCTGATACTCCAAAATTTGGGTTGCACGAGCTTACAGACAACTTACAGCTCCGAAGGTTCTTGTAAAGTTTACATGAGACCACAAGGAAGAAATATTTTTTCAAGAAAAAATAAGTATCAAAATCGGTGAACTTTATTCGAAGATAAGTGTGATTATGCTCAAAATTAATGGTTAACACTGTCAGCTTTTGAAAAGTTTCATGGTCTAACTCCGAACCCCATCATAAGATTATTATGAAGTTCTAATAATCTGGGACCCAAGGAAAGAATACTCTTTCAAACAGAAATTAAAGTATTATCAAACTTAGTGCTCGTTTGCTGAATTCATGTGTGATCATACACGCAATTATGGCATGAACACAGTCATTGTGGAGTTTCAGGTCTAGTTCCGAAGGCTATTATTAGATCCTTGTAAGGCTTACGAGAGACCACAGGGAAAAATATATTCTTTCAAACAAAGTAAACAATCTTCAAAATTGGTGTACTTTTAATGGCTTTATGCATGATCATTAACAAAATAATGGTATGAACACTTTCAACCATTGAGGAGTATCATAGTCTAGCTTCGAAGTCTGCGGTTAGATCCTTATGAAGTTTACATGAAACCATGAGCAAAAATATTATTTCAAACGAACAAAACAGAATAATCAAAATTAGTGCTCCTATGTCAAAATTATGCGTGGACATACGCACATTAAAGTTTGTTAACTTTTTTTCACACTACAACCAATAAAATGTTTCATGATGTAGCTCCAAAGACTATCATTACATCCTGACGAACTTGAGTTTGACCACTGGAAAAGACTGATTTTCAGCTTTTCAAACAAAAAATAATCAAAATTGATGTACCTATCTTGAAGTTATGCGTGAACATAAACATAACATATATTTATCCCTACACACATATATTAACGGGTCAAATTGAGAGCCACCTCTTTCCTTAAAGTAAGTTAAAAAAACGTCTGCTATATTTTCTTTTTTCTACTCTATATAAATAACATTCGACACCCAGTCTCAATTGCAAAACGTTTTGAAATATTTTCCTCATTGAGAATGGTCTATTTCACCTGATTCTGAGTTGAAAAAAAATGACGAGTTATCAATGATCATCTGTTCATAGAGGTCTTAGTATCAGAACTAGTCTGACATAAAAAGTTTTCAACTAACTAACATTTTTTGGGAATCATCAATTAATTGGTCAGCGTAGGAAACTGTTACCACATTGGTTTTCTATCCAGGCGTCTTGATAGTTCTTTCATGGTCAATTTCAGTTTCTATCATGGTCAGTGTGATGTGCAAATTCTTTTCTTTTTAACTCTTAACGAGTTTTTGTAACCATATGGTTACACATTTTTTTTTTATTTTGCCTATTGGGTTGAAGAGTGTTATATTTCTGTTATATCGTTGTAGTTATTTCTGTAAATACTTTCTGCGATGGGAGAGCAGCTATTGCCCCCTTGTGACAATTCTGGTGAATTTTACGCGGGAATTAGTGTGTGGATATGTTGTATTTTTGCAAGCAGTGCTAGAAACAGACATAAAATATTAAATACTGAAGGTAAGCCGTTTGTATTTTTATTTTTCTTGATATATTCTTGTTTGTAAGTCATTGTCCAACAATGTGCAACTATGAAAACGGGATAATGTCAACAATTGATTACTATTTACGATAAAAATATGCTGCGTAACCATTCAGTTACATTGTTCGGTAACGGATCAAACGTATGCTTTGTACAGAAAAAAATACAAAATATTGGACTAGCTTATATTGATGTATCATTTGATATTTTTATAGAAAACCTAACGTGAAAAAGAAACATAGTACTCAGTTTATTAGTCAAATTTTAAATTTCATACAGAGGCTGAGTATGGGATATATATATATCTATATCTATATCTATCTATCTATCTATCTATCTATCTATCTATCTATCTCTCTCTCTCTCTATATATATATATATATATATATATATATATATATATATAATGTGTGTGTGTGTGTAAATACGTTTTACTGTGAAATCTGACGTCAGACGTCAGGTGCAAAAGAGAAATATTGTGATAGGCTATTTGCACTTTTGCAGGTGATTGTGTTTCATCAAAAATGGATGAAGATCTTACGTCCGTTGATATATCCCATGGAAGGAAACTAAGAATAAGGCAAACAGTAGTGATCTCTTTCTCTTCTAATCTATCGGATTTCGGAACCTCGGATTCAGATCCTGATCTTACTTGCAGTGATTCAGATCCACATTATATAGCTGAGGTATAATACAGAGTGAGGCATCAGTCAGTTAAGACCCCTGTAGCACAGGAACGTATTGGCATCCGCATTCGGTTCATGGTATATGTTCTTCGGGTGGGTAATGGACCATATTGTTTGACATGGTTGCCCTGGCGGCTATCTTGGAAGCCGTAATCTTGGATCCAACTTTGGATTTTTAAAATGGAAGGGGGTATGTGGGGTATCATTTGGCATGATCTCAATTCTAGGTAAACAGTGATGCAATTCATTTCACCTACCATTATTGGTTCAGAAGTTATTTCCTCAAAAAGGGTGAAAATTTGGCATTACAGCATTATTTGCTCTATGTGCCATCCTTCTTGAGCAAGACGAATTGCAAAGCGCCTCTGCCAATCCGCATGGATTCGCAACAGCATGTCCAGGTCGACGATTTCACAAAATTGCAAAATTCGCTACATTAGATGGTGGATATCATGGATGGGTTCCTGATAAATAAGTTTCGTCAGATAACCCCAGAGGAAGAAATCTAGTGGCGTGAAATCTGGGTCACTCTATGTGTCTCCGTCGCCCTATCCAATGTCCCGGAAATGGTCTATCAAGCCATTGGAGTGAACATAGCGCATAATGAGGTGAAGCTCCGTCTTGCTGAAAAAGGATGGGAAATCACCGTCCTCATTCAAGAGAGAGGAGTCTAAGTTTTTAGTCGTGTACTTTGATAACTTTTTACAAGTGTGAAATTAATGCAATATTTGAAGGATGTAATGAAAATCTAAACTCTTCCAAAAATGAGACAAAATCATTTAGGAGGATGTCGTATAGGAGAAGAGAAGATTTTGTCAAAGAAAGGAAGAGGAAATTATGATTATTATAGTGGTAACGATATCATTGTGGTAAAGTCGGTAAACAATAAGTGTGTAACGATCGGTAGCACGGTAGCAGGGATTCAGCGACTAGAGAGATAAGACAAGAGTATGTAAAGAGATATGAGAAAACGGAAGAAAGTTAAGTGCGTGTTTCATGTCCTGATATCATCAAACGTTGTAGCAAACATATCAGAAGTGTAGACAAGTCAAACATGTTCATAGAACTTTGCCGTACACGACTGAAATCAAAACAATGGTGTCTTAGAATTTTTGGGTACATGCTAGATTTAGTTGTTGTAAACAGCTGGTTACCATACGAAAGAGAGTGTAACGTAGTTGGGAAATCATCGAAACATCTTAATATGTTTCGGGCTGATACTGCACCTGCACTAGTACCATGCGGAATGCCTAAACGAGGAAAACCATCTTTAGAAACCTTGGGCGAACCTTAAGTGAAAATATGTCAACCTGTTGCTACGTGACCATGTGATGATAGAAGGAAAGATTTTGTTGTTCACTGGCCAGCCCACACATCTAAGGGAAGATGTCGCTTTTGTAAATCGTGTGCAACAAGCTCACTAAAGGATTCCTTCATGCGGTTAATCTGTAAGTATATGTATCACGATAAGGAATGTTTTTGGCACTTGGTAATTGATACCCTTTGTGGATCCCTAAGTCATTGTTACACTACTTTGATATATTCAAATTTAAAAATATAAAAATGAAATAAAAATTAAGAATATTCTATAAAACTACGCATATATTGGAATATTATATTTTATTCAACCTGTATTTTCAGCGAAATGTAAATGTTATTATTTTTTCTATGTGGATTCATAGATAGTACCTTACATTTTCTTATAAAATTAATATTCCAGATTTAGATATTAAATCCTATAAAGTAAACAACCCTTCCCATGTTTCATTTCTTATGAGACTACTATTCTTTATTGAAATGTGTTACTATATGGCTACAAGTACTCAAAAAACACTTTACGGACTACTGTGCAAAGTAACCATTTGGACACAACTCAGTTCTCGAAAACTATTGGCGGAAAAATTTAGAAAAAATACTTTCAGATTATATACAGACCAAATAGACGACATACTGCAAGTATCATTTTTTTTTTTTTTTGGATAATTTTAAGAGTTAGTGAACTGTTAAGGGTTAAGAAGGGAAGAGATGCGTTAAAGACGGGGAATTGGTGGGGGTCTACGAGTGGACACGAAGATTTACAAACTTGTTTTCTTTAATTGTTCCAGATTTGATATTTTCAGTTTATTTCAACCATTTGTAACTGATGTATGATCAGTGTTTTTTGATCATGCGTAAGTATTCTTGTGTCTTCTTTCTTCTCAACTGCAAAATGGCATACATCAGTTTTATGGTCAGTCTTCTTTTTATCTTCTGCAAATTGTAGTGAAATAATACATAAGTCACACAACAAATTGTAATATCATTGATGTATATCACTCACTGGTCAACACGCTCAATACAATAGAGATTAATCTCAAAATAGAGAAATTTCTTCGCCATCAAATTCACATTCGCACATCTAAAGCCTGTTTCAGTGCTCCACGGACTTAACAACTGTTGTCTCCTGGTTGAAATAACAGGTTTAAATTGGGTCGCGTCTGTCCAGGCGTTTGTGAAAACATCAAAAGCACTGGACCCGACCTACTATCCATTTCATAAAGATAGACCACTGATTTCACGGTGCTGTCCTGACGTTCACTCAAAACTTATATTGCATTGTTGTACCTCGTTGCAATTGCTCGAATGTTGTCTTTTCAATACTCAAGACATACAAATTATCTTTGTACCGTGTAGTGAGAAAAATTAGAAATTAATTAAAAAGTGCATGTTTTCTAGTACTTTTTTTTTGTAAATCAATGTCTACAGGATTATATCTCGAAAACGAGATCACGCGAAATAATCTCTCGTGTACGATAGGTAGATACATCCATTGACTGTAAGTTGTGGAAAGTTCTATTTTCATCACTTCATACTATTTTGTGTAATTAAAATAAATGTATGACGCTCTGATCTCTTTTACCATGGTAGTTAGAGAAACGTACAAAACACAATTCGAAAATTTGGAACTCTATTTTCCAAATATTCGAAACTTTCAATTAAAAAGGGTTTACTTGGTAGAATATTTATTTTTTTTTAAAAAAAATGAATGTTTATTCCAACATATTCTGTGCGGTAAACGAAGAGCTATGTTGAAGCCCAGCCTTTAAATTCCCCGCGCTTATATGAAGAAACAGCATACAGTAACTGGAAGTGCGGCAACGCAGTACAGATCATCTCGTGCTATGTTCAGGAAGCTTGCAGCGCCAATCCTACTTCATAAGAATGTAATAGGGAAAAAGTATTTAATATCTCATAATTTTCACAACATATTAATAATAATAACAAATAATGTACATATCTCAATGAAAGATCGAAATAGTACGTTGAAATAACACATCCACCAAACGATGGACACTTTTTCAGCAACACATCTCTCTCTCTCATGACCCAGCTAGCAGGATTAAAACAATCTTGAGTCCGAATGTTATATATATTTAACGGGCTTTGCACACACGTTGAGTCAGATCGTTGTGTGTATATATACACATAATGACACGTTTAAAAAATAAAGGGAGAATAAGAAGTGTAGCTTTGGCAATCGTATGCTCACCAAAATTATTCTGCGAGCAATTCTCCTGACGAATGTAACAGGGAAACATGGGTAATTTGTTTTCTTTCAACGAAAGAAAACAATATGCAATGTGTAGGTGACGAGGGCTGTTGTTACGTCTTATCCTCTACTGTAAATCACGTCGCAGTGATTACGCTTTCAACACTACCCTTCGGTTCGTAAGCGTTGAAAACTTACACGCACACTCGTACTTTTTATTGAAAAAAATGTGGATATTCTTTCTACGAGCAGCGGTATTACAGAAAAAATAAGCAAAATTTTGAGCTATATTGAAGTTGCAGAAATTGCGGTCGGAGAATGAATGACTGACTCACACGGTTATGAGTTAGATAGTAATGGCACTAATTATTCTGTGCTCAGTGGCGTATCCGGAAATGAATAAGATAGTAACTCTGCTTCAAGTGAACCTGAGATTGCGCCGGGAAAGAAAATAAACGGGTCGTTAATATTCGAAGGCAGATTCTGATGTAGCTTGGAGCGACAAAATTCAAGTAAATGCAAAACCCATGTATAATAAACTTTGTGAGTATATGTGTTTCTGTGCAAGCGTATTTTGTACTGCGTGCACTAAGTGAAAATGGCTGACAAAAAGCAACAAATTTTCGAGGTCCATCACATGCAATCCAAACAAGATACACGATTCTTTTTTTCTAATTTTAAACAATCGGTACGTTTGCTGCACATCCTGTTAACTTTGCATAAATTGGTTTAAAATGTGTGGAGATGTGACATTTTAAAAATACCTCTAAAAAGTGCCGGATAGTGTGCGTGACAAGTTTAAATACCCGTCGGGCTGAGAGTGTTGCGCCAGGAAAATGTGGCAATGTAGCACTCTGTATAAACTGCAATAGCAAAGGACGTAGAGCAGAGCAAATCGTATGTCATATGTCGTTGTTTACCTTTTAAAACAAATCGATACAGTTTGGTTAAAAAAAGTACGTAATGATCTCTCTAAAAGATTTTTTTAGATTGATAACACACCACAGCATTTCAGAGATAATGGTTCCTCTCCTTTTACTGAATAACAAAAAAATGCTAAGGATTGAGTAATGAAATTTTCAGAATTTACAGGTAATAGATGCATCTACATAACGCGCACAGGAAATTATTTCACGTTATCTCCTTTCAGAGATATAATCCTCTAAACATTAATCTACTTTAAAAAGTACGAAAAAAATACGCACTTTTTAATTAATTTCTGTTTTTTCTCACTACTCTGAACAAAGAAAATTTGTATGTCTTAATTACTGAAAAGACAACATTCTAGCAATTCCAACGAGGTACGACAATGCAATATAAGTCTTCAGTGAAAATCAGGGCAGCACCGCGAAATCAGGGGCCTATCTTTATGAAATGGATATAGTGGAGCTATAGCAGTTAGGGAGGAGATATTGCTATTGCCTGTACAAATCGTGCAGTTAAATATAAACATTTGTTAGCCGAAGCAGAATTCCTATTGTTTTTAGTATAGTGAGATCTATAGAATCAAGATAAACGAGATTTAGTATAAGGAGGCAATGCTAGATATTTCTTTTAAACCGTTGGTTTACTTACTCTATGTACGCTCATGTCCAAAATGATTGTCGCATGTCTATAAATATGTTGTGGTAGGAATATAATTTGATAACGAATTCGGCCGGTATTTCTTATATTGTTAGTAAGTGTATCATCGGTAAAGACATGCGTGTAGCAAATTTCATGTCAAAAGAACAATCAATAAGAACAATAAAACGAAAATAAAACTGTCTTGTCCATTTAGAAACATTTTGTATTACTCATTCTAATATTCGTATTTATAATTCTTTTCCTGTAAAATTTACCACAAATATACATTTCCCGACTATACATATACTGTAGTATCAGTATTAAAAGTACTCTGTAAAATCATAATCAAATTATATTCTTACAAGAAGACAGTTGTAGATATGCGACAATCATTTTGGACATGAGTGTACATCTTCAAGAAACTTTGTATGGGTTTTGCCTTGATCACTTTTTCTGCTATTTTCTGTAACCAGCTCACAATGGAAATAACGAGATACGTATTATTGAAATCATTGTCACTTTCATGACATAGTTGGAAGTTTAAACAAAATATTTAGAGTTATAGATAATCATTTATCTCGAAGGTTAAGATTATACTATCTCTTCCACTTCTGGTTAGTCTGTTTATTGTAAGAAAATGCACTTGCCAGGCGTAGGGTGATCCACCACGACACTAGAAATATTTCCAACTTCTCTCCGCCGTTGTGCATCTCACATCATGATCCAGCAGTAAAAAGAAAATTCTCTCCTGAATTAACATCACCTTGTCAATAATATTTTATAGTCGACTAGCTGGAATGTCCGTTGTTCACTCGGAAAGAATAAGTTTATGAAAAATATTTGAAAGGTATATTTGACGTCTCCACACTAGAATGCATATCTGAGTCCAAAATGAAGTTATAAAAATAGGCATTTCGACTCTAGTGCTAACTACGTTCAAAATTTCAGTTTGAGGTGTGCAGCCGCTTCATCACTTTCGCCATTTTATTAATACAAAATGTGAAATTGAAATACATTATTAAAATTTCCTCTTCTTCCTCTTGGCAGAGGAACTTTACATAACTACATGTTTCAACTCATTTTAAAACTCTGTCGTGACTAACCGGTTAGCATACGCGCCCTTGGCGCGGGAGACCTGGGATTGATTCATGGCAGAAGTTCAGGCGCTTCAGATCCCGCATTAAGCTGTAGGTCCACGTCTTATATAGCCTCGCTGTAAAAGGGACACCAAACAGAAAATCATCAACTTATTTTAAATAAGTAGCTTATAATCCCAATTTCATTTGTTTAACTTAAAGGATTCATTAGATACTTAAGATACATTTAGAAACCCAGGTCCATCTTAGATACACATTTCAATGGTTCCAAAACTTCATTTTGAGGTAGATATTATGTTCAAAAATACATTTCAAACGATTCAACACTTTCCTCTTAATAACGAGAGAGAGAAAATCGGTCTGAAGAAAGAAAAAACTTCTTTTCCCTTCAAAACGGAAATTACACCGCAAAATACTTATGGAAACTGGATTTCGGTGAAATTCCTTGAAACTGTGATATTGTTGTGGATATTGTGATCCTGAGAAAAGTCTCGATAAACGCAACCATCAATCGCTGGCCCTTTGACTAATACGAAGCCACTTTTAAAAAACAGCCGAATATAACGATATATGAATTTCGGTGGAAATGACTGATATCTTGATATGTTGTAAATATTGCGAGCTTGAAGAAAAGTCTCAATGGAAGAAACGACCAATGATTGATCATTTGGCCACTTAAAAAAAAGGCAAAGATAACCTCATTCTGTAATGTTGGTGGAATTGCATGACACTGTGAAAAGGTTTAGATCTTCTCATCCTTAGAAAAAGTCACGAATTGGCGCAAGCACCCATCAATGGCTGTTCGGTGAAACAAATATACAGTATTTGTATATTTCACAAGTAAAGAATTTTATTAATTGAAAGTAAGTATGATGATTACATCGACATTTCGTTGCTATATCTAGTGTACTTTAGAGACTGTGATGGATGCACGTGTCAAGTCAGGGATACAACAATCCTAGGCCAACAATGATCCGAAATCGAGACAAGGACATTAATGACTAGCCTTTCGTTCAAGCACTATCAGGGCATTCATCTGTGAAAAAGAACTGGAAAACGTCCATCAGAGCGTTTGCAGCAGGGATTGAACCCGCCTTTCTTCGGAGTGCCAACTTAAAATCACTGCACAACAGACAGTAGAGAGCCGCCGCAGCAGCTGTGATATTAGCAACAACTGTTATATATAAATTTACTTGTAAAGATCTTCAACCTTCATCTACGCAAGTCACGTAAGAGAGGTGACGTACCTAAGCGATTACATAGCCCGAAAATGGGATGGAGAGAGTAGAAGCCAACACCATTTATGAATAGATAACATCCCGATATTTTCGTTCTGGGACAAAGAAAAACCCTGAAAAACTCCAGCCAGGATGGCCGGCCAGGGCCAAATCTCCCGAATTTAACTACAGTTGCTCGATAGCCAATACTTAACACCTTTTCTCAAGATCACAACATCTACAACATATCACACTATCATTCATTTCCACCGAAATCCAGTATATAATTATCTTTGACTGTTTTCAACAAAGTGGCCCTGCAGTGGCTAGACGTTAGTGATTGCTGCTGTGTCCATTGAGATTTTTCTTTACGATCATAGTATCTACAATATATCACGGTTTCAGCCATTTCAACGAAAATCCAGAATATTGTTATGTTCGGTTGTTTTCAAAAAAGTGGCCATAGGATTAGTGATTGGTGGTTGTGCCCATTGAGACTTTTTACTCAGGATCACAATATCTACAACATTTCACGGTTTCAAGCATTTACTCCGAAATCAAATTGTCATAAGGACTGTGCAGGGCCCTTTCAAACTAACCGGAACACGCCAATGCTTATTTTTCATGAGTAATGTATATCTGAGTTTCGTCTTCCTAACTTGAGAGTCTGGTGAAATACTGTATTTTTGTTATAAATTTTGAACATCCCATTCCTTTCCTTAGGATACACATTTTAATAAAAGTAACAAAATAATAAAACAGTTGAAGTAAGAATAATATTATTCTAATGGAAATAATCAACTTATTCAAAATAATAGGAGGCAAAAGCAGAGTATGTGAAGGGAATGCAAGTTACAGTTTGCGAATCCTATATCGGATATTCTTAACAATAATCCTATATTGGACATTCTTTATTTGAAATAAATATGAAATTTGAACTAGGTTTAAGACGTGCACCACTTCATAATAAATGCATTGATATTAATCTAAATATTTCTCAACAATTGAATAGCAAATACATCACATGGTGCTTCAAATATCAGTGAACAATAGAAAAGATTAACTCTTAAGTTATCTAACCAAAATTCAAATCATATCACCACACAGAAAAACGTTGATACGGATTTTTTACCCTCTGATTTTTTATCTTTTTTAAAAAAAATAAATAAAATATGTTTAAAGAAGACATACAATTAACTATAATTATAGAATTTTTACAAGTGTTAAACTCAAAGTAATCAGTACATCAAAGTTGCTGAGCTTTAAAAAGCTCATAAAATTAATTTTAATAATTAATAGCTGGATTAAAATATGCTCATTTCTAAATATCTTTATATTCTATATTGGTGGTAGATTCATTAAATATATTTCCGTTATCACGATCTCGTTTAGAAAATCCAGAATAAGTTCTTCCCATTAAATACAAAACATTTAAACCGTAATATTTCATGTTGTTCCTGAAAAATTTAAGACCACTACTTAATTATCTACCTCTTTGCAAACTTGCCATCTCGCTTGTTCTCAAATATTATGCCATTAGAGCCTCATTTGTACTAAGAATAGGTCTTGCGAGAGAATTGTAATTTTTATGCAAATATGAAAACGGTAAAATCGTTGGTAATGACGGTAAATTAGATTAAAGAAATCAAATGGATATATTTCTTTAAATATACGTGTTTAAAATATAACTTAAATTTTAAAACATGAATAAACAGGAGTAAGGTTTCAGAGTATTCAAATATAGAATTAACTAGAAATTGTATGAAGCATATTCTGTGTGTTATGGATACCGTAATTTTAGTGATTCAAAGACAATTATATGAACTTTTAACTATGCGTTAATCTTTAAACCTTAAAATATCCGATTATGGTTAAACCCTGTCTCCTAAACCCCAAGTACTTCTTCTAGAACATTCCACATTATGATTAGTGGTAGCAGAAATATTTAGAGTCTCTAAAAATATTCTTACTTGTATAAGTTAGTATAAATGTTATTAACGTGTAAAACCGTCTTAAATTTTATACTTCAAGCTATGCTATGCAAATGAATGGAAATGTGTAGAACAAAACTGTATGTTCCTCTGCCGGTTACAAAAATGATAAGACAAAGCAATGGATGTTTATGTTTGCAGATTTAACGTCTCCATAACAGGTTCATTTCCGGCTTTTTATTTTGATTGAAACTGGAAGTCCCTCTATTGAAATATGGAGTGGTAGATTATTTTGTATCACCATAGTTTTCTAATTCATCATACTTTTGAGAACACAATTTGAAATAAAACTCAGTTCTTTGGTAAATACCATTGAAGTAGACTAATGATTTATGGAAAGCTAAGCTACTTTCATTTAATAAAAAAATGGAAAAGAAAATATTTTTCTAAACGTTTTCTCTGGATCTTTGGAAAACGGTTTATTTTTCGTTGTTTCAAGAAAATGAAAGAACTAAGCTGTATAAAATTAGTAATTACATTAACAAACTGAATTCTACTCCCTGATGTTAAAGATTATTATGACCGGCTAGAGAGCAAAGCTGCAAGTTCAGTGATGTGTGATAAGCAAATCAGCTCGAATTACCATTCTCTCAAGCTTTTTGAAGTTGTGATTGTTATCTTTTAACTCAAGTTGCTCCTCATTTTCAGCACAATACTGAACGAAAACTGTTCATAATCAGGCATCAAACCCTGTACTGGCCAAAGGTAGAGCTCTAATAACCATGTTACATGGAATAATAATAATAATAATAATAATAATAATAATAATAATAATTATTATTATTATTATTATTATTATTATTATTATTATTATTATTATTATTATTATTATTATTATTATTGCTGTTGTTGTTTTTGTTAAGCAGGAGAGATAATAGGACAACTTCATTCTAGAATTGAAGGGTAAAGGAAAAAAGAAGGAATGTGACAAAACTGCATTTTCGAGAAAGCGGCGTTTTAACATTGAAAACCGCGTAAAAGGAATAGGGTTAGTTACATCTTTTGTCCCTTTTTACATGGACATTTCTACATCTACGGATGCATGGCATATACAGTCAAATAGTACCAAGAGTCAACAACAGATAGGACAAAGCACCCGAAAAAAATCATACATGTACATTCCTTATTTTTTCCACTTACCCTTCAATTATGAAATGATATTCTGTTTTATTTAAAGTTACTTTTCAACGAGTAAATCTATTTTATGCTGTAAGGAATAACAAATGTCTGTAAATGTTAGTGGGAGAATTAAAGAATAAATGAGTTTATTAACCTCTGCAGGCTATACCATAAGTATCATACTACAAGAAGAAACAAATACTCCAGAATACAAACCATGTAATCTATCTGCTCCTTTTTCCTCTACTCATAACTTGTGACTGACGATAGCTACGACTTTGATGCCATTGAGATTTTGCTCGTGCAGAGGTTCTTGCCTTGACGGTCACAGTGTGCCAATCAAGGCACAATTAGAAAGGTAGAAAGATCTTTTAGTTATCCGTCATATCCTACTTTGTATGCAACCTCAACGAACTTTCTTGTGTTGTTGGTTGCCTAAAATGAACCACAAGATGCATTTCTTGAAATTTATTTAACGAGCTATTGTGGAACCAAATTTTATTTAAGTGGATCTTATGACAAATGTGTCATTGTTAAGCGTGGAGTACTGGATACTTTTTAGACTAATGAACTTTAAAATACCTAGGATTTAATTAATGATAATTCGTATTTTACGTTATTATAATTATGCAGCAAAGTACAACAATACAAATTGAATTAAATCAAATAAATGTGTTCAAATCATATCGTCGCATGAGAACCAGAGGAACGTAACTCCATTTTCGTAGATTTACAAGCGAAAGGACAAAAATATTATTTTCTTAGAAAGATGTGTTTTTAAGAAGATGGTAATTGAGCTACATTACAACAGATGATCGACAAGGAGAACAGTTGGCATTAAGTTCCATTTACACCAAGTGGGGCTTTGTAAATTATGTCCAAACATGAAGAAAAGGAAAACCGCATTTCTGGAGTTACGTTTCTCTGGTTCTCATGCAATGATATATAAATATGATTTTGAGTTTTGTGTCTCTGTCAGCAGCGAAACTATATGAGACGTGAACCTACAGTTTAACGTGGAATCAAAACCACATGAACTCCTGCCAGAAATAAAACCTGGGTCTCACACACCAAAGGCGCGTCCGCTAACCGCTTAGCCACGAAACAGCTATGTGTGTAAATTACAAATTTGATTTTCACAGTATTTGAATTAGTCTTGTACCTTGTTCTCAACGCTAAAGTAGGAGATTCTTCGTGAAAGAAATATACATATTTTGTATTCAACTTCACTACATAAATATAAAACACAAGTATATTTGTTTGTTGTAGAGCTACAATGATTGCTTGGCATACACCAGAAATAACAAAATGAGCAACTGCCACTGTAGAAACCCATGTTCCTAAAACCTTGTAGTTCAGTTTCTGATTACGAGTATGATTTTGAAAGAAAGTTGGGGTATCAAGATTTTTATGGAAATGATAATATCTATTCGTAATTGCTTTTAACTCTGATGGATATCCACCATCTTGAAGGTTACAGCTACGGCGGTTTTAAAGATCAAGGATAGTTGATCGTGAAAGTGATGTTTCTCTTAACATTGGCCAAATTTTCATGACCTAGTTTCTTCTAATTTTACCTTCTTTCGAAGAATAGAAAAATCATTAATAAAGATTAATAATTCTTGAGTGTCTTTGTTTAAACTTTTCTCTATTTTTTTATATTTATCTCTATGTGTTACTAAAATGATATATAAGATGCGGATGTCATAAAATTAATTTCGACTATCAAACCATAGCGCGTCAATTTTGAGAATAGGTAAGTAAAAGTATAATGTGAAAGCAGAATGACGATGCTGTGTTAAGTAGTTTACTGTAATACAAATAATGCATTTTACAACGTTACCACAATTAGTCCATTAAAAAAATAGATCAACAGGAGAAAAGTTAGAACACGAAGAAATTTAACTGACTATTTTATTTTGAAATTTTTAAGGACAAAAGTCTAACTTAATAGACATCGTGCGAGAAACAAAGCTAGTCTGAGTTGTTGATCCTTTAATCAGAAATAGCACAAAAGCATTCGCCAGAACTATTGTATATGTAAATATTCAGAAGCCAATTATTCAAGATTCTAAAAACCAACAGAGTTTTAGTAGATGATGGTTTTCAATCGTTTGTTAGATACGTATGTCAAGTGTTTATGGATTTCTGGTTTGGCACAAATTTTTGTATGTGTGTTTGTATATACTGAGATACAAACGAAGACTTTAATCAATTGACAGTAAAACTGGCATCGTTTCCTTTTATGGTTGGTGACATTTGAACAACCCAAACTACATAAAGATTAGATTACTCCCTTACTGACATTAGACGGTGAGAAGCCATATGACTAGGATTCCAAGTTAAGTTTTGGTCAATATCTCCTATAACATTGGTCCAAAATAGTCATTGTTTGTAAAGGTTTCATTCTCTTAAACGAAATACAAAAGACAACTTTCCTCTGAATAATAAATTTGATGTTGTTCTAGAGCAGTGTTTCCCAACCTTTTTCAACTTGCGGCACACTACGGGTATAACTTGAATTCTCGCGGCACACTCATAGATATGATTATTATTATTATTAGTGGTAAATATAATATACGTTATTATTTTTTTCTGTGATTACTGACCTGCTTCTCACAGAGAAGAAAGCTTGATCACTAGTTTTCCCCATCGTAAATCATTATACTTATTTTTCATTGTAATTAAAAAATAGAAAACAATTCCAATGAAATATAGGACTCAGGCTTTTAAAAATGCACTATCTTTTTGAAGACTGTGTCCAACCTTTCACTAAGTAAGATCACTAAATAACAAACGAACAAACAAATCTCTTGTACTTTTAAAACAGATGGAGGTAATTTTTATGAGTGTTTCCTTTGCCGAAAGTGTAGAATGAGATTTTAAAATTTCAACTTATGAAATAACCTGTAACAATAAAGAAGCAATAATGGTCATAACAGTGACAGTAAATACGTTTTTCTGAACATTAAAAATGTACAGACAAGTAAGAGTGCGAAACTTATAATTTATTAACATGGTTAATATATGTCACAATTTTTAAATATTAATAAAAATCTGTTTTCGAAATACAATCTATGTAGTAGTAATGTATGCATATACAATAATATATTACAATTACAGTATTTTTCCATTGTAGAGGGTCATAGTAATGTGAAATACAAATACACATTTTTCCTGTCTTGTAATTTGGTTGCTACATAACTAATAATTTTGTTTTCATTTCCTCGCGGCACACCGGCTGTGAAACGCTGTTCTAGAGTTTACATGTTCATAGACTGAAATTAAAATGCCCGTTCAGTGTTCGTTAATTAATGTAATAAACTTCACAATAAACTTTCAAAGATGATAAGGAATTGAATTTACAGAACTATTCATAACAGCGGTACATTAAAGCACAAACTGTGTTTCAAATAATGTGAGCTAGGAAAACAATTTCTTATGATGGTAAATGCAAGAGGTTCTCGTCACACTGTTTGCTTTCTCTTCCCGATAAACTTCTTAACATCTAGAAAAAAATACCCTTATTAGAGATCAAAAATATGATTGATTAAATAAATTAATTACTTTTTGTTAAAGTAAAGCTACTTCTGCCTAATTTCAAACCGCTAAAATACCTTATTTTAAGGAGAAGACAAAATTAATTCAGATTGCTTTTTTCGGCTGACAAGAATGATAGTAGATTGAAATAAATAGTAATGTGAGAAACACGACATAGGTTCTTTCCAAGATTTACCACACTACGCAGCCCTGGGATATTAAAAAAATAGAAGAGAGCTTTGCACAAGCTCTGACACCCTGCAATGTTTTCAAAGCGCTTTGTTTCAAAGATATTTTATTTTACTACAGAAACATGTCAATTTTTTACCCCTTTCTTTCTAAACGAAATCAATCAACAGGATAGTATATGTTGTACGGGATGGATGGAACTCATCCGACCTTGACCAACGTTGACATGGAGGTACCAACCTTTACGTTAATGAACATGTAAGTGAATTCTTAAGTCTCAAGTGTTCCAGAGTGAGGACAAAGTGAAACCACATTATTACAGTGGTTCTAATAGTCACCATCAAAGTTATCTAATCATCATCGAAGGAATTCAGCTGCAAACCACACAATACAATGAGAGCTTCAATACTCAAGGAAAACCTTTTTCAAGAAATAAATTGTATGAACTTAGTATCCCTTAATAGCAATGTGTACCGTAAAGATGTAATCAAAACACAATTATTACATTTCCAGAAAATGGCAACAAATCAATATACATACAAAAATGAAAGTGTCTATGTTTGTGAGTTCATACCTCCTGAACCACCCAACCGATCTCGATCAAATTTTCAACATAAATGAGCTTTGGGCCTGGAATGTTCCGTGTCATTTCACTTTTACAGTGCAACATGGAAAGGGGGAGTGGGAGATATAGCGAAAACAAATAAAGCTTAATAACTTTTGAACCACACGACCGATATCGATCAAATTTACCACATAGATTGCGCTCAAGCCTGGGGTGGATTTTATCATTTCACTTTGATGTTGCAACTTAGAGAAGAGGGAGAGAAAGATATTTTAAAATGATCGAAAATGAAACTGACTACGTTTGTGACTTAATATAAACGTAACCAAGAAAGTTGTGTCGCCTTTTGTTGATGTCTGTGTTCAATTGGCCTTCACACCGTGAGTTGAATGCGAATGGAGAAAAGGCGAAAGTCAGTTATTGGTGTGGGTATATCGAACATATTACTTAGTTGTGACAGTTCAGTTACACTGTAAACTTGCGTAAGGACAGAGTGAACATGGGACCTCCAGAGAGCGTCATAAAGGTGTGTATGCTCTACGAGTTCAAACTGGGGTCAAACGCCGCTGCGGTGGGGCAGAAGATATGCCAGAACTTTGGTGAGGGTGTTGTTACTACGCGGACAGTGCAGCGGTGGTTTAACAATTTTAAGGAAGGTGACGAAACACTCGAGGACGCACCACGTGCCGGAAGACTAACACATGCACAAAATGAAGATCCTCAGGTAGCAATTAAGGTGAACAGAGGCCCGACATGTGAGGAACTGGGACAACAATTCAGTGTGATTTTAGAAACCATTCGGCAGCACCTTCATCAACTTGAGAAGCATTACAAGTTGTGTCATTGGGTCCTACATGATTTGACTCCGGGACAGAAGGCAACACGAGCAGACACCTGTATTTCTTTGCTGCCTCATGTGATTAAAGAGCCATTTCTGAATAGGGTTTGACATATGATGAGAAGTAGGTCCTGTGCGAAACTCCAAGGTGTCGTCATCATTGGTTAGCATCCCAAGAACCGGTTTCAAAACAGCCGAAACCAGTACTGCACCAGAAGAAGATCCTCGTGTGTATTTGGAGGACTGCTCGCGTCATCGTGCATCAGAAACTGCTAACAGCTTGTCAGAGCAATAATGAAACTGTGTACTACCATCAGTTGAACCGTATTAGAAAAAAAGTCAAAACTCTGGAGCCAGCAATTCTGAATCGCAAACGGGTCCTCCTGTTACAGGACAACGCTAGGTCCCACGTGGCTAGGATAACAGGGAAAATCATTTTGTGCCTTGGATGGGAAACACTATTGCATCCGCCATACTACCTGGACATTACACCGTCCTATTATCACCTGTTCCATTCCTTGGATATTCATCTTAAAGGATGCAAGTTCAAATCCCTAGTAGAGATTCGCTTCACGGCCCACCAAGTTCTACCGTGATGGAATTCATGGCCTTCCAGAACGTTGGCACAAGATCGCTGATGCTGACGGGGACTATTTCCGTTCTTCCAGGTACGTCTTAGGTGGCATACCGATGTCCGAATATAGTGGATGAAAAAGCGACAGAACCTTCTTGGTTACTCTTATAACTCTTGAAATACACGACCGATCTCTA
Source organism: Thermobia domestica (assembly GCF_964235325.1). Taxonomy (NCBI): domain Eukaryota; kingdom Metazoa; phylum Arthropoda; class Insecta; order Zygentoma; family Lepismatidae; genus Thermobia; species Thermobia domestica. The sequence continues at coordinate 148,682,349 of NC_137459.1, read as the reverse complement.
TCAAATTTTCAATGTAAATGAGGTTATGGCCTGGGATGTTCACCTTTGACGGTGCAACTTAGATGGGGAGGAAGTAGGAAGATATTTAAAAATGATCGAAAATGACCAACATTATTGTAGAGTCCATAGTTTTTTGGGTCGTTGAGATGAACAGTGACACTTCCGATGTCATTTAAACCCAAAGTCACTCCCATAACTTGGGTATATATATATATATATATATATATATATATATATATATATATATATATATATATATAGAGAGAGAGAGAGAGAGAGAGAGAGAGAGAGGTAGATGTATAAATGATCGTAAATGACCGATATTAGTATCATATGCACAGTTTTCATGGTCACTGAGACGAACAGTGACAATTTCGATGCCCTTGAATCCAAATTCAGCTCCTTATATCAAAATGTACCGAGAGAACATATATTCTGCTGATGTGTTATATTTAAATACATTTCGTATTTTCTCGTACGTATTCAAAAGCTGTGCAATTATGGCTTGATTAAACATATGCAATACTTGCATACATGAATTAATGCTGCTTGTTCGTTGGGCGTTCAAATTTTTCTACGATTGTCAGCTCAAATCCCATACCCAACTGTAACTTTCTTCTTTCTTTCCTTCTTACTTTTGTAAAAAAATTAGATTCTGTCAATTCGTTAAACAATAATGTTTTGTTCTAATAATGTTTCTTATTGTTATTCTCTTCAATTTCTTTTTAATATTTCCAAACAATTCAAAATTATGTCTTCAAAGAATGTTACAATGATCAAGAATTTTATAAAAAGCGTGGGTCTTCCAGGGTTCATCCATTTTCTCCCTTTTTGCATTCCATCATTATCATGCATCTCATTATCGCCGTCTCCCTTAGCCTCACAGTATAATCGTGGAACATTAAAACCTAAAGAAAACATAAAATTTATAATTAGATAACTATAATATTTTTCTCATTATATGAACATGATCTCTAAAGTTGCCTACCTCATGACAACATATGACTTGGCTCTTGCAGGGATAATATACTTGCAAACTATGATATGCTTAAGTATCGAATGTCTCCGTCCGTCTCTAGACACCTGCTAGAACGAAAATATTAAGATATCGAGAAACGATATTTTTATAACTGATTCAGCGCTTTAAGGATAGGTTCCACCTATTCCATCAACCTCTATTCAAACCAAAACTGCTAGAAATAAAGAGTTTCAGTTACATTGTTGATCGTCAAAGAACAAAAACGGTAATAGAAGAGACAAGCGGGGTTTCGATTTAATATTTCAACTAAAGGGGTTATCTCATCATTATTATTCTACTAAAAACGGAAGTGGTAAAGATTTACTAGTACTTCCGGTTTAGATAGTGCTAACCATAGAGCCAGAACGTGCGTAACTAAAGGCTTGGGGACCTCCCCGCAAACAGCGTTGAGTGGGAACCCTTTACTACGTCCCACTTCAAGATTTGAGGGCCCTCTGATGGTTTGCTTCCTCCCGCAATACGGGGTCTGCGGGGCCCTTTATTTACGCCCCTGCATAGAGCAAAAGTGCAAAGAGACATAGGGAGTCGGTCTTTGAATCAATGAAACATCCCAACAAAACAACAACTTTATTTCAACTTTTATACCTATATGCCAACTGGAAGATTCGGAAATCTACTTCACAAAACTGATCACAATATCAGAATATATATATCTTAGAACCAATTTAAGATAGACAGATCAAATTCTTTATATGAGAAAATTGATACTAGTCACATCAGCTTCGAAAATTTTGATTTTGAGAAGAAAAATCAAACTCCGCATTATTTCAAATTCCCATTATCTATTTACAAAACAGCCAAATTCACAAACGATTCATGTGGTTCGAATTCCAGGTTAATCAGTAGGTCTCGTCTCGCTGCTGAAAAGACGTTAAACCCAAACCAACTCAACCAACTTCACAAAATAGTTAAACCATTTAGAATTAATTTGTGACTTAAACCGGCTTTGATTTTTCTGACTTAACTTTGATTTATAAGCGTATAATAAGGGGAGGGAGAGTGCTCAAATATACAGGTATGAGCAAAACTATTGTTGCTGCATCTCTCCAAGCTAACGTTGTTTAAAATATCTACATTTTCTTTATATGTTCGAAAGTTTGGAAGGTTTTCACAGCAGGATAGGTTAATGACAAACAAATTTGTAATATTTATATTCAATATTATTTTAAAATAAAGAAATTAGATGCAAAAAACTTTAATTTGGCCAATATTACGAAATTTGTCAACTTTATTGAAAAGGGTATTTTTCTAGCCTAAGGAAGAATTCTGTAATTCAACGTAGGACGGAGATCTCTACGCCACTGACAGTGTGAACAATGTGAATTCATATCCACAAATAAACTATTTAATCAAATATTTCTAATATTTCCTATATTTCAGACACCATATAAATAAAGCAAACAATTGAAATTATCTATCAAAAGGGACGAATTTGGAACTCTATAATAATGAAAATCATGTCTTCTAGTAGAACAGGTGGATCGCGTGTAAGAAATCGATAGCAAAACTGATTAACGTGAAATTGTAGAGTCAATCAGTAGATGTGATTGAAAGTTTTTTTCGAACCTCGAACTGAGAAACTTCTTTACTAGTGATGAGCAAATGCAAGACCAAGACCAAGACCGGGGTGGTCTTGGTCTTGGTCTTGGTCTTGCACATCGAGTCTTGGTCTTGGTCTTGCACTGGAACCCTTGGTCTTGGTCTTGGTCTTGCACACCCAGTCTTGGTCTTGGTCTTGGTCTTGCATGCAAGAGTCTTGCAAGTCTTGCATTTAAAAAATCTCAAGCTTTTCATAGGTAAATTTTACTATGAATATAAGGGATAATAAACTCTACAATGCACCAGTAGTAACGGAAATACAGTATATGTTTCTAAATGTAATATAATTTAACGTCGTGTAAGTATGATGATAGTGTACAACATAGCTGATGACCTTTATTTTTTTAATGGGTGCCCACGCTTCACTATTTATAAGATATCCCTAAATCACAAGGTTTCGTAATCTGTTTATATATTTTTTAAGAGATCCAACACTCCACTGGTTCCCAAACTAGGGAGGGTACCCCGGAGACGCATGAAAGAAAATCAGACGGCACAGATTATTGAAATACCATGAATTGCAAAATTATTTTTACACTCTAAAGGCATCAGATTATTCTTTTCAACCACTATTAGCTAATCCTTGTATTAAACAAACTTCCAATTAAATATTGAAACTTTGTTTTACTGATTCCAATATGTACTCTATGGGGCAGAAACATTCATATTACGCAAAATCAATGAAAAAGTTGCAGACTTTTGAAACATGGGCATGGAGAAAAAAGGAGAGAATTAGCTGTGTTGAACGAAAACGAATAAGAAGATGTTAGAAATATTAGCAGTAGGAGCAAAAAAGAATTTTAGATATTGTTAAGAGGAGGAAGAGGAACTGGTTAGGATATTGACTGAGGAGGAACTGTATTATGAGGGACATGCTAGAGAGTATTGTGGAAGGAAAGAGAGGGAGAGAGCGAAGCAGACTGGTTGACGAAAGGTATTTAAAAAAAGAAAATTGCTACGTCAAGACGAAGAGACTAGCTGAGGACCACCGAACGTCGAACCTTGTCTGTTGAAGCAAATAACCTGCCAATAATGGCGGAATAACTATAATGATGATGATGATATGTTTAGCAATATTGACCAAAAAAGAGGGAGAGAAAATTAAAATAATAATTATTATAATCAAACCTCTTAATATTTTAGAATAATTTGAGTGAAAACTGAAAACGACTCAATTGTCTATGTCTTTTGTATAAACTCAATTTATATAAATACTGTTGACCTGTATTAGAAATACAAAATAACGGCATTAAACTCCAAGTTATTTGAAGTCTCACTTGTGAATATGGATTACTAGCATCAAGTACCCACTTCGTTGGGTTAAACTATAATAATAATAATAATAATAATAATAATAATAATAATAATAATAATAATAATTCTCTCTCCTCCTCCTCCTCCCCAAGTTGCGGGGCTGAATATGGATTTAAACGGCATCACAAGTGTCACTGTTCGGTCAGAGACCCCCGAAAACTATGTATTCGGCACTAATATTTGGTCATTTTTGATCATTTGATTCCACATCGAGATGTATGTATCTCCCTCTCCCCCAAGTTGCGAGGCTGAATTTGGTTGTAAACGTTATAGGAAGTCTCAGTATCCAACTCAGCGACCTCGAAAACTATGGATTCGACGCTAATATTCGTCATTTTCGATAATTTTATATATCTCCCCTCCCCTCCGCCAAGCTACGGGGCTGAACTTTGATTTAAACAGCACCGAAAGTATCATTGTTTATCTCAGCGATCCCCAAAACTATAGATTCCATTTTAATGCTTTCCTCTCTCCTCTCCCTCTCCCCTAAACTGCACAGTCAAAGTGATATGGCAGAAACCATCTCAGGTCCGATCGTCATGTATGTTGAAAATAAGATCGAGTTCGGTCGGGTGGTTCAAGAGTTATTAAGTTTTATTTATTATATATATCCTCCATCCCTAGGTTCTACCACCAAAGTGAAACATACTCCAAAAATCTTTCCAGGAAAGAACCTCATACATGTTAAAAATTTGATTGAGATCGGTTCAAGAGTTATTGAGTCACAAACTTAGTCACTTTTATTTTTATTCATATTGATTTTTGTACATCTCCCCCTCCCCTACGTTGCTCCGTCAAAGTGAACTGACATATAACATTCCAGGCTTGAACCTCATCTATGTTGAAAATTTGATCGAGATCGGTCGGGTGGTTCAAAGGATTAGGAGTCGCAAACATAGACACTTTCAATTTTATAATATGGATTTATTGTTGTAGTATAATGTTATATCGCTCAATCCTCGATGTGTCGTATACCTAAGAAGGCTAAAAGTTATATTGATAAACAATTATTCAACGTATAAGCATCCGCAGATGAAATCAAACTTGCAGTCACATATACTAAGTTTTTGTCAATGAAAATGTTATTTTGATATTAATTTTGTGAGCAGACATTAAAAATTTCCAGCGGATGCTTGAGTCTCGGAGCCAAGGTCATACCCATGTAGTCGACACCTATGGTGTACGGAATTACCAATGTTCAATACTACATTTCTCTTTAGTTTTGAAAGAAAAACACCACTAATATGTTTTGAAACGAAACGAAATATCTAGTTTAACGTCTCACGATTATGCATCGAGGCTAAGGGAGACGGTAATGATGAGAAATGAATGAAATGATGGAATGAAGAAAGTAGGAGGAAACATCAAAATCCTGAGAAAACCCACGCACACGGTGTTTGCCCACCAAAAAGTTCCCATGGCGCAAGCTAGAATCCAACCAGGGACCCATATAACCACACATGACTGCTCTACCACCGAGCCGGTACTTGTGCAAGACTCTTGCGCAAGAGTCTTGGTCTTGGTCTTGGTCTTGCAGGTATGGTCTTGGTCTTGGTCTTGGTCTTGCAGCCTTGGTCTTGGTCTTGGTCTTGCATCGGGATTCCTGGTCTTGGTCTTGGTCTTGGTCTTGGTCTTGCATGCAAGACTCTTGCAAAAACTGCAAGACCAAGACTCTTGCGCTCATCACTATTCTTTACTATTATAACTTCTTCTTGTTTTTGTATGTGAGAAACAATTAAACTTCTATGTTTAAGACTCGTCACGATGTCAAAATATGAAAGAATGTCATCTTGTAACTTTATTACTACTCTTCAATTTTTGTTTGCAAGGTTTCGTAAGTGTTGCCTGTGTGCTAATTGTGCATAAAGAAAGTTTTCCAGTAAATTCTATTTCTTAAAAGCACCAATGTAGGGAATTTATTAATCAATTTTCACATTACGTATCGTCTCGAAAATTATATGCATGTCTCATCTCGTGACAGCACTACTTAATTAAATGCATTGTAGAACTTTTCCCTCTATCTACTTGTTTTATATACTTTCCTAGTAAATGTTTAATTTTCTCTGTAAGCATTTATTGAAGTAAAAGTTCTCTAACGCATTTAATTAAGTAGTGATATTTCGAGTCTAGATAGTTATATAATTTTCTAGACTAGACGGCATTTGCACGAGACCAGACGAAATGGCCTACAATCTCGTTTTGCGGTCACACTGTTAAGTTAGGTAACTTTCTCCTAGGCAATCTTTAAATGTCAGTAACCGTCGAAAACGTTTAATTAAACGAACAAGTAGTAAATTCCTGACATATTATATTTCCAACACTTTCAATTTATTATTCACTAACAATTTTTAAAATGTTGCTGCTAAGGTAGAGACGAGAGTATTTTTTTATTCCATAAGGCCAGCAGGGAAAGGTATGAAATTTAGTATATAGTTGATATGAAGAAATTAGCAAATACATTTTTAATCTACAAAATGAAGATCTTAACAGTGTGAAGATTTTTTTTAAGAAAAAATAACATTAATTGTCCACATTTGCTTGCGTCGAATGTATTACAGACGTTACCAGTAAGCAATCAAAGTGTTCAAACTGTTAAAAGATTCGTTTGGTTCAAGACTATCATCTTGCAACAACCGTGTGTTGAGTTTTACCTACGAATTGTGTCACTTCCGATACTAAAGATGACTTTGCGTTTGTCAATTAACATTTCGGAAGGCGCAGAAAATTGCTGTATGAAATACAGAAAACGGAAATTTTACTTTAACGGGACTCGAACCTCCGTCCGTGAGACTACAAGCATTATGCCTTAAACACCTACGCTGTTTTACTCATCTACTAATAATTCACATAAACCGTGAAGTATTGGACAGTTCTTTTATCTTGTGGAAAATCATTAATAATACGAGTAATTTTCGTTGCTGTTAATACTTTGATTGAATGGGAAATGTATTCATACGCAATGAAATTTCCTAACGAGTAAATAACGCTTTCATGTTTTAACTGTCATTTCTTTCTTTTCTATATTTATGTCCGTTCTTTTTCCAAATACATTTAATTTTTGTTCTTTGAATTTACCACATGACTTAAGAACATCGAATGTTCATCATTACAACAGCAGAACTTCTAGTGAAATGTATTCTACTTAAAATATATTCATTTGAAATGATTATGCATCAACCCGTCATGATATATAGTATATTCTTACGTTACCCCTTTGTCAATTTCTGCGAAGAGGAAAGCGAAAAATCTTTTTCCCTACGAATCCCAAAGTAATATTTCACACATCATGACTCAACTAATACTACTTCACTATTGCAAGGAGATACTAATACATGGAAATAGAAGTAATATATTCCTGTCTGTATCTTCCATACGACTAACGTTTGGGAAACCAAACAAATACGGTGAAACTGCTCGAAGCAATACAAACACGACTGAAACAGAATTATCACTCGATTGACCTTGAGAGTAGATATACATCTCTCAAGGGCACATATAAACGTGAGTGCACCAAACGTTTTTGTGGTGTTCTATTCAGTGTTACTAATAGCCAATATATACAGGACTGATATTTTTCATGTATACATAATATTTTTGCTTTTACTTTATTAAGTTGCGCGCCAGAGGCGTTTTGATATAGGGTTAGTAGGTCCTGTATACATTCCACATCTGTTTCATTGCGCAATAGTATCATCTATCTATGATTTCACTGCTAGACTGTTATTATACACAGAAATACCAGGGAGTAGGAAGTGTGCTTCATATAAAAGTGATACTAATGATAAACTGCATACAATACTAAACATTGTGTCCCCTTGTAGAATATCATTATAAACTGAGATGGGAGCATCTAAACCAACAATTAGCTTCAACGTTGTAATTCGTTTCGAATATACCCCTTTGATAAGAGAAATGAAACATCACCAATTCCGTAATTAGTTAAAACTTGGAAGAGATAATTGTGATTATTTCTGTTGAAGGGCTTGGAATAATTTGTGGATAAAATTGTTACAGATTCATGAAAAGAAATATTCTGAGATATGATAAGAAATGAAATCTTTGAGTTTTACGTCCCACGAATATGCCGGCTAGGCTAAAGGACACGGTGATGATGAGAAATGAATGACATTATGGAATAAAAAAGTTGGAGGGAACGGGAGAACTCCGAGGAAACTCACACGCACGGTGTTTGTCCAACAAAAATTCATTTGGCGCGAGGTGGGATACATCCAGGGACCCCTTGAAGAAGAGTTGAACGTTCCACCACTGAGCCACCGCTGCACCGAGATTTGACAAGGTGTTATAAACAGGGTTGTTGCGTCCATGATCATATTCGTAAGGATTTAACAGCTTTTCAAGATATGTTTTCACTCTGATCATGAGACAACTAGTTAATAGTTAGGGATGCGCAGGAGACAAGATTTGTGTCTATCTCGTATCGAAAATGTGCTGTAAAAGTAATGTCTCGACTCGTAAAATGTATATTTCTCTATTGGAAGAGTCGTGTCGACTCCTCGAATTTTGTCAGAAAAATCCTGTCTCGACTCCTCTCGTGCGCATCACTATTAATAGTTAGAAGTGTGTACACAAGAGACTTATAGGCCGAAAACTGGTAACAATAGCTGCTGATGAATATTTGAGGACTAAAACAGTAATGCCCGTTGTGAGAGACTGTCCTAAAACAATATGTCTGCGGTATTCATTAAAAAAGGTAGCGAGGAGGGAAGCTAAAATAACAATAAATGTAACACAAGATTCTAACAGTAAAGAATTAATGCCTGTGGATTTTTCAAGCTTGCATAATCATATGGACAGTTTAATATCGTCTCTTGTGAACGAACATGAAAGACACTCTCGATCATGATCCGCTAAAACAGGTGTTATATACTCTAGAATAAAAAAAAAATCAGTACAATAAGAAGTAGGTAGAGCATATAATTATTTATGAGTAAACAAAACTGTCATGACTTTTATACCTTAGGCATCTTTACCCTTAGTATTATAGGTTATTTTTTGCCAAATGTCGTTACCGATTTCTTACACACTACATGTCTGTTCCACTAGAAGACATGATTTTGATTATTATCGTGTTCCAGTTCGCCCCTTTTGATAGATGATTTTCACTGTGTGCTTTATTTATATTTATTCTGAAGATATAATAAATGTTAGAAATATTTGATTAAATGTTTTATTCAGAGGTGCCCACAAGAGGGGGGCTATGACGCAAACTGCGTCATTGAAATATTTGCGGGGTTAAAAATCTATATAAATATTTTTGAGGGGGTGTAAAAATTAAGCGAAAATATTTTTTTTTCATGGAAGAACACCTATGGATAGACAATTGCGGGGGGGTTCGTCATGGACAAAAGGGGAGGGCACCACTGTTTTATTCCTGTGATGATGAGGTAATCAACTTTAGAGTTCATGTTCATATAATGAGAAAAATATTATAGTTATCTAATTATATCTTTTACGTTTTCTTTAGGTTTAATGTCCCATGATTAACCTGTGATTCTAAGGGAGACGGTGATAATGAGATGCATGATAATGATGGAATCCAAAAAGGGAGAAAATGGATGAACCCTGGAAGACCCACGCTTTTTATAATATTCTTAATAATTGTAACATTCTTTAAAGATATAATTTTGAATTATTTGGAAATATTGAAAAACTTTGAATGAAGAGAATAATAGTAGGAAACATTATTAGAACAAAACATTATTGTTTAACGAATTGAAGGAATCTAGCTTTTCTAAAAAGAGAAAAAGAAAGGAAGAAGTTACTGTCGAGCATGGGATTTGAACTGGGGATCGTGGGAAGAGTTGAACCTCCGACGAACACGCCTTAACCAACTGCTACACGAAACCAACTTAACAAATGTTCAGTTGTTAGAAATATATAAGAAACCATTGAGACAAAATGCCTCATCGTTTTGCATAATTCGTGTCTTATTTCTATTTAATCATTTGTTTACGTGTAAAATCTTTTATATCTATGATTGTTAGAGCTGTGCTATATAGTAACTACTTATATAGTAACTCGCATTATGAACGATTTACATTATATTTCTAATAGAGCATAAAATATCTCTTCCTTTGCAAATTTCGCTGCACGTATACCACGTTTTCGAATATGGAACTTAGAATGTGGCCATCAAAGTTTCGGAGATTGCTTTTTAATTATAACTTGCTTATTTCTTATTTTTTTATTGAATTTTTTTTTGGAAGTATGTGTTTCCTTATTCTGCATATTTCCAAGAAAACATGTGACAATTTTGATCATAAGAAAGACAGTTATTGTCATTTATGTAATTTCTAAAGTCATGGACAGAAATTCTGGGCAGAAGTTTACTTCTGACGTAGTGTTATTAGCACTTTTGATATTTCGTGATCAAAAGTTTGGAGAGCTCGGTGACTCACCCAACCGTTTTTTCTAGGAGTGTACGAAACACGTATTCCCTCATTTTACCCCTACAATATCTCTGCACACATTCATTGACTTCGTTCCACTTCGTCTTGCCTTTCAAACGTCATTTTCAATTCTGAAAACCGTGGCCATTGAAGAAAGCAGTGCCGTTCAATAGTAATAGACCATGTTTTTTTTTTTTGTAGAAAACTATAAGACTGAAATCGTAAAGATACAAAACGACTGCAATGAGGAGAGTGCACACTTGTTTCACAGCAACTACTATCAATGTCTATGTTCTCATACACTTTCGGGTCCTGTAATACAGCACCTCAACATTCAATGCAAATGAGACCAGCTTCAGTAATAGTAAATTTTATCTTTTGGTGCACGTATCAATGGATGATCGTCACCGGGTAAGAAGATTAGAATTCGCCCAGCAACACGTAGGAAACCACCAGGATTACTGGAATAATTTTGTTTGGAGTGAGGAGAAAGTATTCTGCAAGGACGAAAAATGGTTTGCCTTTCGTCATGCGACCAGGCAACACAAGATTATCCCCTGGACATGTTTTTCAACAACATAGACAAGGAAGAATATCCGTGTCTGTTTGGGTTTGGATGAATGCATATGGAGTTGGAGAATTGATCGTGGCAACTCTAAGGATGAATGCCGAGAAATACATATCAATCATGGACATAGGCGCAAATCTGTCTTCAACATTGGGGGGGACGGATAAGACGTTCCCATATATATATATATATATATATATATATATATATATAAAGCGATGTTCAAAATATTTATGAAGTTGAAAAACAATGCTGTGAAGGATCAGGGGAGAAGAATTGTCTTCAGTGACGTATTTAGGAGGCTATCGGGCTCATTCTCCCCTCGAAATAATTTGTTAGTTTTACGCATTCCACGTACAACAATAATCCTTCTTATCATTTCTAAGAATGTCATTGACTTTCCATTTTCTTATGCTTTTTGTTCAGAAATAATACTGTATTTGTCAAATTTGATTCAATGTAAGAACTGCGTCCTTAATTGTTCTTTCTGTCATCCTTTCTATTTTTCTGTTTCTTTTTCTTGACGTTACTACTTTCATTTCGCCTATCATTCTTTATTGACCGTTGTCAGTTGTGATTGAAGTTGGCCGTCATCAGTAACACCAAAACTAAGAGGAGTTGATAAGCGAAACTAGTGTTCCACACCAACATGCGCGGATATCAACATGACAGGACTTTAGTTATTATAACAAAGGAACAATTATATCGCTTAGTTATTTTTAAAAGAAGGAAATGTTTGAATTAAAGAAAATCAAAACGGGGGAATAATTAGCCCGGGAAATTAGGACGACCAAGGGGATGCTTTCTTTTTCTTGTATGAATAGAATAAAGGGTTAGATTCACTTCTAAATTTTTGTATCATATCATATAGAATTTATCGATAATTCTTGTCATTATAACTTCATTTTATGCATAAATTAAAATATATTTAATTCTCAAACTCAGGTGGGCAATTGCCCACTTCCTTCCTTGTGTTGGGCATAGCCCTCAAAAGAAAATCCTAAATACGCCATTGGTTGTCTTCAACATTGGAAGGTGGGCAGATTTGAGGCTTATTCTAGATAAGGGAGATGAAACTCATATTACGGTAGATGAATCTGATCAACTGTTGTAGAGTATATCATATATTAGGTGATGTAGATGAAGTAGTAGTACATATCAGTATTACAAATCACTGCCGTGAAAACATTCTGAAATCTGAATACATGCATATTTATAATTGGTATGTTTCTAATTAGGCATCCACAAAGATCCACGTTAAAATTGTTTTATAGTAATATAATAATATAAATGACGACTTCCCCGAAACTATGAAGAAAGAATATCAATTATGTATGACGCAGCAATACTCTTTGAGCAAAATGATTATAATCTCAATAACATTACAGGAATCGTTTCAGAAATCTGATGCATGTCATACTCTTTACTTAACAGATTTAACCTTAAGATTATAGAGAAAAATATTCCAGCAATTGAATTCTTTTCTTTGCTTATGAAACATCCTCTCTCAAAAGAAAAATTGGGACACGCGGAAATACGTAGGAACAAACCATGGTTCGAACTAGCAGAGAAGAGAAAACAGGCAAAATTACGTTGGCTACAAAATCCGAATGAAATAACTACACAAAATTTCGTAGACATCAGGCGAGGAACTTCCAAAACTTTTAGAACAAAGAAACGCGATATTTTGAAAGCTAAAATTTAGGAACTTGAAGATAATAGTAAAAATAAAAACATTCGGGACATGTATAAAGGGATCAACGAATTTAAGAAAGACTATCAACCTCGTTCTTATATATGAAAGAAAGCAGATGGAACAGTTCTCACTGATACAGATAGCATTTTAAATAGATGGAAAGGTTTCTTTGACGATTTGCTGAACATGCAGCCAAAAACTAATGGAGAAAGGAAGATACACACCTCAGAACCATATATTCCAGAACCCAATCGAATAGAAGTAAAAATCGCTATAAAGAAATTAAAGAAACCCAAATCTCGGGTGTAAACGAAATTCCGGCTGAGCTAATTTTAGCTGGAGGCAAAAAATTGTGGAACAAGATACACAAACTCATTCACCTTATCTACAACAAGGAAGAATTGCCACAAGAGTGGGAAGAATCAATCATTGTTCCAATCCACAAGAAAGGCGACAAAACTGACTGTAATAATTATCGAGGCATCTCTCTTCTGTTAACATCCTATAAAATCCTTTCAAACATTCTATTAGCAAGATTGACCCCATACGCAGATGACATTTTTGGAGATTATCAGTGTGGATTTAGACGAAATCGATCAACTATCGACCAAATATTTACCATTCGCCAAATTCTCGAAAACAAGCGGGAATACAGTAGTCCGGTATATCAACTATTTATTCTTTTTAGAAAGGCTTATAACTCGGTTAGGAGAGAAACATTGTACAACGTTCTTACAGAATTTGGAATACCGAAAAAGCTAATTAGATCAATTAAGGCATGTTTAAATGAATCCCAAAGTAAAATCCGCGTAGGAAAATTTTTGGCCACGAGCTTTGACGTTAAGAATGGCCTGAAACAAGAAGATGCGTTGTCGCCATTATTATTCAACTTTGTCCTGGAATACGCTATAAGGAAAATCAAAGATAGCAACCAGGGCTTAGAGCTGAACGGTGTTCACCAGGTTATGCGTACGCTGATTATGTAAATTTAGTAGGGGATGATAGGAGAAAAATAGAAAGAAATGCAGAGGTCTTATTAGACGCGCTTGCATGGACATGGGTTTAGAAGTAAATGCAGAGAAAACTAAATACATGGAAGTGCGTCGGGACCGTAATACGGCAAATTATGTATGTGTTAAAATATTAAATAATACTTTTGATAAAGTGGATACTTTCAAATATCTAGGATCAATATTAACAGACGAAAATCATATTCACGAAGAAATTAAATGTCAACTAAAAACAGGGAATTCGTGTTATTATTCAGTTCAAAACCTCTTCTCGTCGCGAATTCTGTCGAGGAATTTGAAGCTTAAAGTGTATAAAACGATAATCATACTTGTTGTTCTGTATGGTTTCGAAACATGGTCGCTTACTGAGTGCAGAGCATAGACTGAAAGTATTTGAGAACAAGATCCCGAGAGAAATATTCGGACCAAGAGGAACGGGAATGGGGAATGATGGGAACTTCATAACGACGAACTACGTAAATTATACGGCTTACCAAACATTGCTAAGATCATCAACTCTAGGAAGCTTAGGTGGGCAGGACATGTAGCCAGGATGGAAGAAAGTAGGAACGCTTTCAAAGTGTTAGCGATAAGACCAATCGGAAAACGACTAACCTAGGCGCAGATAGGAAGACAATATTAAGATGGATCTCGCAGAGATAGGAATACAAAGTAGAAACTGGATCCAGTTGGCTAAGAATAGAAGTCAGTGGAGAGCTTTTGTGAACGCGGCATTGAACCTCCGGGTTCCATAGGCTATAGAGTTAGTTAGCTTACGAAGTATGAGTAGATGTCTAGGCTGATACTACAAATAGATTAAATGCGCATTTACTGAAAAGATGGGTTCTACTGACATTGGATAGTCTATATACTCTTCGTGTGCTAGGGCCTAGGGGAGAAAAGGAGATAATATTTCATATCAGGTTACGTCACGCACAGTCGCACTCGTTCATTTTCATTAAAAATGGAAAAACCAAGAGAAACAAATTTCATCTCACTTTCCTTTGTGGCAGTCGGACACAAATCATCACACTTATCTGCAAAAAGCAGTTTTCAAATCGGATTATTGGGAGAGCCTCCAGTTTCAATGTTGGGGGGGGACATGTCTCCCCATTTCCCCGAAATTTGTGCCCGTACCTACAGCTGAGACAACTTTCCAGCATGAGGAGAGGGGCATATCCTCCTGTGACATTTATTGCAATTTGTGCCCAAATAGCGGAAGTGGAATTAATACATATTGATGAGACTACTAAACTCACTACAGCACGAAGTTCAGTTTGAAATACTACAGAATACGATTCTTTTTTTAAAAAAATGGAAAAGCCAAGAGAAATCAATTTCATCTTACATTCCTTTGGGGCAGTCGGACACAAATCATGACACTTATCCGAAAAAGCACTTTTTAAATCAGATTATTGGGGGGGACAGTCCCCCCCCCAGGTCCAAGATTGGGGGGTACATGTCCCCCTCGTCCCCCCCGGGATTTGCGCCAATGATCATGGACATACTATTACTTCATAGTGTTAGGACAATATATTCCCGAGAATTAGTCCCCACATTTCGTGATCATGACAACTTCAGTGTGCATACTGCGCTTCACACTAGCAATTGGTTATTACAACATCCAGAAATCGAAGTTTTTCAGTGGCCATTAAAATCACCTGATCTCAACTCCATTGAAAACCTTTGGGCCATAATGATTAGAGATGGGGATCCAGGTCAAAGACAAAAAAGACAGCATTGGTAGAACATGTGTTTGACGTTTTGGAATCGTTGCGACGTCGCACCGAAATTTGCAGCAGGTTAGTTGGCAGCATGCATCAACGACTCCAAGACGTTTTGGACAACGATGGGTGACAGACACATTACTAAGTAGGGTACGTGTGAAACGTATTTGTTAGTCTTTTCATATGTAGAAAGCAGGGTTCAAAAAAACATGATTTAAAAAAAGAAAGTATTTTATGTTTAAAACACTTTTTTTGTTTAAAACGTTTTTAACGTTTAAAACAAAAAAGTACTTTGTTTTAAACAAAAAGAAACATGTTTAAAATGTTTATTTTGTTTAAAACAATAATCTAATTAGGCATATATATTACATTTTTACACTATTAGGTATTGATTGTCATCTATATTCAACCGCTAGATCAAATTTCGGGAACTTCCCTAATTTCCATCCGCCCAAATGTTCAATTCCGGAGAAAGAAATCGGGAAATTCCCGATCTCCGTTCACAGAATATGTAATTTAGTTTCTTTGTGTTACGTTCTATCAGGACTTTAAACCTCAATGGCTTAGTCTTAAACCTCAAATTAAGGCTGGAAGATGGTTTTGGTACCAATTTATTCCTGAAAGATGCAGTTTTGCTGATGTGCATTTTATGTATGTGGAAGGAGGGTAAATATCGTGTTGTTTTTCAACATTTTTTGGGGGGCCATTCCTCCTCTTTGGGGATAGATTCATAAAAATTGTTACGTGAAGCAATGAAGTAGGCCACTACATGGTAATATTGTGTATTTGGACATCTTGCTTATATGGGGGTAGCAGGAAGGGGGCAAAGTCAGCCATTTTTTGGAGTTTTTTTTACGTAAATTACATTTACTTTTACAACAAACACCAATAGCTCAGTCCTTAATTAAGCTAGAAAGATGATTTGGTACCAAAGTATTTTTGAGGGACGAAGCTTTCCGTCAGTTGCATTTTATGTATATAGGGAGTTAGTATGTACGGCCGAGACAGGGAGGATAAAGTTATTTTTTTTTTAATTTTTCATCATTTTTTTTCATCAGGTTTTGGCGGGTATTTCTCCCCCTTTGTGGTACGTCCATAAAAATTGGTATGTGAAGCAATGAAGTAGTCCCCTACATGATAGTAACCTGTATGTGTATTTGTTGTTTATAGAGGAAGAGGGGGTCAAATTTGGTTAATTTACATGTATTTTCGGGACGGTCCCGTACAACACAAGATATATTTCACTGAAGTGGTCTAGAAGCATAATTCTTGTTCGTATACATATTGTGTGTAGCAAAAATTATTTGCATATGGACATTGTACTATAGTGGGGGAGGGGAGAGAATGTCTAATTCAATGAATGTTTTTCTGCGCATATATATTTTTTTAATATTTCCTACATAAAACGAATTCATTACGCAATGGCAGCAATGGCTACCATTTCTTATGTTATTGTCACAAGTATGTGGCCTACACATTAGCATCATTTTGTCAGCGTAGGGAGACTGCAAGGGTTGCCAGGGCCCCGCAAAGTCAATATTTTCATATTTTTTAATGATTTTGTTATGTCTGTTCTTTTTCTACGAATACGGCGGGAATTTCACTAATGTTACCTCGTTGGAATTTCTGGTCTATAAGCTTTCCAATGGTGTACAACGCATGACTCTGTAATAATTAGGAGGGGTCACCAGAACCCCGAACGTGAGAGTCTCCCATTTTGTTAAAATCCCTGGCGGGTCACTAGAGTTAATTGTATTGTTATGCCGTAGACACTAATCATTATTAGTTACCCATGTTACAGATAGAGATGTATCTTGAAAACTGTTTAGTTGAAATGTCATTTGCTCCTTGTAGGCTAGTCACTGCTCCTTTCTATGTGATGTATTGTATTTGCCAGAGTATTTCTTATAACTTATGACGTGAGAACTGTTCATTATTATGGAAATGATAGTGATCAAAAAGTACCCAAGTTTTGAATTTGTGAATTTGGATCTTAGAATAGTGTATAGTGTCTTTAACCTCCATTATTCTTGGAAATTAAGAAATGTTCAAATACTTCACTTGAATTTCTGTTGGTTTAGCTATACGCACATTGATGTGCAGAATTTCGTTCAGTAATTGCTGTTATGATAAGAATATAACTCTGCTTGTAATTTACTCCATGCGCAAATCCTTCGGAGGATGGGTTGTTTGTTAGAAAATTAAATTAGCTTTTTCAATCTGATATTTTAGTTGTTTTAAACATGTCCAACCAACATCCAAAAAGAACACGTTTAAAACAATTTGTTTAAAACGTTTAAAACAAACTGAATAGAACAACAGCCCTCGTTTTAAAATGTTTTAAACACTTGTTTTAAACATTTTGTTTTAAACATATCAATCCTGGTAGAAAGTAAAGATTCAATCTCCCGATGTCTGTACACAAATTGAAAACAAAGAAAAATCAACTGAAAACAAGTACGTATTTCGTAGAAATTAGAACATTTCTTCCAATATGCATAGCACGTGATATTTATACAAATGTACAGAAAATATCATAATATTGTAGTTTCTATTTTTAATGTTTTTTTTTCACGTCGCATTTGTTAAATAGAGCAAGTTAGGTTGATCAAATAATAAAGGTGATCGATGGAAATAAGTATATTGATATGGAAATGTTTAATAATAAAAATAACAACTACAACAAATGATTTCCCTGTCATATATTTCTACTGCTCCAATGAACTATTTAACAATGTCTTGAATGGACAATTATTCAATTATTGTATGGTATGGTACTACGGAAATTCACCCCAAGACAGAAAAACTGTTAAGGTATATTATTATTATTATTATTATTATTATTATTATTATTATTATTATTATTATTATTATTATTATTATTATTAATAATAATGTTGTTGTTGTTGTTGTTGTACGCCCGAGACCACTCGACTGGTGCCACCCGCATCCACTAAACCAATCAGTAGTTTTATAGTGAAGCAAAATGAGATGGAACTCAAAGCATTTCACGTCTGCTTACACTTTTCTTTCTGGAATACGTGGAAATGTACAGGATACACGAGTTCATACAGCACTGCAGTCTAATTGCATCATTGTGAATGCATAACATTACTCTTATTTTAAATACAGAAGATTGTTTACTTTACATCCAACAATTTGTGATGTGGTGCTGCAACCTGGTGTTTCATGCTGGAACTGTGTGTCTGTTGGTGAGAGCACTGTTGTGTTTGACCTTGTAGGTGTGTGATTGTTGGTGGTGAGTGTTACCAAGTGGCGACGAAAAGCAACCGGTGTTGGGAGGGTTATGTTACTGCCCTTTTCCATGTTTTAGTGCATACGTATTGTGAAAATATGTCGGGAGAATGAAGTTAACTCTCGGGAAGACTCTTGCGAAAGCTATTGTGGCCCGTTACACACAACAGACCCCCTTGCGAAACATTCACTCATGAAAATGATCAAGAGAAGGGCTGCAAGCAGAGTGACACCCATAGTGTTAAGCGGGATCCGTCGATTGGTGTGCCAAGAGAATTCCCTAACTCAACGTGATATGGGTCAAGAATTTTCTCCTTGCACCGTCAACTGAGAAGAAAACAATTTCCAAGTGACTCCGATTGAAGTGTGTGCGGAAGGCCCATGTATACCACCTTCTACCGCGTTACATTGTCGAAGGGAAGGCGAAGTGCATGAAACTGTATGAACAAGTACATGGCGGGTTCCAAATGGAAGAAAGTTGTCACAATGAATAAATCTTTTGTCCATCTCACTGCTGGTGGTCACACTTGGGCGGTCACATGCTGTGACATGGACAGTAAAGAGCGCATCGGAATCGTTCGTCCGCGCAAGGAAAGTTTTTTTTTCTTTTCTTTGCTGTCGTTACGGGATTCGGATATGAGGATAAATTGATGATGCGTAAGGTGGGAAAAAACATGAAGGTGAATGCCAGATACTTCCAAGACTCCATTCGGACACCTATCTACCGGAGAGTAATCCCACAATTGTACGAAATGGACACGGACCAGGTGATGAGCCATATGAACAAGACTTCGAGCCATACCACTAGAACATTACTACATGTTATCAGAAAATAGCAGAGGACTCAGAAATTCGTGTCATTCAGTTTGGAGACATTTCTATGAAGAGCCAAGATACCAGTCCAATGGATTTTATGCGAATTTGGACTGTTGAAACGACGTCTTCATCATAGCCTTCTGCACACCCTGGATGATTTATGGAATTCTTGTGGGAAGGAGTGGAACAGAATTTCCATGCTTGTACAGGGCCGGAGGTAGTTGCAGTGAAAACGGAGATGTCTTGCAATAGTCCACAATGCTAGGAGTCCAATAGAACATGATGGGCTGTGTTAGCACGGTATATCTAAGGGTGAGTGCCTGTCAAAATGGTCGGATATAAAGCGAACAACCTTCTCTACTATAATCGTTTCATCAAGTGCGTTTGAACAATGTTTCAAACCTGGAGGTAATGACTTGGCCGAATTTCCGAGGCAGATTCGTTGTTTTCTTATTCTCAAACAATAATTATGTCGTCTCTGACAATTGTATGTTGTTCAAACTTTGTGTACCAGATGTATTTTCTTGTGGTTGTTTTGAACTCAGATATGAAGCAGTGATATAATCAGGTACTGGGTAGTAAGAGTGTATGTGTGTGTGTGTGAGAGAGAGATAGAGAGGGAGGGCTTCTACTTTTATGAATCCGAAGTTACTCAAATTGGAACCTAGCCTGAAAAAACCTGAACATGGCTACAAGAGTGCAGTCAATATTTATTTTATTTACTGTACTTACATATTTGCATAATGCGGACATTGACGAATGTTGGAAACCAATTAGTTAAAACAAAATGCACCATCACCCCTTACACGTTCGCAACGCGAATTTACTAAATGACGTGAAAGTACAGTTTGCCTCTGCTCATTTTATGTTATTTTCACTTTATTGGTGAGATTACTGGATGGGAGGCCAGTAATAGCTCACTCAGATATGTTGGTAAGGTGTCTGAAATGCCTGGTAATTGAACTCGGCTTGCACACTATCGTTGTTGAATAGGACACTTCTGAATCCTGCATTGTTATTGCCCTGCATGGAACTGACGGATCTCCACATTACGTTGCAGCTATTTTCAAGAATGATGCCTTTTTTGTTGAGGAAAAATTCAAGCTACACTACTGTGGATTCGAACCCGAGTCCGTCGAGCAGGAGTCATGTGGTTAAACCACTACAGTATACACATGTTGTGTTGAGTTGCGAGAAGCTTCGTTGATATATTGTGTACTTACGAAGCTTTTTCATCATGATTTGTATATCATGATTGATGACAATTCTGTTTCTTTACTACTGTTTCGTTTTTTTTTTTTTTCTCATAGCACAATTCAGAGTGCTTTAACATAACGCGTGTACAGTATGATAAAATAGATAACATAAAATTGCTAACAAGGTGATTGTATTACATGTTATGAATGTAAGTGCCTAATAAACAAAATGATCCCTCGCTGTTTGTTACGTGTAATAGATAATTTTGTGGTTGGAAATAATTGCTTGAAATAATCGAATAAGAACGCTACAAAGTAGTTGTTTCGCAATCGTGTGGCTAGAGTGGCTGCCTCAAGTTTCGAAGGTGCTAGGTTCGATCCTGGGTGTGTTTTTTTCTGTTTTTTCCCTTAATCGTCAGACGCTTCTGACATTGTTCATGTTCGTGAGAAAAAAATATACTATAAAATATACGTGAGTTGAAATTTGGAGGCAACAAATTGTGTGATGTTTGTGGGGAAGTAGTACGCCATTTTTATCAAATTATAACTAATATAAATAAAATATGTAGCGGAGTGTAATAGCGTATTGGGAAACTTCTTGATTTTCACACAGAAGTCCAGCGTTCAAGTTTCTTTCTATTATTTTATCCTTTTTGCAATTGAGTGGTTAAATTTCACTCGGTTTTACTATGATGCACATTTCTGTCACATGAAACTCAATGGAGATATGTATTAGGAAGTATGGTCACTGAAAGTGCGTTTTGAGAAACTTGACGTAACCTAAGTTGGGAGTACACAGAACTTGAATCACATAATATGATAATGTAAAATGAAATCTTGCAGGTTTACGTCACACCATTATGCCAAGTAGGCTAAGCGAGACAGTGATGATGAAAATTATGAAATGGTGGAATCAAAAGAGTGGGAGGAAACGGTAGAACCCTAAGAAAACCCACCACACTGTGTTTGTCTACTACAGAGACCACTTGGCGCGAGATGGGATCGAACTGGGGACCCCACTTACAAGAGGTGATAGCTCTATCATTGTGTCATAGATACTACTTAATGTAAAACAGCTATTATTTACGCACATTCCATAACTACAGTAAATACGTTCAATACTACAGTATGTAAGTAAATCTAATGTATTTTGACACGTATCTGGAAAGAACATTTTTTTTTCAAATCCGGAGTGGGGGCAACTTCGACCCCTAGCCCCCGCTGTGGGAAGCCATGGTCCCACTGGTCCCCCTTTATTTATGCTAATTTCGTAGGCAGCCCTAAGCTATTCAAGAGGTGTTGCTTCATAGATTCTTATTATTGATTATAATATTAATTCAATAACAATTTGGCACTTTGAAGCAGGGTTGATATGTTTAAAACAAAATGTTTAAAACAAGTGTTTAAAACATGTTTAAAACGAGGGCTGTTGTTTTATTCAGTTTGTTTTAAACTTTTTAAACAAATTGTTTTAAACGTGTTTTTTTCGATGCTGTTTCGACATGTTTAAAACAACTAAAATATCAGATTGAAGAAGCTACTTTAATTTTCTAACTAACAACCCATTCTCCGCAGGATTTGTGCATGGAGTAAATTACAAGCAGAGTTATATTCTTATTACAACAGCAATTACTAAACGAAATTCTGCACATGAGTGTGCGTATAACTAAACCAACAGAAATTCAAGTGAAGTATTTGAACAGTTCTTAATTTTCAAGAATAACGGAGGATAAACACAGTATAACTTACACTATTCTAAGATCCAAATTCACAAATTCAAAACTTGGGTATTTTTGATCACTATCATTTCCATAATAATGAACAATTCTCAGATCATAAGCTAGAAGAAATGCTCTGACAAATACAACTCATAGAAAAGAGCAGTGACTAGCCTACAAGGAGCAAATGATATATTTTAACTAAACAGTTTTCAAGATACATCTCTATTTGCAACATGGGTAGCTAATAATGATTAGTGTCTACGCCCGCCACTAGACTCTCGCCACCTTAGGCACCCGCCAGGGATTGTAACAAAATGGTAGATTCTCTTGTTCGGGGTTCTGGTGACCCCCTAATTATCACAGAGTAATGAGTTATACACCATTGGAAAGCTTATAGACCAGAAATTCCAACGAGGTAACATTAGTGAAATTCCCGCCGTATTCGTAGAAAAAGAACAGACATAAAAATCATTATAAATATGAAAATATTGAGTTTGCGGGGCCCTGGCAACCTTTGCAGTCACCCTACGCTGACAAAATGATGCTAATGTGTAGGCCACATACTTGTGGCAATAATATAAGAAATGGTAGCCATTGCTGCCATTGCGTAATGAATTCGTTTTATGTAGGAGTAGGAAATATTAAAAAGAATATATATGCGCAGAAAAACATTCATTGAATTAGACATCCTCTCTCCTCCCCCACTATAGTACCACGTCCATATGCAAATCATTTTTGCTGCATACATTATGCATACGAGCAAGAATTATGTTTCTAGACCACTTCAGTGAAATTTATCTTGTGTTATTTGGGACCGTCCCGAAAATAAATGTAAATTAACCAAATTTGACCCCCTCTTCCTGTATAAACAACAAGTACACATACAGGTTACTATCATGTAGGGGACTACTTCATTGCTTCACATACCAATTTTTATAGGTGAACTACAAAGGGGGGAGGAATACCTGCCAAAACCTGATGAAAAATTTAAAAAAAAAATCATCCTTCTTCTCTCGGCCGTACATAATACCATCTATATACATAAAATGCAACTGACGGAAAGCTTTATCTCTCAAAAATACTTTGGTACAAAATCATCTTCCTAGCTTAATTAAGGACTGAGCTTTGATGTTTGTTATAGAAATAAATGTAATTTACGTCATAAAACTTAAAAACTCCACAAATTGGCTAACTTTGCATCCTCCCTGCTCCCCCATATAAGCAAGTAGTTCAAATACACGATATTACCATGTAGTGGCCTACTTTATTGCTTCACGTAACAATTTTTATGAATCTATCCCTCAAGAGGGGGAATGGCCCCCAAAAAACTGTTGAAAAAACAAAAACACGATATTTACCCCCCTCCCACAAACGTAAAATGCACACCAGCAAAGCTGCATCTTTCAGGAATAAATTGGTACTAAAACCATCTTCCAGCCTTAATTTGAGGTTTAGGCCTGATCCATTAAGGTTTAAAGCCCTGATACAGCAGTTGCGTCAATGGGCGTTTAAAGATTAAGAATGCAAATGACCAGTAGAACGTAACACCCAGAAACTAAACTACATATTCTGTGAACGGAGATCGGGAAATCCCGATTCCTTTCTCCAGAATTGAACATTTGGGCGGATCGAGATTAGGGAAGTTCCCGAAATTTGATCTAGCGGTTGAATATAGATGGCAAGCAATACCTAAGAGTGTAAAAATGTCATATATATGCCCATTTAGATTATTGTTTTAAACAAAATTAACATTTTAAATGTTTTTTTTTGTTTAAAACAAAGTACTTTGTTTTAAGCGTTAAAAACGTTTTAAACAAAAAAAACATGTTTTAAACATAAAAACGTTCTTTTTGTCTTTTTTTAAAACATGTTCATCTTCCTTTGAAGTATTTGTTGTAAACGTGCACTCGGAATTTGTGGGTTTGTAATCCATTTGTCTCGGAACTATTCTCAGGACAGAAAGTGTAACAAAACCTTACCACAATTCTCATAAGTATGTTTTCAAAGTTTCAGGTCCACACACCGCGAACCTTTCGCTTTGTTATCCCCTGCTCCTAGTGATACTTTTAGTGTCTTACCCCTACAGTAAATGTTTCCGTTGGTAATATATAAGTATTGTAAATTGGTATGAAAATCCTCCAGCGGTCTGTGGTGCATCGTACGAAGTACCAAATTCTTTTCTTAGTTACCTTTCCGCACTATTTAATATATTTAAACGTATCACAGATAGAATGGAATATTATAGTACCACCCAACTGTCGTCGCTGTGCAAAATTTCATCATAATCTGACATAGGACAATGAGTGGAATTAACGTTGTAAGATTTGAAATCAAATTTGCAATATTGCAAGTAAAACAAAAACATGTAATAAGAAGTCTCATATTTGAAAATAAATTCGGCGCAAACTGCCAGGGACTACATATAAGTCTCAACAAAACTTGTGGAATGCTTAGCGTAAGTATTGCTAAAAACAATGTGGTTTGCTTGGACTCGAACCCGAGACGTAGAACTCCAATATACTACCCACTCAACTACGAAACCTAACGAAAAGCATTCCTTTATTTAAAGTTATAACCGAGGGACACTATTATGTGCAAGTCCAATTCTCTCTCTCTCTCTCTTATGTTTCAGAAATATTACATATTTCGGACATTTTTGAGTATTAGCTATGCTTTATGTCTAATTATTTGAGAGTAGTTTTTAGCAGACGGTTCTTCCAAATAAAACTTAACTAATACAGTAGTACTCAAGTGTGGCTCCGTGGATGAGTGAATAGAATGGTTGTTTGGTAATCTTGAGGTTTATGGATCGAGTCCCATCCAGGGCGCGCATTTTTTCATTCTTTGTTCCCCATATCTTAAGATGTTTCTCCCCCTCCGTAACCATCTGATGCTCTCAACTGAGTTCTCCACTTGAATTCAACAATTGGTAGTGGGATGCTCTCAGGTTCTAGTGAGCTTTTACATGTTCACTTATAAAATCAATATTTTCGACAAAATATGGATTCTATCCCATCATTTTGTCTCAAATTCTAAATTTGCGCATGTGACTATATCTCTCTTTCACCATATTTGCATCTCTCGTTCTCTAATGTCGTCAGCTATGACATAAG
Organism: Thermobia domestica; assembly: GCF_964235325.1. Classification (NCBI taxonomy): domain Eukaryota; kingdom Metazoa; phylum Arthropoda; class Insecta; order Zygentoma; family Lepismatidae; genus Thermobia; species Thermobia domestica. Next base: position 148,656,885 of record NC_137459.1, on the reverse strand, counting down.
ATGACATAGGAGCAACACTTCAAATCATAAAAGTGCTATACCAATGGGCTCATTCTCACTAAGCATTTAATTCACTGAAGGAGGGGGGATTCGCTCCTCCTACCCTACTGAAGTGACAGAATATTTATTCAGGCTCTGCAAAGTCATTTCAGATCAAACGGCTGAAAGAGTGTTCATTCCAACAACAACAAGATTGGGTTTTCCTTTTTAGTTGCGCTTTATCTTCACGAATAGGAAAAATATCAAGTAATATTTTTTGCCATAAGAACTACATGTCTGAGATTCATCTCATTTTGGAGAAATGATGCTGTAGACGGTAGTGGGAATTTCGCCCAAGTGTACGGGAATTTTCACTGCCTTACGATTGTGCCACCCGCCTTTCTTTAAAGCTAATTCGGTTGCAATACTTCCCATCAAATGCTTCGGACTCAACTGGTGGAGCACTTTTGCTGTAAATCTCTATATGGCTGTAGCATCCAGAAGTGTCCCTTACTGTACATAAAGTTAATCCAAAAATCTATATTACAATATTAAATAATAGTAATTATATGTTTAGTGCATGAGTATTAGTGAAATTTGTCTATTGCTCTTTCTTTTAAGAATTTGGTTAAAATTAACAAAACATAACCAGATCAAAGAGAATAATAAAGACTCACTTTCACTCAAGAGACCTATTTGTTGCAACAGGAACGCTTCATGATGGCAGACTTGTATGTCAATGTAAGATTTCTGTAATGAACGCAGATCCACAAAATAAAATGAAACGAAATCTTTAAGTTTTACGTATCACGATTACGCCAGCTAGGCTAAAGGAGGAGAAATGAATGAAAATGGTGGAATGAAGAAAGTAGGAGGAAGCGGGAGAACCCCGACGAAACCCACGCACACGGTGATTGTCCACCACAAAGTTCACTTGGCGGAAGCTGAGATTGAACCCGGGACCCCATGCACCACACGTCTACGAAGAAACGACTTAAGACCACATAACGGAAATGAGTGCAGACTATTAATTTTCAAGAATAATTGCAACAATTTTATTTTCGATTTTTGTTTTTTAATATTCGCAATATTGAAATTTCTAAACTTACAATTTTCATGCGTTCGAGAAAGAAAACTATTCCGTTACTAGTAAAATTAACCTAATACATTGTTTTTCAATTTTTCTGGAAAGAAGTCGGAAAAACGTTTTTTTACCAACAGGTTCAAAATTTCCGGAAATTTCACAACACTAAATTGAATTGTTCACATTAGTTTCATTAATATTTATTTTCTAATTATTATCATAGGTAACAGAGACAGTAACTCATTTAAAAGTACTGTAAGTATCCGTATTTATGAGTTTCATTTATTTCTTTTATTTGAAATCTAGCATTATACAATTTGACGGAGGGTTCTATGTTAATTGTTCATATCTTTTTAATTGTGAGTAAGTATCTATTGGAAGATTTACCTATGGGGAAAATGTTAATCTATAACGGGAAGTTTAAGCTGGTAAGTAGTTCGTTGATCTACAACGTGTGTACGACGTTAATTACGTTTTGCAGAATGTTTAAATTTTAAATAGCAGTACATGTTGTGAATTGTGATAATCTCACATCATTTAAGTTAATTTCTAACGTGTAGCTCCGCTAATTACTTGGACTGGCATTGTGATACGTGTGTGTTTGTGCGGCAATGAATTAATAATAAAAGATGCGTTGATGGCAGCAGATTACTCACGAAGGACAATTTATAACAAATTTAACTCATGGCGACAGCAAGTGTAAATTATTGCAAATACTCGAATGTGGCAGTTTTGTTGAAATGTGGCAGTTTATTTTTTCAAAAGAGAAAAAAAAAGTTGGTTTTGTTTCTTAACTAACGATGTCCACAGTATTGAGTGAATCTAAGTTTTTATATATGGAAGAAAGCATCTTAAACATATCTCGACCTTCGCAAAATAAAATTCCGATTTTGTAAAGTTGGCTACTTTATGGTTCATGCAATTTAATTACTAACTTTTGAGACTAAGAAAATTTATTTAGGATTGATTGTGTTGTATGTTCACAAAACTTCAGAAAATTCGAAGTTAGCATAAACAAATATCCTATAAACCAATCATTTCTATATCATTCTATTCAAGATAAAACCAAACTGTGTCCTGAATGGGTGATTTTAACAGAAGTTGACAAAATAATCAGTGCATCGACATATCTAACATTCTAGATTGAAGTTAACTGCATGTAATCCGAATAGTTCTACAACTGTGTTAGTATGCTGAACCAACATCAGCAATTATGTATCTCACCGGAAATTATATTTGGTTTCACGTCCCTAAACACATGCGTGCTAAAATACAAATGTACTAAGAAAATCAATTTGCTGAGCTTTATTTTATAGCTTTCAAAACGAATAAAATACTTTATTATTAATATTTATTTTATTCCACTGTTTTTAAAACATTGCTATAAACTTTTACCTACCCCAATGTCAAACAGTAGAAAGGATTATCATCTACAGCTTACTATGACACTGAAACTAACATTGAACCGAATGTATTCCCATATAAGCGCGTCTAAGACATCTGGATAATTAAATTCTGAATACTATTTGCTATTTTTCGACTTATCAGTACTATTTATTTTGTTAATAATCAAAACCTCAATTTAAGTTATCAGAAGTATTTTGCAACTTAGCCGCCAACAGGCCTAATGAAAATACTATTTTCAGAAGCTTCAAACATCCATGAATCAGATTTAAAGTGTTAACACAAAAAAAGTGTGTTCCGAACAGTGAAAATTCAAGATGGCTGCCATCCGCAACATCCTTTACATATAAAATAATTGTTTTCTTCAAAAATTTACAGAACGAAAATAAACAACGGTAGAATTAGAGAACATACCTTGTTATGTTTGGTTTATAACAAACAATTAATAGCATATATTGTTGTCCCCATATTTGTTTAAGTTTAGAAGAAAAATAAGAAGAAATATCAAACATATACATTTTTCCCGTTTCTTTGGATTTCTCTTTTCGTTTACAGAGACACCACAATTACTTGGAAGTCAAATTTATTACCAAAATATTATATCATGTATCCTCCTATACGTGCCAAAATCTATAAGTAATACTTGATTAGTTACGGAGAGAAAAAAATATACGAAGTAAAGCATATCCTTGCGGAACTCTTGAATTTACTGAAAAAATATTTTATAAAAAATGCTTCGCTTATCTTCATTTTAAGACAAAACACACATCATTGAAACATATTGAAATCTCTAAAAAAAAAAATTCGATATCAAGGCGCCTTCTTTCTTAGTACTTGAGTAATAGTTGCAAGAGCAAAGCTGAAATAACAATAAGTTTATTTACATAATATAGATACTTTGATAATATTTACAGATTTGATTTTGAGTATAACGTCCCTTTCAGCAGCGAGCTATATGAGACAGGATCTACTGATGTTAACGTGGAATCCGAACCACATTGAGCTCTCGCTGAGAATCGAACCCAGGTGTCCCACGCCATAGGCGCCTACGCTAACCGCTTAGCCACAGGAGCTCCGGTAATATGGACAGATCGAATGTCTTCACCATATTAATAATATGTAAATTAAGCAACAATGAAACTTGGTAGTTCGCAAAGCTGGGTCAGGGGTACACTATCACAACATTTGATGCAGGGGTATGTATGAAGGCACTTCAAATTATATGAAGCAAACCAGAAGAATATAAAAATCATATAGTGCTTACTGGAGCCTTTCATACGATAATGAACTTCTTAAATACGATTGGCCGCGGGATGGAAGGACCAGGTTACTCCGAAATAATATTAGAATCCAACCTCACTGCCGGCTGCCTAAATGACGTCCTTAATGGGTAAAGCTACAACAAATCTATGTAGTTCTTGAAGATAGTCAGTGAAGCATTGGAACGTCCCCTTTTTGAGGCATATCTGCCACAAAATAGCAACCAAACTGATGAGATTAAGAACAGTCGTTTACTTGAAACTCTAGTAAAAACTTGCAATGCAAACAATCTTGACACAGCTCTCCAAGATCGTATTATATAACGTCATAAGAAAGGCTGCACTCTCTCTCAAGAGAAGGTTAGAAGTGGTGAAATAGGAAAAATTGCCAAGTTCTGGTTATGCTTTATGGACCATGCTCAGCTTGTATTCATGCTGTTGTATGCAGTTAAGACAATGTTAGTGTTTTTCATAAATGCATGGGGGATATGACCGATCGATTCTTCAGTTTTGGTGGCCACAATTATGCCCGTTACCTTACAGGGTTTGATGTATTCCTTGCAAACATCGAAACTACTCACCCAGCAGCAACTCAGATGTTGAATAAAGGAGCAATCTCAGTAGCTCGCTCATTCATTTAAGGTAACAGGTGTTATGTTTGTAATACTACTTCCGTTCATGAGATTTGCTAAATCTCGTATCGGTTCTGGTGGAGCTGGAATCAGTGGCATCATGGTCAGCTATGGTACTTACCAACGTTGGATCCGTACAACTGAAAGAAGCAAGTATTATGAAATGACACTGGAAAGACCGGTATTGGTTGATGTGAAGACACTCTGGAAAACGGCAAGCATCCTGAACTTTCATCATCAGAAATTTGTCGAATGGAAGTTGCAGTTCAGCGTGTGAAGAAAGAACTACAGGGTTTTGTTAATCCGTTTAGAGTTGCTTATAAAGATAGTTTGTACATAATGTAATCCGGTGCTCTTCTTTCTCCAGATACTGCATGCGATGTTCTGGCTGCTGAAGAAGCAGGGAAACGAGAGAAAATGAGATTTCTACAGGAAAGGCTTCAGGTTGAAGAAAGTGAAGTTAAACCCAAAAACTTTTTTGACAAACTGCCACGACTTCATCTAAAATCCATGACCCACAAAAATAAAGTGATCTAGTTGAAAGCATCTGATGGGCTACCTATAAAATACTAAGAATAGGATAATTTTACTTTCAAAATACTTCTTAAATATCAGTTATAAGAACAACTTATGAGCATTTATGAGCTCATGACACATTGTATAACACCTATTCCTCACAGTCGGAGCACACCTGATGGATTCATGAGGAAACAAACAAGAGCAAAATAGTGCAATACCTTACTAGAGATGTCCTAGATGCTGTATATTCTCTTCTTACAGAGGAAACCCTTTTCATAGAAAATGGCAATGCTCACTTACATGCAATGAAGGATCTGCCACAACTTTTGGGAAAATTTGTCACAAAGTGCTGAACTCCCACAACCGTAAAACACATGTAATATTTTCAACCGATACTTACGTGGAGAGTTCCTTAAGTGAAAACTATTACTTCAGGTACCTAAAACCAGAAAAAAACAAGTTCCCACGTTTTTCTGCAAAACGACGAAAATAAGAAGCAATTGGTGGACCTAATGCATCGTGTGTGGATGAGTGACTCAGCAGCAACACGACTTGTTGATAGAAAAGTTATGTTTGTTGTTGAAGGGAATGTTTTCCTTTTGACATCAGATGGAAATCAGTTGAAGAGAAAGAGATTGGATCTCTATTCTATACATGAAGAAACAGATACTGGAGTAATATTATTCCTCAAGTACGGAAAAGAAAATAATTATAAGAATGCAGTGATTCGAAGTTCCGATAGTGACATTTTTTTTTTATTTTACTTTACTATACACAAATGTTAGATCCCATGCTAGTTTATTTGGATACTGGAAATGGACAAAGCAGAAACTTCTACATATTTCCGATATTGCAAGGAAATTTAACTAAGATTTTTGTGATGCACTTTTGGGATTGCATTGCTTCACTGGTGAAGATTGCAGCTGCGCATTTAAACGGAAATATAAAGTGATACTTTTGAAGAAAATGGAAAAGTGCAATAATTTCAAGTCACTTTTGCTGCTTTAAATTTCTGAACCATTAACAGTCCAATTAAATGAATTTACTTCCTTAATGTATGGACACTCTCGCTTGATGAAGTATGAATGTTTATGTTAAAGAAAATGGTTGGTGATGACAAACTGATAACAAGTTCTTCCCCAGTGGATCTCTCCACGTTGCCACCATGCTAACGTTCGCTACTTCCCGATGCCAAACTTGTAAATTACTGATGTGGTATATGGAAGCAACAACAAATACCAAATCCAGACATTTCAAGCCTAATTCTACATAGTTGGTAAATTTGTGATAAGTTTTTAGTACTGGTGTGGTGAGAGGGTTTCGTTTTACTTGGAAATATAGTGAACATTTTGGTTACCGGTGACAGTACCCATTAGGGTGGTGAAAATAGGCCATTTTTTTTTCGAAATTCAATTTTGGGTAGGGACAATAGTTGCATCATATTATAGTACTTTACCACATAAAATTTCAATTCTCTAAAATAATTTTTAGCCGTTGCGCAATGGGCCTTAAGTTTGATAGATTATGTAAATAAGTGAAAATAGGCCATTTTTTAAATCTAAATTCGAATTTGGATATGGGGCAAAAGTTGCATCATGTCGTAGTACTTTACCATGGAAAATTTCAATTCTCTAAAATATTTTTAGCCGGGGCTCAATGAGCCTTAAGTTTCACAGATTTTGTAAATAAATACATGCTTGTTGTGTATTTGTGTAATTATTAGACAGTTCTTCGCCTGAAGTAGACCGTAATTTGAGGATGTTAAGATCCGTTGTCGCGATGAGATGCATTTCTAAAGCTACCGCGCATTCTAGGTTACAGGCTACATCAACTCAGAACTCACAACTAAGAGGTGGCTGCCATCGAGTTCGATCCCAATTACCCGTCAACATTAGATTGAATGTTTCATAAGTTTCGTTCACGTCTTCCTGCAAAACACTGCAACTTTGTCTCAAAAATAGATATGTATTTTCTCGAGTCAACTTTGGAACTAATAAAGAAATCGCTCTCTCGTGCCCCACATACTGAAAGAAGCTTGACTAATTATTTTCACTAATCTTTCCACTACTTGCGTATGACATTTGAACTCAGGGATATCAACACGTGGATTATCTGAAGAGCGAATTTCTTGCAATTTTTTATTTGTCATATGAGTCAGCATTGGCGGTTTTGTAATGTTACACTCATTGCAGTTAATCGTTTCAGTGTAATTATTAGTCTCGAAGTTTAATACTGGACTTCGGAGGAACGAATTTCAGAAAATTTACACTGCTTTCTGGATTGGAATATTTTATCAGCAGCAAGGATTCGTGTAGCTGATCTGTCATCACCAATTATGGCATTGAGAATGTTTTAAGGATTCGCATAGAATGCATTTCTGGAGATTACTTTATTGGCTGGAGTCTTGTATGGTTCTTACAAACATGGCGAAAGTTTTATGTTAAAGAATAGATGTTTAGCTCCGTATTTGACAAGATGTTTCAGTTCAGTGTTGAACCACACTGGTGCATATACTTTTACCAAGAACTTTGAGAGAGTTTTGAGCTCCTCTGAAGGATTTGGCATTGATATATATATATATATATATATATATATATATATATATATATATATATATATATATACGCAAAAGTCTGTAAGCCATTGTTAACCATGCCCAAGTTTCCTAGTTTTTTTTTAATCCGCTAGACTTTTATCACAGTCTCCTCTACATCTGATAGGTCCACATTATTTTCTTTTAATTCGCGGCAGATGAAACTAGCAATATTCTGTGCTGATGCTGATCCGGACAAAGAGGCATAGCCGAGAAATTTGTTACCTTGTGCTTCACGGATACAATAATGTTATTCCATCTTCATATCTCTGACTTCCGGACATCACGATCGTTTGGTCTTTCTTCCAATCAAAATAGATGGCACTAGGTTTCACTCTTTAGTTCTTACACTTATACGATTTTTCGGAACCTCTCTTTGAATTTTACGTATGTCAATTATATTTTGCAACTGCTCTAGATTCACATATTTAAAATCTCTTAAAACCCCAGTAGCAATTGCTGCAATTTTTCTTCTAGTCATGCCGGTTTTCTCCTTCACTTTTGCTAATTTTGGGACAAATTTTCTCATTTGCGTGCATCCAATCTGTGATTGCTCTCTTGTCTTCTTCAAAGGATACTTCCAACTAAAATAGGATCTCCTTCAGCTTCAGCGTGTTCTTTATTGCCTTCCTATCTTGTCTCCGAAGATGAAAAGTAGTCTGAAGATTCGATAATGTAACTAGTAGAGTATAATACTCTTTGGTTGAAAGCTTCATCGTAAGATCGCCTTTTGGCTTTCCTTCCTTCTCTTTTCGTGAATTTCTTTGTCCAAGTAATATCAATAATACCGAATATAATTTTTTGTTCAACATCTAGTGACACAACTAGGCTAGTTGTCACCCGGGGCAAGAACTCGCCTTAGAACCCGCCGACCAACCAAACCAACACATTCTTACAGTCTTAACGAAATAACTGCAAATCGCAATGTTTTTCGAATATATCGGGATGTGCATGTGTGTAGAAGAATCAACAGTCTTTGCTTTTGAATAGAATACTTAATTATGACAAACAATCAAGCTGTTGTCTCGAGTGTACTCAGACATTTTACAAATCTCTTAAATCGATGTAGGTTAAATGAAAACACAAAAAGGTGGAACTAAAATTGAACCTTGCGGGCTTTTTTGGATGCAAAGATTTTTGTAATGTCCTCAAAACACAGTTTTCAAGCTAAATTATGCTCTATGATGTGATCTAAGGTTGGTGAGTCGTTGTTGTCCTGTTAAGTTTGTGGGGTAATTTTTTATGATATTTAGTTCGCTAAAACTCCCTTCCTTCTCTTATACTGAAAATACATATTTGCCCAGTTTTGAGCCTCCAAATTCGGCACCCGGGGCACAAGCTCCGTTTCTCCCTTAGTTACGCCAGTGTCACCACCAACCAAACTATTGTATTATTGACAGTACTGCCAAAAGTTCATTGTAGGATATCATAAGACTTATTAAATAACAAAAAGCTTCTTTATGACAAACTCGCAAAATTCTTATTGTTGATCACTTTCCTCTTTTTATGCCCAATTTTCAGGATCATTGCTCTCCGGCTAAAAATAATTTTAGAAAATTGAAACTTCATGTTGTTTCTATTGACAAAGGATGCATCTTTTGCCCTCTATCCACGATACAAATTACAGTCTACTTTCAACGAATATTTGCTAAATAGTTACATAGTAAACGGAAATTGATTTGCAAAATCTGAAATTTAAAGCCCCTTGCGCCCCGGCTAAATATTATTTTAGAGATTTGAAATTTTCTATGGTAAAGTACTACGATATGGTGCAACTTTTGCTCCTTATCCAAATTCGAATTTCGAAAAAAAAATCGCTCCACCCTAGTACTCATACTTTAGTTGATGATGATGGAAATGAGCATAATATTGATCTCCTGTCAGTAAGTAAATTATCAGATATATCAGTTGATTCAGAAGATGAGTGCGAAGTTTAGTAGACCGTATTGCGATCGTAAGTCTTAAACATGTATCATTACGTAGAGACTAAAACCAGTGAGACCTTACAAATATGTGTAAACTAATGTTTAAGTTCTTATACATGAAATTGAAATGCAACATGTCATAGTTAGAAATAGTTCTAAAGAGCTTTTTACACAACATTCAATATTTTGGAAATGCTTTGAAACATTTTCATTTAACTACTTGATATGGCAGCGTCATTTATTTTTGTCATTATGTGATCGAATCATAATACTATTCGTGTATCATTTACCATGTATTTAAATATCACTCCACATCTCCTTTCTGTAATTGTAATTCAACTAATGTATTATTTTCACTGACTTATATATATCCAACTTGTTAACTATATATTAGTTTCTGTAGTAGTTAAAAATCTTCAATAGCTCCATTCCAATTAACAAATTCTTGTCCATAATTAATAGTAATCTAATTAATCAATGTAAAGGTAAGGAAAGCATAGAGTATCTTGAATATCTTAATATCTAAGTAATGCACCATTATCCATTCCCATATCTGAAAAATTTTAATGTTACAAAACGAATCTAGATCATATGGCTGGAACATTTTCAAGGCGATATTCGGCAGGAAACTATTCATTTAGAAATTGGAATACATTTCAATCATTTATGTACTGTCATATCTAAGACAAAAGAACTTTTTTATACATAAAATTATTTTTTCTGTAAATTCAGGTGATCTTGGGAAGAAAAATATATTTTTTTTTAGAAATGTAAATGTTTGGATCATGTCTTACAATTAAGATAAATAAACTTTTTATAACATTATTTTTCTGTGAATACAAAAGGTGTGAATGTAAGTGAAAGAAGCTATTCTTTTAGAAATTTCAATATGTTTCAATTGTATATGTATTGTCTTAAATTGAAGATAAGCGAAGTGTTTTTTTTTTTTTTTTTTATAAAATACTTTTTCAGTAAATTCAAGAGTTCCGCAAGGATATGCGTTACTTCGTATAAGTTTTGTTTTTCTCCGTAACTAATCAAGTATTACTCATAGGTTTTGGTACGTCGTCGGATACATGATAGAATATTTTGCTAATAAACTCGACTTCCAAGTAACTATGGTGTCTCTGTAAACGTAAAGAGAAATTCAAAGAAACGGGAAAAAAGCATATTTTTGATATTTATTCTTCTTTTTCTTCTAAACTTAAACAAATATGGGGACAACAATACAAGTTATTAATTCTTGTTATATACCAAACATAACAAGGTATGTTCTACAATTCAACTGTTGTTAATTTTCGTTCTGTAAATTTTTGAAGAAAACAGTTACTTTATACGTAAAAGTTGTTGCGGCTGGCGGTCATCTTGAATTTTCACTGTTCGGAACACGTTTTTATTTCGTGTTAACATTTTAAATCTGATTCAAGGATGTTTGAAGCTTCTGAAAATACTAGTTTTATTTAATCCTGTGGGGGTCAAATGGGGGCTAACCTAGCTCCTCTGGTATTACAACATTGAGCCCCTTCGTGACTAAGCGGTTAGCGTACGCGCCTTTGGCGTGGGAAACCAGGGTTCGATTCCCGGCGGGAGCTCATGTGGTTCGGATTCCACGTTAATCATTAGGTCCCGTCTCGTACAGCCTCATTGCTGAGAGGAACGTTAAACTCAAAATCAATTCAACTCAATTCTATTACAGTATTTCACTGATAGCATTTACATTCACAAGCCAAATCATTATGACCATCTGCTACTGTTTGAGCGAAGTCGTTGGGCTGAAGTAAAAGACAGGAGACCAGCAAAAGCGCTCGTCAGACGGTGACTATGATCTCACTCGATCAAACAGTGTAGTGTTTGTGCGTAGAATGGAGAAATCGAAAAAAAAAAATCCGAATTTGAAAGAGGACAAATTGTAATGGGCAGACAGCTGATTACGAGCATCTCAGAAAAAAATGCGACTTTTCCGGTGCTCGCGACCTGCCATAGTTAGTGCCTTCCGAAGGTGGAGAAAAGAACGGTAAAATCAGTACCAAGCCACAAGAAGTGAGGCAGCCACCCATCATTAAAGATTTTGGACGTTGTAGACTGTCGAGATTGGTACAACATAAGAGGGCGCAAACTGTAGCACAATTACCAGCAGACTTTAACAGATTTTGACAGTAGACGTAGCATAAGTTTGATTACATTGTTCACCGTATGCTGTTAGAGATGGACCTCTGCAGACGACGACCCGCATATCTAGTAGTGGTTAAGCACAGCAACGTTGGTTACGAACGGAATGAACAAGTGCCCATTGTCATATAGCCGCCGAGCAATGGCACAACGTTGCATGGTCTGATGAATCACGATACTGTCTTCATCACACCTACTTTCTCGAGACGTACACAGCAGGATGACCAGAGGATGATGAAGGCACTATTTTGTTTGGGGGACCTTCAAATGGCCATCCATCTGTCCGGTATTACATCTGAAGAGCACCGTGAGAACTCTGATCTAACGCCAGGTCATTGCTGATCATGTGCGCCCCACTCTTGTCTGACATGTTGCAGGTAGCAATGACATTTTTAAGCAGAACAATGCTCCTTGTCTCAAGGCCAACTTTGTCCAGGAGTCATGGATTTCAATTACTGCAATGACCCATAAAACTCGCCCCTAGTTGACAATGTGTACATGATAGATGATATTCATTGTAACTCTAGTTTGAAACCGTACGAGAGTAGTAATAGAAAAGAGCACCGAATCGATATTCATTTTGTACTCAACCTATATATGAGGAATTTGAGTATTTTTGCTATTTATTTATTTTTACTACTATTACTATTTACATTTTCAATTACACTTTTCAGAACATTTTAAAACATATTTTAGGGTATTTTTATAAGATTTTAGGGCACAAATGCATTTTATTATTCTGCATTCTCTGCAAATTTATAACGCAATAAAATGTTAACGCTAATAACTGCAAATGTCGTATTCTAGCGTTACTAGTGAAATATTTATTTATGGTACATCAACAAAATCTCCTGAGTCGCTTCTGACGACAAATGGTCAGGATTTCACATCCATCAGTGAACTCCCTAGTCAACGTTTTTCAAAAGTGATTGAATTACTAGTCTTGTCATACTATAGATGGTAAAAATTAATGTTTTCTTTAATAATTAAATATGTCATAAAATTATTATAACTTAACTAAACAAATTGGAAGTAGTAATATTTGTATTTTAATAACTTTTACTATTATTTTAGTTTTCTCTTTCGTTATATTCTACTACCTGTAAAAATCACTTCTAAACTTATAAGGTAAATGAAACGGCTAAAAAAAAAAAAAACAATGAGAGTGGGGTTTATTTTTGGATCGCTTTGTGTGTGATTTTCTCACATATTTTCTTGTAATCTGTTCTACTTTCATAACATCTAATAGACTGTACTTGGGATTCGTTTAATATCTTTTAATCCTTCACTTTTTAAGTAGATAAAGATCACAAGTTTGAACATTCTATATAATTTTGTTTGAATGAATAAATAAACGACAAAGATGCAAGATAATTCAGCCAATGTGCTTAGTTGGCCTGAATAATACAATAAAATCCACCAAGAAATTGAGAAACCTGACAACTGTTATTGAAACTTTTTTAAAGTGTCTACAGGTTCAAACGTACTATAAAAGGTGTTTATGTATCTACTTGCCATGCATTTAATAATTATCTGTAAAGTCATCTTAAGCCCTGCATATAAGCAAATCAAGATTATGTCGTTTGAACATATAGACAAGTTGAAGCCAAACTATACAATAAGATAATCTTAATAGATATTCGTCCTATAGATGAAAGGCTTGTTCAGAAATTTCTCATTGATAAATTCTCTAGTTTTAGTAGGGAAAAAATGTTTGGGAAAACTAGTCAAGGCTTTCACAAAGAATGAAAATAATCGTAAACCCTTTCCACTTATGTTTGTTCCCTTTACCTGCTTTTTTATGCACTGCACAAATTCCTTTCGTTGATATATCTTGTTTTCATACACCATAGAAAGTGTAACTTCTATTCATCTTGAAGTTGAAAAGATGTTTTCTCAAGTTAGTGAAACTTATACCAAATGAATAGATACAAAGATGAATTCCGGTTTACATATTAACAATGCTTTCAAGTTTTGCTTCCATGTTGTAAGTAAAATAAAGTTCATCGCTATCAAAAAGAGGGAGAAAATTCTAGAAGTTTTACAAAAGGACTCTTAGGATTAAGATACTTTTCTCTAATAAAATTTTAACGTTATGCATTGCTACATTCATACATATTTTCTTATTTAAAAGTGAATTTACGTTCCTCATTTGAAACAGCCGAATGTACCCTGCGCGCGTGAGAGAGGTCCATACCTCATTATATTGCCACAGAAAGAAGATGATGTAATCAGCATTTATCCCCTTGTCAACTTTGCCTCTCAGATTTCCCAAGATACCCATTTGAACAAAAAAAATGGTCTGAAAGGATGTCTGAATTCAGTTAAAAGAGAGTGGAACTGGACGATAAAGTTCTCTGGGATCGAATCTATTGGACAGTATACACTATGTACCCATTCGTTACCGGACACCCATCAGAAAATGCTTGGGATCGTCTGTATCCAGATCGATAATGAGTGATGTTATCGTAAAGAAGAAGAAGAAGGGGCTATGACATGCTGGCAAAGCCCCATTAAAGAGGAAATATTAACAGATCGTGACCGTCGATGTTTCAAACATGTGGTGAAATCAAACATGAAAGTGTCATCAGAGACCACAGCACAGGAGTTTCGATTGTCTTCTAATAGTGCTACAATTTGTCGTACCTTCCGTCAGGAGATAGTTGCACTTGGTTTTCATGGTTGAGCAGCAGTTTACAAGCTACATATCTTTCAACGCGACCTGTATTTTACAGTGATGCAAGGAACGCTACCATTGGAACCTCGGAAATGCAAATCGGTACTACAGAGTGATAAATCGTGCTATTAGGTTCAGCGATCCGATAGAAGTGTGTGGGTTGGCGTATGCCCAGAGAACACTAGTTACAGAACTGTATCGTACCCAGAATGAAATTCGGCAGAGGTGTCATCATGGTGTGATCCAACTTTTCGTGGTATGGTCTTGGTTCTCTTGTTTTTGTTCGGGAAACATGAATGCCGAAGCATACAAAGCAACTCTAGGCAACTCTGCGCTACCGACCTTATAATCACAATCCGGTATCAGCCCATACTTGTTTCAGTACGAAATGCTCCATGTCATACGCAGACATTATAAACACGTAATTCAAAAACATGGGTGTAGAAAAACTTGATTGGCCAGCACAAAGTCCACAGCTCAAGCACACTGAACACTTTTGGAACGTGTTCGAGCGCAGCTTGAAAGCCAGGCCACGCCGCCCAAAAAAAAAACAAAATATAAAAAAAACATTAAGCTGTTTGCTACTTTGAAGAATGTATTGGCCAAAATTCCTTATAGTAAGTTAGTGGAAAATGTTCCTCAAAGGGTAGCGGATGTCATTGCAGCAAAAGGTGGCCCTATGAGATACTGATATGGTGCTGAGAGATTGGATTAACGTACTGGTATGGGTGCCCGGTGATTAATGGTAACGTAGTGCACATCTTACTGATTATAATAGAGATACTATACTTTATTTTATTTACAGATAACAATAACAAGTCTGAAAAAAAAATACGTTCTAGTACCGTTATGTCATCTTGGTTAAAGCATAAGTGAGATAGTGTTTTCGAAAGTTATCAGAAATAAAAATTTGAAGGAAAAATGTTTTATTCTTTCTTTGCTGCTTGTCTCTCCCAGGACTCTTTTCCCATTCGGAATTGAGCACTAAGCCTCAAATAAAAATGGTTATAGTGGCAATCTCTTGATTAACTGAAAGTTTAATAAACATATTTTATTCTGTTTAATATGTATGTGGTTTATTTAGAATTTAGCGCCCCGTTCAGTATCGTGACTACGTGAGACGTGTATCTACACATTAACGTAGGATCCAAATAACATGAGCTCCTACTGGGAATGGAACCCAGGTCTACCGCGTCAAAGCTACGTAGCGCAACGCATTTACGTACGAAGAGAGTTCCTACACAACAAAAAAATGGTTGTGTTAATTCAACTCAAATTTAACACAGGGCAGTGGTTCTAGCGTGACTACCATTATACGGTGTTAATTCAACACAGACCCCACGGTGTTAGCGTTTAACACAGAGTTTGTTACGTTTTTAACACACAACTGGTGTTGAGCGGTGTTAAATTCGGATCTGTGTTAGTATTTTCAGTGCTATTCGATACCATGTCAGGGTCAGTAGTGTGGGGAAAAGTGTTGGGTGTTACTTTTGGCAGTGTTGTACCAACACAAAGAAAGTAACGCAGTGTGTAGTGTATTAATTATTTTGTGTTAATATTACACCATCTCAGTTATCAATATAACACAGTCCTTGTGTTATTTCAAAACCATTTTCTTATTATTTCAACACACAATATGTGTCATAATCCAAGGTCAAGTTCAATGTATAAGTAACACCGTTTTGTTATTAATTCAACACTCCCTGCGTTAAAATTTAAGGTCAGACCACCAGATTAAAAGTTTTTTGTGTTACTTTGACTCCAGTTCTGTGTTACTACGATACCTGTTTCGGTGTTGAAATAACTCCGTGTGCGGTGTTGATGTAACCATTTTTCTGTGTTGGAAAAGGTTGTGGTGTGAATGCTTACGATTACCGAAGATTCTACTTCCAAAATAAGAATAGTAAACTACAGAACACTTCATTTAGAAAATCTTCATAAACTTTTTTGTCGTCCCCTCAACACATATTGTAAAGTATTTCTTGGTGGTTCGAAACACAACCTTCACCAACAACTTGTTCAAGAATGATAGGAAACTCTTACCTATATCCTTATAATTTGTTTGCCTCTTTATCGTGTTTTTACTGGTTTTCCGCCATTTTTGAAACACAGTCCCCTCTATTGACTGGTGAGCTCTAGTGCAACATAGAAGTGACACATTAATACGGTGTTGTTTCTTCAGAACGGTTGTTTCTGTTGGCAAATTTCTTCAGAAAAATTATGTAAAACAATTGAGAACACATCGCGAGGTTTGCATGTTGAAATTTTATGAATACCTGGACTTGTTTAAGTATTTCTTTCTACTGTGTTTGTGTGTAGCCTCAGTACATAAGCCTTTATAATTATATGCCCAATATATTTGGCAATCACGCAGAAAACTACACCAAAGATTCTACACTTGTGTTAATTTAACACATAGGCTGTGTGTCATTTCAACTACCGGCATTTGACACACAACTCCAAATAGAGAGTGATTTGTTCTAACCACCTGTTTGTGTAATATTCCGCGTGTTAACATATAGGCATGTCGTTGAAATAATACAACGATTTTTTACAGTGTATATATCTGTTACTTCACACAATCAAGCCCACATAGCACACGACGGCCTAGGACGTTCGATTTTGATCTCAATTATCTCATATAGTTCCCGGGGTTATTGGAACAATGAGTAGACTTCCCATGGACGTCCTGCATTGTACGTCCTGAAGGATTTCCACGTAGGATGTCCACGGGACGTTCCGGATGGGACAGGAGATCCCAGAGAAATCCCACGAGGGATATACTTAGGAGCACATTACCCCACGATTTACCGGAGGATACCCTTTTGAAGTCCCGTTGAATATCCCGTTTTCCGGGATATTAGCGGACATCCGGATATGTCCTATGGATGTACCAGGAGCAAATTCGGATGATCGTGGTATGTTCCGTTGTCCATTGCGGATCAGTCTTGGACATCCCGTAGACGTCCGTGTGCTATGTTTGAAATGATGGTGTTTAAAACATATAACTTTAACACAGATCAATGATCCATGCATGACTTCCACTTTGGCATGTTATTTCTACAGAAAGGGTCTGGTGTTGCGGTTAATACAGGATTGGTGTTACCGACTTGACACAGAGACGGTGTTCAGCGGCGTGAAAATAACATTGTGACGGTAGTAAAACCAAGATGAATGGACAAGGGGTCTCGAGAATACGGACAACGCCACTGCAATCTGTCTATACTATATGTTGTTCACCACTAGAGCTATCGTGGTGAACCCAGATTCCTGAAATAATATATTAACAACTATATTGTTCGTCAGGATCAGATAACCTTTCATTTGCTAATTTATCAGAGGTATCACAGCCTAAAAATCCTGCCTATCAGATAGGTACCCCTATACTTGCATTTCTTGCATTCACATCACTTTTCAAGAATATCATAAATATCTAGTAGTTGACTGAGAATTTGTATTAGTTTTTATAAGCAAAGATTTATGCAGTGCATTTGACATTTATGCCAAGTAACGAACAACTCATTATGTTTCCTGGAATCACTCGCGAAATTAGCTTTATGAGCGTTTTAATTTTTTGATACGATTTACATGAACAGAAGTACTGTCATCTCTTGTTCTTGTATTCACTATACTCCTTTCCTTGACCGGGTACGTGTTGTTCATCATAACCGCTTATAAATAATTCATGCCACGTACTTTATTTTCTCTCAAAATGTTGATTCCTATTTAGTTAGAAAAAAATGGTTCTGAGAAAGTTGGCAGCTGCATACAAAGCAACCAATAATGTGTTACTAAAATCGTTCGATATTCCAGGTAGCCGTGCCAGGTAATTTATTTAACAACTGTCATTTTAATGCTTTACTCCAACATAGGATGGATTTGAAGTAGCACTTGTGTCAAAACTTGATACAACTTAGGTAATACAGAGCCATTGTGCTGAATTGACACAGTCATTTCTTACTAAGCATGTTTCGCTGATAGTGATTTTCTAATAGTATTATAAGGGTGATTTGGCGAATATGGTGTATGATTATAAAAATAAGAAAGTTACTAAGAATAAGGAATTTTTGAGAAACCTGTTAATCTGTACAAAACAAAAATGAATATGTTAAAACAGCTCAGTTTTTAACAACGCCAGTAGTGCCAGCATGACAATCGCTCTAATGAGAGTGATGTTTCAACGGTCCGGTGTTGAGGTTAATACAGGCCCAATATTGACTTTATTTATTTTATTTTATTTTATTTATTTATTTAATCATAGCGATCTTAAAGTATTATGTTTTCAAACGTACTGAAACTTTAGAATTATGTTCTTCATCTTAAGCTTTTTCTCGGTAGATTTCAGCCTATAAAGACTCTTCAAAATGGTGCCATGTAAAGAGCATTTGACACGGTGCTTGACTATTTTGATGTTATTTTCAGAGGACCTTCTTTCACTCACGAATCATGTCAAAATAGTAATTTCCTCTTTCTCGATTACTACATGCCGTTCCCCTTAAGCAATTATACATAATTTATATCATATACTTTATTTTCCCTCAGGGTACGAGCGGTCCCGGGTTCGATTCCTGGTGGTGACATTCGGTTGAAAGATGTCACACCTTTTCAGGCCAGTCATCCTGAGTGATATTTTTCCTAGGTTTTCCTCATTCACACCAGGCAAATGCTGGGATGGTATCTAATATGTTAGTCCAGACTGCTTCCTTCCTTCCCCATTCCTTTCTTCCTCTCCAATTCCCCGAATAGTGTGATCGCTGAGGGATATTATCCCTCACATGTTTGATGAGCTAACATGACTACAGATGCCGAAAGTCCAACATTCTAATTCCTAATCTTAACCCTTTCACCTCACAATACTGATTTCCGTTTAATTAGAAGGAAAATGTTTCTATAAACATAGTTGTTTGGCAGATGCACACAAAGCAACACCAATGATGTGTTACTAAAATCGCTCCATACTACAGGTAACCATATCAGGTAGTTGATTGAACTCTTTCAACCCTTTCTATTTTAGCACTTTACTCCAAAGAGCGATAGTGCTGACATAGCAACAGGCTTGTTTCAAAATTTTACTCATCTCAGGGAACACAACACCACTTTATTGGATTAATACAGTGAAATTTTGCCCTGTAAAGAGTTAGATTGATTGTTGGAATAATCTTCTTCAAATGTTGATTGAGTCCCCAGTCAGGTTTCTTGCTTTTTCTCTATCGTCTTTAGTGGCAATTCTCTTCAATGCTTGCTGATCCCTATTATCATCTTGGATTCCTTTCCTTTTGACTTAGACAACATACTGGCAACTTTAGATACACTTGAGCCAACTGCGAGGTTTGGAACTTGAATAATGGCAAATATTCATTTCAAAGTAATACAGAAAGAATATATATATGAAGCTTTTACTGTCTTTCAATGACGACTCCAGATTTATGTGCAATGTTGTGGCAGAAATGTGGACAATCGTATGTCTGTAGCAGTGCTTGTTGTATTGATGGATTGAGTAGAACTTTCTATTGTTTATAGAATCACAGAGAAGTAGTAGAAAATAGATCGATCTGGGCCAGTTTTAGCCAACTCACAAGCCACTGGGAAAATGACCACCGTGCACCGTGAGCCCACGGTCTTTTACGACCTCCATTTTAGGGGTGAATTCGTTCCCTTTTATGACCACTTTTAAGGGGGTGTATTCGTTCTCTTTTACGACCTCCATTTTAGGGGGTGAACTCGTTCCCTTTTATGAGCATATTTTCAACCCCTATGAACACATAGCAGAACATCAGACTACGTAACATAACGAACATACAGAAGAGCAGATTGACCTCGTTCCCTTGTTCAACCCCTATTTTAACATAGCAGAAATTACATAGCACAGCTAATAAAAGAACATGGTTTATTTCAGAAATTACACTGAGACTACGTAACACACACACACACAACATCCTCCATTTTAAGGGGGTGTACTCGTTTTCAACCCCTACGAAACATAGCAGAGGTGAACACACAGCAGATACATAAGACTTGTTCCACCCTTATTTAGAGTATGGTATATTTTCCAACCCACGGTCTTTTACGACCTCCATTTTAGGGGTGTATTCGTTCTCTTTTATGAGCATATTTTTTAACCCCTATTTTAACATAACAGAAATGACATAAGAATACGTAACATAGCAGGGTGAACTCGTTTTCCAACCCCTATTTTAACATAGCAGAGAATAGAAGTGTACTCGTTTTCAACCCAACATTATTTTCTTTTACGGGGGTAGCAAGACCCCCAACCCTCCTCCTTTCTCATCCAGGGCTTGAGACCGGCAATGGCGGAGTTTAAAAAAATAACATCATCATACTCTCATGAATGAATAAAGCATAATATCATTAGCATCAATAGTAGTGAGTGAGAATTTGTTTAAAAAATCCTGCATCGAATAACCAGATGCACGACATGCTAAATATAGGAAACAGTAATGTCCACAAAATTGAGATAAATCACCTTGAATACGTCTATTATTCCATGTATAATACAGACAGTTTCGTTTTAAAAACCTTATATGATGTTGTATATAGGGAGGTATACCATAGCTATCGAAATACTCTCCCACACACATATTAGATATATAAACAGCAACCCAATGTTCACCAGGCTTATCACTAGAATCAGTGTTTATAATTATGGCGGCTGGAAATGTATGAATAAACAAAGGTAACTCATCAGCAGCATACACACCAATAAAATGATCTTTAGGCAAATTTTGTTGTAATGCTTCATAAAGCTCAATTGTATTTAACATCTTTAATTAATATATATTTTTCTCTGAAAATCAATTTCTAATTCTGAAGAGAATTCACCATAAATAATTGTTGTTACAGGAGATGGCAGTGCTTCTTTAAAATGAACCTCTAAACGTACACTTCCTTGCCGTTGCGGACTAGTATGAAATGCAGCACTTGCGCTTGAATCAGGAGTTAAATCAAACACCAGTAGAGTATAACCATTAGGATATTCAGCAAGTGAAATATCATTACCTTGATTAGAATAATAAATACCTGAACCTGTAAATAACGTAGAATATGCTTGTACATATAGCTTATTATCAAAATCTGGCTGTAAAGGTTTGAAGGGTATTGGATTTCCATCAACATACAATGTAAAAAATGACATACTAAAATATTGAAAATTGAATGGATTTGTTTGATAATTACCATTAAAAGCAGTATTACTAACAAAACCAATAATAATACGTTTAGGCACTAGGCCTGAAAATAGATCTGGAAGTGTACTATCCATAATTCCTTGTGGCAACGTTTCAGTCTTCACTTGCACTTTTGTTATAGGATATTTTACTCTAAATTTAGGATTTTGTAATACTTTATTTTGTGCTATTTTAACAGCCGGTGACACATCAACCTTTTTCACAAGCAATGTTGCATCTGTAATTACAACTTTTCCATCAGCATCTGCGTCACCCATTAGACAAAATGTAGGTTTAACTGGAATTAGTTTAATGCGCAGTTGTACACCATTCAGTAAAAATTTCTCCTGATTGAAAATATCAGCATGAATATAACCCAATAATTCAAATGACTGACTTAAAGCAGTGAGAAGAAAACGTTGTTTAAATCCTACATTAGCATCGGTCACACTGTCCATATGCCCTGCAATATCTTTAAACCACATTGATGTTTGAAGATGCGTTGATTTAGCTTCAGCATTATAATTTAGTAGTTTTTCAATATACGATCGATATGGATATGTATGTGAAGAGTAGGAAATAAGTTGATTATTTAAATATAATTGCAATTCACTGAACATTGCATTGAGAAAATCATTTACAGGGCCGATTTTCTTATCTGCAGAAGTTAAATTTGAACCATCTGATTTAGTAATTTTACCTTTAACATATAACATTGTGTGCGGTAAGTCAATATAGTCATCTCCATGACCGGGGACTACAAATTCTATTGGTGCATTATCAGCTATTGAAGCCACAGGTTTATATGGAACTATTTTATTACCTATAATACTGGTTTGAGTGGGTAAACCAGCAAATAAATCTAATTCTGATTTCATACACTCACACTGCATTTTTGTCTTTTTTCTTACTATTAATATTCACACATGGTAAAATTTACAATACCATATTACGTCTACGAAAATGTAATTTTACACATACACTGCCATATTGGAAAGGAAGTGGAGTACCTGTACTATCTCTTAAATCAATAATAATTTGATCAAATTGTTTACGTTGCACAGTGACATAATGAGGATTATCAAAAATATGTACATTATTAATACCATGCTCTGTAATATTTGTATTTATAATACGTAACAATGGAGCTACGGTGTCACCCACCATTTGTGGTTCTACAATATCACTGTAAATATACATAAGTGTAGGTAGCGCTTTTTGTAAATCAGGTGGATAACGAGCATGATGAACAAGTGCAATATCTTCCTGCTGTATATGATCAAAACCTAGTATTCGGGCTAGTTCAGGAGATAGGCGTACTTGTATATGCTTCTCTTGATCTTTTATTAATCTATTAACCTCAATTCGTTTCACTGATGCTTTGACTTTTAATTGTAAATTTAATATATCACTTTTATGATTAATTTGAGATAGAATATCATCAACATGATAATAGTGGCCTGGTAAGATTTGAGTTATGTTCCAGTTTTTTGTATTCATGAGACGGTAATAAATATTATTTGTATATTTGGAAACATTCTGAAATGAACTTGTATAATGCACTTCAACAACAGCTGTTTCCCACACTCCTTTCTCCAGTACAATAGGTTGATATAATTTAGTAGTATAACAAGCAAGAGTATTTTGAGGAAAATATTTCATAGAACTATTGCTAGGAAGTGTGAGATAAAAACTATCACTTTGCTCCATAATTAATCAATCAAAAATATCTTTGGATCTTTTTATCCGTTTCACACCAGCACCACTAAAATGAACTTTCTTTCTTTTTCTTCTTCTTCCAGATCCTTCCAACACCTGATTTAATTTATTTTGAGCTTTATTTTTTAAATTTGTTTTAGCTTCTTGCCATCGATCATGCAAAGACTCTTCAATAGGTTTATTATTATCTAGTACATCTCCTGCTACATTAATTCCTGTACGTATCAATTCTTTACCAACAGTTTTTGCACCTTGTTTTAATAAAGGAAATACATTACGAAATAAACCTCCTAGAAAACTACCAACGCCATAACCTTCTTGATATGGTGTACCTCTATACACGTTATAATTACCTCCTGCTTGATGTATGTAGTAATTGAGGTAGGGCTCATTCATCTTTCTTTCTATATACTTAAAAATATCAATAGATTACAATAGATTATTATTATTATTATTGCTTATAAGTACACCATTTGCGTTTACGGGGTGGAGGACCATCTTCTTCTTCGTCTTCTTCGTCTTCTGTTAGTTTTCTAATATAATCTATTCGTTGAGGATTACCAATGTACTCTAAAGGTATATTGGCTTTTGCTAATAATGTAGCAAAAGGTTTCCAGCCAGCAACTGAAATATTTTTCTTACGACATCTAACAAAATCGGATATCAAATCCACTATATTTGCACCTGGAATTAATTTATTATTAATATTCACATTTCCATTATCGTCCCATTGAATATTTGGATTTTGTTTCAATTTACGTAATAAAGGTCTCGCTTTACGTTTACAAATTTCAGGGAGAGTAGATATTATTTCATCATCCTCCTCCTCCTCGTCCTCTGGTTCTTCTTCCTCCGTAGTGGTAGTTGCTGTTGTTGTAACTGCTGCCGGTTTTTGAATTATATTTAAATATTTTTGTAAGACTTCTCTATATTTTGTCCATTTTTCTTCTACATTTAAACTTTTATTATTTAAAATTTCTTTCATTTCATCATCAAGATTAAATATCGTTTGATAATGATGTAATTTTTCTGGTGTGATTAAAATAAGTTTTTGTGCGTTTTGCATAATTATTTAATTAAACTAGATAGTATACCTCCAATAATAGGTGCAAGCAAAGCAGTAAGAAAACCACCTTTTTGTATAATTATTCGTTTTTTCTTTTGTTTTAATGACGGACCTTTTTTCACCAAATATCTCAGTTCCTTTTTATATTTTTTTAGCTTATTTATCTCTGTTTTATTTAATGGAACATTTCCCTGTAATACGTTATAGGAACATTCACAAATAGAGCGAATTAAATCAGGATCTGCATTTTGTAAAATTGCCTTACGTGCTTTCGGTTTTGACTTTGCTAAAAGTTTTAACATATGTGCATTTTCCTTACTAATCATTTTTTACGGCTATTAAAGCACAAATAGTTGTTAGAATATAAACCATATTACAATTATTATTTTTTTACAGGTACATAAACATAATTAAAAGAATCTGTTGGAAAGATATTTGTTCGAACTCGCTGCTCATCAGGAGTATTTTGTTTTAAATCAAAAAGTAAATAACCATGTGCAATTCGAGTTGCATCTTGATATGCTTCTTGAATAAATTTTGTATTACCTGGATACAATTATCGTGCGAGATAATTAATTTGAGCTTGGTCTCTAGGATTTTTAAAACAAACAATATAATGACTATTTAACGAAATATCCCGCATTCCTTTTTGTTGATGGAAAATATTCTGTGTGATAAATATTACACTTATATTTCTATGATGGCTACCCTTAGTAAATATATCTACAATCCGATGGTCACACTCACGCATTAAATCATCTATAATGACAAGATGTGGACCCTCGTGTGCTTGAAATTCATTATTTTGAGGTAAACCTTCTTTAAACGTACAGTTTGAAATAGTATCATACAACGGTTGCCATTCACCATAACACCATACAATATTTTTAAATAACTTACTATAATGGTTAAGAAATGTTTTAACAAAATATGATTTTCCACAACCTGTAGGACCTGCTACCATAAATGTAAAAGGAATTTTCCATTCCATCTCTATTACAGATATTGTGACGACATGCTTCACCTATAAATTCTTGA
Organism: Thermobia domestica; assembly: GCF_964235325.1. Taxonomy (NCBI): domain Eukaryota; kingdom Metazoa; phylum Arthropoda; class Insecta; order Zygentoma; family Lepismatidae; genus Thermobia; species Thermobia domestica. Next base: position 148,631,637 of record NC_137459.1, on the reverse strand, counting down.
CTTCTCTTTTTTTACAATATAGTATGTTTTAAATCAATCCAAGAATTTTCACTTTTTGGCAGACCTAACCATTTCACATAGGCCTTATTATTTTTCTTTCGCAACACTTTTTCAATTAAATATGTGTTTGGAAATTTCGTTAATTGTAATTCGTGTCCGTAAAATCGTCCTTGAATAGGTTTATTATTTGAGTCTACTAAGTGATATGTCGGAGGATTAGTGAAGAAAACTTTAGCAATTCGAAAAATTTCTGTACTCCAATTGCGTGTAAAACCTCTATCAAAACCAGGACGCTTAAGTTTACTAATTCTTACATATTCACCTATCTTAAATTTACTTTTTCTTTTTATCACAGAAAACTTTTTGCAATAGATGTTTGTCAATAGATGTTTTTCATTTTCTTTTTTAATAGCGTCGATAGGTTTCATTTTAATAGTAGAATGAATAGTATTATTATAATTATGTAGTAATACCGGTAGAATGCCAATCCATTTATAATTTCCCTGCAGTGTAAATTTTCTCCACATTAAATTACGTAATGATCTATTAAATCTTTCAATAATACTTGCTTTCACATCACTGTACGTGGAATAATGTTTAATGTTATTTTGGTTCATCGCCTTCTGAAACTCTGAGTTATAAAATTCTCGACCCCTGTCAGTTTGTAAAAATTTAGGGCTTTTGTTTGCTTTTCTCAGCACTGTTATAAATGCGTGTGTAATTTCTTTCCCAGTTTTATTTTTCACAGGAATAGCCCAAGCATATTTAGAGAATGTATCTATCACAGTTAATAAATATTTGAAATTTCGATTAATTTTTGCTAGACCATTCAATTTTCCACTATTCATTTCAACTAAATCAGCTTGCCATAAATCATGAATCCCTTTCGTTATAACAGGTATTCGAGGATAGTTTCGTCTTGCACTTTTATGTAATTCTGCAACTATTTGTTCTCGAACTGATTGTGACATTTTTTTTAATACTAATATATCCAAAAAAATTATATCGTATTTACAATATACAAATCGTACATTTTACATCTTTATTATTATAATACCCTCAAGGAACAGTGTGTATATTACAATTTAAAATTTTTCTTTTGTCATCATACGGATCTAACGCTAATTTTGTCACCTGATTTGTTGTTAAATTATGGTATTTACTTTTAATTTCAAATTGTGTTTTATAGATCGTTTCGTTTTTAAATATACATGATTTGTAATCGTCAAACGTAATTTGTTCTTTAACTATATTTTTCTTAATCCCTTTACATTTTTTTCAATTCTTTATTTTCACCAGTTTTTATAGCATAATTTTTTTGCTCGTAACCCAACATATTCAATCATAGGAACTCCACCTAATTCGTCTTTCATTTTACCCAAAACGTGTTTATTTTTTGTGCTATATAAAGAATTATTTTCAGGATAATTTGAGGTGTCAAAATACTCATTCATATCTTTTATATCGTTATAAATATTGTTAGTTTTAATTTGGTAAATGAAAGAGTCAGTATCCATATATGCAATTCTAATTTTATCTCCATATCGCGGTTTCATTATATTATAATGGAATTCATACATTGCTAATTTTGATAATTCTAAAACTGTTGCTCCTACGTAAATTGGTTTATTAAGGGTTACCGATTTTTTACCATATGAAACAATGCCAAATTATCAGCCAATTTTACCCAATTTTCAAACTGATTTTGCGCTACTAATTTTTTACACTTTTTTTCATTGTTAATTAATTTTATATCAATTCGTTTTCGTACATTCTCCATTGTCTTTCCGTATACAGAATTATTTAATAACTTATAGAAATCTTTTTCAAATTCAATTGTAGCATTTGCACGGCGTTGAGTATTTTCTTGAATATAAGATGCAAGCCATTTAGATTGACGAAACCATAATATTTTATGTACTTTTACCAATATTAAACCTTGTTTTAGATAAAATTGTAATACTCTATAATGCAAGATATAATTCGATTTCGATTTAAGTGTCAATAGTAATTTTGAATATTTACCATTCGGTGGAACTTCATTAGTTGGAGCACACGGAAAATCAGAATGGTATTCGTGTAAATAATTTGGATACTCTAAATCCACTTCTAGAAAAAATCCCCATTCAGTATCCGTGGGCCAATTGATAATTTTATGTTTGTCTTGCCAATTGTCAATTTTATCCTCCCACCGAAAACCACCATATGGTAAATAGTCAATCATTGATAGTCCGTACAGATTGTTCATGTCAATATACAGTAAATAAGATTTTTCTTTTTCCGCATCAAAATCATGTACGTAAGGATTATTAGCTTTGGCATACCTTAACACAGCTTGAGTAATACCTCCGCGAATCGATTTTTCTACAAACATATACATATTGATATCTGATAAAAGTTCAAGTTCAATTTTTGTTCTATATAACATGGCTTGCCATGCCAACCCAGGTGCAGTAAAACAATTAATCGGATCAATACAAAAAGCATTTAAACATGTCTTTCTAAAATTCTCCAACACATCTGCTGTGAGAAGTACATCACATTTTAAATATAGATCGTGGTAGTCCCCTAAATTTTCACATTTAAACACACGCCAAATCAGTTTTGCATATTGATAATCAGTCTCGGAAATTTGTGTTCCATTCAATTTGCTACTAAACGCCTCTCTTCCAGGAAATTCAGTTTCTTTAAATGTATCTAAATTTGTTATGTATTCATAAAAATAAATTCCCTTACGAAGAATTAAAGGAAACTTTTCATCAGAAAAATATTGCTTTGTATAGACAAATTGCTCAGGTTTTAATTTTGACACCAAATTTTCGAGACTATACGGCAGGAATTTAAATAAGTCTACAAAACGTAACTCGATAGGTCTACCATTAAAATTAAAGTGCTTAGAGAATGTTATGTATTTCTCAGTGCTTTCAGCAATTACAAAAATATTTCCAGGGGTGCAACCTAATTCTTTCACAAATAAATGTGCATCATACCCAGACAAATTATGGAAGAAGACAGGGATAAAATTACTTTGACGCTTAATTTGTAAATTACACTTGTTGCATACCGTGGCGATATATTGACCAGTTAAATGGTTATGATGTTTAACTTTTCTATTGTTACTCGTATATTTACTATCACAAACTGAGCATTCAGTGGATAGGTTAAACTCCTGTAACTGAGAACTATTTAATGGTATTAATGGTTTTTCTTGATCTAATATGTTTATGATTTTTCTTAATTCATTCTCCATAGCAGACATAAACTTCATCGATACATTTTCTCCCCGATAAATAAATAAATCTGATTTCATATAGTTGTTACTCCAACATACAATATAACCAAAACTGCATGGTATATGTTGGTGAATTTGTACTGTATGAGATCCACTTTGTTTATTTATAGATTTTAATAAACTTTCCATATCTGCAATTATTATCACATCATTCTGTAATAACAATTTCAATTTTCGAAATTTTAAAACTTCTCCTTGTTTCGGCATGTTAATTTTGGTTGGAGTGTGTTCTTTACATAATTTGTCATGTTCATCTAATTTTGATTTGTTATAAAAAGATATTAAACATCGTCTACAAATAAATGTTTGATGACTACCTAACTGATGTCTGACTAAACCATTTAAATTTGTAATTAAACAATAATGAGAGTTTAAATATAATAAATCAATATGTTTACCTACAGCTGTGTTTTCGCTTATACGTAACGGGAAAATAGTTTCATGATCATAGTTAATGCCATATATATTAATGGAAATTTGTTCCTTAGGAAATACGGAATTATACATATGTTCAAATTTGCTTATGTGTGCTATTTCGACTGGAAATTTTTCAAATAATGGTAATAAAGTATTAATATATTGTATGTAATTATTCACACGATTTGGATGTTCTTTTGCGGGATGCAACGCAGCTAGAATACTATACATAAAACTTCTATTATCGTTATTTTGAATATTTAAAACACATTTTGTGGATAAAATCCATTGAGGCAATTTTACATAAGTTTTCTCTTTATGACTCTTCAATAACGCATTGAGATTTTTTATAAGACAATAATGACTGTTGCAATTTTCTTCACAATACAGTAAATCTATATGTTTACCTACACATGTGTTTTCGCTTATACGTAACGGGAAAATAGTTTCATGATCATAGTTAATGCCATATATATTAATGGAAATTTGTTCCTTAGGAAATACGGAATTATACATATGTTCAAATTTGCTTATGTGTTCTACTTGGACGGGAAATTGTATATTGTTTTTTTCAAATAATGGTAATAAAGTATTACTATATTGTATGTAATTATTCACACGATTTGGATGTTCTTTTACTGGATGCAACGCAGCTAGAATGCAGTACATAAAACATCTATTATCATTATTTTGAATATTTAAAACACATTTCTTTTTGGATAAAATCCATTGAGGTAATTTTATAAAAGAAGAAGCGGAAAGCGGATCATGTTTACTGATTTTAATTTCTAAGTGATGGTTTGGTTCAGAACATAAAGACCACCCTGATTTCTTAATTGCCCTATTTTCTTGTTCAACTAAAATTTTATTAAATAGTTTTTCAATTATAGAATTCACATCTGTACTCGGCAAAATAATTTCGTTACCACTATTTACAAAGAATCTACATGTTTCTAAATCTACTGGTTTTACAAAAGTTGTACCCAAAGAAAAATTTACTTTAAACGATGTCTTAGTTTGTTCTTGTTGTAATATATCTAAACAGTCTTTTCTTTTATTCTTTAAAAAACATCCACTATCCTCATTTAATTCAGTATCACATTTTAAAATAAATTTTTTAAAATTATTATTAAATAGAGTATCAGAATTAATAGTATTTGATTTAACCTTTTTTGTTGCCATTTTTTTTAAACTAACTCCTCAAAGTTACTATAATAATTTTAAACTGAGTTTTTATAATATATTATTATTATTATTATAAAATGTCTTACTTACAAAAGAAAACAAAACCACACTATTAATAAACCACACTAATAATATAAACGCACGCACAAAAAATATCTGAACTTTACGCTTCGGATGGTGAACAGGAAGTGATTACAAAAAAACATGTCGGTCAGTCTTTTATACCTGTCTGACTACATTGCGCAATAGTATGAGTCATCCTCGGGAATTCCCCTCTATTTTTTTATACCTTTGTGATTGATTACATTACGTTCAGGGATTCCTATCGTTGAATGACAAGTTATTGTCTGTTAAAGAGAAAACTAGGTCAATGTTTTTTCAAATCCGGATAAATGACGTAATGAGAATTATCTACATATGGCGGAAGTTATTATGTAACTGATAACAAAACACGGAAGTTTCGCATTCTTAAAATAATCTCTGCTATGTTCAAATATAGGTTAGAACAAGTTCACTCCTTAAAAGAATCTTTGCTATAGAGGTCGAATGTATTATCTGTTATGTTCAAATAACCCAAGCCCTGGATGAGAAAGGAGGAGGGTTGGGGGTCTTGCTACCCCCGTAAAAGAAAATAATGTTGGGTTGAAAACGAGTACACTTCTATTCTCTGCTATGTTACGTATTCTTATGTCATTTCTGTTATGTTAAAATAGGGGTTAAAAAATATGCTCATAAAAGAGAACGAATACACCCCTAAAATGGAGGTCGTAAAAGACCGTGGGTTGGAAAATATACCATACTCTAAATAAGGGTGGAACAAGTCTTATGTATCTGCTGTGTGTTCATTGTCTCAGTGTACTTTCTGCTATGTTAAAATAAGGGTTGGAAAATATGCCATGCTCTTTTATTAACTGTGCTATCTGCTATGTTAAAATAGGGGTTGGAAAAGGGAATGAATACACCCTTGCTATGTTACGTATTCTTATGTATTATCTCTGTTCATAGTCTCAGTGTACTTTCTGCTATGTTAAATAAGGGTACACACTCCTTCTATGTTTCATATTCTTATCTGTTATCTGTTCTGCTGTGTGTTACGTAGTCTCAGTGTAATTTCTGAAATAAACCATGTTCTTTTATTAGCTGTGCTATGTAATTTCTGCTATGTTAAAATAGGGGTTGAAAAAGGGAACGAGTTCAATCTGCTCTTCTGTATGTTCGTTATGTTACGTAGTCTGATGTTCTGCTATGTGTTCATAGGGGTTGGAAAACGAGTTCACCCCCTAAAATGGAGGTCGTAAAAGAGAACGAATACACCCCCTTAAAAGTGGTCATAAAAGGGAACGAATTCACCCCTAAAATGGAGGTCGTAAAAGACCGTGGGCTCACGGTGCACGGTGGTCATTTTCCCAGTGGCTTGTGAGTTGGCTAAAACTGGCCCAGATCGATCCATTTTCTACTACTCAGAGACATTTCATATACAGCCAGTTCGGAATTAAAACTGATAGGAAGTTGTTTTTTTCACCTTGAGAATGAAATTATAGTCGCAAGGGCTTAAGTCTGGAGAGTATATTTGATGGTAAAGCATTTTCTACTCTCTTGAAACGTACATCCACAAATTGTTCTACTTGCCACAGTGCAATGTATTGTCAAGTAATGGGAGAATCATGTAGAAAATATCGTAACAATTGTCATCGATTATGTTTTAAAAATAGCCGATATTTACGTCGCGGTCTCGTTTAATCTTTAGCATCACGGTTTTATAATTGTTGACCGCCGGTTTACACGAGAATATTCTCCCATGGTGCATGCTTGTGGCTTCGGAAAGAAGATTAGTTGTTCTGAGGTAGGTTAAATGTGGGGTATAATTGAAAAATCTGTGTTTCCGTTACATGGTGTTTATAAAACAGTGTTGTGGATAGTAAAGTTCTAACTCTCTTCATAATGTACCCACAATTTGCCTCTTTGAAACACATAAATACCCCATTTTGGATCATTAACGTCTGCCCATTTCAACTCATGTCTTTGCTTTATGCCATCTGACGTATTATACAAGATCACCTAACCCTCTACTAATAACGGCCAGGTGCTTAGTGTTGTCGCCCCACACAAGAAAAGTGGAAGGGGGTAACATGTAAAATGATAGAAAATGACCGATACTAAAGTAGAAGCAATAGTTCTCGTGATTCCTGAGATGAATAGCGGCACTCAGAATGTCGTTTAAATCCAAGTTCATCCCTCATTAGTGCCTGTTGACATGGCATGAAAAAGTATCAGAAATGACAGATATTAGTATCGAATCCATAGTTTCCGAGGTCTCTAATTGATTGACGACACTCTATATACCATTAAAGCCTATGTTTAACACCCATTAGCACCATTAGGGCAGTAGGTAGAGGATGACATGTAAAATTCATCTAAAACGTCTGGTATTAATATCCAATCTACAGTTCTTGATGTAGCTAAGATTCATAATTACACTCTCGATAGCGTTATAGTATAAGCCCAGGCCCTATCGGCATGAGAGTGAGAAAGGCTGGAAACTAAACTGTCTCAAATGACTGAGATTAGGGTCGAGTCCATAGGTTGGGTTCGTCAAGATATTAGGTTACAATCGCGATGATACTGTATTCTAAGTTTAGACATGAATGAGCATGTCAACTAGATTGAGTAATTTCAGGAGTAACGCCAAAGGAGTTGCTCGCACATCAATATATATCTGGATATATATATATATATATATATATATATATATATATATATATATATATATATATATATATATATATATGGGAGATGGTGGTGTATGTATGAATGCAGATTCCAGCGTAACTCCGGAACGTGTCTAGCAATTTTAACGAAAGTTAGAAGACATATGGCTTTCAATCTGGATAAATGCTGTAGGAGTAAGACATCGGAATGAGTGACATGTAATGCAAAACGACTGATATTAGTGTATAATCCATACCTTCTTCGGTCACTGAAATGAATAGTGAAGCTTCCAATGGTGTTTAAGTCAAGTTCATCAACTTTAACAGAGGGTGAGGGAGGTGAAAAATCAAATGTCAAAAATGTCTGAGATTTGTGTCGAATTCATAGTTTTCGGGGTCGGAAAAAACATCTGACCGGTTTGAAATGATTTTTGAAAGATAGTAACCACTTCAAGCTGGATTTTTATATAATATCAATTTGTTTTAAGGCGTATTCTGTAGGGGTAGGTATTTCAATAGTCATGTCAACAATAGAATATATTCTGTATTTTTTCATTAAACTTCCGTTGAAATAAATGTTCAAAAAGGAAGGGGATTGAAGTAGTTTCCATAAAGCTATTCTCAATGTGCGAAGAGAGAGAGAGAGAACACTAACGTGATGTTTAACAAATACATTTTTTGGAACATGGCAAAAATGAAATAAGATTTCAACCCTTACGTTCCACTGATAGAGTAAAAGAAACGCATAATTAATGAAGGTAAATAGAGTATGTGAGGGTGAGATGCCTATGCGTCGAAGATGCCTACTAATGCACTACTTGGATCTTACTCCACGAGCTGACGGGAATGCACCCAGTAGAGAGAGGATTGCATGTCTGTTGCGGCGCCAAAACCGTAAGGCGATTGAAGTAGTATGTGAACGAAGAGAGCGAAACATATTGTGTTAAGCACCCTTTGTTATAGCTAAAAATAGTTGGTGAAGGGCACATAAGTCATGGTTAATAAGTATCTATTGAAATTATTATAAGTATCTATGTCGAGCAGGAAACATAAAGATAGGTTATGCAATGAACTGACATGAATCAAGAGCGATTGGAGGCACATGGCGTGTAGATAAGAGATTAGGCATCTTGAGCCGTTGAATGGGATAGATGCCTAGAGGAGTGTGGTGCAAGATCCCTACAATCTTTCTGAGTTGCATACTGTAGCACAAGATGCCCAGGACAGTAGAAAGTGCAAGAGAAATATGTAGATACCTGAAGATTGACACGAATGTAATGTAACAGTTGCTTTTCTCGTTCGATATCTCGTTCGTTGCTTTCCTCAAAGCCTAAGATTTTTTTTTTTCCTTTTAATCCTTCACGACTTCCTGATGTTGCCTTCTCGACACCTGACAGAATTGGCCTTTAACGTTTCATACACAGAAGAAACTAACTCCTCCTCTACTCATGCTGAAGTGAAGCCGCAGACGAGACCTCGCCTTCCTCAGCACGGACGAAGAACTACAAACACACTTAGGTCTAAGAAGACATCGCCTGACTAGCTTTCACGTCAAGATACGCCAACAAGCTTTGCTTCTTCTGACCGTTATTCGACCATTGTAGAGTTAACCGCTGCAATTCAAACGTCTCCGCAAGTACATTCGAATGATATTTGTCCTGTATCAGTTCTCGTAATAAGAAATGTTTGACATGAGCGAAAGACGTCTGTATTGAATTTGGATGTTCCAAACACGTTTGCGAAACAATCTTCCACCAAAACCACCAACACCAGAGGAAGAAGGAAAAATACTTGTGCTGCGCAGCCGGGTAACTATTGTAGTGTTTGTGGGTTGTATTATTTTGATCGAGATGGTACTAAAGTATATTGGATAAGGTGCATTGCCTGTCAGAAGTGATTTCATGCTACATGTTCTGAAGATCCTGCCAAGTGCCCTAGTTGTTTGTAATCCAAGAGGATAAGGGCATCTTAGACCGCACTTATTTTGCTTACAGGTTAACGAGCAGATAATGTCGTGTTCATGTCACACTATGTTCCAAAATAATTCACCACGTTACTTTTCTAAATGTCTTTTTGTACGTTATAGTCTTCTGAACATTTCTAGTGACTAACGGTTTAACATTCTCGATATTATATTCATTGTGCAAAGGTTTATTGTACTTTCTGGTCTTGACTTAATGCTCACTTAACCTAATATAACTGTACCAAAATTACTTTGCTTTTGTCGTAAAGGTAGGATTTTCTTTATGTTTGATGTGTTTTTTTTCTACATTGTGTTGACTGTTGTATTGACTTTTGCACGCATTCCATATAGTTTATTTGTGTACACTAGACTAAGCCTCATTCAGTATTGTATGGATCCATAATATATTAGACTTCACAATAAAAAAAATCGTTTTATTCGCCAACGTTACGGTAATAGCCCAGCCAAAAAGGTGTCGCATCTTACCTAAACGAAATAGGCATCTTACACCGACAGTGTGGGAAGGATGCCTAATTGGATATGTTTACTTATTCTCATTGCTATTACTCACTGCATCTAGTTCTTTCAAGACCGTCATAGAAGGTCTGGCGGAAGAACTAAACTACTTATCCTGTAAGTTTCTGTCTGCAATTCTTATTCTTCTGTTTGCTATTATCTTATGATTAACAATTATGTTATCTTCCCCACTCATTCCAGTTATTAAATAAATAGTAGAGGATACTGTCGGAGGAAACGAGAGAACCCCGAGAAAACACATGGACACAGTGTTGTCCGCCACAAAGTCACTTGTCCTAGTACCAAACGAGGGATCGTCAGCAGTAGAGATGAACGTCTCACAACTGAGCCACAGTGTATCCAAAGACATTGCAACTTGAAAATATATAATTGTTCGTAAAGTAAGGTACTCGTAAGGAGATAACAAGAAGATTTTTATGTTATCTTCGTTTTTTTTTATTTGACGAATGACGCACATTTTTCTTAAATGGAAGCTAATGATATAATTTTCCTCGTTTCACTGAAGACATTAAATTAAAAGCGATATAAACCAAAAAGTGCATCTTGTTAAAATCCTCGTATATCTCTCCCCTTTTCTTTCTTTATCTATTTTTACCTCCTTCCTTCTTGTTCTCGATATCTGGCACATTACTCATCTATTAGAGTTTATGTCTTGGTGCCTTTTGTATTCCCCGAGGAAGCGTTGCTCAAGTTTTAACGGAAACTCGTAATTAGGTTATGCGCTTGCTTCTGTCCATGAGTACTGAATTAGCTTTGGCTGCAGGCTAGAAATTTATGTGATTCATAGTGTATTTTGAAATTCTGCGGTAACCAAGAGATTCGATTATACTGCTCTAGAAATAAGACACTGTATTTATATTGTAACAAGTACCTTGATTTATATCTTTGTCTTCACTGCAATCAGATGGTTACCAACAAATGAGTAAGTGAATAGAAAATAGGATATTATTAATGATGATGTGCTAATTTACATCAATAATATTAATGAAAAGAAATCAAGAATAAATAATTTATTCAACTTTTTACACTTCCAATCTATGCTATGCATAATTGTAAGATATTTTTTATAGAATGGCTATGTCCATCTGTCTGTCTATTGACATTATTAGAGCAAAAATAGTAAGAGATATGCAGAAGTTGTTTTTGCTTTCAAACGATTCTCCGTCTAGAGACAACCTATTGTGACTGTGTACTGTAAAACACTGGAATTGATCCGAATTTACTATTACATTTGGTCTCAATACTGATTTCCAAAGAGGAAAGACGGTAGGAAAATGTCAAGAAGAGTTTTTCTTCAATCGATTCAGCGTTCCAACAAAGGTTCCATCTCCTTTGTTAACGTTCTATTCAAATCAAAAGTGGTTCAAAATAACTATTTCCTTATTCCTAAATTTAATTAATTTAACACAATTCTTATTATTAAAAGTCTACGTATACTGTTATAAATAATAATTGGGTTTCAATGTTTACTGCAGGGGAATAGAAAGTAGGAAGGTTTTTTTTTTTTTTTTTTTTTTTTTAACGATTCAGCATCTCACGACATGCCATGACTATAAAGCAGCAAGAGATATTCAGAAGCAGTTTTATGGAATCAGTTCAGCTTCTGAAGATTTATTCTTCATCTCTTCTCTGAACTCTCTATTTAAACTGGAAGTGATTCAAATTAACCACTTCCGATTTCAACATTTATCACTATAAAACTAAAACTGTAACAGCGAGAAACTTTCTTTTCTTTCTTCCTTTCTTTTTTCTTTCTTTCTTTCTTTCTTTCTTTCTTTCTTTCTTTCTTTCTTTTTTTTGCAATCGATTTAGCTTTTCAAAAGAATATGTCAGTGCCACCTATAATGCGCTATCAAAACCAGAAGTGGTTGAATTTTATTCGCACTTCCGGTTTCGGTCTTGCTTTCCATATAGCGGAAACGGAGAAATATATCAAGAAGTATTTTTAATCGTTTCTAGATGACCAGAATAGGCTCCATCTCCTCCGTTAGCTCTGTATTCAAACCGGAAGAGGTAGAAATCAACAGTTTCTGGTTTCAATTTTTGTCTTCATGGAACAAAGACAATAATATATAGCGAAGGGTGGTATTTCGCATTCAATTTAGCGTCTCAATAAAAATTACAAGTACTACCAGTAACAAACACAACTGGAAATGGTTAGAATTTATTAATACTACCGATTTCAATAGTTATTTTTATAGAGCAAAAGCAGTACGATATATCGAAAAGGAGTGTTTAAAAAAAACAGACTCACCATGAGTTTGTCTCTACTGTCAACTACATGTTCAAACCGAAAGTGCTGAAAATTTACGATTTGCGGTTACAAACTGACCTCATAATGGATAACACGGGAATAGGTACTTTAAACAGTTTTAAGTTCGTTGCTGAATTCTCTGTGTCTGTGTGTCTGTCCGTCTGTCTGTTATTTGCGATTTCTTCAATTTTGAGCACTACATTCGATAGAGCATCAAAAACTATCAGAGAAAGTGATTAAATTTTTCGCGTCACTCTTACCGTTCCTGAGATATTGGCCAAAAATGTCCGATTTCCAGAAATTTAAGAACACATATCTCGGGGACCGTAAGTCATACAGAGATCATATTTGTGTTGATCAATATACAAAAGGATGGTAAACAGTTTGGTACCAAATAGTAACCGGTGGCCACTGTCCAACTGGCCAGTGGTTTCGCCAATGGCCAGTTGGCCAGTGGCCACGAATTAATATCTGTACGAAAATGTTAGCATTCTATTAGGGATTGATTACCAATAATATCATCTCTCCATGACTTACCATTCACGTGATATTGGACAAAAATGGCCAATTTCTATATATATAACGAGCCATAGCTCGGGAACCATAAGTTGTAGAGAGTTGATATTGATGCTGATCAATACGTAAGAGGATGGTAAATATTTTGGTACCAAATATTAACTGGTGGCCACTGTCCAACTGCCCACTGGTTTGGCTAATGGCCAGTTCGCCAGTTGCCACCCATCATTATCGGTACCAAAATGTTTACCATACTCTTGAGTATTGAATAACATGAATATCGTCTCTCTATGACTTAGCGTTTCCATGATATTGGCCAAAAATGACCAATTTATACATATTTAAAAAGCCATAGCTCAGGAATCATAAGTTGTAGAGAGATGATATTGATGTTGATCAATACCTAAGAGGATGGTAAACATTTTGGTACCAAATAGTAACTGTCTACTGGCCAACTGGCTACCGTTCCCCAGATATTGGCCAAAAAAAGTTGGAATTTCTAGATATTTAAGAAGCCATATCTCGAGAACTGTGAGCCATAGAGAGATGATACTCGTATTTTGCTAATTATTGCGAGAAAGAGAAGAAGATGCGGATAAAAAGATTTACTTTTACATCTAGGAACAATGACAGTTATCCTTCCCACTCCATCTCTCCATTCTTTTTAAGTTCGTTCTGACAATGCTCTTGGAGCATTCTCAACTGGTTAGGTATGAATTCAGCACAGTAAGAATATGTTTCCCATCTGATTTCACATCTGTGTTGAAACCAAAAGTGATAGACATGAATTATAACTTTCGGTTTCAATACTAATATTCATAGAACAGAAGCAATAAGAAATAGAGAGAAATGACATTTTGATGTGGATTCAGCGTCCGAGGAACATTTTTTATCTTTGATCTTATTAATCCGTTACAACCAGCAGTTATATATGTACTACTTTAAGATTCAGTATCGGATTCACATAGTGTGAAAGTCTACCGTAGTTCCACACTGTAAATCGAGACTCACTTGCCTTTAGTTACGAAAGAAATTGCTGAACCATTGGGATATCTTTTTAACTTACTTTTATAATCCTGCATTTGATATTTCTAAAAACGATGAACCTAGGGATATTATGCATGGTGTTTCTTAAGATGGTTTACAATCCTTGGAAAGAACTTCTGTTTTAATAAACGAGAAAAACTGTAGTAATCGTTTCCTTGGAATATCACATTGTTTACGAGTTCCATATGGGAAAATAAACTCAGGAGCTGATCATTTACAAAACAATTAACCTTAGAGCTAATCGGCTTGTTAGTACCTTAGAGTTGTAATATCTCAAAAAAAAAAAAAAAAAAATGAATGCGATATCCGTTAGGAAAATTTGGGTTCGATTGATGAAAATATGGTATGAAGTGCAAACAAATAACAAAAATCCGTAGGCGAGACAAAGATATCTCGAACAGAATCAAGATGACAAAAGGTTAGACTTTTTCTCTTTGCGTATTGTGTGCCATTGCTTAACTCCAATAGTAGATGAGTGTAAAAGTCAATATGAAAGTAAATGAAATCTAGTTAAACTTAACACGATTATACCATATAGGCTGAAGGTTAATGAAAGTCAATGATTATATTATGAAATAATTCGTGGAATGAAAATGTGGGAGGAAAGAGAAACAATGTTGTCCATCATAAATCCACTTAGTTTCGGATAGAATATGGGACTCGTTCTACCAGGGATGAGCGCTCTATTTTGTGTGTATGTGTTTTTAAACACCAAAACAGGACGCTTGTCTCCATCACCTTCTAATTAATCTTATTCAATGTTCTTATTCAGTATAGAATAACAAACTTTAAAAATCATGTTCCCATAAATGTGTACTTTAACTTGTAACAGTCTTCCACCTGGCGTGCGATATAAACATAGTAGATTTATATGTTTGTCTCCAAAGAAAAGTTTGTGTTTGTCTCCTTTCTACATTTCAACAATGAGATCTCCAAAACCACAAGGCTAGAAACGTGCCGTTTTCACTAATCGATTCTAAAGTTTGTGTACATTGTCCAGTTCTAAGTGAATATTTAGAAAATATGACCGTTATTTCTTTAGTATATTTTAGGGGTCCACTGGAAGTGTTGAAATTTTAAAAAAGTAAATCATTATATCCTAAAAGATATATATTCCAACACCACATAATCATATACGGGAGAAGTACATCTCTCAAGCGTTTGTTTCATGCCCAAATGATAATCACAAACGAAGGATAACCATTTCTCCAATCTAACAAGGTACATTCGCGAAGTGTCCCCTCGGGATTCGTGTGAAATTGATTCAAACGCAAAGTTCTCCGCAGCCCTTATTGTATTGTACTACTTTTAGCGTCCCATACCGGCAATTTGCATATTTATGAGTTTTCAAATATCCGGAATCCAATCATTCACTACTATAAAGCTCGGACACAATATTGCTTTTAGTTTCTTTAGATGTGACTGGAATATCCGGAATCCAATCATTCACTACTATAAAGCTCGGACACAATATTGCTTTTAGTTTCTTTAGATGTGACTGGACATGAATGTGGGCATATGCAAAACAAATTTAATCAGGTACTGCTTCTCTGACACACCTTACCCACCACGACTGTCATCTTGGATCCTCCATATTGGATTCAACTTAGGTTTTTCTAATGGGAATAGGTGCAAGTGATACATCAAATTCATGTACAATTTTCTCGGAAATTCACTGGTGTGGTGAATTTTATTGTAGCTTGTACCGTTCGGAAGGTATTGCATGTTAAATCCCTCCAGGCACTTCGAAAATAGAAATTTCAGAGTAATATCAGTTATGCTTATGTTTTTGATATTGTCAAACCAAAACAATATATAACTGGAAAAATACTGTAGGTACATACAAACTCTTTATATCATTGGTGTTATACTCTTATTACATTTATGTGAGTAATTGTTATTTCTTCCATGTCATACTTTAACAAGGAAGTATTATATTGCGGTCAAAATGTCTAATGTAAATCCAGATACGACCAGATTTGGATAAAGGCTTATCATTTCCGTATTGACGTCTGTGTGTCTGCATGTACGTACGTTCAGAGAAAATTTCGTCAACGATAAATCACGTAAAGGATTATATATCCACACGGGGCTCTGCACAAGTTTCTATTTGGTTTAATATTCGCGAAGTGTCTGACATTTAAAATTCAATACCTTACAAACGGTACGAGTCACTGTAAAACACACTGCAACAATGAATTCCAAGAAAATTGTACATGAATTTGATGTATCACTTGCACCTATTCCCATTTTTCTCCAAAAAGAAAATTGAATTCAATATGGCGTCCGGGGTGAGTAACATTTGTCAGAGAAGCAGTATTTGATTCAATTTGTTTTGCATACCAACATTCATGTCCGGTTACATCTAAAGAAACTGAAAGCAATTTTGTGTCCGAGCATTATAGTGTGTATGTTTAAATTTCAAATATAGAAGGCCCATAAATATGAAAATTACAGGTTTTATACGAATCCCGAGGGGACACTTTGCGAATATACCTTGTAAGATGAACCTTTATTGTTTGGAGTGTTTTGCCCAATGAACTATCACTGAGATTATAATTAATTATGTATGTTATGCATTTGCTTATTACATACTGCATACAAGAAGAAATAAAGCACTGATCATACATGAGTAAGAAACTCCAAGCAGAAGTATGACCAAATCTCGCAAACGGTGCTAGATATTGAAAAAAAATAATCAAAAATCTCCCCTTTATTTTACCTCTTGCCGATTTTTTATCAAAACATGTTGCGCTTGTATCTGTAAACGGACCTGTACATATATTGTGAGGAATAGCAATAAGATTCATGCCCATATGTGAATGATGCGCTATGTATAGAGCGCAGGTTCAGCTACTAGATTATTTAATTAAAACTGCAATTACCCGGATTAATAACGTTTGAATTTAATCCAGATAATTTGAGAAATCATCAACAATAGGTTATATTGTGAGATAGAAAAAACTCTAACATCGATTTTGTTTAATAAAAATCTGGGTTTAATATTCACTATGTTCCCCAAATTCAACGGACACCTGGTACTGTAGGTTCCAAAAGCACCATACATATACCTAATAGGATCTCAGGCCTCATTTTGCTTGAATTACAGCGTTTAATCTTCGTGGTAGGCTAGCCGCTAAGTTCTGGTACATTGTCGGCGGAATTGTGCTCCATACCAGGATGAAAAGTACACGTTTGGTTGTTGGTTGAATGGGTCTGACACGCAATTGACGCTCCAATTCATCTCCTAAGATGTTCTATAAGATTCAGGTCGGGGCTTTCAGCCGGCCAGACAAACACTTCCATCGGATTATTGTCACACCACGACTCAATGGCGCGTGCTGTATTGGAGCATTATCATGTTGATAAAGGAGTGGACAGCATGCCATTGTGAAAAATGCTATTGTACGCACCAAAAGTCATCGACCCGTCAATTAAAATTAACGGAATCACCACAAACCAAGAGAAACATCCTCAAAGTATGACATTACCACCACCAAATTTCACGGTTGTCACAATACACTCCGGGGGCCGCTGTGGCTCAGTGGTAGAGCGTTCGCCTCTGGTGCTTGGGGTTCCGGGTTCGATCCCAGCCCCCGCCAAGTGAACTTTGTGGTGGACAAACACCGTGTGCGTAGGTTTTCTCGGGGTTCTCCCGTTTCATCCCACTTTCTTCATTCCACCATTTCATTCATTACTCACCATCACCGTCTCCTTTAGCCTAACCGGCATAACCGTGGAATGTAAAACTCAAAGATTTCATTTCATTTTTACAATACACTCCGGTAAATCCCGTTCACCAGACATTCGCCAGGTCCATACACCTCCATCAGACTGACAGAGCAGATGTCGTGATCCATCACTCGAAAATGTACATTCTTCCACTGCTTCAAAGTCAAATTGCGGTTCTCTTTGCACCATTACAAACGCCTCCTTGCATTGGTGGGTGTGATTAGTGTCTTCCTGCTGGCAGTGTGATTAGTGTCTTCCATGAAAACCAAATGCTATAACGTCTCGGCGAACAGTACTCTCACTGACCTGTGTATCTGAGCTGAGAGAGAAGTCCTCTGCAAGCCTGAGAAAGATGTCTGCATGTTGTTTCGCACAACATGCTTCAGAGTTGTCTTGTATCGATCATTTTGTTTCTCGGGCCTACGAAAGCGAGACTTCGGTTCAGTAGTTCCATGCTGTTTCAACTTGACTATGACATTGCTAACTCTGGACCAGGGCACGTTTAGCTGTTGGGAAATCTCGTTGACCGTATGTCCAAATTTATGGGCACCTACAATCATGCTCCTTTCGAATGCAATCAACTCATTCTGTTGACCCATCAAGACAGAAAACACGCGTTTGGTGTCCCATCATTTCTGCCTTCACTTATTTATATATAAGGTGAGGTATACTGGGATCGTTTACTAAACTTGAAGGGGTGGAAGGTGACTTTTGGCAACATTGTGTATAGTGAAAATAAGATTACTTTTGCTTTTGCTGGTGAGGTTTCTCTTGGTGACCAAGCGTCGTGAGAGGGGTTAAGATGAGGTCTCTCTCTAGGTGACCAGGCGTCGTGAGAGAGGGTAGGAACCCGGTGACCAAGCGTCGTGGGCTTAAGGAAAGGTACCTCTCGGTGACCAAGCGTCTTGAGAGGGGTTTAGGTGGTTCGATCAACCTGGGCAGATTGATACTGGTAGAGACGTGCCTCTCCCTTTTATCCTAAAGTGTCGGCTTCCTTCGGTGATCCTCGTCCTTCCGACTGTTGGCGATGGTGGGCGACTCCTCTTCGGGACCGTTGTATGCTTGTTTTTATTTACCATTAACACGTATAGTGCACATATGGTTATTGCATGACGTGTAGACACGTGGAAACTTACAATGTACAGTTCACAATCAATAATATTTTAATGTATTTTTTATTTTCTTATATCAATCCGGGTATTTGGCGGCCCAGATAACTGAAGTTCTGAGTTTGTTCTATTGTACTTCAAATGAATCAATGTTTCTCATAAAGTCTGCAAGTAGTTGTTGAGCTGTACCAACATACTCAGACTTCTTCGTCCTTCACTTGATTTTCCCTTGAAAAATCAATGATATTGTGTACAGTAGGAGTTCAGCCAAACTTATCTCATCAGGTTCAAACTTGGCATGGTGGTTGAACTTGGCCTGCTGTAGAAATGTTGAAATGTTACACGTATATTTCAAGATTTCGATTCTCGAGTAATGGGCAGTCAAAATTTGAGTCTTATTATCGAAAAGAAAGGTGATACACCGAATTAATCTGATCAGAATCAAAATTGTTATTATAGTAGACATTGACTTACTATACCAACTCGTGAAATACTATGTTGTACATATTTTCGGTTCCAGAGTTGTGGGCGGTCAAATTCTGAACCATAGTTTTGAAGCAAAAATCATACGCCGAACTCATCTCATCAGAATCAAACTTCACATTATTGTAGACGTTGACCTACAATATCAGCTCGCATGCGAAATATATTGTGCAGGCTTTCGGTTCTTGAGTTATAGACAGTCAAATTTTGGTTCATATTTTCGAAAACAAAAAAATCGCACACCGAACTCATGCGATCTAAATCAAATTTGGCGTTGTGGTAGGCCGTGACTGCTACATAAGCGTGTGAAAGAAAGTGTGTCGTGCAGGCTTTTGATCCGTAAGTTGAGTACAGAACTCAAATAGAAACATAATAAATAGTGTTTAAATAATAATTAAAGGTATGTCTTGGACGAAAAAAATAATGAAAGATATATATATATATATATATATATATATATATATATATATATATATATATATATATATTACGAAAATGCTTATTGCACTTATAGTATATGATGATCTGCTATAGTATATGTATAGTTCATCTGCATACAGGATTAATAACGCTACAAGAATGTTGGAAAATATCTTAAACTAACGATATTTTTCTAAAAAGTTGGAGCTAACAATATTTTTCATGAATTATTGTAGTATATTTTGTTACTTTAAAGAAAAGTAGTTACTATTATCACTAGTATGTATCTCTGAAATCTTCTTCGTGTTATACCAAGAACATTATATTGTAGGTTTCTTTGAGTGAGACTGTTTCTCACGTGATGTGTTGTCCAGCTGAGGGACGTCTCCTAACTCATGGTTCAGCACTGTGGTTATTATTTTCCTCATCTTCCACATATATATATCTTCGCTGTAGCGGATATGTCCAGTTAAATAAAGCATAGTGTAGTAACGGTAAGTATAGATATATATACTATATATACAACAGATATGGATATAGGCACTATATATAGCCTATATATATATATATATATATATATATATATATATATATATATATATATATATATATATATATAGAGAG
This sequence comes from Thermobia domestica, assembly GCF_964235325.1. NCBI lineage: Eukaryota > Metazoa > Arthropoda > Insecta > Zygentoma > Lepismatidae > Thermobia > Thermobia domestica. Next base: position 148,611,350 of record NC_137459.1, on the reverse strand, counting down.
AGAGAGAGAGAGAGAGAGAGAGAGAGAGAGAGAGAGAGTTCGTTTTTAAACTTTTTTACTCAAAACCACATATTACTCATTTATGTGTTGGTTCGTATATATTTGTACTTTATCTCTTTGTAGAAAATGAATAATGTAAGGTTTCTTACCACTAAAATAATCACATCATATAAGATTATCTTTATAAATATTATTAAACCGAAACTAAAACAATTATTTTGAAAATATTAATGCTCAGAACTGAAAATAGTCATCCACTTCTTTACTGAATATACAATTTATCTTAGACGTGGTAGTTCCTTTCTAAGATCGAGCAAATGACGAACAAATCGATATAAATAGATTGTTTCGTTCACAACTATTTCTATAGTGGAGTAAGTGTAGCTTATTTTTGGCATTTACATATATTACCACATTTTAAATATAGATTACATGGCAAACTCGAATGATATGTTGGTAAATATTACGTAAAAGTTTGAAAGATTTTATGATAATGAGACAGAAGTGCAGCGGTGAGTCCAAAGTTTGAGGACTCCAATATTGCAAGATTGTAAGTAGTACATCTAAGTAGTATTGAACTCGTGTTATTCTGCGCGCAATAAAACGAAAGTAATTTTAAGAGCCACCACCTATATTCCCAGACAAAATGATGCAGTATATTGCTTCTTATAACGAAAAAATCGTACAGATGAAGTATAAGATCGAAGTTTTAGATTGCATCAATACTTTTTGCTACATAAACATTATCAAAAATCTTATCAATTTTTTTCGGATATATAAAATCATACATCTCTATTCCTCATTTTTTTCTTTCTTAACAAATTTCTCTGTTCTCAGTATGATGTCCTTTCCAGATTTACTAGTAGGTATTATAGTTTTATGTACCTTGAATCTGGTAATTTCTGATTTGGAAGATTTGCTTTTTATTAATAACGCTGACCTTGAAATTTATGATATTAATAATCAATCCAAAACTTGTGAGAAAGTTTGATGTGTAATTTTTCTTGTCTTGCTTTGAGTTGATGTATGTGAAAAGCGGTTTCGCTTGACATTGAGCCTTGTGTGTAATTTACTGCTTCTCTGCCCACGTAGTACCCGACTGGACTATGCGCGAGAGGAGGAAGCCAAACGAGCTGGTTCGTTGCTAGCTGTCAGCCACAAGCGAACGCCAGATGGTTGTGAAGGGAATGAACTGGGATCCACTTCCAAGTCCGTGCAATAAGCAAGAGGTTTATCTTCCCTAAACAGGCTCTGCTTATGTCACAATTAAACTTTCCTCTCGGCTCCCGTGAAATCAATAAATCGATAAAGAGAGGAAGAGATGTCGGGGAGCTGGAAGAAAGCTATAGAGAAACAGAAGGGAAGGCTGCGGAAGTCTTTGGAGGAGAGAAGCGTGGCTGCGGTTGTGACAATTCCGTGGGAATATTTTCCGACCTGGTGACTATGTTCTGTTTCGCCAAACGATTCGTTTTTCCTTTTAAGATTTAGCACCCACGACTACATAATCTCGCCACAGTTAGAAGCTTTTTATCTCCTCTCTCACGTCTCGTGGGTGAGTTCCAACTTCGTAAGAAAGTGCAGCTGAAAAAGAGATACGTGCAAATTACTTCTATTTGTTGAAAGTGACATTCGTACTTCATCTTTTTTGCGATAATAGAAGCAAAGAGTAAAGACCCAAAATATGGGAAGAAAAACTTTTTTTAATGGAAAGAAAAATGGAAGAAGTTTTGAAAGTAGTCAATTAGTTCTTCCCTCTTCTGGTATTAAATTCAGTTTCCTTTGTTCCTCACTCTTCAATTTCTTACTATGGATTCTGAGGAACTAAGATTTTATCTTTTGAATAAAAGAAGTCTAAAGAAACAACGATTAGCACAAAGAAATCCTTTTAAGAAAGGATTTTGAATGAGCATAAAGATGATCCACGCACGTATCCTTGCAGTAGATCCAAGATTCACTATTCAGTTTCACAACAGTAATATATATATATATACGTAACTTGTTTTGTATCGATAATTGTAAGGTAAATTTTGCTTACATTGCAAAAGTAGAGGTACTAGTACATAGAGATAGAAGATTGGAGTATTTTGAGGATAAACATATATTATTATCCAATATTAATGCATATATAATTATAAAGCATCATATTATTAATTTTAGTTTATTTGTTACTCAACATCAAATGTAAATAAAAAAAATCATTCTTCTTTTAGATGTTAACAATTTCTGTGAAGCTACTGATTAAACTGTGGACACTGGTTCTACTAAATAACACGAACTTTTACTTAAAAGATCAGAGATAGTAGCTCTATTAATTCAACATAGTACGCATTTGTATGAATATTACCATAAGTATATAAATATTTTCAATATATCAGTATAGTCAAAATCAGAAAAAGAAAACCTAATCTTTAGTTCTACGACACATAGTTTGTCCCTTTATGTTAACAGAAACGCTACACTAATGGAAATGTGAACAATATGAAATAATTGGTGGAGTGAGAGAATCATGGTTTGTTCCAAGAACATTTTATCCAAGAAGGGCAAACTTCAAATGTAAAGAGGATGCACTGGGGTATAATTTGCAAATGATGTGTCTCGCACAAGAGTCACATGTGATTGCAATTTCACTTGTGGGCGGTTGCCCAACTTTGAGGGAAACCGAACGGGAATATGCCTGGAACAAACACTGATGAGAATGTGAGACACAACGGAAGATGGAGAAAATGTATGGACACAAGGTTGTCCAACACAAATTTGCATATCCTGGAATCAAACTAGGGAGCACTTACACCATACTTGAACGTTGTATCACATTGTCCGCAGAAAGATAAGATATACCTCCGCGAAAGTTCAAAGGATGAAAAGGAGGCTTGGAACTTGTTTCCTTTTCACTAGATATCTGAAACTATTGAGCGTAAAAACATGATTTCTATTAACAATGATTCATTGAATTCCTGACTAAAAATAGGAATGAGTTGTATGAAATGCTACCACTACTGGGGTTCAAGCAGCCTTGAACTTTTATGATCTATATTTAAAATATCATCGAAGCTGTTGAACAGAGAAATATGTTTTATAGATATTTTCCTCAGATTCTATATTACGATAAGATAGAATCTTGTGATATTCAAAATCTAAAAAAAGATAAAAGAAAAGACAGAATTTTAAACAATTTCTCGCTCTAGGAGGTTGTGATATTGTAAAAATGGCTTGATTGATTGATTAGTTTCTATTTACATTATTTATCAGCAACGAAGCTATGCAGCCAAGATCTACAGTACAAAGTAGAATTTGAGTCAACAATGCTCTTCCACCAAGAATCAAATCATGAACCTGATGCATATCACAAATATTCACTACATACAAAAAAAACTATGGGTAAACTTGAACTTTGAAAAAGTCCATGCAAAAGTGTAGGTAGGAGATTAACAAGTATTCCGTAAATAATGATAGTTTCATTAAAAAAAGAAACTCAGCTTATAGCCATGAAACCTGTACTCTATATACATAAGGTTATCAGAGTAATGGGAACATCTTAAAAGGCACAAGTTATTAGATCATATGACGTTGAAACTTTTTTGATCTTCACAACAGCTCTGATGGAGTGTGAAATTGAAGTCGTACATGTCGTGAATGGTAGGAAGTGGAATGTCATGCCAGCCCCCGTACAGCGTGTCTCTCAGTTCTCTGAAAGAGAATGGAGGCGAAAATCTACACAACGGATCATATCTCCACAACGGATTACAAACGTTCAATTATGTTCAGGTCTATGGATTGGGCGTAACAAGGAAGATGCTCACTTCATTCCGAAATTCACAAACCATATCTAAAAAGCTCCAGTTGTGTGAATGAGCATGTTATCATACTGAAATATGGTTTATTGCCCATAAACAATCATGGGATACACATGATTCCCTAAAATGACGTCAAAATTACTAGTACTGACGTGACCGATAAGCGCCAGCAAACCAGGATATTGCAACTATGTTCATGTCATGTAACATGCGGTGGATTGTGATTAGGAACAGAGGTTGTAAGAAGTGCTGCTTGAGTTCATTGCTTGAGTCCATTGCTTGAGTTCATTACTTGTGTCACTTGCCTCGTAGTGGTATGACAGTGCTGGGTAACAACCCGCTTTGATTCTCGGCAGAACTGTCACTGGGGGATTTCTTCCGACCATTGTTTCTCTTCGCCGATGTAATTTTTCGGTGAATTACGTAGGCCACATCAACTTGGATACTGTCCATTATTCTGACAACAATCTGTATTTACGTACGCAATATAGATATATCATACGAGAATATTTGATTTTATGGAAAGGCATTTGGAGGGTGACATTTCTAAAACCCATTTTCAGGCTGAGAATTTTGAATTAAAACTACATGAAACTGAGAAAATCTTCCAAATTCAGGTGGAAGAACCCGATTCAACTTGTTATCAGCTTCTTAAATATTTATTTGTAAGTTTCCCGGAAGAAAGTAGCATTCAAGTTGACAAAGACCGACTAAATATTTTGCCTAACGATTTATATTAGTTCGAGTAAATTCTCCGCTTTGGTGAGCCAGAAAGTTATTAAACTCGGTCTGAATATTTTAAAGTGGTTTAGATGTAATTTGTGACGGTTTACATAAATCTAATAAGATCGAAAATATATAAATAAGTAAGCTAACTTGAGTAACTAACGTCAGTTGGATGACGCCATATGAAACTTTGCACCCTGCTAGCATGAACACGTTTCTTAAGTCGATCACTTATGGTTGTGTGCAGTGGTACTTGCAGCGGCCAGTCAGGCGTCAATTAAGAGAAAGAAATTAACAAGTGCGTAGACGTGGTAGCCGTCTGTCAGTGGAAAAGGTGTGCAGATTTTCATCGTGTCAAAAGAACTAAGCGTCCTGTTTATTTAACATTAAATTTTAAATATTACTAACGGTATGAAAAAAAAACAGTGATCATTGATCATTACAGAATAGTAGGACATAGATAATATGCACATGACTGCTATTTTAGGTTTAGAAAGGCTAGTCGAAGCACAAGTCCATTATTTCGGCAAATAACGCCCTCCTCGTGGTAGCAAATAACGACACTCAATTTCATAGGTAATAAAAATAATACTTGTGAAAAATGTATTGTTGTCTGCCATACTGGCTGTGAGATGTGCAAATCTCATGTTTAGTACCTAGATAGTAAGAAACTGTCAAATCATTCTGACAAATGTCAAATCGTTTAACATTCCCTGCAGAACTTTGAGACACTAGTTGAAACGAAAGCACCAAAGTCTATGAAAATATGATTGCAGTTCTGTATTGTCCTGGAACTTGAAATAGAATTAAAACATAAATTAATTCGTTAACATGAAGTTACATTTGTTTAGCCAGAGAAGACGTTTGTGAGACCGCCTACAGAATATGTCATGAGGCTGCTGTAACAAATACATTTCGTAATGATAGAGCTGGATGTATTTATGATAAATCATCTGGATATTGTCCTCAGAAAGGCGGAAAAATAAACTATGGAAGACTTACGTGATTCAACAAATCAACAGTGAATACTTCTATTAGAATGTAATTATACTCTTCTAGAGAACACAATTGATCCGCCGAACTCAAATGGCAACACAGGTCTAATTTATAATGCAAATGAAAGTATACTGCAGCTAACGTACAACGCCAAAAAAAAAAAAAAAAAAAAAAAAGCCACAGAAAGGCAAAAATGCAATGCCACATAAGAGAATAATTAGAAATTATTAGTATATTTGGTTGAACCAATGCATTAGAATTACATTGAATTCCCCCAATTGTTTTATACAAGTAAAATACGGAAAGCAAGAATTTGATGATAACCTTCCTCCAGGTAGCACCTGCACAATGACTCCGTTGTTTTCTTTGCCGCAAGTAATGTTTTAAACCAAAAACAACTCCAAGCAACACGTCCAGACACAATCCATTTTCATATCTATCTCAACATCACTCAGTAGCCACGCTATCTGCGAGCTGCTGCCGACACTCGAAAGAATTAGGAGCAAATCTATCGGTGATCGTTCTCTAAATGGAGAGGAAGCACTGTAACATTTATCGTGTTTTCAATAGCTGCTCTTTCCACTTTTTCCACCAATAGTAAGATCATATTTTAACAAAGAAGGATAGAAACTTGCTTTTCGGGGACTGTAAGGGATATTCTTGTGATCTCAGGAGTCGTAACATTGGATTCGGAGTATTGAATGGAAACATTGGTTTCACGAAATTTGTGAGTCAAGTAGTATTCTTAAATGTGATTGTGCACATTGTGTGATACCAGTTGGCAATGCATGACTCTGAAGAATAGAGCTGCATATGTCAGACAGTTATGCTCCAATGTTTGCCATCCTGATACGAGTTACAATCTCATCCGCGTGTTCTGAATTTTATGTAATGTAGATCCAGATAACATATTGCCAAGAATGCTGCTTAATTTGCCTTAGAAAATGTACTTAATGCAATATCCCCTCCCATGTAGTAAAGCACGTAGTGGCGTTATTTCCTGACATGTCTGGTTATAACGCCTTCTCATATTCACTCAAATTTCTGTTATAAGTAATTCTTCCGTTTCATCTTCCATTATATCAAACAGTTCACTCTCTTGCCCATATAAATTTTACACTTCTTGAAATAAAACCACCCTAAGTAACACAGCAATATGAAGAATTAGTGGTGTTATTTTCCGAAGTTACCTTATCTTAAAACTAGAAACATCTGTACATATATTCCAAATACTTTCCGTAAAGTTCGTCTTCCCGGGCACTTATGCTACGAAGTGAATAAATAAGTAGCTTTATTCATTTAAAATCATAAACAAATAAATTCTGGAACTCTATGTAGACCTTCTCTGCGTGTTGATACAGGAAGTATCCGGATCATGAAATGATGTGTCTTCAATCTTGAGCTAGTGTACGTAACTACAATTTTGTCAGAATATGTGTCATTCCGCATCTCTAATCGAAGAATGTCAAAATTCTGATCACTACAATCTGTAAAGAAATGATCAAGAGTGCAACAGATTAAGATTAAATGGTGCATTGTTAGTTTATGGGAAATGTGTTTGAAAGAAAAAAAAATGTACGAAAATGTGCATTTTTAGGTACATCGCTGTTTTCGCGGAGGTAAAATTAATTGATTAACCATTAATGTTTCGCCCGTTCTTAATTTTATTTACTTATGTTCTTTTTTTTACATTTTAATGTACATTTATATGTTTGATTTTTGCAGTGTTTTGTCAACTCTGGTCAAGAAAGCCAGATCTGTTTAGAATAATAGAACCATAAGAATCAATATCTCTATGCAGCTGGCAGACTATGCGAAAGGAACATATAGGAGTTAGTTGGAAAACTTTATCACTAGCAAGAGATAAAAATTGTAAAATTCCCACTATGCTGAGTTGAGTTGATATTGAGTTTAACGTCCCGTTCAGCAACGAGGCTATATGAGACGTGGACCTACTGATTAACGTGGAATCCGAACCACATGAGCTCCCGCACCAAAGGCGCGTACGCTAACCGCTTAGCCACGGAGGAGCTCTTCCTATGATGCTGATGCGGTAATTTCATGGTCTGTACACTGTATAAGGCAAATGTTGTTGTTACAAATACATAAAAAAATGATTACGCAAATATTTCCAACATAACTCATAAATACCTATAATTATAAATCTTCGATAAAATAATTTGATCGGCTGGAGGTTGTGTGGTTCGAATACAACATTAAGTTGTACGCGTATTTTCACGTCTCATATAGCCTCGGTGCTTAAAGGGACACTAAATCCCAATCGACCAAGCAATAGTGCGATCTCTACAGTAAAACTAATTGTGAAATTACACAGGTTACAGGATTTCAATGAGCACTTAAAAATTATTCAGGTTTATGTTTGTAGTTCGATGACCAATAACAAACTATACAACCTAACTACTGGCTCATTTTCTTCTAAAGAAAGTGTTTGTTTGAAATTTATCACCCTTCTCAGTGGTGATTTTAAGATTATGCATGAGTCTAAAACTTAACGTGAAATTGTAATTACATGTAATCTCAGAGGGATCGAACTTCGGCAAGACGAAAGTTGCTCTCTCTATGAATCTCTTCTAGACCTGTTGCATTCATGTAACACACTGAACACAAAGTTTTATTTTTCTTAGCTATCTAAGCTTCTGTCCCACAGTTTTGTCATATTATTGATTGGTCTTCTCACTTAAGAAAACTGAACAACACAGAGAAATTGGTCCTCACTATTTGTAAATAATTTTCCGTGAAGCAATTTCAAATAAATGGATTGTGCAGTAGATTCTAGTTTTTCTGAACTAAGAATACCGATAACAATAACAACACATAAAAGCACAGAATAAGAAAACAAGAATAGTAAAAAAGTCAGGTTAAATTAAAAGAAAACACTAATGCTAAGGAATGAAGTATCTAAACTTTGTAACGCTGCCTCAAGAAAAGTATGTTCTTCCTTTAACACCAGAAAAGAGACAGCAGAGCTGAGAGTTGTCACCAAACACTTTCCAAAATATATTGATTGACGAAAAAATAGAGCTCGAGCTTCGAGACAAATGGGAAAATGGTACACTGATATTACGAATATCTTCGTCGTTACTTCGACTCTTTGGTAGGAGATATTTAAAACTTTGTATGTTATATATTGCTCTAAAGGCGGTAAATAGGATACATTAATAATCACAAGTAAAGAGTTATTTGTTAGCAACATAAATGTAACTACATACTGTATATCAACCTATCCCAACCTCTGTGTGTCTCAGCCTCATAGAGTTTGTAGTGAAATTTAAAAATAAATGTGTAATCCAAAAGGCCTAGACGTCCACACTCTATACGAAATACTAATTTTCATTATGAAGCGTTTAAGAATAAGTTAGGATCAATTTTGAGACAGATTCTACCACTTAACGTCTCCCATGGTAGAACATTCCTCAATTCTGACCTATCCTAAGAGACTCGCGATGTAGTGGAAGGTTAGTAAAGTGCAGTCAACTAGAGATGAAAGAAAAAGACTTCTTGTGGATGGAGATTTTTCCAATAAAAAGGTTGATTTAAAAAAATACTGCGATTTTCGCTTTTTAATGGTTTTATTTCTTAATTAGGCCGTTTGAGCGTCAAGTGGCCTAAGTCCAGAAAAGTGAAAAAATGGACTAATGTCTTCATTTACTTCTATATGTTGGTACTTTTTAAAACGATTTTTAAAAAGTAAATCTTTAAAACATAAACTCGTACATCATTATGAGTTTGGTTACCAATGTCACAAAAAAATATGAACTTTTCACGAGATGTTAGACTTGAATTTTTACTCCTGGAAAAATTTCGATTTTGAACTTAGCGTACTTTGCATCTAGGCGGCCTTTATACACGTATCACTTTTGTTTGCATGCGGTAGATTAAACAATTTTTAAAAAAGTGTCTTTGCAACAATAAATACATGTCAGTAGTCCTCTGTTAAATCCGGGGCTGGTTATCTTGATTGCTTTTCAAACGGGTTTCTATTCGCTCGCTAGCGAATATAAGTTATGAAACCCAACATATCACAGGTGTCAATTTGGTTTCCTAACCACCTTATCAAGTACCTTGAATTTATATATATATATATATATATATATATATATATATATATATACAGAGTGGTAGGTAACTCCACCGATAAACTTTGGGAGGTGATTCCTTATACGAAATGAAAGAAAAACGTTCTAATAAACATGGGCCGAAAAATGCATCCTTTCAGAATTATGACCCATTGAAAATTCGAAAAAATCATTTTTCAAAACTCCCTAACTTAGAAACTATAGGGCCTACTCCAAGCGGTTTAAGGAACTACACAGGAACTGGTATACGCTCTAACTAAATATCCGTGTGTTAGAATTCACCGGTACCAGCGAATCGAACGCACCATTAGTACTTAAAGGAGTATCCCTATACTTCAACTTCATTTTCACAGTTCCTTTCACCGATAACGGAAGATAGTAAAACATGGATATTTAGATAGAGAACATACTAGTTCCTGTGTAATTCCTTAAACCGCTTGGGATAGGTCCCATAGTTTCTAAGTTAGGGAGTTTTGAAAAATGATTTTTCGAATTTTCAATGGATCATAACTCTGAAAGGAGGCATTTTTCGGCCCATGTTTATTAGAACTTTTTTTTCTTTCATTTCGTATAAGGAATCACCTCCCAAAGTTTGTCTGTGGAGTTACCTACCACCCAGTTATATATATATATATATATATATATATATATATATATATATATATATATATATATATATATATATGTTACAGGTTGCTAAAATTCAAGTTGACAGTCCAGAACAAAATATTATAAACCGAGAAACATATACAAAACAACTTTTGTTTTGGTATAAAGCTTCGCTTATATTTCGTTCTCCGTTGAGAAATCCTATAGTGAGCTTCAAGTATTCTTATATAATAGGACATAAGTTTGGTTTACAAAATTAAAGCCATTAACGGAATTTTTGAGTGAAATGTTAATTTAATGGAACCCTATTATTCACAGAGATATCCAATACGTCTGAAATAAACACTTGATCATCGCATTTTTACCCGGCTCTCCCTCGAATTTTAACGACCTCAATGAATATTACATAATATTAGATATATATATGTTCCGAGTGATCAATCTTTTACTAATAATAAAATATTGTGTGTATCTGTGTATTCGTCTGTAATTAGCTTTCCTCATAGAAAGGAGTGACTTCGGTACATGGACAGATCTTCACCAGATCTAATCCTGTACGAAGCTCTTTCTTGAATTCCAAAATGGGGGATATTTGGGAAGGTCAAAATGAATGCATAAAGGGAGATGAAAATGCTCGGGATGCTTGATATTAATGTCAAATTCAGTTTTCAGAGTCAATCAGGTGAATAATGACACTCGCGACAAGCCCAATTTTTGACCCCATCGTTGTTTGGGAATTCGTGAGGACATGAAAAATAACATCCAAAGTGGCCGATATTAGTGTCAAAGTCATAGATTACGTGTCGCTGAAATAAATAGTAACATTTCAGATGTCGTTTAAGTTCAAATTTAGCACACATCGTTGTGGGGGATTCGGGGGGCCGTGGAAAAATCTCCTAAATCTCATGAATAAAATGCAATGAAAATCATCTAGATACCGTGATCCAAAAAGACAAGAAAAATCCACCCCTACGTGAAAGTACTACTAGTGCTTCTTCACAAATGTGCCCGATGTGTTCAAAATGTCAATAAGGAGATTTACACAGCTGTGTTACAACAGTTACTTAATTTCGTTACTCGTAAACGACCGAATAAGTAGGCATCTGAACAGTGGCATTTGCACCACAGCAGTACTTCTTGTCACACTTCAGGAATGGTGTCCAATTTCTTAAACATCGTACACTATCCCCTTTACTCGTTGAATCTGGCCATCACTGCAGATTAGCGACTACTGCGTGCACCTTTGGTACACGTGTTCTAGGGTTCGATTTCCAGTAGGAGTGCACTAAAATTTGAACGCATTACAGTGGCTAGAATTCTAGCTTAAACTGAAGATCCACATCCCATATGGACAGGTGAGTGTCAAGGTGGCGAAAGTCGCTTTTTCAAAAAAGGAAAGAAAAAAAGAAAGGAAAAAGAGACAAGGTACATTCACGAAGTCACCCCTCATGATTCGGGTAAAATTCATTCAAATGCAAACTTTTCCGCGGCCTAATGTGTATTGCACTACTTTTAGCGGCACCATTTTTGTCGTTGTTATTTGTTGAAATTTAGAATCCCTTTTCTGTAGCTACTGTACATGGACATGTAAAAATTAAAGTGGTGCAAGTAATATTTTCTTGTCTAACAGCAGTTTTCTGATAAAAACAAAAGCTATTTCCTTTATCACTAGAACTTTCAGAGTCATCTGTCAAAATCTATCATATTTTAGAATAACTCTCTTACTTTATACTTTCTGTTAACAAATTGATTTATCAGGCTCTGGTTTTGTTTCTAACAAGGTTCATTCCCGAAGTGTCCCCTCGGGATTTGTATGCACTTGATCCAAATACAAAGTTCTCCGCGGTTCAATGTGCATTGTACTAATTTTAGAAGCCCATACGGGTAATTTGTATATTTATGGGCTTTTATATAGTTTCTTTAGATGTAACTGGACATGAATATGGGAATACGCATAACAAATTGTATCAAGTACTACTTATCTGACTCGTGTTGCCCACCCCAGCCAACATTATAGATCCTCCATATTGGATTCAACTTTCGTTTTTTTTTAATGGGAATAGGTGTATGTGATAAATCAAATTCTTATTTTTTTATATCCATTGGTGTAGTGAGTTTTTCTGTATCTTGAACCGTTTGCAAGGTAATAAATGTCAAATGTCAGGCACTTCAAAAATATTGAATCACATAGAAAATTTTCCAGGGCCCTCTGTGTACATATAATCTTTTGCGTAATTTATCGTTCACAAAATATTCTCTGAACGTAGAAACATTCAGATACACAGACGTCAATACTGAAATGGTAGGTCTCCACACAAACCTGATTATATCTGCACTTACATTCGGCATTTTGACCGTAATACAATACTTCCTTGTTATAGGATAGCAATGACTCACAGAAATGTAATAAGATTATGACACCAATGTTGTAAAAAGTTTGTTTATACCTACAGTATTTTTCCAGTTAGGAACTGTTTTGATTTGTCAACATTAAAAACGTAAGCGTAACTGATATTACTCTGCAATATCTACTCGCGACTGGAGAAATTTAACATGCAATACCTTCCAAACGGTACAATCTATGGTAAAATTCACTACATCAGTGAATTTACAAGAAAATTGTACTCGAATTTGATGTGTTCACTTGTACCTATCCCCATTTGAAAAACCGAAACTTGAATCCAATATGATTGATCCAAGATGGAGGTCGTGGTGAGTAACATGTGTCAGAGAAGCAGTACTTGATCCAATTTGTTTTGCATATGCCCACGTGTCCGAGCGTTATAGTAATGTATGATTGAATTCCGGATATATGAAAGCCCATAAATATGCAAATTACCCGTATGAGCTTCTAAAACTAGTACAATACACATTGAGCCGCCGAGAACTTTGCATTTGGATCAAGTGTATACGAATCCCGAGGGGACACTTCGTAAATGAACCTTGTTAAAAACAAAACCAGAGTCTGATAAATCAATTTGTTAACAGAAAGTATAAAGTAAGAGAGTTATTCTAAAATATGATAGATTTTGACAGATGACTCCGAAAGTTCTAGTGATAAAGGAAACAGCTTTTGTTTTTATCAGAAAAGTGCTGTTAGACAAGAAAATATTACTTGCACCACTTTAATTTTTACATGTGCATGTACAGTAGCTACTGTAAAGGGATTCTAAACTTCAACAAATAACAACTACAACAATGGTGCCTCTATGTCCAGGTTATTTTTCTTTCTTTTTCCTACAATAAATTTTACGTAAAAGAGAAACGATTTCACACCATCTCGGACATACAGGATCACTGACAAGGGAATTGCTGGGCATACCATAACTGACTTTTTAGGATTGCTTCTAGCGATGGCTATAACGTTGGAATCGGTGTTCAAATGCCGCAATAAAGTCATATAAAGGGGACAAGCAAGAATAGGTAGTAAGTCGTCCTTATGATTACTACAGAACCAGTCCAGAAAATAAATGAATACACAGTTTGCTTAGTATTGTGTGTTTCCATGGGCATGGCTGTTACTGCTAACACAATGTTTTCTTTTTCTTTCGAGTAATTTTAGTAAATATGTAATGCTTGTAATGTTTCAAAATTATTTCTTAAATGTGATAAGTCGATTATGTTGGACGAATTTAGTGCTGTTTTCGAGTAAGGCATTATATTGTGAAATTTGAAGCCTTCTCTAAATGTCAAAATTTCCACTGAACCAAATTCCATGTGCACCTATAAGATATGGACGAAGATATACTTAATATACCTATCCATCTAACTATATATATATATATATGAAGGTGTTCCATTAAGAATCAAGTAGTTCCAGCAAAACGCTTTGAAATCGGTCCACGAATTCTGCACCTGTAACTTAAGCAAATCCATAGATTAAATGTTTTCTGAATAAATAAGGGAAAATCTTAGTGTTGCAGAAATTGTTCTCCTTTCCTCCTTCAGAAGAGAAATTTTCGAAACACGTATTATCTTGTGTTTATTTAAAAGTTTATATACCAATTTTCACGGCTCCAACTTGAGTGAATTCTCGCATTGGACATTTTTCTTCAATAAATAATGAAAGGGAAATTTGGATATTATAGAAATGATATTCCTTTCTTCTTAGAAAAATAATTTTCAAAAATACTAAAAAAGTATATTACGTTTCTTTCATTTAAGAGTTCTTATGTCAATTTTCACACCTCCAGTTTAAGGTTGTTCACTACAGCACAATTAAACTACCGCTAACTTTAGAGTTTTCTTCAAAATAAATAAAATATTTTCAAAGCAGAAACGTAGTGAACTAAACAATACGATTTTACATGTGGCACCTTTACCACAATTCACCTATCTGCTCTTGGTATGCCGCTATTTACAGAACCCGCAAAAATGCTAAATCTATCTACAGTTTCAAATTGAAAGCAAATAGATGAGTTGTGATAACAGTATCACATGCAAAATCCTATTATCTAATTCACTACGTTTCTACTTTTCGAATATTTTCATTTCCTCTGAATATATTAAAGGAAAACTCTAAAATTAGCGGTGCTTTAATTTCGCTGTAGTGAAGACCCTTAAGCGAATCCCCTCATCTTTGAACTTCATGAATAAAAAAAAAAGAAAATTTAAATTACAGAAATGATCCCACTTTCCCTTCTTAAAGCAGAATTTTCAATAACTTTGAAACACTAGTTCAACTAGTTGTATTTAAGCATTTATATACCGAATTTCATATATCCAACTTAATCAAATTCTCGCATTGGCCAGTTTTTAATAGAAAAAAAGGGTAATTCAGATATTATGGAAATGATCTCTTTTCCTCAATAAGACCCGCCTTTTTTTTTTTTTTTTTTTTTTTTTTAGAAACGATGTAAATTGTATTTCAGGATTTTTATTTAAGAGTGTATGTTCCAAATTTTATATTTGCAACTCACGCGAATCCACACATTGATCACTACGTCTAAGTAAAAGGAAATTTCAATATTATGAAAATTGACCCCTTTTTTCATTAGAAACGAAAATTTCGGAAACGTTGATGTATTTGGTTCCTAATTTTAAACTTAAAGTTTATATATCGAATTTCAGATCTTGGACTTAAGAAAATACTTACATTCGTCTCTTCCTGTTTAACAAAAGGGAAATTTGGGTACCTAAGGAACGTCTCCCTTCCGCTCTCTTAGGAGCAGAATTTTCAAAAATGATGAAACATGTATTACATTATCTTTTAGTGAAGAGTTTCATGTTTTTCACTACACGGATTCCTGAGATACACAATTTTTGGTAAAATACTTTCCCCCTTTACCTTTTTGGGAAGTGTATTTCTTGAAATCCTAACTTATCACTTGTTTTTGTGACAAAGGAAGTCTTCTGTCTAGATTTGAAATTTCTACCTATAGCAGTCATATAGCCTTGGCGAAATCAGTCAGTCACTTATACTCTTCTATACAGGGTGTTTCAAAACAACACGGACAACGTTTGGGAGACGATTCTAGACAACAAGATAAGACAAAAAGTATAGACCGACGTGGGTGCTCAAATGCTTCCTTTCGGAGTTATAGGATGCCGAAAACATGAAAAAATGAAATTTAAAGGTTCATAGCTCCAAAACTATGGGAACTAGCGTAGTCGGGTCAAGATTTCACTTAGGAACTAGTGTGTGAGTTATCAAAATATAGATGTTTCAGAGTACTGCGGTATTTCCGGAACAATTTTTATAGAGGTAGTTGATAAGTACTACAAATTATATGCCCGTAGCCAAACTCCCTCCATAAAAATTGTTGCGTCAGAACCGCAAAATTCTGTAACATTGATTTTTGCATACTAGTTTCTAAGTGAAGTCTTGATCCGATTACGGTAGGTCCCATAATTCTTGAGCTATGGACCTTTGAAGTTCATTTCTTTATGTTTTCGGCAGCCTATACCTCCGAAAGGAAGCATTTGTGCACCCAGGTTGGTCTTTACTTTTCGTCTTATCTTGGTGTCAGGTATCACCTCCCAAACGTTGTCGGTGTTGTTTTGAAACACTCTGTATAATAGTATTCAGAGTGTCCCACAAAGGGGTTTACACTGTTTGGATGATAATAATAGAGAAGATATTAATGATAACTTGACCAAATTCTTATTAGTTAACGTTGTCAGGACTAATGTAGTCCTGGATCTAGCTATTGTTCTGTAGGAAAGCTTGAGTATGGATTTTTTTCTTCAGAAATCGTTAGTAGGTGTCTTACTTATTATTTTTTACTTAGGTGGACATCCGTCACTTGGTAAGTTTTCCGGATATGACGTCATCAAATATGCGGCTGCTTAATTACATAAATGTTCATATATAGGTTAATATTGTAATGATTAGCATGTAATTATGTTCTTTTCTTTCAGTATTAGTTAGCAGAAGTCCGAGTACGTATCTTTTTACTATGGTGAACACTCGACATTTCTCTAGGATGACGTCATCCAAGATGGCGGATTCCTAATCACAAAAATGATCATATCTCGACTAACATTGGACTGATTAGCATACAATTTCATTGTTTTTTTTATTTTTTCAAGATTGCTTATCAGGGGTCATAGTAAGTATTTTTCTTACTAAAGTGGACATCCGACACATTTATCTGGGATGATGTCATCCAAGATGGCGGTTGCTCAATTACAAATATATATATATACTTCTGGTAATATTTTACTGAAATTAACGTACAATTTCGTTATAATTTTTAATTCCTGTTAAAAATGTTCTTGTAACTACTTTCAATTTAGGTGGCTATCGACAAATTTTCCACATACGATATCATCCAAAATGGCGGCTATTTAATCACAGAAGTTTTCATCTCTGTGGTAAAATTTGACTAATCAACATGAAAGTTTGTTTCGTTTATGAAGGAAAACTTAGTAGGTGACGTAGTAAGTTCTTTTAACTTAGGTGGACATTCAACACTTTTTCCAGGCATAACGTCATCAAACATGGCGTCTGCTACATTATTTGCTTTCGTATCTCTGGCTGTTGTAAGTATAAATCTATAAAATACTTCAAGCGTCCTAATTTAGATGTTAAGTTTCTTTTACCTTTTTTCCTCATGATTTTCAAATGAAAATATGGATACTATAAAATTGTCGAGAGTTCCAAAGTATAGTGAAACAGAGTTTAAACCAAGTGAAAATTCATGCATCATATGCGACGTAAGTGACCGTAGTGTATTAACTACTGAAAATGGCAGAGAAAGAGTCAGACTAGCTGTCCAAGTGTGAAATGAAATTGTTGCTAAACGTTTGTGCTCTATTATGTGGAAGCAACATTTTATAATAATCTAAATAATGCATGCTATTGACAGTATACTCATAAAAAGACATTTTTGCAGCTTGAAAGTGAGAAGGAAACATTAGCAAATAAGACTATAGAAACTGCTTCTCTATTAAATGGAAAGGAAAATGTTTGGAAATCCTTAAGGAAACGAGCACGTCATCACAGTCCTCAAGGAGAGACTTCTATGCGACACAATTTGTGTATTATTTGCAACCAAAAAAGTCACATAATCGAGTTTACAGCGAGTAGGTGTTCACTGACTTGGGAATGTAGATCAAACGAAAGGACAACTGTTTTCTGCATGAGTTGAAAGTTAAAATAAGAATAAACATGATTGAATATCATTGATATAGCAAGCAACAAGAGCATTGAGTAGTTACGGACATTTGTCAAGTGTGCATTTTCAATTTCCTCGACTTCTTCTGATGAAAACGGCATTCTTTACCAGTGCTACTATGGGTGTGATAAGATAGTGTTACAACTAGAGGAAAGAAACGAGCTTGAGAGCCCTGACTGGAATAACGATTCTTCCTACTCTATTTTACTTCACAGCAACAAATTCCAGTTGAATTTGTGAACAAAACTCCTCCTAGAGTTTGTTGTGTGTTGAGGTACACTAAAGGACTAACTAGTCACAAAATTTCAGATATTTTATAAAGGCGCATTGAAGATATAGGACAGTGAAACATGCCAAATTGGCAGAATTCCCTAACTTTATATTTTTTTCAGGCCTTTGGTAGCAGCTACAGGTCTGTAAATTTTGTGTATTAGCTTATGACCCCGAACTGCATGCACGTACAAATTCAGATCTCTACATCAGTTGTTTCCCCTTCCCAAACATGACTTCAATGTCCAAAAATGTTGTTTCTGTAGATCTTGATTTCACCCCCTTCAAATGGTTTTCGCCAAAAATGTTGAGATCAAAGTTTTAGCTCTGCACGAGTTGGAGACGTCCAGCAATTTTCAGTTTGGTAGGACACAAACATGCTGAGATATTCAAAACGACGTAAGCACCTAAAATTGAAAAAAAAAAAACGCAAAATGGCTGCAGCCGCTGCGTCGCCATATAAAAATAATTAATTGTTTTGAAGTATCCTGATATAGGATAAACATTCATGAAAAAAATATTATTATTATTATTATTATTATTATTATTATTATTATTATTATTATTATTATTATTATTATTATTATTTAGAAAAGTCGAGCGGCAATGTTTCTTTTTTTTTTTGATCACTTTGCATGGATTGACCCAGCAGTATCCTAATGAGTTTATTGGGGTATGCACTTGTTTGACATGTATAAAATTCTCATGCATTTGTAAGAAAAATAAGGTAACATGTTGTGTCTTTTGCAAGTGTAAAGGAGTCGCATTCAATCTGTAAAAAATCTTTTAAGATAAAATCTTAAAAAGCTGTGGTGTTATTCATTGTAGTATATCATATTCCGTTTTTCATATAATATCATTTAAAAATTATGATGCACCTTATATTGTAAACATACTGATTTTAGGGAAGACTATTGATATATGTTGTTAAGGATGTATATAAAATCAGAATGAATGCAACTGTTTATATATTTATTATCTTACTAATTAGTTGTAGTGTTACAACATATTTTAGTTAAAAGGATTTGATAGAGCACATAGCTTAATGGATTAGAAAATTAGGTCGATATTTAGTTCCCGATATCAATAAAAGTAACGGATATATGCGTTGTCCTGAATGTCTCTGTTGAATGTTAATGTAGTTAAAATAGTTAAAATATGTTAAATTATTAAACGATATTTTAATAAATTGTTTAATATATTTTAAATACTATTTAAATAATGTATATTTAGCTCATCTGGAACTATGATAAAATTAAAGTGAATTGCGACTTTAGAGTACTCGCTTCGCCAATAGTAATTACAGCATAATTTACTATCAAATTTTCATGTTGATCAGTCAAATATTACCACAGAGATGAAGACTTCTGTAATTGAATAGCCCCCTTCTTGGATGATATCATGTGTGGAGAATTTGTCGGATGGCCATCTAAATTGAAAGTAGATACAATAACATTTTTTAACAGGAATTAAAAATTATAACGAAATTGTGTGTTAATTTCAGTAAAATATTACCAGAAGTATAAATATTTTTGTAATTAAGAGAAGCCATCTTGGATGACACCATCCCAGATAAATGTGTCGGATGTTCACTTCAGTAAGAAAAATACTTACTATGACCCCTGATAAGCAATCTTGAAAAAACAACGAAATTGCATGCTAATCAGTCCAATATTAGTCGAGATATGAGCATATTTGTGATTAGGAATCCGCCATCTTGAATGACGTCATCCTAGAGAAATGTCGGATGTTCACCATAGTAAAAAGATACGTACTCGGACTTCTACTAAGTAATCCTGAAAGAAAAGAATGAAATTGCATTCGTTAATCATTCCAATATTAACCTATATATGAACATTTTTACCATACGTGGAAAACGTACCAGGTGACGGATGTCCACCCAAGTAAAAAGTAGTTAGACACCTACTAACGATTTCTGAAGAAACATTTTCCATACTCAAACTTTCCTACAGAACCATAGTCAGATCCTGGACTAATGTGTGTAGCCATTCATTTGTTTTTGTTTTCTCTCCCATTCATTTGTTTTGTTTTTTTTTTCTTTTATACTCAGTTTATCTGTCAGTAGCGACAAGTGATTGACAAGACAGCTGCGAAGCTTTCCTTTGAGCAACTAAGGTGAATTTTATAAGGGTTTTCTGGAAATGTGAGAACATGAAAGCAATGCAGAGACGAGAGCGGGTAGAATTTTATACTGCGCCACCGTCACATCTAGCAATTACAAAATTACGCGACAAGTTTGAAAGAGAAGGAACTGTGTGATCTGAAGAAGTGACGGTGTGGCAGGAAGAAGTCAGCAGAGGACGAAAGAGGGGTGAAAGCAGTGTTACAATGTTTCACAAGATCCATGTGAATCATGTGTAAGTAAATCAAGTGTTCACCGCATTTTAAAACAAGCAAAGTAGAAACCCTACGTTCCCAGATTTCTTCAGGCAATCAGCGAGGACGATCCGGATAGCCGTCTCCAATTTTGTGAATGGATTTTCGATAATAAGCAGTTGACTGATTTCATTGTTTGGTCTGATGAGGCGACTCTTAAATTGTGGGGAATCATCAATTGCCACAACTGTGTGTACTGAGGAAAAAATAAGCCCCATGTTATGAAAGAACAAGCTGTTAATCTTCATGGGTTATCAATGTAGTGTGGTATATCTGTCAGAGGACTTGTCGGTCCATTCTTTTTTTATGGCAGGTGTAGAGTATCTTAACATGTTGCAGAAAAAAGTATTGTGCCAACTGTTCACCAACTGTACACAGATGACGATTGTTCTTGTTTAACGAGACGGCGCACCTCCATATTACTATCGAGACGTGTGACAATTCCTAGATGAAACATTTGTTGAGAGATGGATAGGCCGACGAGAAAGTGTCGAGTATCCAACTAGAGCTCCCAAACTAACGCCGTTAGACGTTTTGCTGTGGGGAACTGTGAAGACCACTGTCTATGCCACAAAATCACGTCCGCTGGATGTCATAAGAAAGATGCGGTTGAGACTGCCTTTTAATCCGTTACAATAGAAACCGTATCACATGTTTGTCGGACTCTTCCACAGCGTTAAGGACGATATATTGTTGCCAATTATGGACATTTTGAACATATTTCACATTAGAACTAATATTTTGAGCATCCTTGTAACTAAAAAATCATATTTCTTCATTTTGGTTCGAGTTATTAAACTTTAAACCGTGTTAACCCTTTTGTTAGACACCCTATATAAAAAGGTCATTCAAAATTAAAGTTATGTGTTGTAGTATCATTTTATTTTCTTCGAGGCAACACAACAAATTCTTTGATTTTTCAATTAAAATTTACATGGAAATGCAATTCACGGTGCAGTAACAAATATTTTAAAGTACTAACAAAAGTGACATTTCATTTTGAAAACCAGTAATGAAAATACAAAATAAAAAATATTTTGTACTTATAATATGTTCCTTTGTAAACAAAGGACACTTAAATTTACTTTATGTAGGTTATATTCTGAGAAAGAAAATGCAGTACGTAATTCATACGAGTATACAAATTAAAAATTAAAATCCCTGTTATACATTTTATGTAAGTAAGTTTTTGGTTCTCTTATTTCTAATTTCTTTAAAGAGTAATTCCTAAATCCTCGCCTCTACATATATAGCGCCATTTTTAAAAGTATATCTCCAAAAAGAATTATTAAAGCACGTACATTACATTTTAAACATGGAAATGGAGGGTCAGTAGAGGTCCCTAGCTATAATCATTGTACCTGGTAGTCACAAAGATAATGAAGCTATGGATAATTTTCCTCATTCCACAGAAAAATTTAATAGCTTGTTCTTTTTCTTAAGATATTATTAGGAAGAAAAAGGAGTAAGAAATTCGCTAATTGCATGTACTACATAGAACAAATGAAAGTATAAAACTACCTCAAGCTACTCCTCTTCTGCAGTCAATTTTGCTACAAACAGTAAACAACTCCAAGAATTCTGATGATGAAGAAGATCCAGTGTTCTCATTTTATCAAATTAGATACAGTGCCCTGTATTTTGATGAAGAAAAAAATGGCAAAGAAGGTAATGAGGATGGAGGAAACTTTTTTTTTTTTAGATTCATCATATACAAGAGATTACGTGAGTATTCCTAAGCATACGACAAGCTTGAAAAGCAAGGTCAAAACTAACTTCATCTCATCTTACGGTAATGTTAAATATAATCTGTGGTTTACATCAGTTCAAGATATGAAACAGTCCAAGTGTTGATTGTCTCAATCTACATTTTAGCAACCTGAAATTTGCGGGTACAATAATTGATATATTTTGACACATTTAACAAGCAATCTCTGGCCAATATTAAAGCAGTATCGCTTGAGTTTGATACACAAAATCATTGAAATGTGATACACCTGTCATCATGATTTAACCCATTACCGCCCCTTGGCAACTTAAGTTGCCATGGCAATTTTTCGTCATAGCGCAAAAACTCATAGATTGGTATTGCTAGTTGTAACCGTAAAGTAACTTTGGGGTCTGTTTCGTTATAGAATTGTTGCATTTTCTTTGTATAATATATTGATGCGGGATTAGCACTGTTTTTTGGGTACAATGTGTTTTGAAGAGAAAGACGCAACTGGATTGATTTGAAAGACTCTAGAAGGAAGGATTAAGGGTCTGTAAAGGAAAGATTGATTTGATTTTGATAGTTATGATTTTCTAGTGTATTTTCTCCTTGAAAATTGTAACTTTTCAAAATGTTCCCTTTTTTTGAATATGTTGCCTGTTGGGAACTTAAGTTGCCGGGCTAAAAAAAACAAGAAAAAAACATAAATATTTTTCAAAAATATTCTAATATATATTTTAGAGTACTAGTAAGACCAAATAGGCGAAAAAACTTTTCAAAATACAAGTGGGAAATTCTGGGCACTAATGGGTTAAAATAGAAATGAGCTATTTCTGCAATAGAAAACAGTATATCTTTGTCTTTACTTCATAAAAAAACTATTCTCGTTTAGTCCCACGATACAATTCAAGTTCAGAGAGAAACGTTTTCTTGAAAGTTCAACAAAGTCATTCTAGGTATTTGTTATGTTCTCAATAAAACAGGACAATACACAGCACATAGTCGGAGACTGGCCGTAAAAGTTTCGGAAGCTAGTTTACCAGGATCCTGTCCTTCAACATTTTTGCGGTTGTTTTAATCTCGAATATTGGGTTCATTTTGTTATAATGTGAATTAGAAAAAGAAAAAAAAAACATGTAAAACTATCTTATTGCGATTTTATTCCTGCACTGCCTGAAATGGATACTCGCTTCCTGCATTTCCTGATTTGAATTCTTCGTTTCTTGTTGACATTGCGCTTACAGCACTTAGAAACGAAATGTACGGGCTACCACACTAAATTTTCTTGCTGTTAATTCTGAAAAATATCATGTCATTCTGTAGGTACTACATAAACATTTACTTAAAATAACCTGCTGTGGATTCAAATGAGATACATTTTTGTTTTGCCGTATTTTGTTTACTTGTACATGAAAAGTTACAGTTTTTGTACTGGCGATACAATAGACACTATAAGCATATGAAATCAGTTAATGGCAGAAAGAACACCCTGATTAGCGGCCTCTCCGGATTCAAATTCTCGATCAGCTGTTCGAAGTAGTTTCCATTGAATGACGTATTATTTTTCGGGGTCGTTTTTTCCAAACATAGTATATTTATTTAGTGTACATGGTAGCTGGAATATTTTTGCTTTCAAATGAGCACACAATTTCTTAATGGGACTGATTTGTGGCACATGTGATGTATTGCCATGCTCTTTGCACAAAAACTGCACTCCCTCCCGAATCAGCAGCTGCTGCGTCTCTATTGCATACTGATGTTAAATCAGACCAAAAGATGTAATCACTATTCAGATAGTTTTCTTCGATAAATGGGATAAGTCTCTTTGGAATACATTCATTTTGATATATATTTTGATTAATTGCACAAATTGATTCCTTATGAAAATATAGCCTAGAATGACCTTTTCTGCTTCTTGGCATCCAGATGAGTAATTCCTGTGGAAATTTAGTTTTAACTTAAATTTAGGGATTCAGGGACAGGAATGCACAGATTCAAAGTAGGACATGTTTCCATTAAAATCATACTGATTCATATAACTATATTTTTCATGACCCATTATTACGTTCCTATCATCATTAGAGGCACAAAACTTGTCCCTGGCAACTTTGTTTAGAATGACTTTTTGTTTATTTTTATTTTTGTTTGTTTGTCTGTTTCTCACCTGCATATCGAGCATCCTTTCTTGTTTCCTTTTGATCTCGAGTTCCAGTAGCCACTTCCCCATAACATCATGACTCACTTTTAATGCATGTGCAGAACTTGAAATGGTAAATTCGTCGATAGCGTCCATCAATGACACAATCTTCTTTTCGATTTTTTCTCGTCATAATCATTGTTTTATTTCCTCCTCCTCTCTTTTATTCATTGAAATACCACCTTTGATCATTTTTAATGTTCTGTACACAGTTGCAAGACTGAATCCTTCTTTTTGAAAGTGCTTCACGACTTCAGCATCAGAGAGTCCCGCATTTCTCAGCACGAAATCTCGAACACGATTTCGATTGGCTTTCGTTTTCGACGGCTGCATTTTCCCGTTGATTGTACCCTCAGCTGATGCTGCCTGTAATCTCATAACAAAGGGTGTAATCCATGAAACAATGCAAATAGCAGTATGCTCGGATGTGTGTGTCATGAGTAATACACGTTGAAAATAATGTCTCATTTGAATCCACAGCAGGCTATATGAACAAGTTAAAATAAATAGGCGGTTTCAGTAAACTGGCCGAGTATAACTCAATTCCAAGGCAAACTATCCAATGTGATTTTTTTTTCAAGAGAAGTTAGTAATGCCTTATTGTAGACTTGTAAGAGAAATATTCATTTATGGAACATTAACAAATCAACTGAGCAGTCTTTGATATAAGTATTTCGAAATAAACACCAAGAACAAACTACCCCATACCTCGTACTATCACCCTTCGAAATTAATAATGAATAGATT
Source organism: Thermobia domestica (assembly GCF_964235325.1). Lineage (NCBI taxonomy): Eukaryota > Metazoa > Arthropoda > Insecta > Zygentoma > Lepismatidae > Thermobia > Thermobia domestica. The sequence goes on along the minus strand of NC_137459.1, from coordinate 148,586,187 downwards.
CAATACCAGTTACCACCTTAAACAATCTATAGAAAGACAGAGTTAGTATTTCTTTTTCCTAAACTTAATCTAATACTATACTTTACTGGATCACTTTTATTATCAAACTTGTTCGTGGTATATTGACATTATTTTCACTACTTCACGATTACGTAAAACTTTGAAACATTTTCTTTATATACTCAGAACTTATTTCAGTATTAATATGGAGAGATAATATTTCTGAAAGTAACAATTACTTACAATTTTCTGTACTCTTTAATTACTTCCTGCTTTTCAATAGAATAATAATAATAATAATAATAATAATAATAATAATAATAATAATAATAATAATAATAATAATATGATGATGATGATGATGATGATACCATTTTGGAAAAAAATATTGAATTCCTACTTCAAGAGGTCGTTGGGCTTATTGTGACTGGGAGAAATAGCCTCACTACTGACCTTTCCATTAAATATTTAATAATCAACCAATCAATTTTATTTCAAGAATTAAGCTTTAGAAGTTAAGAATTTGACTTTGCTCCGCAAAATGATGTACAAAACTTATAAATTACTTTACATTTTGCTATGCTAAAAATCAAACCGTTAGAATAAAGAACTCATCAAATAGATAGATAGAAGGAGAGAGAGAGAGAGATATGTTATAGAAAATGGAAGCACCTGAAGAAAATTTAACATTCCTGATTAATACTACTTAGGACTATCATTAACCTGAAGAACAACTCTACTCTGTGGTGGGATGAAGGCATGTAAGTTCTGTATGATTTACAAAGGAATATTCTACAATCCTCCATGCAGTGCAGCATTTAATTCCGTCATGGAGGATATAGAAGGATATCTATTTATTTATTTAACAATCACCAGATAGAACTCAGAGGCCATTTTACACTGGATATTTAACAACAAGAATGGAAAGATTTAGGAAGGTGTCGGTCACGGCCTGTTTTAGTAGGTACCACCCCAGCATTTGCGTGGTAGGACTTAGGGAAACCCTGGAAAACCCCAGTCAGGATGTTCGGCAGCGGGAATCGAACCCACGACCTCCCGAATGCGAAGACAACGCTCTACCACTTGAGCTACTTCACTCAGTAGTAGCTTGAGCTACTGATATCTATTTCGGATCCTGATATCCAGAACTTACCGCAGACGTACAAGATTGTTGACATCTGGGGGACTACGAGAGATGTTATAGTTTGTCTCGACGTTCATGAAACCATACCTGAACAGCTCTAGTGATGTGCATGGGTACAAATACATTTTGTAAAATTAAGATATTGGCCGGAAAATTCTGGATCACAGGATGCGTGTAGTCACCTACAACACACATAATTACCGCCACTAATGAGTTTTGTAAGTGTGATCAAAGTACCGACGGAACCCTAGGAAATTTTGGCCCACAATATTACAGAACCAAAGCCATGTTTGACGGTACTGGAAAGATAGTTTGAAGCGTAAGTTTATTTGTGCGTGTATCATACAAAAGCATGCTCTATTGTTGAAGATAAATTTAGAGGAGATTTATTACATCGTATTTTCAACCACCATCAGTCCAATTAGTGTGTCTTTTTTTTTTATTTTCGACGCGCTCATGTGGCTTTCATGGTGATAAACAATTTGGAAATTAGAACCTGTCTGTGGATATTCAAGTTATTCAACTTGCATCGTACTGGGATTGTTGCAGTAAGGTGTTTCAAGTACTGTTTAAGTCCTGCAGTTTGTAACATGTCACTCTGTTAGTTAATTTTTTTAAAGGTTGTAACATTATTATTGTTATTGTTTAAATTCATCCTAATTTGAGTGGTCAATAAAATATTTTCGTGTGTTAAATTTTGAATATAGCACCTCTAGTGGCGACTGCAGGGATTTCAGCCAGCTCTTGAGATATGTCGATTAGTTGTGAGCTGGAAACGTACTCGATAAAACTTGTTGTGTTAATAAAATATTTCTATACATCGTACGGGATAGTAATTGATAATTGATTTTACTTAAATGTTTAGTGTATATAACAATTGAGTTGATTTCGATATTATAGGGTGTGGATTGCCTGCTTCAATTACTATTCTGGTGAGTTGTTGATTTTTCTTTCATGAGTTTAAAGGGATTCATAAATGTTCAAATGGAAACTCAACTATGTATTTGAATGAGATATAACAATTTTGTATCAGCCATACTTGTAACTTCCTACATTGGTATATACGTTAAAGATAGCTGTATTATTATTCAAATTGTTTCAAGTCGTTGTGTTTCATGATTAAGTCGAGATTTGTTGATGCAAATTTTAAAATAACTTGTATTTTGTTTCAAATGTGATCGATTAGTAGCACGGAGCTTAAGGGATATGTGAGTCATTTTGTAAAAAACGATTGATTTTGTTATAAAGACTAATTTATTTAATCATTAACTTATTATTTAACTGCGCTAGTATAGAGACTTTGACTTGTTTATAATTCAATTTGTTGACGCTGCTGACTTAATTTTTAGGAACGTTGCATAGTATCTATATTCAATCTAAACATTATTGTGCCCTTTAGTATTACTACCAACCACGCACTTATTAACTACTGTATATATACTGGTTCTCAAATGTGACGGGTCTCCTCTATAATAAAGGCCGTATCGAGTAACGACCTCCCAACTAAAAAGAACGTTACAAGTTAGTTTTGCCGCGTTCGCTGTACGGTGTTTAGTGAAAATTCTTGAAAAATGTTCGGCGACTCCTGTCACTAACGCTGTCCCTCGTCCATTGTAACTCTTTGCTGATGTCCAGACCGTGTTTAATTCCCGGCGGGAGCTCGCATGATACGGATCCCTTGACTTTGGAGGTTTTTGACCTAATTTATCCTCTTTTATGAGAGTATTTCTCGTTATATGGTTATATAATTGAGTATATGATCCACTTTTGCTATATAAAACATGGATACATTAATATGTAAAATGAAAGAAAATGGGACCCTGTATTCATTCATATGATGAAATGTTACAATTAAGCATCATCTTACTGGACATTAGGCACAACATTTAAAATTCCAGCTTCATGCTAATTCAAATTTCCCGCTATATTCCTGCCAAATACAACATGCTACTTTTAACAATGCATTTTGGCTATTTTACCTATATAAGGAGACAAACAGAAACATCCAAATTTACAGAAGTATATATTCGATTCCCAGAGGTATTTTTGTCAATTTTCAAATTTAGGAGGTTGTCCAATATACTTCTTTCAAATTTTAAAAGGTAAGCATCAATGTACCCATATACTATGAAATATGTACTCGTGCTGGTGTGCTCATCCAATATAAGCATATAATACAATAAAGTTTCACCAAGTACAATATATAGATTAAAATCTACAAATTTTGAATTTATGGCAAATTCTACTTATGAAAGGAAACAAGTAGAAATAACCAAATTAACAGAATTATATACTTGATGTTTATAGAACATTTACCAAATTTTCAATTTTGACAACTTTTTATCCATAAAAGAGAACGAGATGAAACACTTACGATTTCAGATATATATACTAAATTTTTAGTTTTTTGCAATTTCCAAAATTAAAGAAGCGGTCATATGTACCCCTTACGAAATTTGTGGGGGGCGGGCCAAGAAGCCTATTGTCAAAATTTTGAGAGGTGGTATGTGTATCCCTGGACCATACCCTCTGAGTCAGGGACCATGGATTCTGAGACAGGGACATAGGAGCACAAAAGTGCACGCCTGTAACACCTATACTACTAGGGTATGTGGCTTTGAAAACTCTTAGTAGTTAGACTATTTTCAACGAACTGAATTCTCTATGTCTGTGTGTATGTGTCTGTCTCTCTGTCTGTCTGTCCATCTGTCTGTTATTTGTGATTTTTTCTTCTATTTTAAACCTTGCATTCGACAGAGCATCAAAAACTATCAGATAAAGTAATTTAATTTTTCGCGTCACTCTAAGCTTTCTCGAGATATTAGCCAAAAAATTGCCGATTTCCAGAGATTTAAGGAGCCATACCTCGGGAACCATAAGTCATATAGAGAACATATTGGTGTTGATCAATATATAAAAGGGTGATAAACATTTGGTACCAAATAGTAACCGGTGACCACTGTCCAAATGGCCATTGGTTTGGCCAATGGCCAGTTGGCCGGAGTCCACCAATTAATATCGGTGCCAAAATGTTTACCATCCTCTTAGATATTGATCAACATGAATGTCAATTATTTACGACTTACCGTCGTAATGGCCAATGGCCAAAATGGCCAATTTCTAGATATTTAAAGAGCTATAGCTCGGGAACCATAAGCTGTAGACAGAAGATATTGATATTGATCCATATCTAAGACGATGGTAAATATTTTGATATCAGATAGTAACCCGTGGTGACTATCCATCTGGACACTGGTTTGGCCAATGACCAGTTGGCCAGTGACGACCAATTATTATCGGTACCAAAATGTTTACCATCATCTTAGGCATTAACACCAATATCATACCCCTATGATTTACCGTACCCGTAATATTGGCCAAAAAATGACCAATTTCTAGATATTTAAGCAGCCGTATCTCGAGAACTGTAAGTCATAGAGATATTATATTTTGCTATTTTTTGCGAGAAAGAGAAGAAGGTGCGGATAAAAAGATTTACTTTTATATCTAGGAACAATGACAGTTATCCTTCCCGCTCCATATCTCCATTATTTTTAAGTTCGTTCTGGCAATGCTCTTGGAGCATTCTCAACTGGCTCCTTTTGAAATTTTCACGGTTCTGTGTTTTCCGATGGTTAGCAAATATGTGTGTATGTGTATGGGAGATTAAGTTTGTGGTATCCAATCTGTTGTACTATCATTGCCTCAAAAGAGCTGTAAGAACCGCACGTTTAGTAATATTATTGTTCATAGCGTAGTATTACTTTCAGAACATCCATCTATCACGGTTGGTAACTTTTTTATCCCGCGTAGGCAAAACACAACGAACTTGATTTCAGAATTACCTCCCGAATGCTACCCACGCCATCTCATCTGGGTTTTCTATACAAACATCCTTCGCCAACATACGCTAGAGAGATTTAATAACATCATTCGCTGGGTGGGGGCTTGCCGTACGCTATAAAGAAGATTTCTTTCTCTAGTTATCTTGCGAAGGAAAGAGGTTTTAATTGTGTCTCTCCTAATCATCGAGCAACTATTCCAGGCACGGACTTCTCCTAAAACAAAGCAGTTAACTGAAGAAAATATGCTGCCGCTCGTTATTTAGCATCTATTAACTCAAGTTCATGGAAGTTTTAATATATTGCAACAACATATATTTCAATTAGGAGAAAACATATTTATACAGGTCTATAAACTTTCAAAAGTAGTTAAATACCTATGTATATAAAATAGCAGAAATTTGTACTCCAAATTTCTATTCTATTGCGATATGATCTCCAAACACAAAACGTGTTTTTTTTCTACACATACCTAGACTCAACGGTGCCCATATTTATCCACGGACGCAACTTTTCCGTGCATAGACGCAACTCCTCTAAACCCAATCCCTTGGCCATCCTTGACAAAGCTAACTTGTAAGATGACTTACTTTGTACACAAAATGTTATTCAGTTTCGAAACTTTTTTCTTTCTTAAATGTATCATTATGGTACAAATAAAGTTCAATTGTACTATTTTGTATGAAAAATTGTACTCTCAAAATATTTCATGATCGCAATTTAAATTGGTATGTGGACACCTCTTTCTAGAATTGTAGAACCTCTTCTTAAGGGAAGGTCTCTGTATTCGTTCCAGAGTTGTGTGAATTCGTCATGTTACGTCCACATATTTACTCAAGGCTCGCGGTACTTTTCACCAGCTCTTTCACCACCTTTTGCTTGTTTCCACCACACACACTCGAAATCATGTTCAACACATATAACACAGTATAGAGCATAACAACATCACTCTACTTCAGCGAGACATTAAAATTAGCTTCTATTTAATTGCACTGTATAAGAAGATTACTTCGTACAGTTCTTCAAAACATTTTACCGACATTAGAGAGATTTTTTTGCATGAATTCTTTTAACATGTTATCTTAGATGAACACGACATGTAATATTTACTTTATCATCCCACTCTTATGCCCAAATAGGATAGAAGAAATGAACGATTAATAAAAGTGAATAAGTTTTTGAAAATTGGTGGGATAAGAACGTGGGAAAAAATGAGACAGCTCCCAGAAAACCCACAGATACTATGGCGTCCCCCATAAATTCACGTAGCCTGAGACCAAGCCAAGGACCTCTCGCACCAGAGATGTACTCCGTATCATTTATCCATAGCCTGCTCTACCATTTAGCCACAGCATTGTAGACTCCTCATCATCATATAATCTGCAAACGAATTTTCAAATCCTGGATAACATTTTGTAATAAAACTTTTTTCTTACAAATTTCAAACCATGATATAATGTTTTCCCTTTAAGAATGAAATTGAAGAGAGCTAATTCGAAACTTCCAACACTTTATTAAATCCAACTAAACTTGAAGAGAGTTTCCGCGTGAACAGCATACATGACAATCACACCTGGCGCTTTGATACATGGATCGAAGAATACAACTTCATTCTTTACATTTGGAACAGATGCTTTCACAAACAACTTCAATGTATCCAACGTTATGAGATGTATTAAAGCTTTGAGTCACTCGTTTCATTAATATATCTATTAATTATGCGTAATGCTACCAACAAAAACATGGTCTGTTACTGATGTTAGAGTATTTTCTAACTGTCCCAAAGATTGAAACAATTTAGAAACCAACGAAACAATAAAAAAAAGAAAAACAATATATGTCACCTACAGAGATATACTCACTACTTCCGTGAAAAAAAATGATTTTTTTGTAGTGAAATATACATTCTAAAAGAAAGCTACTTTAATAAATGCATTTCTTAGCCTTTATCCATTGTCTAGCGCTATGTTTCTTAAATTGTAGCCAGCGGATCACCAATGGTCCTCGAAATCTTCCCTTCTGGTTCTTTTAGATTAAGCATGATTCCAGGAAAAGTGAGTGAAAATAAAATTCGAGTGAATTGCATACCACAAACTACAGTTGAGAATTTCAAACAGATAAGGATTATGCAAATTCTAATAGCTTATATAAATGTGCTATTATAAAACAATTCTCGATTCCTTTCAATTAAAAAAAAGAACATTTATTTTGTTATATCGATACCAATATAAAATAAGTGACATTCCAATTAACACTATTTGACAAATGAAATAAGCATTGAAAATAAAAAAAAACATTGTCCTCCATTTGATTTTTATCTTTTCTGTTCAAGACTGACATTTAATTGCTATTTAAACGGTATTCATTTAAACGCCATGCATAATGTATTAATTTGGAAATTTCGTTATGCATAACTAGGAAACCTAAAGATTGCACAACATATTTCACATGCTAATAAAATAGATCAAGGTTTACCACCATGCCCGATTTGATCAGGTACGGATGAATTCGGTATTTGGGTTTTTGTTTTCGAATGTATGACGCAAAATCTCACAGCCCACGACTCGAAAATCAGAAGCCTCTATAATAGAATATTGCATATGCTTATAGAATAGGTCAAGTTCTGCCCCCATGTGAAGCTTGATTCCGATTGGATGAGTTTGTTATATATATATATATATATATATATATATATATATACAGAGTCTTCCAAAAGTCCTGCAAAAAAGTAAAAAGCTATAACATTGAAAATACTACTTACAATTTTGTATTTTGTTTGTAATGTTTAGTGGAAATGTTAAAACTTTTGTTGGCTACAATGAGAGAATGTAAACGTTGACGTCATAACCGCAAATCACGTGACAAAGATGGCGTCTACTCAAGAGAAAGTGCGGCGTGTGGCGTGGTTTTGTGAGTTAAAATCTAGTGTTTTGGTGAAAAGAAAATTCCGACAAAAATATCAGAAACAACCACCTGCAGGTTCAAGTATCAAGAGATGGTACGATAAGTTTCTAGCTACCGGAAGTGTCTTGAACTTGCCTCGTAGCGGAAGGCCAACAACCAGTGTTTATGTGATTCATTCCGTGCAGGAAAGCGTGTTGTGAAGTCCAAAGAAATCGTTGAAACGCAGATCCTTGGAGCTACAAGTGCCAATGACAACGCTACACAATATCGTTCGTAAGAAAATAAAGAGTCTTACAAGTTGAAACTTGTACAGGAATTGACGGAAGAAGACTGTTACATAAGAAGTGAGTTTTATGAAATGATGCTTGCACGGTTGAACAGTGATCCAGGGCTTCTTTCAAAGTTACTGTTCTCAGATGAAATGAAATGAAATCTCTAAGTTCTACGTCCCACGGTTATGCCGGTTAGGCTAAAGGAGACGGTGATGATGAGAGATGAATGAAATGTTGGAATGAAGAAAGTGGGAGGAAACGGGAGAACCCCGGAAAAAACCACGAACACGGTGTTTGTCCACCACAAAGTCCACACGGCGCGAGCTGGGATCGAACCAGGGACCCCAAGCATCCGAGTTGAACGCTCTACCACTGAGCCACCGCGCCCCCTGTTCTCAGATGAATTCACGTTTCATGTGTCTGGTAAAGTAAACCGACACAATTGTAGAATCTGGGGAATTGAGAATCTACACAAATTTGAGACACATGTTCGTCATTCTCCAAGGTTGAATGTGTGGTGTGCCGTTTTAATGAACGTCGAAATTCCATTCTTGGATTCCCGAAAAGACTTCAGAAATGTTTAGACGTAATGGCACTCAGCTGGAGGTTTGGCATTGAAAAAATGCTTGGAAACAAAATTTCAGACTTTCTTACAAATCCACTAAACGTTTTGTACAAATACAATAAATTTTAAATCTATTTTAATCTATTTTAAATATAGCTTGTTTTAATCTATTTTAAATTAAATTGATGTAATAAGCACAATTATGTCCAATAATGACAGAAAGAAAAGTTACCAATAAAACGGAAGTGGGAGAGGAGGTTCAATATGCACCGAACATTCAAGATGCGGAAGCCTCTTGTCAGAAAGAGGATCCAGGTCCTAATTTGAACACATCTAGCAAGCCAAATGAAGCGCAATGTTCATATTGCCATAAGTGTTTTCTAAGCCAACGAGGTCTAGCCATACATACTAGTAGATGCCACCGCGAATCACTCAAGAAAAATCTATCTTCTTCCAATGCGAAAAGTGCCATTACCTATATTTCAAATATATTAACGCACGAAGCGATTGAGGAAAATTCAACGGACTCAACAGCTAAAATAGGCGAACTGTTAATATTTTTAAAGTCCCATATTCCTACACTCCGACGAGTTCCCCGAGGCGCCAGACCAGCTATGGCTCACTCCTTAAGTGAAGTTCTACAAAAGGTCACGAATACTAATAGTATTGATGCTTGGCTAGATCTTTTAATCTTCCCTTATGTGGTTCTCTGTATTCCTCCATATGCCGAAAAAGTTACCAACCTCACCACATGGGTGAAGCAAAGAATACGAAACTGGTCGGATAATCATCGAGAAGCTTTGTCAGCCGAATTAATTAAATTATACGAAGTTCGTGATTTGTCAAAATCCACATCATTCCACAGCAAGAACATTGAAAATAAACTATCGGACGGTGATGTTAGAGGAGCAGTAAGACTATTAACATCCGAAGACTCGATAGCAACTCCAGATAATTCATTGTTAGAAGCACTCAGAGCAAAACATCCAGCTCACTGACATTTATTAGCCATCCCTGAACCTCCAGAGGCATCAGAATCAGCAACTAGAGTATCATCAGCTGAATTATTGAAAGCAATTAAATCTTTTCCTTCTGGGTCCGCCGGTGGAATGGATAGCCTCAGAGCTTCAATTCTAAAAGATTTAGTTCTATCACACGATTATGAATCTAGAGACCAGCTTATCAATGTTATCAGAGAACTGTTACACCTCATAATATCGGGAAATGTACCTACAACATTGAGACCGATATTCTTCGGTGCGTCGTTACTTGCCCTTAAGAAAAAAAGCGGAGGAATTCGGCCAATAGCCGTGGGCAATATTTGGAGACGATTGTCGGCCAAAATAATCTGCTACAAGATGCGCGAATCACTTATCGACATACTATATCCACACCAACTAGGAGTCTGTGTCCCATTTGGGGCGGAAGCAGCAGTACATGCAGCTCGCACATATTATTCTACTACGCACACCCAAGTGAAAGCATTTTTAAAAATCGATTTCAGAAATGCCTTCAATGAATTAAATCGAGATTCCATGTTGCTATCTGTTAAAAAGAATTTTCCAGCATATTTTTCGTATATCTCTCAATGCTATTCTCAACCAAGCAACCTATATATAGGAGATAACACTATTCTATCACAGCGAGGTGTTCAACAAGGTGATCCGTTAGGTCCAGCACTGTTTGCTATGACTCTCCAACCAATTGTTAATAACATAAACGCAGAGCTGAATGTCTGGTATTTGGATGATGGAACAATAGCTGGAAATACAGACGTAACACTACAAACATTAGACAACATTCGTACACACGCATCATCAATTGGCTTATCGCTAAATTGCTCCAAATGCGAAGTAGGATTCCTCGGTGCTACAGAAGAACAAATTAAGAACCTCTATGATATCTTTAATAAATCAGCACCTGATATTCAGCTCCTTACACCAAGTAATGCAGAGCTTTTAGGTTCAGCTATCTCAACAGAGGCACGGAGCAAAATGTTACTAGACAAAACCTCCAAACTAGAATTTTTTATGTCACGACTTTCCAAGCTTTCAGCCCATTCTGCTTTTTATCTGTTAAGGGCTTCATTTGGAATGCCGAGATTATTTTATTTCCTCCGATGCTCTCCATCTTGGAAGAAAGATGCCCTATTGGAAAAGTATGACGATACTCTTAAAACTGGTCTGGAACCCATCCTCAATTGTTCTCTTAATAACAACTCGTGGATACAAGCTTCTTTACCAGTCAAAAATGGAGGCCTTGGAATCCGTCGCGCCACAGATATGGCTATTCCGTCTTTTTTAGCGTCTTTCTACGGTGCAAGTCAAATAGTTAGTTCACTTCTTCAATGGGATAACGACGAAATCACCAATCCAGATGTGATGGACTGCATAGCTAAATGGACAAATTTAGTTGGGTTAGACCCTCCGGCTCTCGAAAAACGTAACAATCAGTCGGCTTGGGACGAGCCCATCGTTAATTGCCATGCAGCTTCTTTATTGCAGACTACAAATAACATCGAAGATAAAGCCAGACTTTTAGCGGTCATGTCCCCAGAAAACGGAGCATGGCTTCAAGCTCTACCATCACCATCTCTGGGCCTACACCTATCCAATGAGAGCTTCCGAGTATCAGTTGCACTACGGTTGGGAGCAGATATATGTGAACCACACCACTGCCCCATTTGTAACACCTTTGTAGATAAAAAAGGATTACACGGTTTGTCGTGCAAAAGCAGCGCAGGCAGACACCCACGTCATTCAAGTGTAAACGATATAATATTAAGAGCATTAATATCAGCAGGGATCCCAGCAGTGAGGGAACCGATTGGATGCAGCCGATCTGATGGAAAAAGACCCTATGGTATGACATTAGTACCTTGGAAGAAAGGAAAGGCATTGATTTGGGACTTCACATGTTCAGACACCTATGCCCCCTCCAACCTACAATATGCCTCAGTACAAGCTGGATTCGTAGCTGCTCGAAGAGCGAAAGAAAAAAGGAATAAATATAGCAATCTACTCGATAACTATTGCTTTGTCGCAATAGCAATTGAGTCTAGCGGTTCTTGGGAAGAAAGAGGCCTCAAATTTATAAAAGAAATCGGCCACCGTCTATCAATTAAATCAGGAGATAATCGAGCAAAAAGTTTCCTGATTCAACGCATAAGCATAGCCATTCAACGTGGGAACGTGTCGGCTATAATGGGAACGTTACCCACTAGTAAAGAGCTAGAAGAAGTCTTTCTTCTGTAATTTCGGAGAAGGGAGGTTAGGAGAAAAAACAAACATCATTGGTGCATCAATTTATGTAGCAACCGAGCAAGGAGTATGAAGAGAGCTCAAAGTCCATAAGTTTATATATATATGAAAAAAACAGCATGAATGTTGTACCGTACGTCAAGACAGTGACATAACATGACAGGTTGGAGCCTTTGAAAGCAGAAGATTTAGTAGTACCTGCCGAACATCATGGGAACAAAGTACCAAAGAATAGATATTTACTGTTTCATTTGAAATTTTCATTATAACAGTTTTTTTTTAATAATCATTGTTATTTTACAATTCTTATGTAATTACTTATGGTTGTATCTAATTGCTTTCAAATCTCGATTATTGGATTAACTTATTTACATGAATGTAAACAGATGCTTTCAAATGCCGATATTGTAAAATTTGTACACTATATATAATCCAATAGATGTATGATATATAATACAATAAATGGTTACAAAGTTACAGCTTTTTACTTTTTTGCAGGACTTTTGGAAGATCTTGGATATATATATATATATATATATATATATATATATATATATATATATATATATATATATAAAATCGAAAATATTGCACAGAATTTGATTTCTCATAACTCTCAAGAGCTGTAATCCTGCACAATTATTTCCTCACTCTACCTCCTACTATGTTCCTAATTAGTGGAACCAGACAAAGCATATTTACTCACTCTATATATTATAAACTACGTGTTAGGCCGAACACAGCTTAGGATAATTATTTCGGAAACTCTAGTTTACGTAAAACCAAGGAGCCCTTATATCTTTGTGCCATATTCACGTACGCATGGAAGAAAGAACTATTGGACGTAAATATCTAATTCTCTATACAAAAGAAAAAGGGACCTAATTTCTATCTAACTATTTGCACAACTTTCAGAAAGAAGAGAAGTTTCTCCACTCTCTCTCCACCTACAAGATCTAACATAGTCTTCGAGCATCAAGTTAAATCTACCCGTTACGAGCAAAAATCACTCGATTTTATGAAAGGGTGAGACAGAAGATGAAAAGAAAACTGAGAAAACACACACACGCACACACACACACACACACACACACACACACACATATATATATATATATATATATATATATATATATATATATATATATATATATATATATATATATATATATATATATATATATGGTGTTTCAAAACAATACCAACAAGACCAACAGCAAGACAAGACAAAAAGTATAGACTAATCTGAGTGTAGAAATGTTTCCTTTCGGCGCTATGGTCAGTCGAAAATTTGTCGGAGAAATGCGAAAACTGCTATAGCTCAAGAACAAAATGTGGTATCTAAGTCGAGTAAAAGGAAATATCTATTATTTTAATCATAGATTCCATTAATTTGCAACTGAACTTGACGCAGACGCGGTGCAAGGGCAATCTCCAATGAAATTGAGCAACTGCTGGAGTATTTTATGGAAAGTTGAAAGAGGTAAATAAGCAGTAATCTAGTACAACGCGTTTTTCTCTTTCTAGTAGCCTAACATATTTCTACTGCCCTAATAAATGAAAAAAAAATCGTTCTTTAATTAGTCGAAATATTTAGAAGAAATCTCATTGACATTGAAGATTAATATTTATTTGAATGAATAAAAGCTTAATTTCTTACTTCCGAGCGATGAAAGGAGAGAAGAAAGCATGATGATCGTGAAAAGTAAACAAATAATAAATTCAAAGTTACAACGGATTCACACGTTTCAAGACCCGTACGTATCGAAAAAGTTAGTTTTCGATGTCTGTCCGTCCTTATGTGCACTCACTTAATGGCCATACCGTTCAACGTATCAAAACCACGTTTTAAACTTAAGGCTTTTATGTGATTCACCAAGGGGATTTTTGAATTTTCTACCTACCTTTAAATTAAGGATAATTTTTGAAGGGTTAAAATCAAAATTTCCGATTTTCACAAAAAGAAGATCTAACAATTTTGTTCAATGTCATAAATATATTTTTTTTTCAATAACAACCGTATACTCTTTATTTCGTACAGAAACTTGAATAAAATAAATGAAGCTGCCCTTTTCTTTGATGCGACAAATATTCCTTGGCAGGTAATCTACAACTCTTCGTTTATAGACGAACAACATCATTTCTTTAATACCGTGATATTAACACTAATTGATAAGCATGCTCCACTAATTAAACGCAAAGTATCGCGACCTTCTTCCCCGTGGATAACTAAAAGAAATCTAAATTTAATGGCACAACGCGATTTCTCTTATAGCCAATACACGAAGTCTCGGAAAGATAATCCAGTACAGGCTGACGACTGTTTTAAAAAATATAAAATCTTACGAAATAGATGTACACACTTAATTAGGAAAGCCAAAATGGAATTTGCCTCGAACCTAGCGAACAGCACTGATAACTAAAACGTTTTGTGGAAAAAGTTAAATATATTAGGGATCAAGAGCAGTAGGAAACAAAATATGGCTAACAATAAATTTACTGCAGATGATCTTAATACCAATTTTCGTGACATTATTTTTTTAAGTAATACAGAATCTAAAATTACATATGATGAGAGTCCAGAATGTACAGAAAACGTTTTTTCCTTTGAATGTGTCAGTCCTCTAATAGTCATGAAGGCCATCGATAGAATAAAATCAAATGCTACTAGAGCTGACCAAATTAGCATTACATTTATTTTAAAAAAATACCTTTTATACTAAATCCCATCACTAATGTTTTCAACCGTTTTCTTATGAGCGGCACTTTTCCATCTGCTTGGAAAACAGCTGGAGTCCTAGCGTTCCCCAAAACAAGTAATATCACAAGTATTAATGATTTTCGGCCAATTAGTATTTTACCTGCTCTTTCAAAGGCATTAGAATACATTGTTAGTGATCAAATTCGAACCCATCTAATGAAATACATTTTTTTTGATCCGTTTCAATCAGGCTACAGAAAGTACCACAGTACTGCTACAGCTGTTTACTTATGTCACTGACGACATTAGACTAGAAATGGATAGAAAGCAAGTAACTGTTCTTGCTCTATTAGATTATTAGATTTCTCTAAAGCTTTTCAATCGATTATGCATAAGATTCTCTTCCATAAATTGGCGACAAAATTTAACTTCTCCAATGGTGCTGCGAAATGGGTAAAAAATTGTCAACAGGGACGGAAGCAATTTGTAACCGTAGCCGATACTTATTCTGCCCTGCGGAATCTCACTCACGGCGTCCCTCAAGGAAGTGTCCTTGGCCCTCTCTTATTTTGTTTTTACATTAACGACCTCCTTCTCTCTTACAATACTGTAAGCATTACCTATACGCAGATGATTTTCAAATATATATCTCAGATCAACCCAATAGCTTGGACAATTCAATTCAACAAATGAATGACGATTTGCACCGCATTTACTTGTGGTCAAATGAAAATGAGTTAACAATAAACCCACTTAAATCGAAGTGCATTTTTGTCTCCTCTAAACTACTTACATAAATGCACTGTTCGGATATACCAACAGTATAGAGATAAATGGAACAATTATTCCATTTTCTGAATCTGTTAGAAATCTTGGTGTAATAGTAGATCAATTCCTTGAGTGGAAACCTCACATTAACGCTGTATGTAAGAAAGCGTTCTGGTCATTGTATTCACTCACTAGACTAAAGAAAATTCTACCCACTGAAACAAAGCTACTACTTATAAAATCTCTAATATTCCCTCACCTTGAATATTGTGATGTAGCTCTATCAGACTTAAATTAAGAATAAGCGTGCCGTTTGCAACGTATCCAAAATGCATGTATACGGTTTGCCTATAATCTCAAACGATCAAATCATTTAACTCCATACTACAGAAAGCTGGGTCTTTTGAAACTTGCCGATATACATGATTTGCATCGACTCACACTTCACTTTAAGACTTTGCGCTTTCAACAATCTTCCTACTTATTTCAACGTTTGCAACCACTAAATGCTCACCACGATCACAATACAAGATCAGGTGTAAATAAACTACTTTCTCTTCCCCCAAATTCCTCAAAATTCTACTAGAATGCGTTCTTTGCATCCACTATCCGTGCGTGGAATGACCTTCCGTCCAACACAAGGCAATCTCTGTCAATCAACCTATTTAAGAAGTCGGTTGAGCAGATCCTCCATAAGTCTACTAAGCAGAGGCTTACTAATATCTAAAAAAAAAATGCTGGTTCTTTTGTTCACTAAATGTATGTGACTATATTATGTGGTTATTTGTAGCAATCTAAGTAATCTATGTGTGCATGTGATGTGATGCGTGTGTGTGTGTGTGTGTGTGTGTGTGTGCGTTTGATTGGGAGTGTTTTATATATTTTATACATATTACTGTATTACTAATCATGATACTATTGTATTGCACGGTCAAGTGAGAGACAAGGCAGGAGCCTTAACTTCGCCGTATAAAATAAGACTAAATAAGTAAAATAAATACATAAGTCATATCTCTTGGAAAATTTGACAAGGGGTAGTTTACACTTAGGGTGATTTTTTTTTCGGATGATTTTCTCAAAAATAGCTCAGGTGATTTTGTTCATATTTCATAAATACACATTTTATTAATGACCTGGCAATATGACAACTCATTTCTCCTGGAAAATATATGAGAAGTAGTTTTTTGTTTACTGTTAGGGTGTTTTTTCAGATGATTTTCTCAAATCGACTCAAGCGATCTTGTTCATATATCGTAAATGAATATTTTATTAATAACCTGACAAGTGCCATAGCTCATTTTTCCTGAAAAAAAATACGATGGGTAGTTTATTCTTGAGGATGAGTTTTCTTCGAACGATTTTCTCAAAAAAATGACTCAGACGATTTTTGTCTATGTTTCGTAATTAAATATTTCATTAATAACCTCACAACATGGCATAATTTATTGGTCCTGTATAATGTACGAGAGTTAGTCTTTCGAACCATTTTCTTAAAACAACTCAACTCGTTTTCTTCATTTTTTCTCACATAAATATGCATTAAATATTAATGTAATGTTGAATAAATAACTTCCATGAGAATATTCACAAAAGGTAATTTACTCTTGGAGTGAGTTTCATGATAATTTTTTGAAATACGACTTTTGCGATATTGTTATTTTATATATACATACGTGTTTCGTCAATAACCTTAACATGTTTCATAAGTAATTTTCTTACGGAAAAACCTACAACGGGCAGTTTACTTAACGGGATGAGTTTTATTTAACCGAAATTTCCAGAAAACGCCTTATAGTTCTGTTCGTAATTCACTAGAAAATATTTAATTGATAACTGTTAGAACCCAAGAAATAGTTTGAAGAATTGGAGCGAGAAAGTTTAGTGCGATGGCCCGTACCATTTATTTCTCTTCTCTGCAAGGCTTACAAGAGAAAGCTCACTCGTGAAGATCAGTTTTTGAGGTTATGAGCAGTGTTGGGCAAATTTCAATTGAATTAACAATTAACAATTGATCTGTAAATTTAATTGTTAATTGCAATTAACAATTGAAATAAGTAATGGTTAATTGTTAATTGCAGTTGGCCATTAAAAAAGGAGAATCAATTGCAATTGATCAATTGATTGAAAGTAATTGCAGTGGAAAGTAATTGCAATTGAATTCTGTAATTCAATTGCAATTGAAATTAATTGCCAATTGATTCAATTGCAATTGATTTCCACAGCAATTACTTTCAATTGATTGATCAATTGCAATTGATTTTCACTGATTAATTTTCAACACTGTAGTTCAGAGAGGGCGTGGGGCAATGAAAACTTTAGCCACGACCAATTGACTCACCACCCGTCGTGACCCACGACCCACCGTGACCCACTCTGACCCACAGACCCGCCAAAACCCATTGTCATCAACTCTGACCCGTGATTCACGTCCTCTTCTCTACTGACTAAAGAGTTTTAACTTGTAATAAAACAAGCCTATAAAATTATCACTCATCGGAGTTTGAATTTCTACGATCAATCGCTCAAGCATCGCACTAATACAATAACGGCGGATCTGACCTTTCTAATATAAATAAAATAGTTTGTTCGTGTGTCTGTGTGTCTATCTTTGTGCGGCCTGTGGACGAGACGAGTGGACCGGAAATTTCAAAATTTGGTCACGGGTAGCTTGGTCTAGGCCCCAGACCAAGACGAAGAGTTTTTTTTTTTAATTCCTTACTATGGGGTCTCCAGGAGACGTTTACCGGGACCGGCCTGGGGACCAGACAAGTCGACCGAGAGTTACCAAATTTTGGTCAAAGATACCTTGGTCCAGGTCCCACACCAAGGCAAAGCTTTTTCGAAAAAAATCGAACCAGGGGGTCTCAGGGGGGCGTTTACCGGGACATGTAAAAGTAGTAGAAAATGACCGATATCAGTGTCGATTTCATAGTTTTCGCGGTCGCTGAGATCAATGGTGAAACTCCGATCGAATTAACTTCCAAATTCACCGTATTCTGCTACGGGCCGTGGGTCAATGGGGGGGGATACCGAAACGTACAAGTAATCCAAAATGACCGATATTAGTGTCAAATCCATAGTTTTCGGTGACAATCAATGGTGACACTACCATTAGCAATGACTTTCAAATTCATCCACCGTTGTATGCGAACCTTGGGTCACCAGAGGGGGGAATTCCGAGACATGTAAAAAAATAATCGAAAATGACCGATATTAATGTCAAATTCATAGTTTTCGGGGTAGCTGAGCTCATTGGTGAAACTCAAGACCGCGTTTACTTTCACATTTAGCCCCCATCAGATAAGAAACGGGGACATTATGAAGGGGATCACGAGACATGTAAAAATAATCCACAATGACCGATGTCAAATCCGTAGTTTTCGCGGTGGCTGAGATCAATGGTGATACTTTCATTAGCGATGATTTTCAAATTTAGCCACCATTGTATGTGGGCCGGGAGTCGACGGGGGTGGGGAATTGCGAGACATGTAAAACTAATGGAAAGTGACCGATATTAGTGTCAAATCCATAGTTTTCGCTGTCGCTGAGATGAATGGTGATACTTCCACAGGCGTTGACTTCCAAATACAGCCCCCATCGGCTGCGGACCAGAGGCATTGTTTTTTTCAAAATTGGAACCAGAGGATTATAGGGATTTTTACCGGCATATGTAAAAAGTAGTAGAAAATGGCAGATGTTAGTGTCACATTCATAGTTTTCGTGGTATTAGTTGGAGGTTGGTGGGGGCAAGAGGAGATTGTTTCACAATACGAACCAAGGGGGTCTGAGGGGGCGTTCACCGGGACATGTAAAAGTAGTAGAATTTGTGTCGAATCCATATTTATCGGGGTTGCTCAGACGTATAGTGACACCCCCGATAGTGCTTACGTTCAAATTCAGCCCCATCGGCCTTCCCAATGAAAACACATGTACGTTGTTGGATATATATTCACACAAAATATATCCAATGTTAGAAATGTTTCTTAATTGTTCTCCCGTTGTTCAGTTTGTTTACATTGATATTTTATCTGATCCGTGCGAAGAACGGGCATAACAACTAGTACGAAATGGTAAAATGTTTGTTATGGACCAAATTACAATGAATTCAATTATATAGATAATTATTATAATTATAACTAATAAATATTTCCTTGTTGAATCATAGAGCTCCTCCGTGGCTAAGTGGTTAGCGTACGCGCCTTTGGCGTGGGAAACCCGGGTTCGATTCCCGGCGGGAGCTCATGTGGTTCGGATTCCACGTTAATCAGTAGGTCCATGTCTCATATAGCCTCGCTGCTGACCGGACGTTAAACCCCAAAAGCAATTCAAACTCAAATCAACTTGTTGAATTATACATATTTTTCAGTGGAAAAATGAATACAATTTAAAAGTCCCAAATCAACGTAAAGTAGACCAACGTGAAGGAAAAATGTATAAAATTTTCCATATAATTAAGCTTACAAACTTAAAATTTCCATGTAATTAAGCTAAATTTCCATTTTTGTGTCGTTTTGTGCGCCTATTTCCTCGTTTTCTGCGTCACCGGAAATGGAAATGAAATGAAATCTTTGAGTTTTACGTCCCACGGTTATGCCGGTTAGGCTAAAGGAGACGGTGATTATGAGAAATGAATGAAATGGTGGAATGAAGAAAGTGGGAGGAAACGGGAGAACCCCGAGAAAACCCACGCACACGGTGTTTTTCCACCACAAAGTTCACTTGGCGGGGGCTGGGATCGAACCCGGGACCCCAAATCACCGGAAATGGGTCAATGCTTTCCTACAAATATGGCGGAACAAGTTAATGCTGTTCCGTCAGGAACGATTTCGAGGTCGTTTCCTTCACATCGTCTTGTGCGTGTTTTCTACCGTTTTGTAAGCCTATTTCCACGTTTTGTGAATCAATGGTAGTGGGTCAAAATGGGCATTCAAAATGGGAAGAAAAATTATCCACTCTCCCACCAGTATCGAATTTCAAGGTCGCTTTCTTCGCATTGTTTAGTGCATATTTATACCATTTCTGCGCATACTTTCACGTTTTGTAGGTCAACGAAAGTGGGTCAAAGGTGACCTACAAATATGGCAGAGAAAGACATATTCATTCCACTTTCAAGGCCCATTTTGACCCTCTTCCACTGATGCACAAAGCGACACAAATCATGTATAAAAAGTGTGAAGGAAACGACCTCATTTGATGGTGACGGAACAGCATTAAGTTATTCCGCTATACTTGTAGGCCATTTTGACCCATTTTTGTTGTCGCACTAAAGTGGAAATAGAAGCACTAAAGTGGAAATAGGAGCACAAAACGGTACAAAGCAGGTACTATACGATGCGAAAGAAACGACCTCCCAAATTCGATAGTGGCTGAACAATGGCTCTATTTTCT
Source organism: Thermobia domestica (assembly GCF_964235325.1). Lineage (NCBI taxonomy): Eukaryota > Metazoa > Arthropoda > Insecta > Zygentoma > Lepismatidae > Thermobia > Thermobia domestica. The sequence continues at coordinate 148,565,343 of NC_137459.1, read as the reverse complement.
CACACATTGATGGACCATTTTGACGCAATTCTGGTGATGCTCAAAACGTGGAAGTAGGCGAACAGAACGGTACAAAATACACACTAAACGATGCGAAAGAACCAACCCCGAAATTCGATAGTGGCGGAATAGTGAGCCATTTAACTCCCACTTTAAAGGCCCGTTTAACTCACTTCCGGTGACGCACAAGACGAGGAAGTAGGCAGAGAAAACTTTTTAAAAAATAATCACTAAACGATGCGAAAGAAACGACCTAGAAATTCGATAGTGTCGGAACAATGGGTCATTTTGGTCACACTTTGGACGTCCATTTTCACACACTTCTGGTGACGCGCAAAACGTGAAAATAAGAGCACGAAACGGCACGAAACATTCACTACTCGACGCGAAAGGAAGGACCACGAAATTCGTTAGGTATAGTGGCGGAGCAGTGGGTCATTTTCGTCCCACCTTCGAGGCCCATTTTGACCGTCTTCCAGTGACGCACAAAACGTCGAAATACGCTCACAAAAGGGTATGCAATGTGAAATTAACGACCTCGAAATTCGATAGTAGCGGAACTCTTGGTCATTTTCGTCCCATCTTGGAAGCCCATTTTGACCCACTTCCGGTGACGCACTAAACGTGGAAACAAGGGCACGAAACGGCACGAAACATTCACTAGTTGATGTGAAAGGAAGAACCTCGAAATTCGGTAGTGGCGGAGCAGTGGGTCATTTTCGTCCCACCTTCGAGGCCCATTTTGACCATCTTCCAATGACGTACAAAACGTCGAAATAGGCGCACAAAAGGGTACGCGATGTGAAATTAACGACCTCGAAATTCGATAGTGGCGGAACAGTGTGTCATTTTCGTCCTACCTTGGAAGCCCATTTTGACCCATTTCTGGTGACACACGAAACGTGGAAATGGGGGCACGAAACAGCACGAAAATTCTGTAGTTGATGCGAAAGGAAGGATATCGAAATTCGGTAGTGGCGGAGCAGTGGATCATTTTCGTCCCACCTTCGAGGCCCATTTTGACCGTCTTCCAGTGACGCACAAAACGTCGAAATAGGCGCACAAAAGGGTACGCGAAGTGAAATTAACGACCTCGAAATTCGATAGTAGCGGAACTCTTGGTCATTTCCGTCCCATCTTGGAAGCCCATTTTGACCCACTTCCGGTGACGCACTAAACGTGGAAATAAGGGCACGAAACGGCACGAAACATTCACTAGTTGATGTGAAAGGAAGAACCTCGAAATTCGGTAGTGGCGGAGCAGTGGGTCATTTTCGTCCCACCTTTGAGGCCCATTTTGACCGTCTTCCAGTGACGCACAAAACGTCGAAATAGACGTACAAAAGGGTACGCGATGTGAAATTAACGACCTCGAGATTTAAAAGTGGCGGAACTCTTGATCGTTTTCGTCCCACCTTGGGGACTCATTTTAACCCACTTCCCACGACGTACAAAACGGAAGTAGACGCACAAAACGGCACAAAACGATGTGAAGGAAACAATCTCGAAATTTATTGGTGGCAGAAGAGCAATAACTTGTTCCGCCATATTTGTAGGCTCATTTTGACCCACTTCCGGTGATGCACAAAATGTGGGAATAGGCGCATAAAGCGACACAAAACACGCACAAAAGATGCAAAACAAAGTACCTTGAAATTCGTTGGTGGCGGAACAAGTTAATGACGCCGTGAGCACCAATATACTGTAGTTCTTACCAGTTGGCGCGGTGGGTCAGTGGTAGAGCGTTCACCTCCGATGCTTGAGGTCCCTGGTTCGATCCCAGCTCGCGCAGTTTGGACTTTGTGGTGGACAAACACCGTGCTCGTGGATTTTCTCGGGGTTCTCCCGTTCCTACCACTTTCTTCATTTCATTCATTTCCTATCATCACCGTCTCCTTTAGCCTATCCGGCATAAGCGTGAGACGTAAAACTAAAGATTTCTTATCATTTTTTGTAGTTCTTACCATCAAGGCTGAGAACTGCACGGTCCAATTTTTTAGCCAAAGTAGAAGCCCAACCGGAATAGTGATGTCAACCGACTCGGCTTGGTTCAACTGAGCGTACAGTTTGAGCTGGCTTGGTTGGGATTACTCATCGACTGGGCTCAATTGAGCCAATGGCTTGAACCGGCTCGGGTCGATTGGAGCGAATGGCTCGAACCAGCTCCGTTGAAACGAGTCCATAGGCTGGGTTCGAGTCAGCTCAACTGAGCCGATGGCTCGAACTGGCTCGGTTGGGGTAAGCAATCAGCTCAATTTGGCTCGGCTCGTGTGAGCCATCGGCTGGAGCTGGCTCGGTTGGATGAGCTGTTGGCTCGGCTCAATTCTCGGTTCGGCTCGATAAGTGAATAAGCTGTGAGCGAGCCGCTTGAGCTGTTGACAACCCTAAACCCGGGTCGAGCAGTTTTGAACATGTTTGGCTGGAGTCCCATAACTTCTAACAATTTTTGGCTCGAGCCCGAATACTTGCTCCTCCTGAACTCAAACCAAGAACCTCGTGACCGATGTCCTTGCCTCCTGAAGATTTCTTGACGACCGAGATCGACAGTCAACTAATTTTTAGTATTCCGATACAAACCGCCTATATTCCATGTTTATACAGGTACACGGTGTTATAATGATAATTAATTATAGTAGTAGTAGTAGTATCATTGATTATTATATTGTCTATGTAGGATACTTGAAGATAGTAGTACTTGGAACTACACAAAGGATTTAGCTCGAATTGGCTCGACTCGACTGGAAACTCGATCCGAATTCGAGTCGAGTTGGGGGAAATTTTTCGAGCCGAGATCTCAAGTCGAGCTCAAAGATGTCTGCTTCGAGTCGAGTAGAGTTTTAAAGAAAACTCGCTCGAACTCGCTGGTGCCCATTCCTATTGTATGCATGACGGGCATATAGAGTTCTTTCGAGGGGGATAGAACCATAAACATAATATATTTTAAAAAATACTTAGTTTCCTGGCTTTCTTCCTAGGGGGGAAGGGATGGTAGGTATCCAGCATTTCTTATAAGTACCTTATTTGAAATATGTAAAACAGTAACAAGTGGACAACACAATACACACACATCTTCTTATCTTCAGTTTTAATTGCTGATTTCAATTGCAATTAACAATTACAATTAACAATTACAAGTTTCAATTGTCAATTGCAATTAACAATTAAATGTTTCAATTGCACCCTTTGCAATTGACAATTAACAATTAAAAGTTTCAATTGCCTGGTGACCAATTAACAATTAACAATTGACGAAAATTTAATTGCAAATTTTATGATTGAATTCAATTGCAATTGAAATTAATTGTCAATTAGAAATTGAAATCAATTGCAATTGAAATCAATTGCAATTGATTTTCAGAGCAATTACTTTCAATTGATTGATCAATTGCAATTGATTTCGATTGATTTTGCCCAACACTGGTTATGAGTAACGATTGTTTAAGCACCAAAACTATATGATACGTAGACCTGCAGTTTAAAGTGCAATCTGACCTACCGTGGTGCGTTGAAATTTCAATACTGTTCCACTGGGAAAGGAACCTGGGACCTTTATACTAAAAGATGAGATGAAATGAAATCTTCAAGTTTTACATCCCACGGTTATGCAGGTTAGGCTAAAGGATACGGTGATGACAGATGAGTGAAATGGTGGAATGAAGAGAGTGGGAAGAAACACTCCTATACTAATGTTTACAATATAAAGGTAGATTGAGGACCGTTTCAACAAAACTAAACAAAGCCATTTTTTTTTTCAAAATCTTTTTTTTAGGAATCCTGATACTTTAATATGAACCTCACAATGGCTAACAGAAAATACGACAAAACTGAACACTAGCCGTTGTAAAAGGAGCCTGAATATAGAAAATTTTGACAAAACTCGTAATCTCCATTTTTAAGATTCTACAAAACTCAACTGATTCATTTTTTATACCACGTATTTTAAGGCATTCGGCATTATTTCCCAGTACGTGGGCATGGTTTTTGCCTCCTGGCGAGATTATAATCCTTATTGAGAAAAACTAAGAAAACACGAAACAATCACTCTACCCTCAGAATATTACATGACATTTTGAGAAAGTTTGGGGAGGTTAAAATTTGGGATAAACTGGTATAGTTACGATATGAAAGAAATCTCCAAATGTTTAATAAAAGCCAAATTGCATCTTAAGATATCTGAGGCAAGAGTACTATATTATGTAAGAAGATCTGAGACCAGGGTAATAATGCCCTTTTCAAAATACTTACTTTGCTTCACCGATAGACGTTGAGGTGCTTAAACCTGGAAAGAGAAGTGCTTCATTAATCTTTGAAGCACCTCAACTTCTATCAGTGAATCATATAAGAAAAAAAAATGAAAGCTAATGATGTAAAGACAATGATGTCTTACTTTGACAATGATTCAGCGGAAAGTAAACAGTTCTATTCAAAAGTTGTGTGTACAAGGGAATGCTAGTGATACTGAAGACAAAATTATGAAGAATCTTTACATTAAAAGGGACTGTGTTCCTTTTCACACAGCACCAAAAATCTCAACATTGTATTATGTACTCCTGCTTTAGTTGTCATTTCATTCTATGACTATGAGTTTTGTAATAGGTTTAAGATGTGAGAAACACATTGTGTTACTGTGGAAATTTCTGCTTATGTGTTAGAAGAAAAAAAAATTCACTAATACATTGTTAACTTCTTTAAGAGTCCATTGAACTAAAATGCTTAGAATGTATATTTATAACACCTAGCTTAATAGAACAAAGAAGAAACATAAAGGAAAAAGTGGATGTGTTAAATATTGTAAACATTTGTAATTTGTAACTCCTTTTCCTCAATAAAGGCCGTTACTGATTAATTTCAGTTATTTCTTCATCAATCCGTATCTAAATGGATGAATAATATTATTTTTTTGAAATCTTTTGAATCAACGATATTGAGTGCAAGTTAAAAAAAAAAGTTTGCTGTAAAATTGTGTAACTGGCGTTTGTTATGTTTTGTTAAAACGGTCTTCAATTGTACACAATTTTGCCAGCTTTAATTTAGTAAACGCGGTGTTCATTAATCAATTTACTTAAGCAGTGTACGGCATTACAGGTTTAACTTTACCTTGACAAATACAGGCTAAATACATTAGACTTGTTTAACTCCCCACCTCTCTCTCTCTCTCTCTCTCTCTCTCTCTCTCTCACGTGCAAGTGCGAGCGCACACAAAACACTGCTTATTAAGTTTATACCGGATGGTTGCGATAAAACTCCCAGTGCTTATAAATCAAAAGCAGTTGGAGACAAAACGACGAAACAAAAATAAGATAGGAAATGTCATAGGGTGCATCGAAGAGAATGCTTCGCTTGTACTACATGGACTTCTATTGTGGGGTCCTTGAAGGTCATTCTAAAATTTTATGTAGCAAGGTTTGTATTTTTAACACAATTACAAAGACCATCGAGAAAGAAGTAACTGTTATAGGAAAACTTCTTTATGGTAGGCACCATTTATGAAATGAGCACTATTTAATTTTGAGCTCTTGTATATTCAGACAAAACGTCCAAAGGGTATAAATCACACACGACTGGATGTAAAAGTGTAAAACAAAAGTTGAATAGAAAAATGTCAAAGGGCGTATCGAAAGGAGTCATTTGATCTGCTAGCCCGACAAGGCTCCCTATCAGGAAATTTAGGGCATATCCGAAAATTTTAAACACTAAGGTATGTAGTTTGTTACATCATTGAAAGTGCCTTAGAAAAGCAATCAACTTTTGCAAGAAAACGGATTGAGTGTAAGAAGAATTTTCGTAAACGGTGCCCAAACACGAAAAATTTTCTTCCTACAAAAGTTATTCGGTTTTGCTTGGTTAGTTTAGGATGAAGCACTAGGCTATATGAAAAGCAGACCTATAGCTTAACGTGAGACCAAGCCACATGATGTCCCACGGAGAATCGAAGCCACGTCTACCACGTCGAAGACATGTGCGCTAACTATATAGCCACGAAGGAACTATTTTTGTTGTTGTTGTTGTTGTTTAGAAAGATCTTTTCTATGATATATCATTTTACAGATCTTAGCATTTAAAATTTTTGCTTGACTCGTCTGGGCCCTACTGTCAATGTTTCCCTGTTTGGGATTCAGGGGATTTTCCCAAAGTTCCCTGTAAACATTTGAATCGAAGAGTAATTTTCCACAGCAGTTCTAAGGTCTAAATTTGGGAAAATCTTACTTCCCGCAAAATTAGATTAAACTTTCAAATTGGCTTCACGCTGGCGACTTCGGGGTCCCCGCGAAATTCTTTTACCCATAACTGGAGTCGCCAAAGGTTTTGTGTTCCAAAATAAACAACATTTGACTGTTCAGATCCTGGTAAATGCAATCACTTACTAGATAGATACAAGTAATGCCACATTTTATGGAGAGAGATGAATTTGTTCATAAATAACTTTAACGCAGTACATTCCTTAAATTACTCATTTAATGACAATTCCAATTTAATTCACCTATGTATGTATAGTGCAAAAAACTAACATCGTAAATATCACTAACATTAATGAACAGATTAAATCGAAGAATTAAAAGACAAACTTGGATAAACTATGCTTTCTATTAATAAACCCTTTCTTTCTTTTACACGTATTCAACAAGAAGAATGCGACATTGACGTATGAAGAGAAGAAAGCATGTTGTCGTCCAATCCAAGGTCAGGTAAGTATGTTTTTAATTCTCTAGTAGGTAAAGTGTGTAGTTTGCTTGATGCAGAAGAGTGATTAGTGTATCTACTTACTTTCTATTTAGATTATTGTAGGTTAATAGGCGTAGAGTAATGTAGAGGTATATTAATGGTAGTGTAAATTGTAGTTTAACAGTACTACAAAACTAGAGTATATTACATGAAGTAGTAATAGGATAGCTGCAGAGTAATCTTGCATGCAATAGAAATGAGGTTACTGTAGAGTAATTAGGTAGGAGTGGTTAAAGAAGTCAGTATAGCATTACCACAGATAGCTTAAGTCTAGTGTCATTTATAGTGTTTCAGAATTGTAATGGATAAAGTATTAGTTACTTAGTTACCAGTCCTATCCTCCAAGAATAGCTGTATTAGAAAACAGAATATATATATTGAATGACTAATAAATTGAGTAACTACGAGTATTTAATTGTCATTATTCTTTGTCTTTCAGATATCAATCATGACATTGCAAGACGAGCGGAGAAACAACCTGATGTCAGCACCCATTCTACATGCTTCCAGACATGGTTTAATGGAATAACAGTTAATCTTCATGAACTTTGTACACTAATAAAATCTCATGTATATACATATTGCGAGTTTCATGTCACTCCTGGACTTCTATTTCAGATTTAAATGTAATTACATGCAGTGCTGTTGAATTTCATATTGAGAAACCAAGTTTAGCTAATATATTTTTCTGAATTTTATTTACATGAAATTTTGGGTAGAATGTACTGCAGAATTTGCTACTTAACACGTCATATTGAGGGACTGCATGTGATGAGAAGGGACCAAGTACCCAAAGAGGAAAAATTAAATTGTTTAAACTGACATCTTGATTTCGCTTATCTCTGTTTCAACAATAAGGTTCACTGTATTTGGGTTAGAGCTCATTTTACCTTATTTCTACTCATTAAATGTTGCTACTAGATTTATGCATTTTTTTTATAATTACCAAAATTATTGACGGGAATGTCAAGTAGAACTTTAATAGGTCAAACGAAGCTAAATTTAATCAATCTCCCTTCATATCTTTCCATTAAGATGTGTATCCCATGTAAACATTGAAGTTAAGTATATTTAAATGTGCATTATTTCCTCTTACTTTTCTTAATGTGACACTAGAAGATTCAGGTATGCACCAAATTCCTTGCTGCCTTTATAAACCTTAAACATGGAGAATTTTATCACGAAACTTCAATACGTTAAACAGAAATACTACAGCACGAATATAAACATAAATTAGAAAAGACACACTGTATTATGTGAAGTATTGCATTGTTATGTATCTGAAACACCCGATATAACACACAACACACTAAATTATTGTTGGTTTATAAAATTGTTTTGGTAAATCTGGTGTTGTTTTGTATTAAAATTATTACAACTCATATAAAAAATTTATGGAGCACCAAGAGGTTAGTTTTACAAATATTTTGGTGTTCTGGTGCTATTATTGTTTAAATAAAGTGTTGCTATTTTAAAAAAGGAGATTTAAAAAAAATCAAATACAAGTGTTAATTTTAAATTGTTTTCTGGCGAACATCGGAAAACAAAATTGAACTTTGACTTCCACTTTAAGACATATGTTACCTTTTTAACAAGAAATTGAGGTACTATCATTTTTCTCAATTCTCCTTCGATTCTTTCAATTCTCTCTGTTTTTAAGTTTTCAGATTTCTATGAAAAACACAGAAGTTGAAAACATCCTGGTATTCAAATAATCCTAAAAGGAAATCTTTTTGTGCGTTTATATATATAAAAAATGAGTGTGTGTGCATTAAGCTGATATGAAAATCTCTTTTCCAAGAGACTGACTTTCAGAAAGACTTTTCAGGGAACTGACAGAGCTTCTTAAGAGCCTTCAGCTTGGATATAGCTCTATAGTACTAAAATCTGGAGGATAATTCTACGTCTCTATAGTTCCATCAGGTGAGGCACTCTCGCAGTGAATCTTCTCTATGGTTTATTATCTACCTCAAGTGAGCATTGTTTTTCTTTCAACATTCAATGCGTTTTAGAACAAATAATTTTTATAGTATTGATTAAGGATGTCAACTTTCCAATCCATTGGAAAATATTTTTTTTATTCCTTTGGATTGCTTCCTAGTAAAATCGGGTATCCTTTATCTGTGTATGTATCAAAAGAAACCATTTTCATTATGACACGTGAGACATTTTAATAGAAATTTTAGGAAACTAAGTGTGATTTCGTTCCTAGCAATTCGTTATGATTAACATAACTTGATTCGTACACTTGTTTTTTTATGTCGTTACGTAACAGATATTGGCCTAATATTTCTATTAGGGATGGCCAAAGTCTTCCGGCATCGGAAATTGTACTTTCCGCAAAAATTCGGAATTAAAAAAAAATCCACAATTAAAAAATCTGGAATTCGGAAAAATAGGGATGTTTTCCAAACTTGGAATTTTCTAAATTCCGAATTTTTCTGTATTCGAAAGCTTTCCGATTTTACTATCCGGAATCCGGAAAGCAAAAATTCCGGAATTTTCCATCTTTAATACATATATGTATATACTTGTATATGCTTTAATTAGTGACAGCGTATACATTCGTTAAGCCTGAATATAGTATAACCTTTAAGTCTGACAATGATGGCTGTCCAGATCGTTATTCCGGAATTGTAAATGCTGAGTCATCAAATGTGTTTTATTCCTGGTAAATCTGAATGTTTCTTCCTCTCCCACTTGCAATTGGCTGAGTTTGCCAATTGTGAAAATCAAAGAAAGTGCTAGAAATCAAAAGTCTTATGATTAAATATCTAATAAATTCCAACATTAAAGCTCTTACAATTATTCATTTAGTTGGTGTGGTTCAGTGACATTTTGATGGATATCGGGACATTAAAATGTTTAAAAGATAAAAAGAAACATAAGTAATATCCATATTCAAAATAATTTCTGGGGGAAAGTTATTTGGAAAAGATTTAGCGTCACTTTTCAGCATCGAGATTACGTCAGCCCTTGGCCTAAAGTTTAAAGTGGTATCCTAATCACCGTAATACATTCCAATTTCAAGGCTGAACCGTCGAGAATCAATCCCAGGACCTCTACGCCCCTGAAAGGCTCACTTATCTTAACTGCGATAGATGTTTTCGCAGGTTTTCTAGTTAATCTTAATCATTTTTCTACTTAATCCAACACGACAGGAACACGAACATAGAAACTTCGAGGAGTAAAAATAAAATGAAATCTTTTAGTTTAAAGTCCAACGATTATGCCCTTAAACCTAAGGTAAACGGACGATTAAGGCAAGTGAATGATGATGGAAGAATTAACGGAACAAAATGTGGGAGTAAACGGGAGTATTCCGAGAAAACTCATAGACACGATGTTGTCTACCACAAACTTACTATGTCGGGATCGAACCAGGAACCCCACGCACCCTGTCCAGACTATTAACGCTCCTCCTCAGAGTGGGACTCTCCGCCTCAGAGGTAAGCGCTCTACCACTGAGCCACCGTGACTTCAACTTTGAGGAGAGTTAAAAGATTCCTACGCTGTTCACAGGGGTTGAGCCTGAAATGAATTTTGTCTTATAAGCTTCAGACCGCTGATCCACGGTTTTCTATTGCTAGGTATTAACCACTTCTGCAAGGGCTCTACAGTTGGATTCCTGATCGTGAGTATCAAAAAGGAAATATTGTGCTGATTTGTTTTCTCTAGGCTCCTCAATTCTCCCATTATCTTTGTTTCACCAAGTTCTTCTTTATACTTTATATCAGTTTATCATCTGCTTTTTTTATCATAAACCTTTTCCTAAGCATTTGTCTTAAACTTAACATTAAACCAAGGATTTAATTTCAGAGGCGTATCTATAAGGTAAAAACTTTGGGGAGCGGGGCAGCCAGAACCCAGACCATGATAAGTATATAATGCATTTACTATAAACTTTCATTAATGTACAAATAATAGCTTGAACTATTTTTGCCACTCAAAAAACTGGGGTGGATAGATCCGCCACTATTAAATTTTCCTTCGTCAAATTTCTCTTCATTTTGAATCCACAATTTTGTCAATGTACTTTCAAAATGAAAGAAGTAACATCTTTTATATTACAGTTTTTTTTTTCAGATCTATAAAATTATTAAACATTATTGATTATAACAAGTGATTATTGTTTCACAGTGTGAAACTACGATAGATTTCCAAACTACAAGTAGTGATCAAAAAATACGGTGCATGTAGTTGCACAGTGCCATCTATCGATGTTGTAACCATTTCAACTAGTAAGCCTGGTACTCTAAACCTTTGGTACAGTATCAGTGTCGAGCTTGAACGGGTTGTGGCATGTTAGTTGGCTTCCAGAGGCAGAAGAGTGAAAAAGTATTAAGAGTGTCTGTCACAGGCCAACATTAAGTTTTCTTCTGACTGTGAGATGCAAAACCTGACAAAGAATTTGAATTAATACATCTATAGCTACTGGTTGCAACATAGGAATAACATCAAGGATAGACTCTGAATCCATATAAAAAAGGCAGTTCTCGCTACTTCTTACTATTTTTGTCATATGGGGATTTACATTAAAACCGGAAGTAGTAGCTGATGTGTATCACTTCTTGTTGCAATAAAATAAATCAGAGATGAGCAATATTCTTGGTACTGAATTCAAATAAAAAATCTGCTTGTCGCTAATTACTTTCATCTTATCCATTATACGATCAATATAGTAATCAAATAAACGTAGATTTTCACCACTTCTGGTTTCGACAAATAGACAAAAGTCGAGGGAAATCTCATTTTTGGGGCACTGAATCTGTGTCAAAAGCAGATTTTGATATTCCTTAGCGCTTTTGCTCTAAGCACAGGAACCAAAAGCATTGGTAAATTCAAATCACTTCCGGTGTTAATACAGTGCTCAAGGGTGATGGTATCTTCTCTTGAGATGCTCAATCGATTGCTGAAATATGTATGTCACTATCTACTACAACAGTTGATTTCCACCACTTCCGATTTGAATTGAGAGTTAAAGGGAGATATGGGACCAACTTTTGACACACTGAATCGATTGCGAAAAACATTTCTCGATATTTCTGACCGTTTTTGCTCTACAGAAATCAATATTGGAACCGGAAGTACTAATAAACTTCAACAATTTCAGCTATCGGTAGAGTGTTGCAGGTAGTGGTATTATGTTCTCTTGAAACGCTGAACCAATTGCAAAAGAAAAAAGAAAAAACGCTTGTCGCTATCTATTATCATTTCTGTTCTATAGCGATTGCCGTTGGTACTGAAAGTGGTTGATTTCTACAATTTCTGGTTTGAATACATAGTCAACGCAAGAGACGGAAACTATTCTTGGGACGCTGAATAGATTGCAACAAACCACTACTTCAATACCGTTTACCGTCTTTCCTCCATAGAAATCAGTATTTCTGGTAAATTTTAGTCAATTTCAGTTTCGGGAGAATGTTGTAGATGGCCATAACATATTCTCTTAAAACGCTGAACTGATGGCAAGAAACCGCTCGTCGCTATCTATTACCGTTTTTCCTCTATGACCATAAACATTGAAACTTGAAATGGTTGATTTCTACTACTCTCATTTTAAATAGAGGATTAGCTAGAATATGAAACATATTCTTGGCACGCAGAATCGATTGCAAAACCCCACTTCTTTATATTATTTACAGTGTTTGTTCTATCAAAACCAACATTGAAACTGGAAGTAGTAGTAAATTTCAACCACTTCTCGTCTTGCCAGAGTGTTGGGGATGCCGACGATATGTTTCGTTGAGACACTGAATAGATTGCAGACAACCGCTTATTGCTATAACATTTTTTTAAATTTTATTTCGAATAAATTAATTTCAACCACTTTCGGTTTCAAGAACAAGTTAACCAAGGAGATAGAACCCTATTCTTCGGATGCCGAACCGATTGCAAGAAACTTGTTTATGATATATCTTAACCATTGTTTGCTCTGATACCTGTCGACAGACAGACAGGCTGACAAACGGACAGATATACCCGTTCAATAAGAATTCCGACACTTATGTATAGCATAGTTTGAAAGTTTAAAAGTAATTTTTAAAAAATAACAATTTACCAGTGACAATAAAGCAAAACACTCCTATGGTAAAAACTAATGATGTAAAATTATTTATATTAAGAATATATCATCATATCTCTAGAAAATGATAGAGATCAGAGCATCAGATTTGCAGACGTGATTACCGGCGGAACAAAACAAATAACTATATCATTCTAGTGAATTCCGAAAATACAACAACAGAAAGCAAACTTCTACGAATGTATACTAGAGATGAAAAGAAATTTGTCAATTGTAATATTATGTAAATCAAATTTGCCTGTAAACCCTGCGAAATCATTCTATGGAAATATTCTATTTTAGTTTAATTATACTGCATATCTATATAAAGTGTCCACAATCGTATTTAAATCAAAGGATGATTTATTTTCATTAATTTTGTCCTGTACTATTATGCATATATGTATTTATGAACAAATATCAAATAAATTCATTGCCATTTTGTTCTGTGACAACGTAATCGTTAAATTCAAAGTAAGAAAACAGAGAAAAACATTTTTAAAAATATAGTGGAAGACAATTATTTATACGAAAACTTATATCTTGCTTTCGTCTTGCATTTTTCTCTTGATATTTAGAGATACATTTTGTAGTTCTTGAGAGTAAGCACATTAAAATCCCAAGGGCCATATATCCACCACACTTTGTTGATTTTTTCCCGTAGTAGCTGAGTCACTATGCTATTACATTTGGGAGGAATATCCAAGAGAATTGGATTTGTTTTGAAATAAACCTTTAAAATGTTGTCTTCTTTCACCAAAAATGAAGAATAAATGTGATTTAAAAGATAGCAACCTGAAAAGAAATTATATTTTCTTGCTGAAGATAAGAGATTGTGTTCATATACATACACTAAGGCTTTTACGAAAGTTCTAAGCCTAACCATAAAAAAGAAAAACTGGTATTTCTAGAATAGCGTAACTTTTTTACATAGTCCCCTGATAAATTCAAACACCTGCCCATCGACGTACGAATGCGTTTATGTCGGGGGTAAGGAAAGTTTCATCAAAGCTCTCCGAAAATCATCATTTACGGCATCATTGGCATAAAAATGAAAAACCTTCCAACTTCTTGAGATCTGGAAACAGATGAAAATTAAAAGTTGTCAATTCGGGCAAATAAGGTGAGTAAGAGACTAATTCGAGCCCATGGTGAGCATCAACTTGTGGATGAGGACAATGTTTAACGGTAAAGATGCCTTTTGTCAGATTCCCAACACTTTTCTGCCGAATAATATGATCACAGTATCAACCATTTTTCAGTAAGACTTTTGTAAGAATTTTATATAATGTAATTTTTTACGTAAGAATTTTGTATAATGTGCAGATTAAATATTTAATAACATAATAATTTGTAATAAATATTCAATATCAATCAGAGTATCGAATGTGTGAAAAACTGACCACCAACAACAAAATGTATTGAAAGGGGTATAAAACATTCGAAGAAGCTCAAATTCACCAAATACAAATTATCTAATTCGTCGTTTGGTTGGAAACGTGCGCTGTGTCGACTTTCGTTTTTGATTTTCACCTGAGTTATCTTTCACTAACAGTAATCTACAATCATGGACAGCACCCACCAACCCTCGTACTTCGTTTCCGTCTCTTTAGTGTATTAGGGGAACCTCTGTCCTTGTTTGTGCTCAATGCACTTAAGATTAGTGGGAAGTTGAGAGTGGAGAAGATGCAACTTCAAACTCATGCAACATCGGAGTAAATGCACTTTTCAGCCTTATTTTAACATTCTGTTTCTTTTGGTCATATGTAACATTGCCGAACATGTTGACAACATCGATAAACGAACTTCACGTCGTTAGTGGCATTTCTAAACGCAAAATATTTTATGAGGTAGCTAATCTGTGGGTCAATAAAATGCTCTCCTAAGTCTTTGCAATGAACAACAAAGAAAAAGTTGGGACTAGAGAACAAAAACAAGGACTATTTTTGTCCAATGTTTTGACAATATGCTTCATTATCTCTAATTTAATATATAAGAGATGTAACAGCATTGTAAGCGTCAATTAACCCCTTACCGCATGCCGTGCCATATACGGCACATAGTCTCTTTTTTTCACTTTAGCTTTTGTGTGATTTATCAAAGGCACCAAATGACTATTTTGTCTGCTGTATGAGATATTGATGTGTACGAATAAGAGATTTTGTTGTCATCTGGCATGTTCTTTGTGAGTTGTAAGTGTGTCGTATATGCACTTAATTATTTCTCATCGGAATTAAGTGAAAAATCTAAAATTAAAGTTTTAATTCATTTTTCAAGTTCCCATATGAGGATTTCCAATACTGATTATTTTTCTCGCTAAAAGAAAAAAATCATGCAGAAAAGGGTTAACGGTGAATCTCCGCTAAATTTTAATTTCCGTCACTAAAGTTTTTCTATTACATCAGTTCGAAACTATCCAGTGTATTTCATATGCTCTACTGTCGAATTTAGGCAGAAAACATGAGAATTTGGTATACTTTTTTGCTTGTCTAATAAAAGATCACACCTCTTCGGATCATATCACATATAACACTTAGGTTCACTGTGTTTGGTTATTTTATGGTTCAATAGAAAGTGCCATATGTTTCTTCTAAGGATGTCAAATGAGTCATTGCCACATATGCTAGTCGGTTGCTATTGTGCAGAAGAATTTTCCTGTGTCAGAATTTGTACATATAATATTCCTTAAAAGTCAACGAAAACCTCATGCATATATACTGTATATGCAAAGCAAAAACTGTTCATATACCATCTTCCGACTCCATTCAAACTTGACATCTTATTCATGGATTCACAAACAACTTATTGTACACACAAGCAGGCACAAGCATCGTATCTTCTCTGAGCTATGAACCAGGTCAGTGTTTCTTCCAGACCTGTTTTTGGGGGGCGTTGCCCCCCGGAGTTCTGAGAGTACCCTCTCGGACGAGACCAAAATAATACGTCAATAATATAACAATAAATAGAATAGTACATTGTAAAAATAATATGTGCCCCTCCGAAAACTAAGTGTGTCCCCTCCGGAATACTTTTTCCTGAAAATTGACGAAACAGTCATCAAGGCTTCGATATCAATGGTTGATGAGATGGCATCCCTTATCGCCTGGTAAGTGGAAAGTGTTCCATTCCTAGTTGTTGTACACAATTGGGGTGCTCAGTCTACAAAGGATTCAAGTCAATTTTTGGTCATTTTGATCACGTTCGTATTAAAGATCTTAACTGAAGCTAGTTTCAGTGCTTAAAAGATTCATGTCCAGACATTGTAAATAACTCTTATAATGTAAAAAACAGTGCTTACATTTCCACGTATTTAAACCGTGCGTACAAACTTCATGTATCTTTTAATCACAACTTCGGTAATTGGACTCCAATTCTTTGTGCTCTAAACGCCCCAATTCTTGAAAATAAAAAGTTGCTTCTTTTCAAACTTCCATCGTTAATTTTCGGAGCTATCTTGTAAAATATTGCCCATATATACATCACACAAAAAAGGCTGTGAGACTTGTGAGTAAATTGGGGCACAAAGTCATCAATATTCTTCATGTTTATATTTTTCCAGATGAATTATCAATACTTTAGTGATACACATTTCTTATCCTAGAGAACAAATCTTTCATACGTATCAATATTGATTCTGACAACTGTTACGCACTCCAGTAGCCTAAATTATTTTATTCTGATATCTTCTTTTTTACCATTGCAAAAGCAAATATGTGAGAGAATGTAGAGGGATACTGACTAGACAACTATTATTGTTTACATATTTTCAGCGCTTGAAACTGACACATCTCATTAGAAAATTTCAATTGCACCTGCATAATGCACATGAACACTATACAAAATAATTATCTTTTCACTTTTCTCTTTACAGATATTTCTTTAAATGATATTATTTATGTTTATGAAATATGGAGATACGCATGCTTACAGCACGTGAGTGAGTTATCCTATCAACCTATCTTTGCTTTGAGAAGTGGGCTTTACTTAAAAACAAAATATATAAAATAAATCATTGTTCAATGAACTTCAAAAGTTCGTTACTGAATTATCTATGTATATCTGTCTGTCCGTTTGTTACTTACGATTTTTTTCATTCGATAGAGGGAGGCATAAAAAACTATCTTAGAAAGTGATGGAATTTTCCGCTTACTGTTCCCGATACATTGGCTCAAAAAGTTCCGATTTTAGGAGATTCATGGAGCCATATCTCGGGAATCGTAAGTCAGAGAGAGGCAATATTGGTGTTGATCAATACCTAAGAACATCGCGAACATTCTGGTGCCAAATAGTAACCGGTGGCTACTGTACAACTGGTCAATGGTTTGGCCAGTGGCCAGTTGGCCAATGTCCACCAATTATTAATGGTACCAAAATGTTTACCATCCCAATAGAAATTTGTTAACACAAATATCATCTCTTAATGGCAGCGTTCTCGAGATATTAGCCAAAAAACTCCAATTTTGGGAGATTAAGGGAGAGACATCTCGGAAACCGTTAAGTCACACAGAGGTCATATTGGTGTTGATCAATAACCAAGAGGATGGTGAAAATTTTGGTACAAAATAGTAAGCGATGGCCACTGACTAACTGGCGACCGTTCCCCAGATATTGGCCAAAGAATTCAAATTTTGGAGTAAGCGGTTAGCGTACGTGCCTTTGGCGCGGGAGACACAGGTTCGATTCCCGGTGGGAGCTCATGTGGTTCGGATTCCACGTTATCAGTAGTCCCCATCTATATAGCCTCGGTGCTAAAATGGACGTCATACTCAAAATCAACTCAACTCAACTCAAATTTTGGGAGATTTAAAGAGCCATATCTCGGGAATCGTGAGTCATAGAGAGATAATATTGGTGTTGATGGTGCAATTTTGAGCCATAGATTCGATAGAGCATCAAAAACTATCTGAAAGAATCAATATATTTTGGTTGCACCAAGATTAACTTTTCTCAACTTGACTTTGGCCCTTGTGCCGAGCGCAGACCAACCAACTTTCTATTCAGGATGGTAACAACTATTTCGCCCTGTCTCAGGAAATCTTTTGGTTACCACAAATGACCAATCTTTAACCTTAAGGATCTGCTGCAACTTTTGCGTTCGTTAGGTTTTCCGTTATTTAACCTATGTTTGTTTCGAAGGCAAACCTTTTCAAGCCCTTTATAAAATGCTGTTTTGGGTTCTATCGGCATCTATCGGCATCGGCATCTAAGGGGTCACTCTTGGATGTCGAGCATATGGTGGGAGTACGCAATCCCCTAGGCATGACTGACCCAATTGGACAATCTCCATGCTCTTGCATCCTCAAGGTCGTACTATCTAGACGGAGTCCACCACATCTGAGGACCCAGAGCTTCAAACTTGAGTCCCGGTAAATCCTTGCTGTCACTCTGCCCGACTTTCTAGCGAATTCATCCTATCTTATCCTCTTGGCTAACTTGAAACTCTGTTATTGACATTGAAAAATTAATTCTTTTAAAGTTCGTTCTGGCAATGCTCTTTGAGCATTCTAAACTGGTTTTATCTTGAGTTTCGCACAACGATTCATTTCATAACGCAAAATAAGGGGATAGCAATTAGTACATGAATTTGCCAAACTCACCACTTTTTTTAAAACTACGTTTCTTCAGTACGAGATTTTCAGTTTCTAGTTTAAAAGTTCTGTAGTTTCCTACAAACATTGATGTTATTATTATTATTTTAATTATTATTAACTATACTTGGTGTGAGCAAAATGTATGCGACAAAGAAGCTGTAGTTGAGAATGATACTTTTATGTTTCACTTTTAATATAAAGGGTCACTGTTAACTTTCTTATAGGAAGGAAAATACACTAGTTATTGATGTAAATATTTGTAAATATAAAATTTGACAATAAAATTCTCCTGTTTTACAAACTCTGTTCTGTTCAGAAATTTGAAACAGAAATGTAGCTCATGTGTTTTAAATTTTCTTCAGATTTTGTACTTGTGTTGTGGTACTCAAACATAACTCACCTGTAAAATTCTACAACTCTACCTCAAATGGGATTGCTGTAGGAGTCATTCGAAATTTGGGGTTTTGTGCAAAAAGCACCTTAGTCCGCCTTCCACTAAAAGTACTGAAACTGCTAGATCTCTGGAGATATTGAAGCTATTTGAAAATGGTTTTTCCCTAAAATAATCTTCGAATATGTAGCATTTAAAAATTGTAGTAATGAACTTCCCAAGTGGGGTTAAGGATATGAATTTCACCATCAAAGTGAAAAAAGAAGAAAAAATAATGTCAAAATTTGGCAATTATTTCTGAAAAAGACCCAAGTAACATCAACCTCAAATTTTCAAAATAAGTAACTCTAGTGTTCATCTTTAACATATAAAAAAATAGGAAGGGTGTTTTTTGGGATGTTCAAGAAAAACAAATTAAGACACAATCTAAGTTCAGGGCAAATTTAGGAACTTTCTTCACAAAATACCCAAATTTCCAATGACAGTTTCCATTTTCCATATTGAAAATGTTTATAATCAAGATTGAGGTGGCTGAATAAATGACTTGTGTTAGAAATTTGAAACTTCAAGTACCATTGCTGGAAGGATTCAAGAGTCTGTCATTAGTTCCAAAATCTTCAATGACTATGAAAACTGTTGAAACGTTTCAAACAACCGAGTATCTCGTTTGTAAAGCCCAGAAGATCAGATGGGAGCATGGTATTTTAGTCAAACGTAGTTCTAAAAAGGACATAGTATTTCTGCAAACACCTTTAATTTAGTCACACAATTTTACAACAGTGATGAAGTGCCCTGAAATGCTGGATTCAGTGTCAGTGTCAGTAAGCATATGAATTTCACCATCACAGAGAAAAAAGAAAAAAAATAATGTCTTTTTTTTTCAATTATTTCTGAAAAAGGCCCACCTAACATCAACCTCAAATTTTCTAAATAAGTAGCTCCGGTATTCCTGTGTATCTATAGAAAAATAGGAGGGCGTTTTTTGATATGTTGAAAAAAATAATAATTCAAGTATTATATTATTTTATTTTCCAGTAATACGACTTGCATGGCTAAGTATGTTCCTTTACAATGGTTGATGATTCTTATGAATAATAATAATAATAATAAAAACAAGTAGAAACTCTTCCTTAAATGTAATTTATAAAGTTATTTTAAAACAATATATGCCTATTACGCAGCCTATATAGTACTGTTTGATTTAACAAAAGAAACACTGAACAACAGTGAACTATCGTTATACACAAATAACATTTACATGTTTGATTGATTGTAAGCAGTTTGAAATATTGAGCCTAGGATCTCTTTATCACCAATTTCAGCGCAGGTCTTCTCAGTAGCTTGAATTTCTTCTTCAGAAATGCTGTAATTTCTGCCAGTACCAGTTGAAACATTAGATACTCCAATATTAATGATGCAGTTTTTGTATGGAATCCTGCATGTGTCAGGTGCTTTTGGCCAGTAAAACATTTTCTTGGTTCCATGGGAATGAAGGAAATTCACATTAGTCATGATGCTCCTGTACATTCTCAACTATTTTTCCAATCCAATATTTCTCTTCAGAAATGCGCGCAATAAATTGCTCACATGAAAGATTAATGTCTTTCGATTCGGCTTAGAGATGGTACCGAGACCGAGACGGACTTTTACATACCGAGACTAGACTGAGACCGAGACAGATCTCTATAAATCGAGACGAGACCGAGACGACACCATGGTCAGTCTCGAAAGCCTCGATCTCGTCTCAAATATTCATAGTTATGTTGCCTTTACTCAAAATTTGCTTCGTTGCTGTATGAGATAATATGGGAAAGGTTGACTGATGTACAGTGGCGTATTTAGGGGGTAAGTATCGGGCTCAAGCCCCTCCCGAAACAAAATCCACTGCTGTTGTATATAATCTTCTCTCTCTCTCTTTCTCTCTCTCTCTCTCTCTCTCTCTCTCTCTCTCTATATATATATATATATATATATCTGTATATATATATATATATATATATATATATATATATATATATATATATATATATATATATATATATATATATATATATATACAGATATAGATATACAGTAGATATACCGGGTGGCCCATTTCAAACTTTCCACGGAAATGTCTCGAAAACGGTTGAACATAAATGAACTGAATAAAAACTAAAATAAGAAATACCATGGAGCAGATCAAATGGTGATGTCATGTTGCCCCCAGGGCCGCTCTTCAAGGGCGCCCGGGGCCCAACTTTAAAACCTCAAATGGAAACATAGGTCGAATGACACCCCGTTCGATAGGTCTTTAAAAACTAAAAAGCGATGTGGCAAAAGATTTTTCATATCGGTCACCGTATTCAAAGTAGCCCGCAAGATATGTTACCTGCATGAGATGAACGTCCAGTAGCACTAATATAAAAACGGTTGAACATAAATGAACCAAACAAAAATTCAAATATTAAATCCAAGGGGCAAATCGAACAATGTTGACGCGGTGCCCCCAGGGCCGGTCCAGGCTCAACTTAGAAATTTTAAATGAAAATATGGGTCAAGAGATACCTCGTTCGATAGATCTTCATACCTAAACAGCGTTGTGGCTAAAGATTGTTCATATGGGTCACCTTTTTCAAAATGGCCACCAAGACATGGTGTCTGTACAAGATTAAACATCCAGTACCACTAATATGAATACGGTTGAAGATAATAACGGATGAACAGAATAAAACTCCTACAGGAAATCACAGAGGGTATTTATCATTCCAGGACTCGAAAATGTTGCAACAGAAGAGAAGATGCTTAGAGTAAAAGTGCCATAATGCAAAGGAGGAAATCTAGTTCCTAGAAAATCATCGTTCCAACGTCCTCCGTAAGTCGGTGAAGCGGGACGGGAAGAAACGGTGAAATCCCAAATGAGAACCTTAGTTTTTGTAAATTGTATCTACACAACAAAATTATCTGAAATGTGATTTTAGGTGTCTGTAATAGAAAAAAAAGTAGGTAAAATTCTTCTTAAAAATTACTTTTCATTTTGATTGCAGGCAATGATTTTTGCAAACATGAATTAACTGAAATGTGAAACCAATTTGTCGAACAATGCAATTTTAGAACAACGTGTACAATTGTTGGTTTTGCTCAAAAGTCGTCTGCACAATATTGGTTTATTATTTCATTACTTGTACACCCAAGTGTTTCAGACAAACCATACCTGTTGCAAGTAAAAGTGGGGTTCTCATTTGAGATTTTACCATTCATTTCCGCTTCACCCACTTACGGAGGGAGGTCGGAAAGATAATTTTCTAAGAGTTAGATTTCCTCTTTAGCATTACCTCACTTATACTTTAATAATCTTTTTCTCCGTTGGATTACTCTCGAGGCGTGGAATGATAAATACCTTCTGCGATTTCCTATACGAGTTTTATCCTGTTCATTTATCTCCAACCGTTTTCATATTAGTAGTACTGAACGTTTTATCTAATACAAGCACCTTGTCTTGGCGCCCATTTTGAATACGGTAACCGATATGAAAAATATTTTACCACAACACTTTATAGTTTTTAAAGATATATCGAACGAGATATCACTTGACCTAAGTTTTTCCATTGACAATTTTGAAGTTGGACCCTGGGTCCCCATGAAAGGCGACCCTGGAGTCACCACGACATCATCTGACGTGCTTTATGTCATTTTCCTGTTTCACTTTTTGTTCTGTTCATTGTCACAACTCTGTTTAGTATTTGCAGGTCTATCGAACGAGGTATCACTTGCCCCATGTTTCCATTTAAAATTTCAAAGTTGGGCCCTGGGCCCCCATGAAGGGCGGCCCTTGGGAACACCGCGACAACACCATTCGATGTGCCCCCATGGCTTTCCTATTTGAGCTTTTGGTTGGTTCATTTATGTTCAACCGTTTTCATATTAGTGCTACTGGACAATTAACTGATACAGGTAACATAATTATTTTGGCTGCCATTTTGAAAAAAGTGACCGATACAAAAACTCTTTTGCCACATTCGTTTTCAGTTTTTAAAGATCTATCGAACGAGGTGTCACTCGCCCCATGTTTCCATTTAACATTTTAAAGTTGGGCCCCGGGTGCCCTTGAAGAGAAAGCAGAGTGGCAACATCGCAGAAGTACTTTCCTCAAGGAAATGACTACATGGTTGGGAAGAGATGGAATGAAGAAGGTGAGCGGTTAAGAGAAAACGCGAACTAATACGGATTTCATACCCAGGGCCGTGCATCTCTCCGGTCAGCGTTCAAGTGCTGAACGGGTGCGTTGTTTTCCAGGGGGCGGACACCTTTCCTTGGCATGCCATGCTCTATTTATATTTTTCACAAGCTTTTGTTAGTGCTACAGTGCTAAATGTGTTATTTAGTTATGACGTTCCAAGATTTACATTGTTACCTTTGCAGGAAGCTTATAACATTAGGTCCTCATTGTAACAATTTGTACGGCAATGGCCACAATTTTGTTTTGAGTTATTAAATCGATGTAATTGATTGCTATTTCTTTCTTTAATTATTCATGTATTTATGCAAGGGAATGACTGAAAGAAGGGTTCGGACCTCCAACTGCTGGGTCATATCTGTCTTTTACATGGGTCTAGGAGTTGGGAAGGAACTGGCTCTGGCTTTCTAGAAAATACCCTGCCTATCTCCGCCTAGTCGGAGGTTAGAAAACCAGTGAAAACCTAGTCAAATCAATGACAACGTGCTGAAGTATCACCACCAATGGAAGTCCGTGTTCAACTCTGAGCGACCAAAGTGATGATCATTTTATTTGCGATCAGCATGGGATATTAGTACTTGCTTTACAGGTAAAGGGTAATAGAACTACCAGGATATACTATGCCTCACTGCTGGGTGCATTGCGGGATTCTGTGAAATCGCCTATCGTATCATGCTGACAAAAGGTGTCCGCTTCCTGGGAAACAACGTATCCATTCAATGTTCGAATGTTGGTCAGACAGATGCACGACCCTGTGTATGAAATCCGTATTAGCTCGGGATTTCTCTTGAGCACACGCCTTCATTCCACCTCTTCCCAACCATGCAGTCATTTCCTAGTGGCAAGTACTTCTGCGATGTTGCCACTCTGCTTTCTTAGGTGCAATAATGGATTTTGGACTTCTACACCTTACTATACTTTCCGACCTAAAACACAGCAACGGTGCAGAGTTACGAGCTGCACGTTACCATATGACTTACACAGGTACGCAGGATTACACAAACAAAATTTCATAGGTCTACGATATATGGATGTGGGTCAGGGTGAAAGTTTCTCGCTTACCTCTCGTTAGCCGGCAAATTTCAAAGAAATCACATATGTGCAAATTACTCACAAACTATTAATTCGCAACCCCCGATTCATATCGCTGAAAATGTTCCAAAGTGCTTGTAGAATATCCTCTTGCAAGGAATCCATCGAATTACCAGTCACCCTATATACTTTCCAGTGACATTGCTTTCTTATCATTTTTTCGTATTTTCATCAGGTACCGAGATGGCCTATGTAAACGGACTTATGGGACACTATATATATATATATATATATATATATATATATATATATATATATATAGTGTTCCGTAAGTTCGTTTACATAGGCCATCTCGGTAACTATTGAAGATACGAAAACATGAAAGGAGAGCAATGTCATTAGAAAGTAGGTATTTTCAGTCTAAAATGTTGGAATTTTCGGAATTGGACCAACCGTTTGGGGTCTACACTGGTGTAGTGCCCAATGCTAAAGAAAAATGCAACGTTGCCACGTCTTTGTTGGACAATAATGAAGGTAGGTGCGTGTAGTTTGAAATATCCTAGACCAAGGAGAATAGAAGGGACGGCCACAATACAGGATATGAAGAAAGATCACACGCAACGTCAATCCAAGGCAGTGGCGTCACCATCAGAACGGGAGGGAGCAGATACGAAAACGAAATTGAATTGAATTTATTCACGGTAGACTGGTGTCAATTGCTTAGTGATGACAACGAATTGAGACAAGAGGACAATTGAATAAAATTAGAAAGGGCTTAAGTGCCGAAACTCAGAAACCATAGAAATGTCGATAAGCATGTGTTATCGAAATACAAGTTAAACGGGTACTGCGACCATGTGAGTAGTTTAAACAGAAGCTACAACTTTTAAGCTATAAGCTCCTTACAAATGTTTACTGCTAGCCGGCACTTAGATCCTGTCCCATTATTCAAATGTTGTCTCGTCTAGAAGCAAAAGCGCCAGTTTAAAAACGAGTTCAAATGAGACAGATTAATTATCTCATACTCACCCTCTTTTGTAGATGTATCGTATCTATTTGCCACACGGCATTTGGGTAGGTCGAACTTATCACAAAACCTGCTCGCACGGGACATCCTGACTAAGGTTTCTCCTGGTTTTCTGCAACATCCCTGGCCATGGGCGTCCGAAGGTGGGGACATGGGAGCCGTCCCCCCGAGCTCACGAAAACAAATTTATTAAGATTTTCTTAATACAAATAGAAAATACCAAACGTAATACAGTAATGAGGGAGATGTGCCCCCCTAGTAAACCCTTTTTCGGGATCTCATGCCCCTGGGTGCATACCAGCACGGTCCCTTCTCTTACGCCAGGGTCGCTTCCTTTTCCAATCCCAGACTCAGCTAAAGGGTCGATGTGATCTTGGAGTGGAGTCTCGATCTCTCCTTGTTTAATTTCCTTGAACGAATAAATAAATATTCTTGGCTTTTAAGCATCATTATTCATTTGCAGGTCTCGGCTCGGCTCGTAAATTTGTTGCCTCATCTCATTTCCTTGACTGAGTGTCTAGTGCCGTGTATGAGTTTTGAAAATGAGACGAGACACGAGAATGTTCTGGTCTCGTGAGTAATACTACTTATGTTATTGCAAAGGGATTTTAAAATGTAGAAGCCAACTATTTGAGATGTACCATCAAACATTCGTCTGATGGGCGACAATGGCATACCGTTCTTCTTCCTTTGACAATTGAATGACATCAAGAGAATGCAATTCAGTGTTCGTCATCTACTTGTTGAATAAACAAAAGAACATAAAAAGGGTACTGGTTAAAAAAACGGTTACTCAATTTAATAGAAGGCTGAATTCACCTCAGTGCACCAGACACGAGAGTTCTTAATAATGAACCAATATTCTGATCGAGGTTTGAACCATGACCGCATGAATAGCATGTATCGTAGTCAGATGCGTTACCGACTGAGCTACGACGAACTGTATAGGAACTTGGAAATAGTCGAAGTGAAATAAATGAACAAAGGAAAAGGAAATGCCTGAATTGGAACACAGTAACTGTTGAAATGTGCGTTATTTGATGGGAAATTCCGTTGAAGGTAGGCAAAAGCAGGAGAGGAGGAAACCGTCAAATATTGCAGAAAGCGCCGCCGAGCGATTTTCTTAAATGAGCATAGTACCATGACACGTCTATTTTGCCCGAGTGGCAGTGTCTCACGTAATTAGGCACGAGCAACACGCTATTCCTCTTCCACTTTCCGTTTAGTTATGTTAGTACCGTTGTGTGTTGAATTGGTGTTAAATTATGTGTTGCATTCAAGTGGTGTGTTGAATTGGTGTCCGTACCCTCCGTGTGTGTAAAGAATAGTGTCTACGTATTCCCCTGCAAACAAAGCAGAAATGGTACTTCACGAATCCAGCTTGAGGCATACGTGTGACTGCGGAATACTTTTATCATTGTCATCCTCAGTTCCCATTGTCATCACATACAATGATTGGTGAGTTATTGACACGCTTCAAGGATATTGGCAGTGTCTTGGACCTACCTCGCTCTGGCAAACCACAAACCGTAACCGACGATGGCACACTCGTTGACATTCTGGGTAAAGTTATGTGCAGTCCAACGTGATCGATACGAAAGGTGGCCCAAGATTATAATACTCATCGAATGTCTGTCCAAAGAATTCTGTGCGAGCATCATTTTCACCCCTTCAAGGTAAGATAGTGAAGGAGTTGCATGGAGATGATGCCGACCAACGAGGTAAATTATGTGAATGGTTTACACGCACAAAACGTGTGAACAACCCAACCTTGCGGCTAACATCATGTTTTGAGACAAGGCCATATTTAATCTTAATGGAACTGTTAGCAATCATAACAACGAGTATTGGGCAGACAGCAACCCTCATGTTGCCGAAGTTTCCCATAATCAAGTTGACTCTTGTATAAAAGTGTGGTATGCACTCCACGGTAATGTTGTGGAGGGTCCTGTGTTCCTAGAGAGGAGATTAACAGGTGAAACCTACCAAAACCTGCTACAAGCAATACTGGAATCTTATTTGGAGAACTTGCCTTTCGCAAACCGCCTGCACATTTACTGCCAACACGATGGTGAGTCACCACACTTCAGTGTCAATGTTTGACAATAGTTGGATGCAGCAGTTCGTGGACATCGAATCAGGCGTCGAAGTCTGGTGGAATTGGCACTGAGATCATCTGATTTAACACTGCTTATTTTTTTTTCTGTGGAGCCACTTAAAGTACGTTGTTTACAGGAATTCCCACATACAATTGCTGCTCTACAACACAATATTCGCGAGGTCTGCACTGTTATTACCACTGACGCTCAGCAACAGATTAGGGCCAGTTTGCGACATTGCACCGCAATTTGTGCACAACAAGATGGACATTACTACGAACATCTTGTACAATGAGCACAGTTGCAGCATTGTTTTACCTGTATCAGGATCTTTCAACAGGTAGGTGACTTGAAGAGAATGGTTTAGGTTAGGTGCGGTATCCCTTTTGTGAGTGTCGCAGTCCTTTCTCCTCATATCATTCATTTGTCAAAGGAACAAGGATGGTATTTCATTGTCACAAATCAGACGAATGCTGGGATAGTAGATCTCAAATAGCTAGCTTCTACATTCTTATTTACTTTGCAATGACATAAATAATATTGCTCAAGAGACCAGAACATTCTCATCTCTCGTCTCGTTTTTAAAACTCTTACACGAAATGAGATGAGGGAACGATTTTACGAGCCCAGCCGAGACCTGCAAATGAATAATGATGCTTACCAACCGATAAAATTGATTTATTTATTTACTTGTTTAGGAAAAAGACACAAGGAGAGATTAGGCCTTTACTCCGAGGTCACATCGGCCCTTTAGCTGAGTCTAGGACTGGAAAAGGAAGGGCCCTGGCCTGAGAGAAGGGACCATCCCGGCGTGCACCCGGGGGACTGAGAGAAACCAGGAAAACCCTTTAGTCAGGATGTCCCGTCGAAGAAGGATTCGTGCCAACGTTTGCCCTACCAAAATGTCGCGTGACAGGCAGGTACAGTACCTCTACACCAGAGACAGAGTACGAGATAATCTCTCATTTGAACTCGTCTGGAAACTGGCGCTTCTGTTTCTAGACGAGACAACAATTGAATAATGAGACAGGATCTAAGTGCCGGAATAAGTAGAATTGAGTTGTATAGTTCAAAGTTGTCTTAGTACCAAGCAGAATACATTTGTAAGGAGTTTATAATTTAAAAGTTGTAGCTTCTTTTTTAAACTACTCACATGGTCGCAGTACCCGTTTAACTTGTATTTCGATAACACATGCTTATCGACATTTCTATGGTTTCTGAGTTTCGGCACTTAAGCCCTTTCTAATTTTATTCAATCGTCCTCTTGTCATCTCGTTGACATCACTAAGCAATTAATACCAGTTTACCGTGAATAAATTCAATCAATTTCGTTTTCGTATCTGCTCCCTCCAGGACACTTCAAACCACACGCACCTACCTTCATTGTTATCCAACAAAGACGTGGCGACGTTGCATTTTTCTTCAGCATTGGGCTGTACACCAGTGTAAAGCCCAAACGGTTGGTCCAATTCCGAAAATTCCAACATTTTAGGCTGAAAATACATACTTTCCAGTGACATTGCTTTCTTATCATTTTTTCGTATTTTCATCAGGTACCGAGATGGCCTATGTAAACGGACTTATGGGACACTATATATATATATATATATATATATATATATATATATATATATATAAGTGTTCCATGATCTTTTTCTATAATTGGCTCTGATTAATAAATTTTGGGAAGTGGGACAGTAATTTTGTGCAAGTAATATATTTTATGTTAATCAGTAGCACTAAAATCTATATTATTTAACTTTTGCTACTCAAGAAAAACTAATGAGAATAATTTTAATTATATATTTATATTACCTTGTAAAGAAGATAAAACGTCAAAGTCTATTGTGAGTAGTATAATAACCTTCAAGTGATAGCCCCAAAAATATATTGATTGATGTGGGTGTGACTAGCTTACAGCTTGTCTTTACAGAAGATTTTATCTTCTTTTTAATTAATATTATCCTTAAGCCAACTTATGTGAGAATGAAAAGGCAAATGATATTCATATTTTCATTTCTTAATGTTCAGGAATTTTGCTCACCCTTATTAGAAATCATGAAAGTATCTTAAATATTTTCACTTCGGTTCACTGCAGAATTCAATATCATATTTAATTACTTATCTTGAGAAAATGCTAGTAATTAAGTCTTTTAAAGAAAAAATGAAAGGAATAAACAAACAAATGTTCCTTTTTGTAAATGTCAAGTTCCGCAATATAATGTTTCCCACTTACTTTTCGTTCCTCACTTTTTAGCAAATAAATAAAATTCCATCAGTTGAGCTCACGACTGCGCAAAAATCCTGTCACAGTTGAATCTTCTTATTGCTTTGTAGCACTACAAACTCAACTGAATGCTGTTCCCCAGGCTTCCAGGTTGTTTTGGGAAAGGGTAAAGAAAGAGAGAATCTTCACAAATACACGAAAGGCAAAAATCGTGCTAGGTCTCACATAAAGTAGGAAGAAATTCCTTGAATAGCGTCAGCAGACACTATACGAGTTTTCGAGTAACGAGACTTGTTCCAAAAGGGGAAAAAGTGTTGAATTAAACATCTTTAGAAGATGGTATAAAAACTCGTCTCTACCCATTCATGAACGAAGCTTACATTTAGTTGTTTCCTTGATTTCATTATAAAATTCCTTGCCCGCCCAAATCATCTGGTATTCATTTTCTCTTTTTCTTATCTTTAGAATTTCTGTTTACAGTTTGCGTATATTTGAAGCAGACCATAGCTAAAACATACTACAATACGAGTAAATAAGAGAATGAACATTTAATTTCGAGTACGACACTAAGTAGAGAAACGAGCTCAACATTAAGAAAATATCCAGTTGCTGGTATAGGAAATATCTTTGAGTTCCAAGATCAAGAAATCAAACCAATTTTTCCCCTTCGTATATTATGAACACGGTTTCAGAATACTATTGTCATAAAAAGAACAACAGAAATGGATTCAGCAGAAGTAAAGAAAAAGCATATCAGTTGCAGAATAAGTTAAGGGTTTGCTTCGCTTGGTTCAGATAAAACAAGCGAATTGTTTATTTTCGAATGAATTTGTATAATTAAGCAGAATAGTATTCAAAAATAAAATTGATTATATAAATTTAGATTATTTATATAGTAGGCGACAGTGGTAATTTTAGCTTCATTTGATCGTAACTTTCAAGTGAGTATATATATTGCTAGAATTCCTAAAATTACACGTATTTTAAAATGTATGTTAATTTCACCAACTACATAAAATGCTGGTAAATGTTTTAGATAATAGTCCATAGTCATAGCATTACCTGTATTTACTTCGTTCGAAACTAGCAGTTACTCAAAATAATCATTAAGTAAATACAATAAAATATAGTAAAATTATATTTATAAGTACCATGTTAGCAGTGCTATGAAATGTTAGCTTCTCGCTGATCTAACTACTAGTGCACGAAACTTTGATGCACGTGGTTTCAGGTTCGATTTCCTGTGGGAGAGCATTGAATGTATTAGGGTTATTAGCATTCTAACTTAAAATGTAGGTTCACGTTTCATATAGTCTGAGTGATGAAAACAAACATTCAACTTTAGCAAAGAAACAATAGCTGCTTTCTCTAATAGGTGTCGTGCTGAAAATATTTAGTGTCTTCCTCGGCAAATGAAATGACGTATTCCAAGACGAATTTGTTTACTAAGCATTTGGATTTTTATCGATTATATTTTTTTAAGTTAATTTTATTACACAGTGATATGTACAGTAAGGATGTCACTTCCTTCTCTTCTCAAACATTTCAACAGAATAATTTCACTCTAGATTCTAATAATTGTTCAATTTTGTATCTTGTATCTATACACAAAAAAAATATCTTTAAAAAATCCAGTGCGGAAAACAGTTCTATAACAGTTATTTATTTTGATTTGGACATGCTGCACTATATAGAAGATTTAGCACGTTAATACAATATTTGAAGACTCGTTTTATTTTATTATGATGATGAATCAAGATTTTTTAAAAATATTTGGTGATGATAAGAGTGATAAAAAATTGATAGGGAACGGATATGTAAAGATTTCTAAAACATTTACTCGATTTAAAGTCCAAGGGAAGTTCGAACCAGTTAACCAATTACTCAATTCATGTATTAGAAATAACGAGTTTATCATTTATAATCTGCAATTATGTATTTTATTTTGTTAGTGAAGATTATAAACTTACATTTTAATATAAATATCAAAGTTATTTATCTCGGATCATTTACACTAATTATTATTTCATTTTGTATAGTATCAACATCGAATGAACATCTCAATTCTATATAGATCTCTAGGTCATCAACAGTTAGAAGTTTGGGGGAGTTAGTATATGCATTTGGTGAATCATCTACACATAGTAAAGCTAGAGACAAACCGAGATTGGAAGCACTCCAAAAGTTGCTAATTATTCATCAGCATTTTCTTAATTAACAAGTTGTTTTCAGTCACGTAAATACAGCTGTTTAATTAAATTTATTCAACTTAAGAATTACAAATAATGATCTACAATGTTGAACAGCTCTATGCTCACTGTTATGAATTATAATAACTTTACATGTTACTTGTTGTAGATCGTTTAAGAATAAATTCATGTTGAAAAACGGAGATAAAAATATAAGCATGCGAAGGTATGTGGGTATTAATTTTTAAGTCGAACATTTTTATTGTTGCAAAAATAATCACTATTTATATGAAATTCTTAATAATGTCATTCTTTGTACAATTCTTGGAAATTAAGATTACATTACCAACTTACTAATTTCATGAGGGAGAGTGGGAGCTAGTGATTATTAAAAATTAGTTAGTGTTCTTTTTTGTTCTTTTTTAATTTATACTGACATATTATTACCTTTTAGTTAGGTACTGGAGTGTCCTTTGCCTTAACTTCAATTTGACAATCTCAATAGTGATTTCATAAAGAAAAAAGTATTATAAAGTACCTCAAAGCTATTGTGACCCATTAAGACAAGTACCTCATATTTAAATATTGAACTGTCATGATTTTCTGATAGTGATTCTAAAAGAAATTTTGCAATTTATATATCGTCAAATACAAGTGAATATTGTTGCAACGTCGCAAATTTGGAAGACTTAAGTATAAATTTGACGTGAGTCTGAAACAGGAATAATATACGTAAAGATTATACGTAAATTGGCATTTTCTAAAATATTATCTTGGCAAGCTTGAATACATTCCTTGCAAACTTGATTAACTTCTTTCTTGATAAGATATTTAAAATATCTAAGTTGACTGTAATATTGGTCACTTTTGCTGATTTTTTTTAACAATTTGAGAATATAAATTTTCTTTCTTTTTAAATATATTATGCGTCTCGTAAACCGCATTGAACATGCCTGATTAAGTTCCTTGAAGGTAAGCATGTATCAAAAATTAAAACGATTATTTTTATTAAAATTTATTTTCTCAAAACTTTATGTCTTAACAATAGATTATTGAATCCCAGTGAGCATTAGATATTTCCTGAAACAAAATTTGGATTTTTTTTAAAAGTATGTTTCCATTCCAACGTTTGGACTTCTTGTTAAGTAGATACGAATTTTCAACTAATAGTAAAGCTTGATATTTATCCACGGAAAGTAATGGTTGCAGTTCTCTTCCAACAATCATATTCAGAATGTTCGGAAATGTTATTTGAAGAGTATTTCATAGAAAATGTTGATCGTTACTTGTCATTCTACGAACTAACCATCGCTTATTCCATTTTCTCATTCCACATTATTTCAGACAACTCTTGCTCATCGCGTCATACGAGAAATACATATTCTAATCCTTGAAGCTAACACTGTAGTGCGGCGTTGAAACAGATCCACGAAATTCGAGGAGTGGCAATGATACTAATTCTAAGTAGCTTTGTATATTTTAAACTGTGTGCAGTACGTGATTTAGCAGCATATTGTGGTTTTAAATGCAAAGATGCACACACTCTTGCTCTACTTTAACACAAACATTTTAGATCTCTTCATTAGTAACATATATGCAGTTTGATTCTATTATTAGACATTATGAAACAAAAACAACTTTCATTCTATTAACCGTATAACTATCAACTTCATTGATTTTATTCAATAGATATTTCAGCAAATCTACTTGCGTATGCAACAGTTCTAGGAGCTCATTAATTATTTATGTGTTAACACAAAGCTTGATAGCACTTCAGTACCCTTCTGTTGTGCTCTTTACGGATAATTTAAACACAGTGCTGTACAGCTTCAACATATTGAATCGAAAAGTATTTATCCTTAAATGTAGCTGAGCGATAAAATAATATACAATATTTGGTCTTTAAAATGCATTTGTAATTTAAACAGCTGTTTCACATGCACATCCGTAGCTATGTATATTCACGTAAATTGTAGATAACAGCGCTTCAAAAATATAGCCATAAACCTTCGTATATGTACAATGTGATTCAAAATTCCCGAACTTTGAGTGGAAATTATACAGATAAAGTAAAAGGGAAGAGTGATGGACAATATTTTGTTTACCTTTTTCATGAAACACGTTTTACTTTCGTTTTAACTACAAAGGCCTTACATTACCTTTATGAAAGTTGTTCAAAATATTCTCCATTAACCTCAAGACACAAATTGACCCACCAACATGTTGTTGAAACTTTGTTTAATGTGCTAGTTGGAATGTCAACCATGGTTCTGAATGTTGTAAAGCAAATCTTGATACGTAATGGGGTTTCAGAGCTATCCGGCGTTCTTTACATAACTACATAAATAGAAACCTGGTGGACCCAAATCGTGTTAGCAAGGGGGTTATCAACATTTTGATATCAGTCGTTCTTGGAAGAATTCGTAGAGCATGTTCATCTAATTGAGAGGTTGATGAGCTGTCAAGTTTACGTTACTATCTTGGAGAATCTCATGCAGATCTCTACAAGGCTTTCTCATGGTCGTAGATATATTTTTGTCAGCAGAATAACGACCAGAAATATAAGACAGCTATTGCATACTAGGTTTGGATCTAGCTCCATCACATTCTACTCCTCGTCTGGCCTAGCCAAAATCTTGTCCTGAATATTATTGAACATCTATGAAACAAGCTCCAGACACGTATACATCATCCTAATGTAAGTATGGATAATAATGAATATTTCCTTCTACACATATGATTGTCAAGAACACAAATTAAACTACAAAACTTCTATTTATAATCCTTTAAATAGGAATGTTGTTTCAAAAGTATTGTCGAATTATGAAGGGAGTAGATCAGAGTGTAAGCATAGTGTCTCTGTCCTATGACAATTAAGAGTACTTTGCACATTTAGGTTCAAATGTGTTTGTGGCCGGTGGAGGTTCCATCAAGATGTATAGATTGTTATTCAGGACACGCATGGATTCGTTACCGTTGTCAAATTGAAGAACTTCTAACTTATTTTTAAGGTTTAGCAAAAAATAAATTCAGAAGGTGCTAAATTGGACGAATAGGTTGGTTGAGATTAATTCCAATCCGCAACCATGAATTTCTGTCATGGCGACAACCGACTTGTGTCTGTAAGCATTGTCCTGTAGAAAACGAAGTCAGTTTCCTACGATCCTTCTTCAAGATATGATTACATAGCTTTCTTAGAAGGCTCTCGTTATAACTTTAGTTATTATTTTCCCCTTTGGAGGATTACCTACTACTACCACCTCATCCGAATTCCATAAAACAGTTGCCATAATTTTTGTGCTGAGGGCAATGGTTTGGAATCGTTTTCGAGGTGACTTCTTTGTTATTTGGAGTATAGTGTTCCGTTTTGACACAAATGTTATATGAGACATGAAACTATATTTTGAGTTTGAATCCATATCACCATAATACGTGGAATGTTCTTTCGCCGGAGACCAAACCCGGGACAACCTGCACCAAATGCCCATACGCTAACCACTAGATCAACGGCATTGAATAACAATTCTTAGTCACTAGCCAAGCGAAGAGAACTTTCTAAGGAGTGTTTCCACTGCTTGAAATTTTGTTTAGATGTAGGTTGGTCGTAGTAGTGTAATTATGTCTCATGTACTTGCATGATCTGATTTAGAAATTAATCTGAATTTGTTCGAAAAAAACTGAAAATTAAATCTCTTGAAATGTTGTGCCTTGTCGTCCATTCATTAACGGTTAGAAGTTTGTATGTCAAATTCATTGTTCAATTTTCTATTTCAGAGTTTGGCTGATAATTCTGTTAACGCTTCCAATTAGAAATCTCATTGTATTAGCAATCTGCTTAATCACCAAAGTGGCAAATGATCGGTGGTCATTTGTGACACTTTTATGGATATTGTAAATGCTTTCCTGGGTTTGTGCTTCTAGCCTTTCTAGTAGATGGGCTATCTTCAGTGCTTGTTATTCAGGTAATAAATTTAGTGGCTATTTTCATTACGGTGGAATAAGATGAGACACTACCGCTTAATGTATCAACTATATTAGCTTGAATATTCTGCGACGTTAAACCCTTATTATAGAAATACTTATTCTCAATTTAATGAAAAGTGTATCTCCCTTCTGTTTCCTTTACTTGAAAAAATGCTCAAGAAAGTACATATTAGCACTCCAATTTGATATGACATCCTATTGAGGCTCAATAAATTCATTTAAAAAAATGAATTCCTAGTTATAGCGTTCTCAGTTAGGCACAAAACGTTTTGTAACAACTTACAAGCTAGGTCACAAGGGTTATTGACCTTTCTGTATCAGAATAATTAAAAAGAAATCAAGAAACTTAGATATGCTAATTTGCCCAGTGACTTCCACCTGAGTCAATGTGTACCAAAGACTTACAGAAAATCAAATATGAGATCAGCCGTACGAAAATCTACACTGAATTTCAAGATTCAGTTTACAGAGATTGATTAGTTTATATTCATCTGGAGCAAATGTGAAACTGTAACACCTCCTTGAGCTTGCAACCCATCACCTTGAGCTTGGCACGAACTAAGTAACAGTATCACACAGCCAGCAATAGAGCAGTGTGGTCGAGCGTAATCTGATCGCGCCGAAATTGAACAGATTCTGGAAGGGATTGATTCATCGAGGCTCTTTTTGACGCTAATTCAAGATGTCGCGCATCGTAGAAATATGTCAAGTGCATAATATTTTACTGAAAGTATTTGAGAACAAGATCCTGAGACGAATATTCGGAGCCAAGAAGAACGAGAATAGGGAATAGCGGAAACTTTGTAACGAGGAACTACATAATTTATATGGTTTACCCAACATTGTTAGTGTCGTC
Organism: Thermobia domestica; assembly: GCF_964235325.1. Lineage (NCBI taxonomy): Eukaryota > Metazoa > Arthropoda > Insecta > Zygentoma > Lepismatidae > Thermobia > Thermobia domestica. The sequence continues at coordinate 148,528,944 of NC_137459.1, read as the reverse complement.
AAGTCTAGGAGGCTTAGGTGGGCGGCTCATGTAGCTAGAATGGAAGAAAGTAGAAACGCTTTCAAAGTCTTGACTGGAAGATCAATCGGAAAACGACCATTAGGAAGACCTGGGCGCAGATAGGAGGGCAATATTAAGATGGATCTCGCAGAGATTGGAATACAAAGTAGAAACTGAATGCAATTAGCTAAGGATAGAAGTCAGTGGAGAGCTTTTGAGAACGCGGCATTGAACCTCCGGGTTCCATAGGCCATAGAGTTAGTTAGTTAGTTAGTTAGTTAGTTAGAATAATATTTTAGTAGGTCCTGCCATTGAGAATCATATTATACGGAAACGTGTGACACAGAGTCCTGGGCCCACTAAACCTACGCACGCAGCTAGAAACCGGTCTCCCATGAACATGAACCCCGCTGCTATTTGGTGTGGTTCGTCGTATGGTGACCTTCGAAAATTCCCCCATACAGCATGCAATCGCCAACAAATGCTACACATTGAAGGCAACAATCAACCACGCCATTCACAGTGATTTATGTCTCATGCCTATTTGCAAGAGCAATGTGCACACCCTGAAACCGTGTCATGTGGTTGAGCATAAAATGAACTGCAGGAGGCTGTATGAACGTCATCTCGTGAGTGATCGGCGGAAGTTCGTTGTTACCCTTGCTGAGGAGTGGATTTACCTCAGACCGTGGACTGAGACTGTGGTAAAGTTCGTGCCTTTACATAGAGCTCTGTTGACGCTAAGAGAAGAAGCATAATCTTCCGCCACTGCGCAGAGAGTTTCCCAAAAGGGTTCATGATTGTGGCTGGTTTGCCGTACAGGGGTAAACTGCGTTTTCGAAAGGTGGAAGATAACGTCAAAATACATATTGTGTACTACCAGACTCATGTCCTGATTGAAATGTACAATCATCAGCAAAACTACTTAGCCCCGTAGCTCCATTACTTGGGGTCCAGGCAATTTGCAATTGTGAAAACGCCTTGACAGATGCAACTCAACTTATACGAAACTTTTCTCGACACAGACAGCAGTTGGTAGGCCTTATCCAGGTGTTTATGCAAGTAAAATTGTGAAGTAGGTGACTAAAGAAACAGTTCTCCATTCTAAAATGAATCTCTATGGTTCGGATAGTGTTGTTCAATGAACACAAAATCGTTCTCTATCTTGCAATACGTCGTATGTTAAAATTTTGGAAATTTTAGTTAACAAGTATTGGATCTAACAGCACTTGTTTCATCACGTGGCAATATATCGTATATATCCGACTAATAATAGCGGAGTTATAGAAAATAATACAGAAAATTTATATATCATTCTATTTCAAAACTGAAAGTTTTTTCGTTCTCCTGTGAAGTTGGAATTTCAACATACGACCTAATGAAAAATACAGAACGATATATTATTCTCAATATTCCTGTTTATGTAAAGTATTATTTCTTTAGATACTGTATGTTTAGAGAAATAAAAATACTGACTACGCATGAATCAGAAAATGCTTGAAAGTAGGTGAAAATGTCAAATCTAGAACAACTGCTGGAAATAAGTTTGTAAATCATTGTCTCCATTAACAGAACTTCTTCAATTCTCCTCACTCCAACATCATTTTCTTTCTGTAGAGGACATCTTGCTTGTCACACTAAGTGTGTATTGAAATTGAAACATTTTAAAAAGTTTGAACCTGGTCATGATTTGAACCCGGGTCCGCAGAAAACTGAAGTTCAATGCGCTAGCCACTTACCTACTACGCCAGTGCAGCTTCCACGAAAACTATTAGTTAGTTAAAATCGCTGCATGCAACTTTATACACAAGACACTAATGATCGTATAAAGAGAAGTTCTTATGTATATCAATGACTTACTCGAGGTTTCCTTCTGTAACTCAAAAACAAGTTATATAGACCTTCGACAACGAGAAAAATATCACGAAACGTTTTTCAAGTTGAAGCTATATCATTGCTTTTAACGACGGTTCCGATTTACATTACTATTCTTCCTCACTCTAACTTTTAAATTCCAAAGAAGAAAAGACATCAGACGTTATATTCTCTTTCTTTGAATTGTATCAACATGTGTAGAAATACAAAGTTCGATTTGTATCTTCCGAAACTACTAGTTTATTTTCTTATCTTTGTATGAGAAATTTACGGTAGATTGGCAAAGTATGAAATTCGTATGGCTGAGACCTGGGTGCAATTCCCGACGTGAAAATTATCTTTTCTTAATTTGAAGGTGTTGTTTATGTAATTTGTATTGCAATTACGTTATTCATCTATTATTATTATTATTATTATTATTATTATTATTATTATTATTATTATTAAATTATTATTATTATTTGTTATTGGAAAGTCGAGACTTAGCAACATATTTTATATTTTATGAAGCTTCGGATTAAAATTCAAGTCTTTTTTATTGATATGTAATGCTGAATTGCTTAAAACGACAGTATTTCTAGCAGCAGTAGTAGCAGAAACTTATAAGTAATTGCTGGGCAACTATAACTTTTGTATGGTATCACACGTATTTTTGGCACATACTAACGATACGCCTTAGTATTCATCAGTTGTTCGCTAAACACGTTACGTTCCAAGACAGTACGAATCAAGATTGATACGGCTGACGTCATCTTGTAATCGTGTTTTGTTGGTCACTTTTTATACCGAGTGCACTGAAGAAAGTCGTCTCAACACTGAAACCGAGAAAAATTTAATATTTTTCATGTTATCTTACAGTGGAAATATCAACATTACAAATGATAAAAGTTTCCTTTAGTTACCCAACGGGAATCGAACGCAGGACCAACAGCATGTGAAACCAAGCTTATAATACTACTCCAAGATATCGCTATTAATTAACGGGGTAAAAGCTTGGTGTGAAGTATCTTCAGCAAATTGCACGATCCTACAACTTCAATGTTGTAAAATTCTTGTTTTGTTCATAGTAAAATGGAAAGTGTTATGTAAAACCAGTAATCATGAGAATTCAAATACAAATTGTGAAAGTAAATCGTTGAAAATGAGTGATAGAAATAGTATTAGTGGATGTTGTTGCAGCATTTAGATATGAGGTAACTTAACGCGCTGCTTGAACAACGAGGCTAATGTTATGTGATACTACTTTTTAAATATATCTAATCGGGTATTTCTTTATAATTATAATCTTTCACGAGCCATTAATATACATTCAGATTGTCGAGTTCAACATTTTATCCAGTATACTCGATATTGGAGAAATAAAAATCTCTAACTGTAGGCCCGCGAATGCGTGACGTGTGGCCCGCGTACTCAAACGTACGTTTCATACATATTTTATGTTTATTCCGTTGTTTTTGAGAAATGTGTAAAAAGAAAACTTATAATGTAAACAACTTGAAACTCAAGCTATCCCATGCTTATGTTGTAGATGCTTGACATGTGCTGATTTCTGGTTGCCGTGCTACTTGGTTAAGAATCCTTTCCTCGCCGGCAGGTCAAAGCATTTCACGTGGTCGTCCAGGGAAATTGTCGGTTTCCTTGAGACAGCTATCGATGGAAACAAATCTCCAATCATTTGGAACCCCACGGATTGGGAACGTCTCAGGGTATAAGCGTTCTGCTGCCAACAAGTTACCCTCAGCACATCCATAAATTAGGTGCATATCGGCTAGCTCATTAAACGCCAATCGGCTAGCTCATTCATCTTGTAGCACTGAATACGTCACTACAATTTCTTTCGAATCACAAATTTTAAATAGTACACCACTTACACAATGAAAACCACAGCGCTTTAAAAACCTGTTAAGAGTGAACTGGAAAATTTCCATCGATCACACAGTGCGAAACGTGGTAAAGCCATGAAGACAAGCACTTGGCAAGCGCAGGTACTTGGGGGAAATTTCCCTCGGTATAAGGACTGCTAGATGTACCGAGAAAGTTCTAAATATATTATTGTGCTCTTCTTTAGTGAGTAAATTTTTGGATACCAATATAACAGTTGTTTTGTGTTGTTGTGATGTAAATTAGGATGAACATGTTCCATCATTTAATATTATACTATTCAATTGTCGTAAAAATGATATACTTACAGTGAGGCCCGCAACGCCGTTTAGTGCTCTGTGATTGTCCCACCGACTGTTCCAAGTTGCACACCCATGCTGTACAACTTGCATGCTGATTAGTATACATTTTTCCTCATGTGCATATTCTTTTTAGTAGTTTCTCACATTCCCTGTTTTTGGTTACTGCACTCTCTTTCCATTCATGTTACCACGCCAATTTCTATTGTAATTATACACACACTGTGCTGCTGCTATTCACTGTGCTGAATGGCCCGCCTCTCTCATTTATGGCAACTAAAGCATATGTTTTTATCTCTTACTGATGTTTCAGTTATGCAACCCCACATTGCTAATTACAAAATTGCCATGTTGAATTCTTTGAAGATATCACATTGAAGACAACAAATTACTGTTGGTTGTTTTTATAGTCTTCGAACCACGCTAATGTAGACCTGTCTTTCACAAGAGAATTGACGAGGATCCCCAACTTCCTTTGGGGAATCCCTTGCTCAAGGGTTTCACGATTGCGGCGTAAGCATTTTTTGATAGAGCACATTCAATGTTTTTGACTTGACCATACCGCCTTTGCTCTATCGTTAAGGATAGTGAAGATATAGATCTCTAAAGTTCATTTTCGTGTGTGAAACTAAAATTCGTGTGTGTGTGTGTGTGTGAAACTAAAAAATGTAATGAATATGGTCTCTCTCTAAATCACATATGCCTAACGTTGTTTTGAATCCATCGGGCCACTTGCCCAGTTGGGCATCATGTTGCGGGCCACAATTAAAAAAATGAAAGCAATGTCCTTCCAAAAATAACTATTTTGAAACCGTGTCAAAGTTTTTGTAATAGTTAATTACGAAAAACTTATATTTTGTAGTTGTAAATATACTCTCAATTTTTTAAACAGTTGTTAATATGAATTTGAAACTTTACTACGTTTACATTTATATGGAAAACTGACAAATTTGAAAATATCCTTGTTTTAACATTTATTTTTCATCTGATAGACTTTTAAAATACAAATGTTATTTATTTCATAACTGTTTTAGCTTTCCTTGGGTTGTAAAAGGCAATACCCCATGCCATAAACGTCGCCAACATCTAGTGGCCCACTTGACGATAAACGTCGATCGATATAGCGACAAGCCTAAGGATTGGTGCCAGTGTGCTAGTGACGGCATGGTTTCGTCTAGTCGGGGTCTTGAAGTTACCACCGTGTAGCAGCGAGTAGTGGACTGCTACATAAAGGGCCCAGATGGGAATTAATCATGGGGCCCTCTCTATAAGGCTACACGCACACACTCACACTCACTCACACACACACACACACACACACACACACACATATATATATATATATATATATATATATATATATATATATATATATATATATATGGCCGGATTTAGGGGTGCACGTGCAGCCCCCTTTGTTGTAAATATATACTACCTAAAGTGAGAAGCTGATAGCAACACTTTCCAAATATTTCTGCCGTCATGTGATTATGATGATTCTTTTCCATGATACAAGTATCCACCATTTTTGAAATGTCCATGATTAGAGAAATTCCTGATCTAAAGAATCAGTTGTGTCTTCCAAAGTTTACGCTACCGATACAAAGCCTGGGATCAGTTGTAAGGCTTTCACTTCGATTTCGGAAAGTCGTCGGTTTAAATCCCGAGACTGGACACAGAGATTTTCCAGGGTGTTTTCCCATTCACATCACAGATGCCTAAAGGCAGTAAAAATCAAATTATTTCAAATGTGCTGGTGCATCCCCGCAATAAAATCGCTGATCCGCCCTATATGCAGGGGTTGGTATGTTTGCGACTGAGATTCATAGGGTTTAAAGTACGCAATAAACAATATTATTTTGTAGCAATAACATATAGTATACACTAAATGTAGTATACACCTTAAATATAGTAAATATAGCACACTACACTACCAATGCAATTTCACAATTATTGCAATTACAAACAAATAATATAACTACATACAATGTAATAGAACTAATTAACTCAAATGACTTCAACGCTAGTACACACGGATAGAAATCTAAATTCTTTGATTTCTTTTGACTTGTGAGTTTAATATTCTGTTTATCGTATCGGGCTTGATATGAATAATAACACAGAAAAGAATTTAAAGCTATAAGCTAACTTAAAACGTCGTTTGATTACTGCATCAGTATTCAAATAGTTTGATTGATATTGAAATTATTGACAAAATAATTCTCCCAGAAGCGTTCATTTTTTTATTATTTTTGATCCTTCCAAGTATGCAACAAATGAGAACAGAGAAGTTCAATTCAAGTGCAAAATTATAGGGCTCCAAGTACGGACCTTGTAGAGTAAGGATTCGAGGGTCCTACTTTAGAATTATGTCGCATGAGTCTAGTATGCGGAATGAGGTTTAAGGGACCTTCTTGCCAAATGTTCAGTACTCTAGAAAATCGACAGTTTCTGGGGGATTAGACCCCCGATCACAGGCTCTGTTGCTTGGAACCCCGTGGATGTGTGGCACTTCTAGACCGTCTTCCATTGCTTCCTCTTCAATTTCCTGTCAAGAGGGTTCAAAATATTTTACTGGGGATCCCAAAATCTGAACAACCGCCACTGATCAGAACAGGCAAATAGTACCATTAATCTTAGGAAATTTGTGAAGGGTCCCGGCTACTCTTCAGGACCTCGTAATCAGGTGTTGAGTAACATCATACAGCTGTATTCAATATACCTAATAATCATGACGATATGGCTCTTCTGTCCTTTGGGATTCATCCTTTCTAAAATAGGCCATTAAATTTCGTCTGCCAAAATGAAGTCCTGTTGTTATTGGTGTAAGTCTTTTCAGAAGAGCGTAGGCAGGCATTGGATAAAACAAACTATAAGGGCCCATGTGGCCGTCACGGTATTCAAGGCGTCCCTATCATATATATCTTTTCGCATGAAATTAGTTCTACTTCAGTGGTATTGTGTGAAGCTACTACTACTACTATTATTATTATTATTATTATTATTATTATTAGTAGTAGTAGTAGTAGTAGTAGTAGTAGTAGTAGTAGTAGTATTAGTATTATTATTATTGTTGTTGATGTTGTTGTTGTTACTGACTCAAGAGGCCCTGGCGGGAATGTCTGCCTTCCCGCCCGGGCCAGTCCACTCCTGGCAGCGAGGACTTCATTTTGTCCACACTCCTTCGATTCGTCGAGAAGAATCTCGAATTGACCAACACGAACTATCGCCAGTGCGGTCTTGGGAACTAACGTAACGCAAGTAATTTTAAAGGAATGATTCCTAGTAACGCGTTACATTTTTTTAAAAAACTTACTGTAACGGTAACACATTAAAAATTTTTGAGTAACCTAGTTTGCATTACTTTTTTCCGTTACATTTCGGATTAGTAACTATAATATATGTATATATCTTTGGAAACAAGTGTTTCTATCTTGTAGTAAATTTCTCAGAATGGAGAAATGGAGCATGAACTGTCAGTAACTGACAATCAGTCACCGACACACACATAGAGAAACAGATAAGGTCTTAGTGCCACTTTATGTTTTTAAAAGGTGAGTATAACCACAGGGAAATAACGTGTACTGATTGCAAGCACCTGGAAGATTTTGTCATAGATTTTGACAGTTCCAAATCAATACATTCAGTGAGTGAACTGAGAATGCAATGGTAGTCTAGTTTACTTTGGTTGGTGTTGTTTAAATAAAGATGGAGAACTAAAATATTTTATCGTTAGAACATTTGAAAAAATATATTTTTCTTAAAAGCTAAGGATGATGGTGGATAGAATTTAAAAGTAGAGTGTCTGAAGTGCGCCGGCGGCAGTTATTTGTCAACAGCCAGGAATTTGAAAATTTGAGGCATCTAAAGTTTTCCTTTTCTTTTTACTTTTTTTTAGTTACATTTCTAGAATAGACTGAAAAAGCACCCACACAGACATTTGAGATCAAGTTATTATCCAAATGTTAATAATTTGTTTACGCGTGCACTTACTAATATTATATTAATACTTCCTTCAATACTACATTTTTCTATAGTGTTATTCTCTTTATACTTATGGAGACTTACAATTTCCTCGTAAAAAATGTTTCAACTGCAACAAAGTAAGAAAAAAGATAATATTTAATTTTCTCAAGAGATTAATTAAAGAAATATATATTGAGTGTAGGTGAAGTAGGAGGTGTAATATATTGATTGGTTATCATGACAATGATATAGTGATTTTCTACACTTTCAACTTGAATAAGTATGCTTTAAATTAGTCAGCGAAACATCAAAACTTCGACGTAAAAAATATTGTAAACTTTTTTATATGATTATGATTATCCTTAATTATAAATCAATAATTGAGACAATATATATTATTGATTTATTAAGACAATAGATAAAGCCAGGCTCCTTGCTGCCTCATCTTCCGAAGAGGGTGCATGGTTGATGGTGATATTTTCTCCGCGTTTAGACCTTCATTTCTCAAATGAAAGCTTTCGAATTGCTGTTGACTTACGTTTAGGTTTAGCTGTTTTTGAGCCTCATCGCTGTCCAGCTTGTGGAGATCAGGTTAACTAACGTGGCCTGCATGGCCTTTCATGTATGAAGAGCGATGGTAGATTCGCCCGACACTATTCCGCTAATGATATAATACTACGAGTCCTTAACACAGCTGGAATTCCTTCAATACGCTAACCTTCTGGTTGCTGTCGTTCGGATGGAAAGAGACCGGATGAGATGGCACTGGTTCCATGGATGAGAGGTAAATGTTTATTGTTGGACTTAACATGCGCTGATACATACGCTCATTCAAGTCTGCCTGTGACAGTAATGAACGCTGGAGCTGTTGCTAATCGCAGAGAAGCTGAAAAGGGAAGAAAATACAACAACCTTCTCGAAAAATTTGTTTTCATTCCAATTGCAATTGAAACCAGTGGTCCTTGGGGTGCAAGAAGTGTTGAATTCATTAGAGAGGTAGTAAAACGCATTTCTTGTGTTTCCGGCGAAGTTCGCTCCACATCTTATCTAATACAGCACATATCTGTTTCTATTCAACGTGGTAACGTCTCGTCGGTCCTTGGCACTTTACCACCTGGAAAGGAACTGGATGAGGTATTTGTACTGTAATAACAATATTTTATATATATTAGTCCCTGGACAAAAGATTTTCTTTTAACGTTATAATTATATATTTAAATTGTAATTTATATGAATGCAATTTCAGTGTAGTTATGTCACTTCCCTGTTAAATAGAACTTAGTTGTTATTTTAATCTTTACTTTTAATTTTTGACGTCACAGTGTTTCTGAAATTGACATAAATCGCATTGTTACAGTTTATCTTGTTATCAATTCACGTTAAAAAGTTTATCATTATTTATTTCTTTACTATATGACAGTGTTAAATTAATGTTGTAGAATATGACAAGATGTTATATTTTTGCTGTTCTTAGACATTCAATATTATTTTATTTAGTAAAACCCAAGTACATCTGAAAAATGACTTCTTAAAACGAAAAATGAAATGAAATGTAATCTTTGAGTTTTACGTCCCACGTTTATGCCTTTTAGGCTAAAGGAGATGGTGATGATGAGTAATGAGTGAAATGGTGCAATGAAGACAGTGGGAGGAAACGGGAGAACCCCGAGGAAACCCACGCACACGGTGTTTGTGCACTTGGCTTCTTAACAACGAGTTGATGGGTAAATACAATATTGTCAAATAAATGAATGACTATATATATATATATATATATATATATATATATATATATATATATATATATATATATATACTTTTCAAAATATATTTATTTGTCAACAAACATGTTTACAATATGCTACAGCAACTACAAATAGTGTAACATACACACTGTAAAAAAAATCCTACACTTTTTGGATCAAAAGATACGATGTGTTTCAATCAAAAATTTTCTTGTACGCTATATCTGGAGAATTACATACAGTATAGCCAAACCCAAATTATTACTTAACTAAGTATGATGTGCTTATTCCGTGGAAAATACGAAAGCTTGATTTAGAGGCCTTTCAAAAAATTTGTGGCAAAAACTAATTATTGATCCAAAAACTAATTATTGCCAAAATCGCAAACTTTTGATGCATTTTCATTGGATCTTTTCTAAAATTCTTGGCCAAGAACGCAATCTTTAGATCCATATTTGGCTCATTCTTATAATTCTTGTTGTACGCGTAAACTGCAACGACGTTTCATCACTTCTTTTGCATGCATGTATGCGTGCAACAAGAGGGCAAATTGTGTACAAAATGAGTAAGAAATGTGCAGAAACTTCCAAGGGCGCATGTTGTTCCATTTCTCACACATTTTGTACACACTACAGACTCCTCCTGTTGCATAGAAGCTATCAAAAGTCGCTGCACTTTACGCGTACAAAAAGTGAACATTTCTTTTACAGTGCAGTATAGCATTTCAATAATAGTGCATTGTTTATAGTTGCTATTATTGAGGATATGTTTGATGAGTGCCATAATTAACGATGTACAGTAAACGCTTAATATGAATAAACTGTTTGATGACCAGGCCTACTTTATTACTAGAAAGTAACTGTCCGCATGAAAGGATATAGCAGCACTACTATTATCAACCTACAGTTCTAAACATTTGCAATAATTGGGGAAAATCAGAATGTGCTATAATAATAATAATAATAATAATAATAATAATAATAATAATAATAATAATAATAATAACAGTGGTAGTAGTAGTAGGAAAAATTGAAATAATAAGAATGTTTTGTGTATATATACAAAGTTTTGTACCTAAAAGTAAAGCGTTACTTGCGTTACTTTGGAAGTAGGGTAATAGTTACTTTTCTAGGGCGAATTAAGCCTTAGTAAAGCGTTGCATTTTAAGGGAAAGTAAAGTAACTTACATTTTTACAAGAAATACCGCGCCAGTCGTGTGCATGCGGTTATTATTATATATTATTTTTCAAGACGAATTGTTTCTAAAGTGAGCTCCGGGGGTCGAGAATAAACTTCTCTATATCTCTATATCTCTGCCTCTATATCATGAAGTGAAAAATCTTGAGATGAGTGCGTATAATTGTATGAATTTCGATGGTAACTGTCGTCGATCATTAGAAAATGAATATGGGAGAGCCATGAAATAAAGTAAATAAACGCGCGTAATTTTATTATAAATTTACATGGCAAACGCATTTTATCTGATTCCGCACGGTTATCGTCGAATATACACGGTTAAAGGAGCACTCTCATTGGCCAAATTAAAATGACCTCAACGATTTCTCTACATGTGACATTTCCTTCATCTACTCCATGGCGAAGTCGGAAGAACACGCACCTACCGATCATAAAGTTGGTGGTTCGCGCCTACCCCGGGGTACATTTTTAGTGTTTTTAGACTCACTTTAATGTAAAGAAATCACGCATATAGGCGATTTAACATATTTTGGTGGAGTGATTTTGTAGTTCGTTGGCGTTTCATCGCGTCCGCCGCTGGGGAACGCTGCTGGTATAATTTTCTAAACGGAAGTGGGGTCACAGCGAATCGTCGTTGCGGGGCATCCATTTTTTGCTGAGACGTCGCTAGTTGCCAATCGCTCGTCCACCGACGCTTTCGGCATGGGATATCTTGAGTTTCAGGTTGTTTACATTATAAGTTTTCTTTCCCTACATTTCTCAAAAACAAAACTTCCATACAAATAACGTAATAAACAGAAAATATGTATAAGAAGTACGTTTGAGTGTGCGAGACACACATCACGTACTCGCTGGCCAACGGTTAGAGGCTTTTATTTCCCCGATATCGAGTAAACCGGATAAAATGTTGAACTCGACAAAGAATATAATTATAAAGCAATACCCGAAGAGATACATTTAAACTGTAGTTTCACATATTAGCCTCGATGCTCAAACAGGGCGTTAAACTTTCTCATATCTGAATGCTGCAAAAACATCCTCTAATACTATTTCTATCACTCATTTTCAACAACTTAGTTTGACAATTTAGATTTGAATTCTTTCGGCTATTGTTCCTTGATTTTCTATTTTATGATGACCGAAACAAGAGATTTACAACATTGAAATCGTAAGTGTGCAAAAGAAGTTGATTTAGTGTTAGAGCTTTGATTTTAATTAAAAGCATATGGCTATAAAGGGCGATATTAATTATTTTATGTATCGTCCATGCATTATCTATGTGTAATTGTCTGAAGCGCGAGAAGAGAACAGTATGTTTCTCCTGAAAGGGAACAAAGCACTACTGTTAATTAAAAAGAATCATGAAGTTAATTGTGAATAGCCTAGGATAAGTAATACATAATACATACACACCCTCTCTCTCTCTCTCTCACACACACACACACACACACACACACACACATATATATATATATATATATATATATATATATATATATATATATATATGTGTGTGTGTGTGTGTGTGTGTGTGTGTGTGTGTGTAACAATGTTTGTCTCCTACCTCTTCCAAATCTCGATTTCAGTTATTTTATTTTTGACACTTGACTTGACCCTTGTGGGCCTTAAGTATGTATCACGTTACGTTGGATAAAATGTGTATTCTAAGGGGTAAGTGGGGGTTAAATATTTTTGAAAAAAGAAGAAAAATGAGTATCACCCAATTCGCTAGCTTCGGAAGATGAAACTCGCTACATAAATTCTTCATTTAAAATAATAGGACACGTTCAACAGTGTTTTGGAAAATTTCCGTTTTAAGGGGACAGGGAGCAAAGAGGTAATTTCTATACATATAAAAATTAATATAACGATGTTTCTCTGCGAACTCGTTCTAGCGTACTGGACTGATTTTAATGATTTTTGTGACATGATCGTATCATAGCGTAGGCTAGGTTTCCATAATGTTCTGTAGCGTTTCTAACTCCTTCTGGCTGTTCCGATTTTGATCATTTTGCTACATGAGTGGACCCTGGTTTAACTTAGATTTTAGTACAGTTTCGGCAGGGGGAAGAGAAGGCGTGAAAGGATGGCATGCAAAAGTATTCGAAACCAACTAATGATTGTGTCCAAATCATACTTTCTGGGGTTCCTAAGGTTAATATAGTAACACTTCTGTCGTTGTATAAGGATAAGTTCAGCCCCATTGATATGGACTGGCATGGAAAGTGCATGACACGATCAAATAATATAAACAATATTAGTTGTCAAATCTATGAGATGAATAGTGACATTTTCAAAGCCTTTTAAGTTCAAATTCATTCCCTATATATATCCTAAGAGGAGGAAGACATTGAGGCACTTTGCATAAACCCTATTCTCCTCGTGTGAGAGTTCGCATTTCAGCTAGCTTGCAAGCATAAAGGGTTTTAAATAAAAGTATTTTCATAAAAATCAACATTATTTCGAGTAGATGTGTATAAAGAGAGACATTACAAGAATTAATTGATATTGTAGTTCAGAGTCCCGTTAAGCATATAATTGATTTGTCAAATATACGTATTTTGTCAAAACAAATTTAAATCCTAGTCATGGATGGAACGAGTAATGCCATCGTGTGATTACCCTCTTCGCTAATGGAATAATTTGGTTGCAGTAATTCGTGCAAAATAAATCAGCCAGCTGTCTCGGTGCATTGTGAAGAAAAATACAGACAACATGTAGCTGCTAAACATGAGGATATATTTATCAACTTCGCTGGTTAAAAATACAATACCTTTTGTATTGTTCCGTTTTTTGTGTGGGATGTTACGAAGTCCCACAGATACTGGAAACAACGGAAATATCTGTTATGAATTAACGTACTATTTTACTTTCAACGCAAGGGATGCAAATTAATTCTTTTGAAATTCTGTACATAGTGATGAAAATACAATGCATAGTGGTTCTCACACTGGCTTTTAAATAAAGAACATTTTATAAAACATATATGAGTTCCATTTCCTGCTAGCAGCAAGACACTGAAGATTGAATTATATTTTTGTGGGTGGATTAGAATTGAAAGAAAACACAGAAGTTTTTCATAAATACGCAGGATAAGAGTTTCAAGTAAAGTTATTTTACCTTCATAATAAATAATTTGAAAAATATAATATATTCCAATAATAACTTGCTTATATGATAGCTTAATTAACGAGTACTCTAGAGAATTCATCATTTTTCTTAATAAAAAGCTCAATAATATATTCGCATTCTCTTGTTTATACTGGTTTGTGGGAGGACAATATTGATATTTTAATAGCATTTAGTGTTTTATAAGCAAATCTCTCACCGCAGTAAATTCATTTTTGGAAAATCTGTACAAACATAATAAACGTTATATATTTATTGTAACTTAGATATTTTATCTATCTTGTCTACAAAAATACTCATATTATTCTATCTGTCATACCATAAGCTTTGCTTATGCACAACTCATGTTCAGCATAGATACTAGTCCAGTTTAAACCATAAATTATATGCATTTTAAGTCATTTTTTCTCATTGAGTTCCCAGAAGACGATTCCACTTCTTAAAATTCAAGATAAAATTCATAATGGTCGTATAGTCTAGTCTGGAAAAAATAGCCTGAAATTATACTCTCTATCATTTAAACTAACTATTAATTCAAAACAAAGTCACTACCTTCAAAAAAAAATATACCAGATCATAACACTTTCAAAAAGGGCTATCTTATGAAGGGTAACCAATACCTGAGTGCATGATTTTAGTAAATGTTCCGGTTTAGACGAGCGAGGTGGAGTCTGTGCCTAGAGTTAAGGAGCTAGCACATTATAAGGTTTTAAAATTATCTGCAATTATATCGTTACTTCTCATATGTACCAGACAGTTTATAGGCATACTTATATATCACTTTATACAGCGTGAGGCAAAAGTAAAATGAAACTGGCTCTTCCTCAATATCCATCTTATTAATTAGCAATCCCATCGTAAAGGACAACAAAAGCAACAATGCAGTCACAGCAGGAATAAATGACCAGAAATGTTCAACTGACCTCATTTATCTACGTGATAATTTCGAAACCACAGGATCTCTTAACAATATCTCAAAACTGATTTCTCCGGTTAGAACAAAAAACAACATGTTAGTCGCACAGACATTTGCAGCAAGTTCAAGAAATAGTCTCATTATTGCTTAAAGTTTACAGACCTATGTCAGTGTTGAATAAGAACACTTTCAAAATACTATACACGTAATAGTAACATTTGAACTTGTAAATGAGCTTTGTGAGTATGTTCAATATATGTAAGAAAATAGTTAATATCCACAAGTGTGAGGAAACATTGCGAACAGAATACAAATAAACAACACTATAATTGTACTTAGTATTATCATTTCTTGGGGGCAAAAACACTGGCCTGAAATGTTTCATGTCTCAGTATGGCCCGCTGAAAAGTGACCGAAATATACAATAACTGAAAATAATCTGGACCGGCCAAAGGAAAAATGAATGAACTTGTTGCGGCTCCCCCCACGAAACCGAAAATGTGTTTTTCTTGTCTCATTTTGTTGATGATGTCTGAAGTCTCGTCTCGTTTCCAATACTCGTCTCTCCGGTTTGTAATCACGTTGCGATTCACATGAGCTATTTCGCGTCTCAATAAGTTTTCAAGCCAAATATCTTTACAACAGCGCCATTCCATAGTAATGGACAGGTTTTCTGTTTGAAAGAAGACAAACACACAGATTGTCTGGATAGCCAATAGATGAAGTGCTAGTCGGAACTAATGATAGAAAACTATAATCACACCCTCTCTAGTGCAGTACTGCAATTTATAACTGTGACTTACCCACCATACCAGCTATTACTTTCTTGTGAGGTGTTTCATGCAGCTGTGAAAGTTTCTTGGAAGACATCTGGTTAGTGCTGAAAGACTGGTGTACTGTAGTATGTTGTCGTTTGTGTGACAGTAAGTAATTTAGCAGTGCACTGGAGTGCGGTTGACGGGCTTGCAGATATAATGTTTATCTGTGGATTAACTAACGGAAACGGTCATCAAGTGGCCAGGTTATATCGTGAAAGATTTCCACAAAGGAATTATCCAAAGCAACTTACGTTTGCACGTCTGTTCCGGCGCTTGCTAGAAACGGGACACAACTTCACAACCAAGGAGGACGACGAACTACCAGGACTTCCGCTTCCGGAGCTTGATCGTGTGGAACAGCATTTGACAAGCACGAGGACCATAGTACTTCAAGTGATTGTAACACATAGTACTGTGTGGAATGTATTACACGAACATCAGTTGCAACCGTACCATCTACAAAGAGTACAAAATCTGAGCCAACCTGACTTCGACGTTCGTGTCGAATTTTTGTGAACGGCTTGTGCAGCGCTGTGAGGTCGATACTTACGAGGAAGGTCCATAAACCGTGAGAGTTGAATTTTGATGAAAATTAGTGACAAGATTCAGTTCGAGATGTTAAATAACTTAGTAATAGCCACTCGATGCAAAAATGCTTCGTTGAGCTGCTACACTGACGCCATATTGAAATCCAGTAGGCAATGTCCATGAATACCCTTTTGGCACAAAAATGAAAAAGCTTTTGGTAGATTTGACTTCAACATTGTAAACCGGGATAGGACATCCATATGTAGGAGTACTTCCAGTGAATGATCGCCATCTTGAAAGGTGCCATATTGAATCGCGGTCAAATATGATAAGGGGGTCATGTGGAGTGTCAAATAGCACTGGAATTCACACCTGAATCTATTTCCGTAACCAAAGTTTACATATCTGTTTTCACTTTAGGGTTAAGAGCTCTCTCACCCACATGAACATATAAAAACTGTACGAGTTATTATGGAACACGGTCGTGCAAGCACTTGCAGGGTTTTAACTAATGCAGTAGTAGTCACTTGATCTACAAGAGCTACTATACCTACCAGATCTTGAGCCTAGTGAGAGAAATCATTAATTAAATTGAAATGTCTGTAGTGGAAAATGGAACAGCAGCACTGTAACAAATTATATTTGTTTCAAACTGTGCTATATATATATATGAGTCTGTGTGTTTTGTGATTATACATAGCATTTATATGCTGTAATGTAAGTTAACTGCAACGGTACATATGACTTTACAAGGATATGGCTTGAAGTTATTAGAAAATTAATAGAAAAATAATAGAAAAACTGTCTGAAAAATAATATAAACTGGTGCACATAAGCAGATATTAATCTACTAACCCTTTTGCTCTTCGGTTGTGATTAGTACACAACATCATCTAGCAGTACAACACGTAACAAATGCACTTTCGTCACAATCTTTATGACCACAGACACTATTTTCTACTTTCAACATAGTCTCCAGAACACTTGTAAATGAACCAACTATTGCTCTTGTAACGTACCCACATTTCTGCCATGCATATGCAAGCATGTCCTTTAGGACTGGCGTACAAAATGGACGATACACAACAGAATGCATTTTCATTATGAAAATTCTGTCATATAACTTGTTCGGTGTACCACAAACAATGAATGTATGTCCAAAATAATCCTTAAGTCTCCGAATTACCAGCTTATGTTGCCGAAAAAAGTATACATCAAGAGGCTGCATAAATTTGGTGGTCTTTGGGGGTATAACTTCAGCACGAATGTTTTTCCCATGTAACAATTCTCGCACGTCTTCACCCGTCTGTCCACTCCCAAAGCCAAGCAACAGCAGGGATCCTCTTTCACATCAGGATTACACACATCTTTTAGCCACCGTTTGATGTGTTCGCGAGTGAATATACTTGATTTGCTCGCATCAATAGCAATGTTGAAAGGTGTCTCTCTAGCTAACTGTTGTTTCACTTTGAGTCTGAACACGTCTTTAGGCTTCTGGAAATATATATATATATATATATATATATATATATATATATATATATATATATATATATATATATATATATATATATATATATATATATATATATGTGTGTGTGTGTGTGTGTGTGTGTGTAGCCGTACTGGGGAAATGTGATTTTGGATGGTATACGCGTGGGACTTGAAGTCAAAGACTGAACGACTGCTGAAGTATGTTTCTCACCTATTTCTGACAGAGTTCTACCAGAGGTCATTTCGTACTCAAACTAGACTGATCAGTATTAAAGATGCATTCACTGTTGTACGGTTTCTCATGTATTATCGTATTAATGTTAATCACAAAATTTTGGGCATTATCAAGTAATTCACCTTCGTTTTCAACATGTTTTTTCGTTACAAATTGAGTAATCCTTCTATTAGCGCGGCTTAGTCATAAAAAACTGCATTTAGTAAAAGAATTACAAACTTGGCACACCTATAGAATAAAGCATAGAAAATATTTTAAGATATGGAGACATTCGAAATTCGTTCTTGTTTGGCCGCCATTTTGGAAACTAATATGCCGTCCACCTGAAGGCACATACTTTTACTTAAACAATAATATCTCCTCACAGAACTACCCTAGAAACCTCCTTGCTTCAAATTAAAGATATTAAAAGACTTTAAAATGTAAAGTCAGTACATGTTATTTGTACAGAAACCATATTTAAATATAGCGACTGTATCAGTAAATTTTAGTTGTATTTGTTACTGAATATTGCTATAATGGCAAATAACTTTAAAACTATCAAATTTGTACATTTACGTAGAGGCAAACATGATAGCGCATAACCTAGCCTTTCCAACGATGTCAGTTTCTTTGCTCTATCTTCAAAATAAAGTGAGCTAGTCGACTTTATGTATTACAGGGTTTTGTGCTTTCCGTCCTTCAATTTCATACCAACGTGTAATTATGTTCTCAGGAAATTGCGATAAATACTTTTTTCTCGAGTCAAATTAAAGAAAATAAATTTCCCAAAAATATCAGACTAGCAGAGTATATTTCCTCGTTTAATCACATGCTACACTGATTTGTCTACAGTTACAATGGAGGGTGTTCAACCCTTAGACCTATATTAGTAGAAAACTATTTTGAAATATGATTATTAGAAATTGTATTATATGAGACTTTAAAAAAAAAGTGAATAACAGAAGTTTCAAAGCTTCAAGTCACTTTAGGAGCAAGCTCCTGCACAATTCTTGCACATAACCGTACACAACAGTCCTTTCTTTTTGCACTTGCGAGCATTTTTCTGGCATCCTTTCTTGCAGCGCACTTAATCAGTTATCTTACTGCCTTAGAAATTTCCGGTTGAGTTGACCACTTCGGTGTTGGTTTCCCATCTAGCAAAATCCATCCCCAATCTTGTAGTGGTGGAGTATTAATGATGTTCATTGTGGCTTGTCCCCATATGTGAACACTTTGGTAAAGTGCCCTTAAAATTTGCTGCTTAAAAGCATCAGCTGTTGGGGAAATGTTGAATATCGTTCTGTTGAAGGAAGTAAATAGTTGCT
This sequence comes from Thermobia domestica, assembly GCF_964235325.1. Lineage (NCBI taxonomy): Eukaryota > Metazoa > Arthropoda > Insecta > Zygentoma > Lepismatidae > Thermobia > Thermobia domestica. The sequence goes on along the minus strand of NC_137459.1, from coordinate 148,509,554 downwards.
TTCGAGCCTCATTTACAGTCATTAAGTCACTCGTCTGAGCATAGCAGAGCACGGTCAGTGATTGTATCTTGAGAAACTCAAATGCTTCCAATACTTCAAGAAATGAATTCCATCGCTTTCACATGGTTGCTTTTCCACGCCCGGAAAGAAGCGAAACACTGTCGCAACCACTGAAAACGTGGGAAACCGCGAAGTGCAACTGACTTTCGTTCTCGAAGTTGTTCAGCAATAACATGGGCATAGAATAATCTTTCATGTTTTCCATTATCAAACTTTATGAACAGCCGTTTAAGACCTTGACGATGCAAGTCGAAATAGTTTGATATTACCAAAACCACAACATTAGTGTCAACTGTTCTGAAACATGTCATGTTTGCCATAAAGTACAGCATCCTGAACGTGCAAAATAATGCTGGTATTGGCTTCTTCGTGGTTGCAAACTTCAAGAGAACTTTCGAGAAGACAAGAGCGATTTGTTATAACTACTGAACCATGAGTAGATACTATTTCAATGTCGAAGTTACTATTTCTTCTCCTAAGAACGGAAATAGTTCAGATTTATTTTCGGAATTTTTAAGGAAGTTTTGTCAGTTTCTTGGTAATGATCCATTTGGTCGTACCTGTAATCTCTGTCCACTACCTTGAGATTCCCTAGTATGAGATTTAATACTAGATATGTTATAAGTGTCCCATACAATGTCCACTCGTTGCACATTATACTTGTTAGCGTCTTGTTTGATGTGCTCTTGAAATATCATTGAGGAGTACTCAAGTTGTAGTTGTTGGCTTAAGAATGTGAACAAGGGCTGCCCCATCGTACGTAATTGCATCAAGCTTAAGAGAAGTTACATCCTATAACGTAGTAGCAGAAAGGTGTTGTATAATGGATTCCTCCTGGTCATTTTCACTTTCTGTATTAGAGCAATTTCCTACTACTGCATCGTTCATAGTATATTGTTTTCCAGTACAAAAACACCTAAGTAACTGAGATTTATCACCAGTTCTCATAATCCCATTATGAGAAATGGAGGGTGGAAATGCTTGGTTATCAAAGGCAAAGAAGTTGTCGATATCCAATTCTCTGTTCAGACATAATACAAACAGCTCAGGAAAGATATCTATGCCGTATTTCAGTGACTTTATAAGCATATTACTGGATCGAGTCTTTGTAGCTAATCCAAACATTTTGAAATTATTCTTAGATATTGGTGAGTATATTGAGACTCGTTGATTCAAAATTCTATCCTCTATATATGATTTGTATTGGTTCTTCCCTGTTTCTTCAATAACCATAAGGTTTATTTTGCATTCCTCTTGCCCTACAACCCAGGTTTCCAGGTAAAATAATTCGTTTCCTTCTTCAGGAAATGGATTTTCAAGCTCGTCCAACACCTCACGAAGCGCTTTCACCTTTGCACGAAATCTCTTTTGAAAAGATGATGTTTCTTCATGGTGTGTATACTCTGTTTCTGTTTGCAATCGCAATTCACCTTCCTCGAAGTCTTGAAATCATAGATGAAATTTCGGGCCCAGCAAGCATCCATCTTCGAAGGGCGGAAGAGCTATCCAAAATAAATATTGCTCCACCGTCTCCTTTGACAAGAGCGTTGTTCTGCTCATGGGCCTGATCTATCGCCATAGACGAAAAATTTCTGTATATCTTTTTAACAACGAACAGTCCATGTTCAAGAGCCTCGTATATTTTAGGCAATGTTTGCGGAATCTGGACAAGATCTTTAGCAAACACCGGAAGCCATCTTACGTAATTCTGAAAATCCATCGAAAAAACAGGGTATCATTTCCTTCAAGGTTGAAGCGAAGAGATTGTAATCTCCAGTCCTTTGTGATCGTACAAACATGAACAGAATCATCTGAAGATCCAGACATGTAGTCCAGTATTTAAACATTGGGATATCTTAACTTTTTTGCTTTTGTACATTCTTGGAATCCGAGATTGCTGTTATCCTTCTCATACGCTTCTTGCATAAGTTGGTAATGAGCAACAGCTGCAATTTCGTGAGCTAATCTGGTCTTAGTAATATTGAAAGCCTTTAAGAAAGAGTCTGCATCGACTGCTTTTGCGATGTCTGCTCCGTGAGGGCATATGTCCAGCAGCTACTATCTAAATACTCGCCTGTTATCTTCAGAAAATTTTGCTTGATACACTGGGGTCCAAACATGATGAAAAACTTACTTTCTCCATAACTATGTGGCCAGTTTCATTGCAAGGCTTTGGCTAGGGAATATAATATCTTATCCATAGCTACAACGGGTGCTTGATCAAGGTTGAAGCAATTTGTTGTGGCTTGAGTAAAATCCAATCCATGTTTCATCATGCTAACTGATTCAGGACCTTCTGAAAAAAGGGGAAGTATACCAATTGGTTCCTCTCATTATTGGTTCCTCTAATTCATGCGTTGCGTGAAAGACATACCAAGATTTTGTTTTCTCCTGTTATAGGCAGTTCTCCAACCATGATAGTTCTTTGCTTTGTCCAAAAATCTGTTTCCACTGTCATTTGATCATAATGAATCTGAGTGTTGTCTGTTCTTGGAAGGCGTGGATGGTTACTGGGCAAGCATGCCGGGCGCACATTGCAAAGCTCTGGTGGCATTTGAGGAATCTTCTTCGACAAGCATCTTTTATCAAATTTTGCTGTCATGTTTCTGATGAATTTCTGTCCTTGTATTGGGTGCTGGAGTACTGATATACTGGACCAAACGAAAGAATTTTCGCTGGCGGTGCTTCAAGGATTATAGTCTAAGTTGTCATATGCAGATGTCATGAAAAGCGCAATTTTCATGTGAGGCGGACAGGAGGTGTTTTCTTCAATACTAAGACGCATTGCCACATTACAGAGTGAAGAAGATATAACGAGCAATCTATCATCCGATATGGATAAACCAAGAGAGTGAAGAATGACCACTAGATCCCTTTTTCTTGTATTTGCATGTGTTTTCATGGCAAGATATACAGGAAGGAGTGGTTTTCTATCTTGTCGATGTTTGAAAGACGTTGCTTTTGGGACCTCTGTGTGAATGTTAAACATAATTAGTTGACAAATAGAGAGAGCTGGTTGAGATACTGCTACTTCAATTTTCGGGCTATATCCATAAAGTATGCCGTTTATTAAAGTTAGAAGCAGTGGACCAACCGCATTCTGTTGACATTTATCCGTGAACTAAACATTAAAGGACTAAACAGAGCGCAATACAGTTTCACGTATGGTCTTAGCTACTTTAGAAGTATTAATAGTTTCTTCGTCATAACTTTCCCAGGCCAATCTGATGGAACCACCAATAGCTCCTTCACATAACAGATGGTATTCTCGAGAAGATTTTTCCACTTTCATATCCGGAAAGTTTAGTAGTATTTTCTCACGAAGGTGTATACTATGAACTTCTGTGTCACCGATAGGCATATCATGAAGGGACGAAAGTTCTTGAAGGCGTTTTTTGCACATCGCTACAAGATCAGGCATCTTAAATACAGGTTAAACTGAAACTGCATTTCTATCACATATTCTATATAGCTTAGAATATAAGAAAAATCAATACCTTCCAATACGTATGTATTGTTCGTTTCTTCTGAACAAGCTGCTTTGGTAGCTAATCTGCAGTAATTATAGAACAAATTTAAGCACTCCAAATGGTACTTACGTTCTCTTGCAATCATATCTCCTTCCGCAAGTTTGCCCGCTAGCAAGCTGTTTCCTAAAATATCCCAAAGCGCAACACCCTGTAATTCGTAAAGTCGACTAGCGCACTTTATTTTAAAGATAAAGCAAAGATACTGACATCATTGAGAAGGTTAGATTATGCGCTACCATGTTTACCTCTGCATAAATGTACAAATTTGACAGTTTTAAAGTTATTTGTCATTATAGCAATATTCAGTAACAAGTACAACTAAAATTTACTGATAACAGTCGCTATATTTAAATATGGTGGCTGTACAAATAAATGTACTAAGTTTAAATTCTCAACTCTTTTATTATCTTTAATTTGAAGCAAGAAGGATGTTTCTAGGGTAGTTCTGTGAGGTGATGTTATTATTTAAGTAAAAGTCTGTGCTTTCGCGTGGACGCCACATTGGTTTCCAAGATGGCTGCCAAACAAGAAGGAATTTCTAATGTCTCCTTACCTTAAAATGTTTCCCATGGCTTACCCCACAAGTGTGCTAAGTTTCATAATTCTTTCACTAAATGCAGTTTTCCTTTGATTTTCCGAATTAAGCCGCCCTACTATTCGTGAGCGAATCTTGTGCTCTTTTTTAAATTTGTTAATGAAACCACGAGAAACACGGAATGGGTATTTCAATTTCCTCGCTGTCAGTAACATCCACGCTTTTAGATGATAATCATGTACCGTAAGTCTTTTAATGTGATAAATGTTGAATGTCTTTAGTACTTCGTATTTTAGTAGTGAAATGACATGAGAGGGAGGAGATTTGTTATAAAATTTCAAAGCCTTACACACAAATGCCGTATTGCATTTGAATTTCTTCGCTGCAGCTGCAACAGTGTTACGCTTCCCATTCTTTTTTCAATAATGCAACGTGCTCCTGAATTTGTTTGTATTTGTTAACAACAGCTTCTATTACACGTACAGATTTAGTTCGGCTTGGAGATGACATACTCGCTCCTAGAAAGCTCGCTTTCACTAATTGATGGACTAGTTATCTGTGCCAAATCCATTTCTTTTGTCGAATCTTCATGCTCACTCTCTGAGTCAGTGTCTACATCTAATGTGTCACTAATGTTAGAGAAACGTTGCCATCATATTTGCTTGCTATCATTGCAAGCAATGTACCTACAAATGTCTTATCTTCTACCCCGTTCTCACTCACGACACTGTATTTTTTCCACCACTGCTTTATTTAAAATGTTGACTACGTTTATCGGATTAATTGTTGGCATTTTATGCACGGAACGAATGTTTCACTGGTCCAACAAATGCGTTCGTACCTAACATCATACGCCTGCCAGCACCAAAATTGCTGTGCCACTACCGTTTCTCATTCGGAGTCAGACATCATACACCTCACTCCACACCCATGTTGCAATTGCCTGTAGGAAAACACTCTAAATTCTGCGTGCTATGACTTAAAACCGTAAACAATAGTCTTAAGTCAAGAGAACTAATAAGTCTACTTTGTTAGTTTTGAATAGTACGAAGTACAATATTGGGGAAATTCACCACATTCCCATAGAGTATTTCACACACAAAAAAGAGGCATATGTATCATTATGAGTGTTAAAGCACATGAATAAACAAGTCTCAAAATGAATTTCTTGAGTTGCCAAATACGCGATTTAAATAATAAATGAATCCTCGAAACACCTGCTACAATTAGTTATTTATCACAGTATTGATATGAAAACTAGTCTTGCCCTTATTATAAGCGAGTGTTTTATCGTTAAAGGTGGAAACATGCAGATATTTAATTATTTAATATTGAAGGAAAAAGCAAGAAAGAGGCTTGTTTAATGGATTGCAACTTGATATTGAATCTTGTAATAATCTTTAGTGCCATCTATTCTTAGCAGGTGTGTATGCATTCTCTTGTCACTAGCAGCAGAACAGACACAAGAAAATGCGAATTATAAGTTTCCAAGTGTATATTCTAAGAATAGGCTGTGAACTGATAATTTAAATCCCATTCATTTTTCAATGTGTCAGGGATAAATCGAATTTATTTATACAAACTGACAATGAATACATTAAAGTATTTTAACTTCGTAATGCGCACGGTAAATTATAGGTTGTCAAGTATGAGTATTGGAAAGGAACGCAATATTCTGCAACAATGAAGGTCTTTGTGTAAGGTTTCAAGATTGGAGAAGAAAACTTAGCACAATATAATGGACCGGGTAAAATTGCCTAAAATAGATTTTTGGTTTGATCCAGTTCAACGTCCCACACTTATTCCTGCTACGCTAAAGGAGACGTGGACCTACTGCTTATAGTGAATTTTCTAATATATATCCGAACAATCCCTTTGGTATTCTCTGCTCGTCAGTACTATTAAACATATGTTTCATCGACCACCAGTCTATTCCATCGCACTTTGAAATAGGTATAATTTGTTATAGTGCTGCTATTCCATTTTTCACTACAGACATTTCAATTTAATTAACTATTTCTCTCACTAGGCTCAAGATCTGATTGGTATAATGGCTTTTGTAGATCAATTGACTACTACTGCATTAGTTAAAACCCTGCAAGTGCTTGCACGACCGTGTTCCATAATAACTTGTACAGTTTTTATATGTTCAAGTGGGTGAGAGAGCTCTTAACCCTGGAGTGAAAACAGATATGTAAAGTTTGGTTACGGAAATGGATTCAGGAGTAAATTCCAGTGCTATTTGATGCCCCACACTACCACCTTGTCATTTATCATATTTGACCGCGATTCAATATGGCGCCTTTCAAGATGGCGATCATGCACTGCAAGTACTCCCACATATAGATGTCCTATCCCGGTTTGCAATGTTGAAGCCAGATCTACCAAAAGTTTTTCATTTTTGTGCCAAAAGGGTATTCTTGGACATTGCCTACTGGATTTCAAGATGGCGTCGGTGTACAAGATACACACGGTGTACAAGACTTTGAACATCTACTATGAAGCTGTGGATTTTCTTCGTTGTACCTTTAGCGGGTACGTAGCTACGTTCCGCGGTGTCTTCCGAACGAATTTTCGACTCCTTTGCTTTCGATACGCACGAAATTGCACGGCTAGCTTCCTTTGTCGACCAGTTTTCTTTCCCAACTTTTCGGCGACAAATTTTCAATATCTTATATCTCCGAAACGACGCGACACTTCCTGACATTTGTTCCTATTCTCAAATTCTTTCTCTTGGCATAGCCTTTCATTACTTTAACTTTCTCCTCAAGTCTCAGAAATACTCTGGATATATATATATATATATATATATATATATATATATATATATATATATATATATATATATATATCCAAGGTATATGTATAGGCTACAGGGTAGATCATTTATCTTAATACGTAATTGTAACTTTTAAACTAAATTTCTCATGCCTTTCAAACTAAGTTCAACTTCATCCTCCATTAGCATTTGCTGGGAGTGAAACGGTGGCATGTAAAAATATCGCAAACGATTGACATTAGTGTAGAATCATTAGTTTTCAGAGTCGGTAATTTAATTGGTAGCAATGTTGATGCGCCAATGGGCCAACGATTTAGGTCCAAGTTCAGCTCCCAATGGGGGAAAGATCCCCTTAGTTCTCCTAAGGGGAAATGGGATTAGCAGACATAAAATAATAAAAAAAAGAGTGGCTGGTATTGGTGTCGAATTTATAGTTGGCCAGGTCCCTAAATTGATTGGTGGCCGTTGATTTTTCAGTTGAAGCTCAGCCTTCAGTAAGGTTCAGATCTCCTGTACATCTAGGGAATGTGGAAGGAGGCAATACATAAAATGATAAAAAAAAAGACCGGTATTACTACATAATTCATAGTTATCGGGGTTGCTGGCATGAAAAGCGACACTAATGATGCTCTTTAAATTCAAGTCCAACCCTCGTAAGTACCTTTCGGAGGAGATAGTGGCATTAAGAAATAATCAAAGGCGACCAATATTAGTATCAATTCCATCGTTTTCCGGGTCCTTAAATTGATTGGTGACACCCTCGTAACGTTTAAACCTAACTTTAACCAACATTAGCACCCCTAGGGTAATGGAAAGAGATTGACACGTAAAAATGATGGAAAAAGACTAATATTAATGTTGATTCCATAGTTTTCAATGTCGCTGAGATTAATAATTTGACTTTCAATAGCGTTAAAGTCCAAGTAGAGCCCCCAATGAAACGTGAGGAGGAGTGTCGAGACTGAGATTAGTGTCGAGTCCATCGTTTGGGTTCTCCAAGCTATTAGGTTACAAGTGCGATGACATTTAATGCCAAGTTTAGATATGAATGGTCATGCAAGCTGGATTGGTTTAAGGGGACAACGCCAAGAGCGTTGCAGGCACATCCATATATATTTGGATTTATATGTATGAATGTATATTCCAGCGTAACTCCGAAATGCTGGAAAAAATTTAACCAAACATGGTAGACAAATGATGTTCAATCTGGAAAAATTACTGTAGGAATTGAAACACCTAAAGGAATGGGAGTTGCAAGGAGTAGCATGTAAAAATAATGCAAAGCGACTGATATTAATCTCCTATACATAGTTTCCTGGGTCGCTAGAATGACCGTAACGCTTTCAATGCCGTTTACGTCCAAGTTCATCCCCATCGGCAGTGTCACTGAGGGAAGAGGTGAAAACTAAAATCTCAAAAATGGCTCACATTTGTGTCGAATGTATAGTTTTCGGGTTGCAAAAAAGTCTGGCCCGTTCCAAATAACCCTTAAATATAGTTAGTACCAACTTAAAGTTGTTTTTTTATTCACATCAATTTGATTAAAGGCCTACTCCGTTTGGGTAGTATACTTCAATGTTTATGCAAAAGTAGGGTATCTTCTGTATTTTTATCATTATTGTTTCCCTTAAATATTCTAAGGAGAAACTGATTCAAATATTTCCCATAAACCCATTCTCCTCGTGCGAAGAAACAGCATTTCAGCTAGTCGCACTATATAATACAGAGTGATTTAAAAAAACTCATGGATTTCATTTCGGTGTAGAATTTCTAACTGAAGTCCGATTTTCATGTTATTTATAGCAAATGATCAATAAAGGATGGGAGATTTATGGGACTATGGGACTATGGGTCAATAAAAAAGAGGAAACTAGTACTTTGTATTATGAATTGTGCTGTACAGTTCTGTGCTACTATGTGAGTATGATCAGGACACAGTGAGAATAGTGTACTCGTTGGTGCAACGTAAGTTTATCGTTGAAAGTTTTTGGAGAACGGAATCTGTAGTTACTACGCAAAGGGCATTTAGAAACAAAATTATCTTACGTTCTGACCCACACAGGAACATAATATGGTCGCTAGTTTGGAATAATTGGGAGAAACAAGATTCATTCAGTTTGACAGGGATGCATATGTCCTCGCAGGCAGGTGTTGTGTAAGATGTCAGTTATCGACTCCTTAGGTCGCCCAAGAAGTCTCTCCGTCGTTTGTTGCCATAACTATAGCTATCCAACATGTCAAGAGGTTAACACTTAATTAGTATTCCCAATTACACTTAATTTGTACTCAGCAATTTCGCTTCAAAAATCCAAAAATTGTAAGGTAAACTGCCAAATGTTTGCTGTTTTTCTTGAATCGTGGTTGATATTATCTTCGATGAATTTAATCCAGTAAACATAATTCCATAAATCCCCTATCCTTCCTTGATTATTTACCAAAATCGCAAATCGGACTTCAGTTACAAATTCTAGACCGAAATGAAATCAGTGAGTTTTTTAAAAGAAAACACCCTGTATTACTCGATGATCGTGGCGATGAATGGTTTCGAGTTTCTCAAAACGATCCTCTTACATACTGGATGGTCTCTGGAGGTTAAAATATAAGGTCAGCTAGTGCACTGTTTGAGTGTGGACGTTCCGCCATGTTTCCCCGTTAGTATGACATTGAAAATAGCAAATGCACATGTTTATCAGGGCTTAAATCTCCTACTGTGACTCCATACACTTCCACCAAATTACGTAACCACATTGGAAGTTTCCGAGTTTGAGAGAAAGAGCAATTGTGCTATCTGTATCGGGAGTTCATGGAAACATTTGTATAAACTTTCGAGTTCCTAAATTTAGAAGTTTTGGAGCTCTAGTAATGGCAAAAATAATATTAATAATCATAATAAAAATAAAAACACTGGACACATTTTGCGCCAGCCACCCCATATGAATTTGCTCCACATTCATGAAAATGTTTATGCAAAATGTTTAACCCATCCCCTTCTCCCTTAATACATATTTCCAAAAGCGAACCTATTGAGTTTTGTAAAAGTTGAGACCAAGTTTACTCCCTTGTTGCTGACGAAATAGGAAGATTCTAATTGTTTCTTAACAACTGTTACTCAAAATTCCTATGTCGCAAATTGAATTTAGAAAAAGTTACTACTAATTGATTTGTCCCAATCTCAAAACTTAGCCAAATCGCCTTCTCAGGTACACTATCGAACAATTAGGATAAACAATTTAATTCCTTATTCACCCTTTGAATGAGGATTTCCTCGAATTCTGTGTTACATATACTCAGAAAAGAAAGAAAAGAAAAGAGATACAGAGGGGGAAAAACACATTTATACAAAATTTGAATTTTCTGTACCAAACGTATTTAGAAATATACTAAACAGTGAGAAGACACTTAACTTCTATTTCTGTCCTATTATGCAATGACAATATTATCTTACAAATCTTCGAGAGAATAACATTGTATTAAATGTTTCTTTCCTCAAAAGTTTTAGAGATCTGCTGATTGGCAAAAAAAAAAATAATAATAATAATAATAATAATAATAATAATAATAATAATAATAATAATAATAATAATAATAATAATAATAATAATAAATAAAATAAGCCTCCCTTTTCCACTTAGAGCCAAACATCGCAAAATTTCTTCTTATCTGTAGTTTAAGATTTGAGGATAATATTTCTATAAAATTTCAAGAAATACGTCCTAAAGTTTCTGACACCTGGTAAATGGCAGCAAAAGGTCCAAGCTCATTTTCTATTCTTTAGAAACCAAATGTCTCAAAACTCGGGCTTACTCACAGCCTACGGTTTAAGAAGAATATTTATGCACAATTACAAGGTCCTACGCTCACCGGTTTCAGAGATCTGGTCATGAGTGAAGCAGTGAGTTTATTAATATTAATCTTACATATGTTTGTTCAAGACAACCAAATTTTGACAAAGTTGCCGGTAGAATGATAGAGGTGATGGAAGAAAACAAATATTAAGAAAATACTAATTATAATTATTTACAACAAATCAGTGCAGTATGTTTTTCGTCACATTTGATGATTTAGAGACAGCTGAAAGTCAACGGAAGCTGCATATGAGGTACGTTATACCAATATTGTTTTCAAGATATAGTATCTTTATGTTATCAGATTTTCTCCCTTTGTTTGTAATCGTCTTTGACTGCCATAAAATTAATAATTTTGATATAAGGAAATACTTAAAATGTTTTAGACTGAATTTAGTACCACTACAAAATTGGAGTTATTACTTGCAAAAAGACATTTTGTTTCTTCTAAATTTGTGAGTTTTAAATCACTATTATTTGCTTATCTTAGCCATGCGTGATTTTGTGTTCAGTGTATGGTTAAGGGTATATATAGTCTCTACTTATGCACAGAATAGAAATGTTTTACTTAAACTGAAAATTTATTTCTGTCCAGAATTGGAAATTTAGTTTATTAAGTCCAACAAAAGATATGATTGCGCTAAAAACATGATGATTCACAGTTACTAATTATCAAAACTTTAACTCCACGTAAAAAAAATATATATTGATGTTATTATATTTGGAAATGTAAAAGGTTCGTTTTATGCCTATTTTCCGGTTTGTTGGTTGTCAAGCTGTTGTTTTCAAGGGGGGGAATGTTTCAGCTTTTGATGTCGCAGTATTTCGGGAAAGTTTTTCTTTTTGTTTCTTTCTATTCCATTGGTTCAACTGGTTGCTTCAATAAAGGTAGAGCTGTAAATTAGGTTAATTGCTAACATGTCAATAGTAGGAACAGGTGTTTCTTTCATAACTGTCTAGCCACGAGGTCACGAGGGACTATTTTTATGTTTTAAGTTGCGGGCGAAATCCACTGAATGGAAGCTAAACTAAGGGTAACCAAGTAAAGGAACGTCGGCGCAAACGCCCTGCGCGCTTACATTCAAACGATCGATAACTCAAGGGTTGTAATTCCGTCCGTTCGTAGAGCGAAGTGGTGAATATACAAACAAGTTTTTCCTTTCTACATAGACTAAGCAAGTTTTGTTTTGAAGACTTACTGCGGATAGTATAAATCGCTCTTTATGTTTTATTGTACTCGTTATGTTTAGTTTCTACAAAGTAAACCAATTATTTGATGATTTGTTTCAAAAGTCTATATTTTATGTGATTACAGAAACTATTTGGACAACTGATTATAAGTAATTTAGCTGAAATCATTGAAGGATAAACAATATAATTGTTTGTTACACTAACATCTTTATGGTTCATTCGCACAATTTAAAGTTTTGGAGAAGAAATGAGGACGGATTTTCTAACATGACTTTAGTAAATGCAAAATCACCTTCCAGATGATTGCACAAGGACTCATTATGTCTTTTTTTCCTCTATATTATCTGATTGAATAACGAAAAGAAGAAAATAGGACGTAGGCTAGGAAAGAACTAAACCACCAACTAATAGTAGTAGAAGGAAAACACGAACTTTTCGAGAACTTTTTTTTTCTGGGAAGTATAAATTGCTTCCCTTTAATCCTTTGAAAAGTTTCCCCTTCCTACTTCCAGGCGACTTCTGTCTTGGGTTTCAAGTTCATTCACGAAAGAAGCGGCTGTTGAATCAAACTTCAAGACCATTCACGTAGAGAGCAGCGCCATTAAGCTTGGAACCAGAAGTTTTCATTCAGCTGGGACTCGGCGGGAAGTTTGCCAATACTCTCTTTTCTTCCAGCTCTGTGGCACTGTTCCATTTATCCATGAATGAAGGTTGGACAACGCCCAGAAAAAGAAAAAAGATATCAGAACACGTATGCTATCATATTAACACAAGAGCAGGTAATCTCGTACGATCATAAGATGTATAGTCATCTCAAAGACTAGTCAAAATACACTTTTTCCATCGTTATAAGGAATAAACAATAGCGTTATTTGCTTCTAATAACTCAGTGTCTCTAATGCACTCTATAACTTATTGTATTTGAAGTTCGATCGGTGATTCCAAAACAGAACACTGCAGTAGACAGCCAGAGGAGTACTGTTGGCCATAAAATATGACAAGAGTGGGAGAGAAAGTAAATTTGGATACATTCCAAATAGAAAAAGAGAATGAATAGAGATATTCCTTTCCATTTTGTCCACAGAAGAAAATCTATTTTCCATTTTCATTTCCTTTGTTCAGCATGTAATCTTTGTTTCTTGTCATATAAAAATTTGATGAGAAAATGATATACTCTTAACCACTGAGGAAACGAATTACACTAAAATACTCGTGAGTTTACCAAAACTCCAGATATTGTAAGATCTTGCTTGTAGTTTATAAATTCAGGTCATTGAGATTCAGTGTAAAAGCTCTCTATATTTCCCTTAGAATCGGTTTATGAAAAGAGAATATCTCCCTGTAAAGTATATTTACACTCCTACTTATTATTATTATAAGAGTTTCTCAACCGATCTTCTGGAATATAAAGGACTATACAAGAAAGAAATTTCAGGTAGTTCCAAGAAAAAAATTTCAGCCGTCAATCTGAAATAAATTATTTCGTGTACCGGTGGTTGTGATTATTTTCACGCCAAATGTACATCCTTGAAAAATGCTGAAAATATTCGAAAACTAGGAGCAAGAAAAGAACAGTGGAATTGCGATGTGTGTAAATCGTCAATAATGCGAAGTGTACACTAAACCAAGATACTGATTTGAAGAAGCTAGTGCGGCAAGTGAGTAAAATTCATGCAAATATGCCAAAATTTAAACAAATGAAAGATAATATTCGTGATCTGGAGAAAACCATAAACTTTCTATCGGACCAATTTGATGACTTTACTTAGGAAATTTGTGATCTAAAGAAATCAGTTAGTGATCTAACGAAAAAGTCGGAAACTTTGGAAACAGAAAACAAAAAATTGAAACAAGTAATTGGGACACTAGAGGACAAAGTAAGTGAATTAGAACAAAAGCAGTTAGATGAAACTATTGAAATAGTTGGAATTCCCGAGACAAAAGAAAAACAAACCAATGAAATGGTAATGAAGGTAGCGAAGGCAGCTGGAATAATAACAAAAAGTGAAGATATACAAAAATCCTATAGACTGCCCACATCAAGAAGAGACAAGACCAAAATAACTATAGCTAAACTTTCTTCCAAAGTAATTAGGAACAACTGGATTCAGAAGTTCCGAGAGAAAAAAAGAGTTTACTAGCGTCAGAAGTCAAATCTGAGTTACCGAAGAATCGAGTATTTGTTAGTGAACAATTAACACCAAATAATCGAAAAGTGCTATACGAAACAAAACAATTCGCCAGGAACAATGGTTTCCGATTTGTTTGGGTGCGTGATAGAAAAGTGCTTCTAAGGAAAGACGAAACATCCCGAGTGAAACATATCAAAAAGCTAAAAGATCTACAAAACATGCAAAACTAAGTGGCTCAACAGGACTGTCAACTTAACTCAAGATGGAACAGGTAATTAATGAAATGTTCTTATGCCAAAATATAGACACTAAAATCTGTAATGATATAGAATCTTTTAATGAATTATTTAGTGATAAAACGGGAAATGCGATTATTCAATTCAATATTAGAAGTGTTAGAAAAAATTTAGATGAATTTTTAGTATTGTTACAAAATATTGCTATAAATGTAGATATCATTGTCTTAACACAAATATGGAAAAATGAAGCAACTTGTAACATTAGCATAAACGGATATCGCTGTTATTATACAAATAGGTCTTTAATACGTGCAGATGGAGTAATAATATTTGTAAACGAGTAAGTTGACATTGACAAGGTAACGGAACTGAATCTTGCTGACGCCACTGGAATGCGCTTACATTTAAACAATGCAGAAGGTTGTAATATAATAGCTATATATCGCATTCCAAGTTTTGATCAGTAAGCATTTCTACAATCACTAAATGATGAGCTTAAAAATTCATCAAGTTACTTTTTGCTTTTAGGCGATGTCAATCTAGACATATTAAATGACAAGTACTGTGAAAATATAGACACGTATTTAAACTTATTATATAGTAATGGTTATGTTTCATGCATAAATAAACACACTAGAGTTACAGAATATAGTAACACTTGTATAGATCATATATTTTTAAAGCACCGAAGTCCACCGAATGTCATACCAGCTGTGTTGCAAACAAGTATAACTGACCACTTTTTCACTAGTATAAATGTTCCCATTACAATGCAAAAGAGAGAAAAAATATCACATGAAACAACAATTACAGATTATACTTTATTAAATGAAGAATTGAAAAATGTAAATGGAATCTGGTAATATACAGTAACAGTGTTAATACTGCAACTCTGAATTTCATCTAAATGATGAAAAATTGTATAAATAATTCAGGTATTAACAATAAGAATAAAAACGTAAGTAGTAAATATCGCCAAATAAAACCATGGTTAACAAAATGTTTAGTCAACTCTGTAAAAGAAAGAGATAGATTAAGTCGTTTAGTAATAAAAAACCAAAATGATTTAGAATTTAAGAAATATTACAGAAGGTATAGAAATAAACTTACACAATTAATAAAAGAAGTTAAAAATGACTACTATAGAAAACAAATTACCTTACGTAATAACAATGTTAGTAAATTATGGAAGGTAATAACAGATATTATAGATAAAAATGGCGAAAAATATGTAGAAATAAATGAACTAAACACTAAAAATGGTCTAGTGACGTTTGAACATGATCCAATGTTAATAGTTGAAAGTTTTAATGAGCATTTTTCCAGTGTTGGCAAAAGATAGTTAACAAAGAGATTGATGATAAAATAAATTTGAATTTGAATTCCCAAACTAAAGTACTAAACTCTATATTCTTCACTCCAATCACTGAACAGGAAATTGATCGCTTCATAAATGAATTATCACCAAAAACAACATCTGGTATAGACGGATTATCAGCAAGTGTATTGAAACATACGAAATCAAATATATTAGAACCTTTGCAGTATATACTTAACCTAAGCTTAAAAACAGGCGTATTTCCTGAGGATTTTAAGACTGCTGTAATGAAACCTATATATAAAAAAGGCTCAAATTCTGATCCTAATAACTATAGACCTATACCAATCCTCAGTAACTGTGCTAAACTGTTAGGAAAATGTATAAAGAGAAGATTAGTTAATTTTTTTGAACAAAATAAATTCTTTTCTTCAAATCAATATGGATTTCAAAAAGGTAAAAGTACATCAGAGGCGGTATACAATTTAACAGTGATTGTTTTTAAAAATGTTGATAAAGCTAAAAAAAAGTAATTGCAGTTTTCCTAGACCTAGGTAAAGCATTCGACAAAATATCACACAAATTTCTCTTAAATAAACTAGAAAGATGTGGAATAAGGGGTATATCGATATCTTGGTTTAATAGTTATTTGAAAGACAAAAAAACAGGCCGTCCAAATAGGTAATTTTCAAAGCAATTATTCATATGTAAAACAACGAGTCCTACAAGGAACTGTATTAGGCCCAATATTATTTTTAATTTATATAAATGATTTGTCTAATTCAAAAATGGACGGACATATACAATCATTTGCTGATGATAACTCTCTTATATTTACTGGTAAAACATGGACAGATGTATTGAAAAAAACTGAAGCAGAAATGAAGAAAGTGAAACAATGACTTGATAATCATCAGTTAGTATTAAATGCTGAAGAAAAAACAGGTATATAACGTTTTCGCTAACTTTAACAGGACAGCCGGAAAACATGTCACTAAAATTGCATTATTGTCAAAATACTGAAAAATGTAACTGAAGTCCTCTTATTAGTGAAAATAAGGCAAAATACTTAGGTATATTTATTGATAAGCGTCTAAAATTGGGGTCTCGCATTACACATATCGCCACAATACTAAAAAAAAAATTATTATATAAATTTGTTCAATTACGAAACATTGTAAGCATAAAAATATTACGTACTGTATATTATGATCTTGTAAATAGTATACTTACATATGGTATATTAATTTGGGGTGCTGCTTACCCTACTCATTTAAAACCTCTGATTGTTCAGCAAAATAATATTGTAAGAATATGTTTAAAAAGGGACTTGAAAGTAGGCTAGATAGACTCTACGACCAAGTTTCAGTATTACCACTTTCAAAATTATATTTGCAGAAAGTATTAATATATGTTAAAAAGAATAGAAACAAATGGGACATATGTACAGTATATAACCAGAAATGTGATAAACAAAAATTTAGAAATTAAAGCAACGAGTAAATCTATAACTCAATACCAAACATATTACAGAGCTCCGAAGATTTATAATGAACTCTCACTCCGAATCAAACATGAAAGTAATTTCAGAGTATATAAAAGGTTAATTTTACAGTGGTTAAAAGATTTAAAAAGCATTTAAAAACTATTGTTAGCTAAAAGTAAGAATTATAAACCCCATATGTTACGATAAGAAAATAAAAAAAAAAATAAAACACGAGAATCAGGCCCACACACAAGCATTTGCTTATGTGAGGCATTTTCCTTCTTTTCTTTATTCTTTGCATAAGAAATACAAAAAATTCGCAATATAGAAATAAGTGCACTGAATTAAGTTACCCAACACCGGAAGATAGACATGACTTCTGGAAGTCCGAAGTCCTGTCATCTCTGAATACCGGGTAAGTTAAATTCTATTAATAAAGGGAATCTAGGAAGTCCAATTTCCTTTAGAGAAGTAATAGCACTTACAAGTAGGAAATTTACTTGTTAATTTCTGTAGAAGATAATTTTTCTTATTCTTTAATTTTATTCCATTAATATTTTGTATATTGTTATTTTATAATTTAATATGTTTATGTATTTTCATGTATATTCTTCCCAATATATTACATTTCCTTCTTTCTTTCTTTAAATAAATAAATATACGACAAAAGACAGAAAAGAACAATGTAGTTCAGTGCTATAGTGCTATTCTCTGGTATGAGTGGTCTCTGGTGCGATCCTAGTCCAAATAAATTTGTGGTGGACAACAAAGTGTTTATTGTTTCTCTCGAGGTTCTCCTATATCCTCCCATACTATCATTCTGCCAATTATTTGGCAATCATTCACTTTCATTAACCACTCGTCTCCTTTAATCTACAAGGTGTACTCACGGGACATAAGACTATAAATTCCATTCCATTACATTTCACAGCGAGAGAGAAAACAGTTTGAGAGATAACAGAGAAAAAAAATCAAGAATTAATAGAATATGTTTACAAAGAAAATGTACAGAAGGCAAGGTGGTGATACCTAGGTATATTGCTATTTTATGTTTCAATTACTTTCGACTTATTGTATGAAAATAAATTATATCTTTAATTTTACTAACTACACATCGATTTGAATATTCCACTTCATATACGATTACATTATGACATAGAGAAACTGAATTTTGTCACAGCGAAATATAACTTTCAAAGTTGTTCCACTCAGGTACAGTAAAACGCTTTACTTTGTTGCAAAAGTACAAGGTTACAAGATATACCTTATACAAAATTACACAGTTGTTAGGCTGTAAAACTCTTCTGAACTACCTGATACTTCAACATTAATTTGATGTTGAGATCTAAGAGATCTAATGTTATGAAATGGAATGTTTGCAAGTGTGGCACTTGAGAGCCCAGTAATATATTTAACCCTTTCACTGTGGAAGGCGACGGAAAAAAATTTCCCTAACCTGCGAATGTCGATTATTGTCGACGTGTTAAAATTTGTCTGTATCTTGGTTTTGTTGATTGTAGTCGCCAAAGGTTTTCTGTGTGACTTCTATTGTTTATCGAAAACAATAGAACACAAACAAAAATGAACGGTACAACTTTGGCGACTACTCTCGACAAAGCCAAGATACGGACAAACAAATTATAACACGTCGACTATAGTCGACATTCGCATGTTAAGGAAATTTGGTTCTGTCGACAAAAGTCGACTTCCTCTGTGAAAGGGTTAAGTGATTCTGACTCTTCCTTTGTATTTTTGTGCCAGTCTGAAGGCAAATTGCTGAATAATGATTGCTTTCGTAGGATCTATTGAAATGTTTTTACATAGTACATACGGGTAGAAAAATCTTCAAATGATTGTACCAAGCTGCAATCATACTCTTGTGCTGAAACTGGCACAGCAGTTAAGGAGAACATCGCTCATGTCCCTTCCTGCTTACTTCACTCTAGTGACCTGCACCGGCCTTTCTATGGCAGGCCGGCTCCGCAATTTCTTTGGGTTGGGCCGAGCATGGGCCGATTAATTGCAGCTCTTTTTTTTTTCAAAAACCACTTACTTTCGTTAAACGATATAACTGGAATAAAATCAAGTTTTAGTCTCTGTACTACACATAGATGGAGTGAAATATATTACAAACTGTGCAATATTTAGAGTTGGTGATGCTTTGCGGTGGTTTGCTTATCGGGCTAGGCTGGATTGGGCTTGGATGGAAAAATTCGGTCCGTGCAGGTCTATATTTCACACACATACAAATCATCTCTCCAATTTATTGCACTGTCAACTTACTGAACATATAACTTAGTTTCATACGAATTCAATAAATGTATAATTTTATACATACTACAACACAAAAGCGTTAGATGAAATTAAATGATTACTTATACTGAAATTTTAATCTCTACATATTGACCTTAATATTTACTTGTTTACTTTATGTTTTTATTATTATTATTAATCGTAATTTGTTTAAAACTATAGTATTATTAGCGAATTTAATGCAGTACTAAAATTTAAGGCAATACAATGAATATGGTATCTATTCAGATGAAACTGATATTCAAATATACTCTAATCAAGCATTTAATTACGACACCAGCAAGATGACACACGCATTATGATCATGGAGATATAGTCCAAAGTTATGGTTAACTCCTAAACTTTAATTGAGTGGCTGAGTTGAAAAAGAGAAAAGAGAAGGAACTCCAGATTTTGTGAGAGTAGGTTAAGGTATACGAATTGTTCATTTGCATAAACTCATCATATGATTTTAAAAAAGAACAACCGGACTTTGAATACAGCGTACACACTTAAAAGAAAGTATTTGACAGTTGACAATTATTCTTTTTGCCAATAACTCGGGAACAAATGAGTTCATTTGAATCTTTTTGTTGTTATTCATAGGGTAGTTACAATTTGATAACTTGCCAAAATTGATACTGTAATCGGTTAATTTATTGTTGCGTCATTAAGAAAAGAATTTTGTCAACTGAAGAAGACTTTCTTTCGCGACTGTACAACAGGGAAAAAGTTTCTGCTGAATGAAGAAAGAAAGAGTTGTGAAGCGCACTCATGAGCGGACCCCTCCAAAAACTTGACGTAGCATTGAAATTTGATCTTACACTTCATCTGTACGCATTCTCTTATAAAAGCAGCTTAGTTCTATCATTTTTTTCCACTGAAAGTATAGGTGGAAGTATCTTACAACTGCTTATCGTCTTTTCGGGTGCGAAATAATACCCGTTCAATACTCCATACCCGTAGTGCTTTGTACTATTGGATCCCCCTTCCTCAAAGCTTGGACTCCTCCCAACTAAAAATTGTGGATGCGCGCTTGGAAGAGTCTCCGAAGCTTCTCGAATAAAGGAATGGTGGAGATTCTTTCCTTTTGTAGCTCAGAGATTCAATTTTGGTTTAACTACAATAGAATGCAAAGATAAGTGATAGGTCACGTTGAGCTGAAGAAAATGACATACTTGAGAGTAACTTCATGAAAAAGAAAAAAATGTGCAGTTAAAATGTATAACGTTTGTTCCTAGTAATGCTTACTAGTTTTTATTCTCATCCAACAAACTATTTATGTACTGCACATGCAAAAGAAATACACTGTTGATCAGTAGACTGTATCTATTGTTTAAAAATAAAACAATAACTCGCATACACCTAACAATGACAGATAATAACAGTAACAATCATACTACTTATAATATCATAGTAATTCCCATACTTCATGTTATACCAAATCACACCTGTTAACAGTATAATTTTCACTTTTAATAGTTTCTGATTTTGTTTCCATTGACGAGTTTGGTTTTTCTCAGGTGGATAAACTTGTGATTTTGATTACAGAAAAATGATTGTTATATGTGTTTCTAAATACTCTATTTAGTTTCACGTTTATTGTAAAATATTTGGTGATATTACAAAGTGGTGGTAAGCAAATGACACCCTTGATAATGCACGCGTTTCGAGTTAGCCCATAGGTAAATTAGCATCGTTCGATCTTGCACTCTAGTGTTATAATGGTTAAAAAAAGTTCTGTCGCTTTTTCACCCACTACATTCGAACACTGATATCTCATCTAAAACGTACCTGGAAGCTTAAAAATAGTCCCCATCAGCATAAACGAACTTCTGGAAGGGCATAGATTTCATCGCAGTAAAACTTGGTGGGTCGTGAAGGGAAGAAGGTATTAAGTGCATTTTGCACCTCTACTTGGGATTTGAACAGCTTCCTCTACGGTGATTGTCCAAGGAATGGATCAGATTATAATCAGACGGTGCAATACCCGGGGAGTATGGCGGATGCAATAGTCATTCCCATCCAAGGTGTTGTGTCCCGGGTAGTCCTAGCCATGTGGGGTTTATCCTTGTCCTGTAACAGCAGGACCCTCTTGCGATTCAGAAGTGCTGGCTTATGAATTTTGAGTTTTTTTTAACGCCACTCAACTGCTGACAGTATAGCGTTGCACTGATGATCTGACCAGCTGATAGCAATTCTAGATGCAAGATGCTGCGAGCAGGCCACCAAACACACAGGAGAACCTTCTTCTGGTGCAGTGCTGGTTTCGGCTGTTTTGAAATCGGTTCATGGAATGCTAACCAATGATGACGGACATTGGAGCTTCGTAGAGGACCCACTTTTTATCACATGTCAACATCATGTCCAGAATGGCTCCTTCCTCAGACGAGACAGCAAAGAAACACAGTTGTCTATCGCGTTGTCTTCTGTCCCGGAGTAGAAACCTTGTGACCCATTGACCCAACTTGAAGTGCTTCCCAAGTTAATGGAGGTGTTGCTGAATGGTTTCTCTACTCACAGTGAATTGTAGTTTAAGTTCCTTAAATGTCTGGCCACTGTTCGTCCCAACTTCTGCATGAATATCTTCATTTTGTACGTGTGTTGGTCTTCCGCACGTGGTGCGTCTTCGAGTGTTTCGTCACCGTCCTTATACTAGTCAAACCTCGCTGCACTGTCCGCATAGTCACAACACCCTCACCGAAAGCCTGGCATATCCTCCGCCCTGCTGCAGCGGAGTTTGACTCCAGTTGGAACTAGAGATGTGGGTCGGGTAAATACCCAGTGGGTAGGTAAATAAAAATGGGTATTTACCCGGGTATTTACCCCTTTTGAATTTACCTACCCAAAAAATGGGTATTTTACGAAAGTTCAATTATTATGATGTTTTAAGAATTGTTAACCGCACCGGTGACGTTTTTCTGTATTTTGGGGTCTCTCGAGCGTGATGTCTCATTCATTCACTATAAATATACAAAATAATAACCAATTGTACCCGTTCAGGTGAGGTGCGGGTTTGCAGGCTATTTTAACCATGGCGCACCAGCGGTACAATTTTGGACATTATATGTTATTCTAGGTTAAAGCGATATCTAAAACCTATTTTTTAAAATAATTTTTCTCGAAGAACTTCATAGGTAAAGAGATCCAAATATTGAGTCGAATGTTTTGAAAGGGGGAAATGGTGGGGGTGAGTTGTTACATTTTTCAGGCGAAGTCCTCGTGTATACCTATACATACATCAAAGTTTGATCAGCGTTGATCAAGCCAATCTTGAGAAATAATTCACACCACATTTTACGTCATTGCTCACGAACAAATCAGATGGAGAATCAGAATCAGAGTTGAAACTTGAGGGATTAATATCTCCTCGGGGTACGTACATTACCACCCACTTGTCGTCTCAAGATTGATCTGGGGCTATTTTACTATAGGTCTACTTGTCCGTCTATGTCCTTTCTTCACCAAGGTATGAACGGCTTTTAAACTTGTATTAGTTTTACACCAAGACTTAAAAAAAATCGTAGTATGACTTTAAGCCTTAGGTTGTCCAAACATAGAAATCGTACATAAACCCCCTGTGTTGAATGTTTGGGAGACAGCCCCAGTTTTAAATGTAAAGTCTGCAAAACGCCATCAATTTTCAAGAACCCTATCAAGTTATTGGGTATTTTCATTTGAGAACAGATGTTTTGAGAGTCCTCCAATCCAACAGTTCTCCTGAAACGTGAAATTTTGAAATTTTAAAACTCTCAGAAATGTTTCACAGAAAACAACTCAGACACCCGACACATAAATAAAAGATAAACGAAAGCTGGATCATGTATCTAAAGCATTACATATCAGAGGCTATAACTAGTTGAATAAAGACAACCAAAATTATCAAAATCTTTCCGAATTGAATATTATAGACTTCAAGTTAATCATCAAAAAAGTGTGCCCTATGTCTACTAGTTTCGAACTTAAAAGGACATTTTAGAGTAGTTTTGTCATGAAAGGAGAAAATGAGTTCGATATATTTGATGTAGTCACACTTACAGGTATTATATGAAAATATGCTGAAGTAAAAAACATTACATCAATTTCCATCAAATGTACAGGCTTTCCTTAACTTTTTATGGCTTCTTAGGATCAACGTTACTATTTAGGATTTTTGATAGAATCTCAATATTGACGTTTCTTAAAACAAATACCGACGTATAGAAGGGTAACGAAGTCTTACAGGAAGTATATTACAGGAAGTGTTGAACGAAAGCCTTGTCAACGCGTTCACATTAGTGAGTGTCCCCTGTCACTTCTTGGTCGCTCTTTGTGGATTGAATTTTTTAAAGAAAATTCGTCCTTCGTATGCTCCCCATCAAGGTATCGCCTGGTTACAAGTTACTTGGATGCTCTACACAGTGAAATGCAAGAGGAAGTTAAAATGAAGTTGGAGGAATTCTCCAAATCTACATTTACAGTGTGACGGTTGGAGTAACTTGAGAAATGAATCTAGCATTTATTTCTTCATTTCATAGTCTGGACCTCTTTTTGTTGATTTCGCGTTGTCAAAAGATGCAAATTACTTGTCTGAAGAGATCATGAATGTTCTGTAAATAATAAAACCCTGAAAAAATTTTAGTAATCATAGGAGCCATGAGAGCAGCTTTTATATTAGTAAAACAGAAGTATTGTAATATAGTATCTTTGGGTTGTCTTGCTCGTCTCCATTTGCTTTGTTCTGACATCCTCGGGTGTCCATCGGTAAAGACATTACTGGGAAGCGTAACTGATGTTGTTAACACAAACATAGACATCACTTGCAAGCACTATTTACACAAATATCAAAGGAAAAAAGGATTACAATTTCGTTAAAGTTGCTTGGAAAAACAAGATGAGGAAGTCATCTACACTGCCTCCAAAGTTTGCTTGTCAATAACACTAGGCTTCAGACGCTCGCTGTGAGTGAGGAATTGGCATTGTCTTCAGAAATCAAGAGATTGAGAAAAATGGAGAAAGCAATTTCATCAAACGCGAACCTAAGGAAGAACTTAAATTTCGTGTCATTAATACCAATAGCTGCTGACAGACAGAATACTTAATCATAGTGTATGGTTAGTTTGGTGACAACTGACTTCACTTTCTTTGGTCATCGTCATGTTCTGTCATAAATTTTATATTTGATGTTGGTTTGGTCCACTATCGAATTCTATACTGTACAACTGATTGGACGCCTCAGGGGCACACTAAGGTAAGAATTTACGAGGTAGATCGACAATTATTTTCTGCCAAAGATAATAGAAGGAAATTTAGTGTAAGTAGAAAGAAAAATAATGAAAAGTAGCTAGAAAATCCGTATTGTGTTACTTAATAAATATCAAATTCATTCTTTAATTGCTAGAAAAAATGATTAATTTAGTGGTTATTTAATGCTCCTGTTGCAGGTGATACAAATGACCATTATATTTTTCATTGACAACGATAAAGTTCATTTATTGGTAATTGAAACATAAAATACCCACTAAAATACCCATTTTGGGTAAATACCCGGGTATTTACCCGCTGAAATAAATACCCAGGTATTTTACATCCCTAGTTGGAACTCGTACAGCATACACGCTGTTATGTCGCTCTGTGTTTGTGCCATGTTCACTCTGCCCTTACGCAAGTTCACGGTGTAACTGAACTGCCACAACCAGGTAGTATGTTGGATATACCCACACAAACATCTGACCTTCGCCTCATCTCTATTTGCATTATACTCACGGTGTGAGGAACAATTGAACACAAACCTCCACAAAAAGCGACAGAACTTTCTTGTTTACCTTTATAAATGATTCTCATAAACAACAAAAATTAGGATAGTCGTAAACAAATTCCTTCGTTCAATGTTTATTTTGTTTCTGTGCGAAACTTAGCTTGAATTCCTATTTAAACAGTATGCATTACGTTTATACTATGCCCCAATAAGTTGATTTAGCATTTTGATCGTGTACAACATCGGCCCGGAAGCTGCACACCGCGCTTTCATATAACAGTTCAAGATAAACCACCATTCCAAGTTTAATCCCGGTTGAATAAGTTTCGAGTACAGTTCCTTGTTTCCGAAAATTTCACTTAAAACTCAACCGGCGAAAACCTCAAGAACAGAAACTCGCAACAACTTAATATTAAAAAGCATATATAGCAAGTCTAGCTCTATCACTATTCCAAATTGACCCCGATAAGATTATTTTGGTGTATGGGTTTTGTTTTCGGAAATCTGACTCAAAATTTGACCACCCGTAACTTCGGATCTGAAAGTTTTCGAAAAATAATATTTCATGCGCTTACACAGTATTTCATATATATATATATATATATATATATATATATATATATATAGGTAACCAAGAAAGTTCTGCTTTTTCACCCATCACCTACGAACGTCGATATGTCACCTAACACGTACCTGGAAGATCAAAAATAGTCCCCATCAGCATCGAGACTTCTTGCTAATGTTCTGGAAGGCCATGTATTCCATTGAGGTAGATCTTGGTGGGTCTCGAAGCGAAGAACGTATCAAGTGCATTTTCACTTTTACTATGGCTTTGAACTGGCGTCCTCTATGGTGATTGTCCAAGGAATGGAACAGATGATAATCTGATGGTGCAATGTGCGGGGAGTATGGCATATGCAACAGTGCTTCCCATCCAAGGTGTGGTGTCGCAGGTTATCCTAGCCACGCGAAGCTTATCTACGTTCTATAACAGCAGGACCCTTTGCGATGGCTAAACTGCTGACAGTACATAGTGGGACTGATGTTCCGACCAGCTAGTAGCAGTCCTTGATGCACGATGCCGCAAGCAGTCCACCAAACACACAGGAGGACCTTCTAGTGCAGTGCTGGTTTCGGCTGTTTTGGAACCGATTCATGGGATGCTAACCAATGATGGCGGCACCGTAGAGCTCCGTACAGGACCCACTTCTCATCATATGTCAACACCATGTCCAGAAGTGGCTTCTTCCTCATACGAGACAGAAAGAAACACAAGTGTCTCTCGCGTTGCCTTCTGTCCCGGAGTCAAATCATTTGGGAATCATCGACACAAATTGTAGTGCTTGCCAAATTGACTGAGGTTCTGCCGAATGGTTTCTAAAATCACACTGAATTCTATTCCAGTTCCTCACATGTTTGGCCACTGTTCGTCTCAAAATTCTGCCTGAATATCTTCGTTTTGTACATTTGTTGGTCTTCCGGCACGTGATGCGTGTTCGAGCTTTTCGTCACCGTCCTTAAACTTGTTAAGCCACCGCTACACTCTCCGCGTAGTGACACCTTCACCAAAGGCCTGGCATATCTTCCGTCCCGCTGCAGCGGCGTTTGACCCCAGTTTGAACTCTTACAACATACACGAGCTTAAGACGCGCTGTCACCTCTGTTGCTTGGGGTCCCGGGTTCGATCCCAGCCCCCACCAAGTGAACTTTGTGGTGGACAAACGCCGTGTGCGTGGGTTTTCTCGGGGTTCTCCGGTTTCCTCTCACTTTCTTCATTCCACCATTTCATTCATTACTCATCATCACCGTCTCCTTTAGCCAAACCGGCATAACCGTGGGACGTAAAAAAATTAAGACGCGCTGTGGAAGTCCGACGTTCACTCTGTGCTTATAGTGGGTTTTCTAACGACCAATATTCTTAGTCCGTTTTCATTTTTGTGATTAAGTATTGCGAGTGGTCTCAGTTTTTCCTTATGCATTGTAGAATAAGGAAAGCGATGGTGGCCATCTGGAACCAGCGACTAGCAAATATGGTGGCCGTTTCAAGATGAGAGACGAATGACACTTTTATTGTCTCTATCTCGGTTATTTTTCATCCGATTTCGATCATATTTCTTTTAAACGAAAATCTTTAGTAACTCTATACGTTTATTTGTTAAGAAATTTCTGCTAACCACTTTAGTTTTTACCCAAAATGCAAAATTCATGGTTTATGTCTTTTTTTTTTGTATTTTTTTTTTAATATTGTTGCAAGAGAAGTTTGGGATTAGGTTAAACTAACTGCGAATATAGGGAAATCAATTTTATTGGATACTTAAGATGTAGGAGATGTGATGGTGAAGGTCTTGGACTCTCCACTGGCAAACATGGTGGCCATTTCAAGGTGGCAGACGAACGAAATTTAAACCCATCTCTGTCTCGTTTATTTTTCATCCGTTTTCGATTCTTTTTTTTAACGAAAGCTCTTTTCTAAGTCTTGTATACTTGACCACAAAAATGTACACGGGATGTAGGTGCAAACCCATTAGGGGTCCAAATGTTAAAGTTTGGAATTGTTAAAAAAAATTGAAATGGCTTTATTGAACCATAATTGGGTAATAATCCCAGGAGACCTCACATAATAATGGCCACATTGAGAGCTATAGCAAATTACATCGAATTGACTGGCATTCTTGAGCTGTAGAGCGAAAGCGATATCTTTAGTGATACAACTGTGAGTCATTTATTATAAAGAAAACCAGTCCGTATGTCATGTAAAATTCACATAACTACATTGCATGTGCTGTTTACATTACTTTTTGAAGAGTTTTTTTTAAAGAACACAATATTTAGAAGATAAATGCAAGGATATACAAACAATATTTTGGGATACATGGTAAAAAAAAATCAGAATCAGTACAATTAGCCAACCAAGCTGCAACCGAGGAAATGGAGAACAAGCAACTATATGAAAAACTTAAAGACTTTTGTAAAAAAAAAATAAAAAAAAATACCACGTTTAAAATGGTTCTAAATTATATGAATATGGTTTTCCCTTTGATGCCATTTATGCGAGCAGTGCGGAATGCAAATTGGAAGTTAAGATTGTCTTCATTATAAGATTTTACACAGTATTTCTTTGCACTGAATTTGCTCTGCTCCTTGCATATTGCAGAAATGAATGTATTAGCCGAAAATGTCATAGAAGTACGGTCACAGCTCGAAGAAGGAAAGCAGGCTCCTAATAAATCTGGTTTACCATTTTGTCATCTTGAAGCAGATGAAGCACTTGAGCAAGAAAATCGGCGATTGAAAATTAAATGTGGGATTGTCCGAATAACTCAAAATAAGAAACGTTAATGAAGTTTTTCTAACAAGTTCAGAGCTAACAAAGATGCTCTAGGCATGAAACCAAGTGAACCAAAAAAGCCTGAAGACCATCATGAAGCAAACTGTGCTGCATCACCTCGTTATAAGAAAAATATCATTACTATGATAGACTGTTTGAAAACCCATGTCAATCCTTTCACCTATGATGGGGAAGAACTGCTTAATATTGTCACAATGAATATTGCACCACCTGATGCAAAACATGATGTGTCCAGTATACCAGACTTTGGTTTACAATAATACTAGAAAATTTGTTAGTGAATGAATTATTGGAACAAAGAATTTCTGGGATCATTTACACACAGAAAACTAAAATTGTGGAAAACAATGGTATAAAAATTAAGTTACAAGTAAAGAAGGTATTCTAGAAATAAATGATGACAAAAAGCTGATTAATTGTCTTGTCGTTCTTTGTCGTTTGCGTCCTGATGTACATTTCAAAGAAATTATCGGAAAGTATGAGTTAAGAGCAGTCCCATGATCCATGTTTGCAAGTAATGGAACAATATACATAACTCAAGCCAAAAGTAAGCTGATGAACCATTTGGAAGCACAGAGGAAGTAACAACAGATATTCCCAATCCTTCTTCAGTAACCAGCAAAGGCACAAACCAAGTACAATCTACTGACTCTGGGACAGCAATTATAGATGGTATGGCAGAATTTCATACATTGATACCTTCAAAAGGTACGCGAACTGTTGCTGATTTAGCAGATCAGTTCAGCAATAAAATTTTAGGCAAGTACAACGAATCTGCAGAAATTCATAAAGTATCTTACTTTGAGAATTCCCTAAAAATGCCACCAAAGAGAAACGACAGCATGGTAACCCATCTGTTATGTACAAGTTTGAATAAAAAATGAATGTGAAACATGTCATCATGAAAAATCTTTTCTCTCATTATAAAAATAAAAGCGTCCTTACTGTAATATTAAATCAGAATTTGCTCAAAAAGTCTAGTCATTTAGAAAAGAACTGTTATTCTTTCTTTCCATGGCGAAGTCAAGTTAAACAAATCACTGGCAAATCTCAGCACTTCACAAGAAGAAGCTGATATAAGGTTAATTCTCCACGCAATTCTTACAGCCCAAAGAGGAGCTAAAAAAAAATAACATTTTTTCCCAGATGTCCACCATCGCGGGTCCCAGATGACCACCATCGCTTTCCTTATCCAACAATGCATAAGGAGAAAATGAGATCACTCTCAATATTTAATCATGAAATTGCACACGGGATGTAGTTACGAAAAGCACTATTACGCAAGTTCACGATGTAATTGAACTGCCACAACCAAATGATACATTGGATAATCCACAGCAACAACTGACCTTCGCCTTGTCTTCAATTGCATTCAAGTCACGATGCGACGGCCAATGGAACACATACCTCCACAAAAAGCGACAGAACTTTCTTGGTTACCTTTATATATATCACTGAAAAATCAAACCGAGGACGATAAAAAACACAATGTTGTATAATAATTGCCATACTTTATGTTCTAAGTGATTAACAATGATTCTCGGCGACACGGTGGCTCACTGGTAGAGCACTTACTTCAGGTGCGTGGGGTCCTTAGTTCGATCCGTGGCCAAGTAAATTTGTGGTGGACAACATCGTGTCGCTGAATTTTCCCGGAATACTCAGTTTCCTCCTACTTTTTCATTCCGTCATCATTCACTTGCTCTTTTCATAGTCCCCCTTAGTCTGGAAGGCATAATCGTGGGACGTTAATCTGAAAGATTTCGTCTCATTTCATTTCAACATTCATTCTTTTCTTTATCATGCTCTTGTAATGTGTTAAATATTCTAATTACATTTTGACTGACAACTAATCGAAATACATAATAGCACTAATGATATTCCATTCCGTTCACAGATTTAAACAGTTAAACATTTGTTTAAATATACGTCGGAACTTATTTTAAAGTTTGCATACTCTTGGTAAAAAGTGAAAAGAAGAGTCTTGTTCGTGCTTTTGCAAGCTGTCTGTTTCAGTTGTAGGAGGATTTTTTTTTCAACTGTGCTTTTAAATTTTGTGGTGTTCTCTTGAAAGCATGATCTGATTAAGCTTGACTGCATTCTCCATTAAACTTGATGGACAATCCGGCGCTGCTAATTCAAGTCTAGTTGATGCTGCATGTTGTCTGAGCAGTTTGTTGCTTGGTCGTTC
Organism: Thermobia domestica; assembly: GCF_964235325.1. Taxonomy (NCBI): domain Eukaryota; kingdom Metazoa; phylum Arthropoda; class Insecta; order Zygentoma; family Lepismatidae; genus Thermobia; species Thermobia domestica. The sequence goes on along the minus strand of NC_137459.1, from coordinate 148,478,870 downwards.
CTCAGTAATTAGAATGTTAGATCGGATATAGAGACATTAATAGTAACACGAGTACCTTTCAAAGCATTTTAGATGGAAGTACCGAATATGAGGGATTACAATAAGCTTTATTGAAACTGAAAGTAGAAATGGGATATAAAATAGATAGATAAAAGAACATTTTTTAAAAAGTTTAATTTGCTTTATTTTGATTCTTACGTCATAATATTTATGGAACACCTACTTACCTTCTATTAAACCACCAGCATGTTTTAGAGGAAATGCGTATTTTTAAAATGTTATATATATATATTAAGATGTTAGAAATTTAATCTATTAGCTGCCACTCTTATAGAGCAGAATGTTAAACCTATCTCTATTTTGTTCTTAGTTTTGAATTCAATTCCAGATCACCATTTTTCTGTATGATACAAAGTATGTAATTACTATGTAAATACTAGTAAATCTTATATTTGCATGCACAATTCCTGTAATTTCTGGACTTAACGTATATAACATCCTGAAGCAAACTTATAACAGAAAACGTATGGTTTTTAATACATAGGTGCTTTCCATATAAGTGTTCCATCTATATGTACTTTCCGTATGAAACAAAGAATTGTATATAAGCGATAAGGATCTCACGTAGAAATGGACGTATGTAACATATAGCCCACGTACAGAACATACACATACTATGTGATACATGGAAGACTGTTAGATGTCAGACATCCTGCAACCTTATGATGTAACATCTAAACGGGAGGAAAAGACAGTACTATGTAGCATATGGATAACATATGCTCCGTACAGATTTTCGTTGTAAACGTATGGATTCCGTACATTTGTACAATATACTGCTGTCCTGATAACGAAGTTTTCTCAGAGTGACTTTATATCAACGTATACGTACTGTAATTTCTTAACAGCGGTCTTGAAAACGGAATTGATAGTATAAAGTAACTTACAATAGTGAAATCGGAAACAAGGGTGAACAAAATAGGTATATGGCAAACTCCCATTTGTTCTCTCTAAATTTCGTTTTTCTTAATTCCTAGTGGGAAAACAGACTATAATATCGGCTAGCCTTTAGCAGAAGGGCCTTTTGAGCACGAGATGGTATTAGTGTTCCAAATTTCAGGTCATATGTGTTGCAGTGGGTAAAGCTTAACGAGTTTAGTAAATATACCTTACACCAATAAAATGAAGCTAAAAGCGATAATAGTGTGAAATTGGCGATACTCTTATCTATCCATCTATCCATCACAGTGATTACTGATTCTTTTGTAATGTTGTAACCATGCAGGCATCTTGTAATTTAAGCTCTAGCGTGTACAACACAGTGTTGAGTCCTACAATATTACACATCAAAGACCGTTGAAAGAATGATTCAAACTGATATTATTTATGATGTTACATTCGCTATTAAAAACATTAAATGTGGAAAAGTATCACGAGAAGATGCAGTGAACATTAGACGTACTAAAAGAAGCTGATGAGAAAGTAAGAGAAAAAAACTAGCACGGCTTTATACTAGGATGCAAGAAGGTAGTGTCCCTGAGAAATGGAAAAGTACCATGATGACATTGTTGCACAAGAAAGGAGACACATATTTGCGGAATTATAGACCCACAAGTCTCTTTCCGGCAATAAAGTATGACTAAAAGTACTGACGCGTCGACTAGAAAAACAGATAGACCTCGCCCAACCAAGAGAACAGAACGGATTTATTAGTTGCTATTGCACAAGGGACGATATCGAAATAGTGAGGGAACTGCTCCAAAGTTCAGACGAGTATAAGTTGCCTCTATCAAAGTCGTTGCAAAGAGCTACGAAGAAGGCTGTGAGACTTTCCTGTTACTTGATTCTACGAAGACTGTGCGAATTGAAAAGGGAATACGACAGGGAGATACAATTTCCCCCAAACTATTTACAAACATACTTGAAAGTGTATTCTGTTTTGATAATTGAGAAAACAAGAAAATAAATATTAATGGGGAATGTCAGATCCATCTACATTTCGCATCTGATATAATTATGTTACTAACAGCAACACAGAACTTCAACATATGATAAAAGAGCTAAATCTAAAGAAAGGAAGTCGGGTTAAAATTGATATGGAGAAAACGAAGAAGCTGTTTAACAAGTTCACAATGAAGTCCAAAAATAGAAGTGAAAGACACGCAGTTAGAAAAATATAACACGTAAGTTTACCTGAGGCAGAAGATCTCTATAGATGGAAAATTTACAGACGCATTAAACTAGATTTGGAGTGCATTCGGAAGAAACAACTTTACGTTGGAAAGTGCCTGGAACGGAAAATGTTTAAGGAATGTATTCAACCTGTTTTCAGGTATAAATCGGAGACTTGGACACATAAAATCAGGCACTCACCGTCTTTAGACAACACTGAGAAAAAAATGTAGGTGGCGTACTTAAAAAGATAGGTTGCATGCGTAATTCTTGTAGTTTTTGGACTTAACTTACAGCAGACGTATAACTGAAAACGCATGTTTTATAATACTTTCTGTATAAGTGTTCCGTGGTCAGGATATCACATACAAATGGTCGTATATAACATATAGTTGACGAAGGCAACATAAGTATATGTATGTGATATACGGAAAACTGCTAGATGGCAGGCATCCTGCAACGGCATGTTGTAACATCTAAGGGCAGTGCCTATGTAGCATACGGATAACGTATGCTCCGTACTGATTTCTATAGTAAGCAAGGGGATACTGTATATTTGTACAATATACCGCTGTCCGGAGAACGGATTTTTCTCTGTGTATACAAAGAAGCATGGCAAAACACATTCTGGTTATAACCCGGAAAAAGAGGAAAAGAAATAAACGGATCAGAAGGATGACAGAAGTGACGGGCATAATCGCGAAAATAAGGAACCACATCAAATTCTCCCAGTACGACAATATCTTGTTGCAATGTATCTTTAACTATGGATTGGTCATGGGAGTCCTATCGCGTGGATACCACGGTCCCCAGATTTAACCCCTGTTGATTTTTCTTATGGAGCTACATTAAGGAGCAAGGGTTTAAAGTGGAACCTGAAAGCTGTGAGGTTCTACAACAAAGATTTATTCACGCATGTTTCCCTGTGACATCAGCGATGCTTCGAAGAGTACATGACAATACACAGGCACGTTTAATTCAGTAGGCTTAACGGACAACCTTTTGAACACTTATATTACGAACAGTGTCAAAAACTTTTTTGTCTTGCTTTGTCACTTTCATTGGTACGTGTCTCTAGAAATAAACCTAAATTACAGCTATAGGTGTACACCCAGCTACAAAAGTATTTCCCCCCTTAGTGCCCTAATTCCATTACTAGGAGTCCAGGTCTTTTGCAGTTGTGAGAACGCCTAGAGAGATGCAACCCAGCTTACACGTAACTTTTCTCGGCAATGGCAGCAGGGATACGGACAAAATATCGCGGCCGAAACATCGCCGCCCAAAATCTCGCCGGCCAAAACCTCGCCGCCCAAAACCTCGCGGAACAAAAGCTCGCCGGGCCATAACCTCGCGGTGCCAAAACCTCGCCGCCCAAAATCTCGCCGGGCCAAAACCTCGCCACCCAAAACATCGCGTGGCCAAAACCTCGCCGCGAATGAAACTTGTCTTTAAAATTTACCCAATGAGTTTCTTAACATGCAATTCCACATTACAAATAATAATAATAATAATAATAATAATAATAATAATAATAATAATAATAATAATAATAATAATAATAATAAGAAGAAGAAGAAGAAGAAGAAGAAGAAGAAGAAGAAGAAGATGATGATGATACAAAACATCGCGTGCGTGGGCTTTCTCAGGTTAATCCCGTTTCCTCTCACTTTCTTTATTCGATCATTTCCTTCATCCTGGTCATCTACGTCTCCTTTAATCTACAGGACATAATCAAGGAACGTCGTAAAAACTCATATATTATTTCATACTTTTATAAATATTGTTAGATTTTTGTTAAAATTTTAAGTTTTTGGATGTTCCAAAGTTCACGAAACTAACCCCGTTAGTTGTCATTACCTTCCTTATGCAGACTTTCTTTCCCTATAAACAGTTTAAAAACATCCTGTTCGCCCTACCTTCACATTGAAATCCTCTAATACAGAAAAAGAATTTTCATATGGTATCGCGGGACTTGGTCAAATACCCGTGATACTTCTTCTGAAACAGCGTCTTTTATACCTCATCCTTATCATCTGTTGGAACATTTACATTTTGGTCAGGCGAGATTTTGGGTATGGCGATATTTTGGGGCTTGAGGTTTTGAAAGACGAGGTTTTGGCAAGGCGCGATTTTGGCCCGGCGAGGTTTTGGCCCCGCGAGATTTTGGCCCGCGACGTTTTGGGCGGCGAGGTTTTGCCCAGGCGGGGTTTTGGCCAGGCGAGATTTTGGCCTGCGAGGTTTTGTGCGGCGAGGTTTTGGCCAGGCGAGGTTTCGGCCCGGCGTGATTTTGGGGCGCGAGGTTTTGGGAGGAGAGGTTTTTGCCAGGAGAGGTTTTGGTCCGCGACGTTGTCGCCTCGAGGTTCTGGCCGCGAGGTTTTGTACCCAAACCCTGGCAGCCGTTGGTAGCACTGAGTCAAGTCTTTATGGAAGTAAAATTGTCAGTAGATGACGTACGAAACATTTCTTCATTCTGAGATCTCTGGTTCAAAACGTCTTGTCCAATGAACATCATATCTTAATCTCAATATTGCTGTGTATGTAAAGTATTTTTTCATTATATACTGTACATTCAAAGAAATAAAAACACTGATCACATATGAATCAGATAATGATTGAATGTAGCTGAAAATATCAAAACTAGAACAACTGCTGGAAATAACTTTGTAAATGATTGCCTCCATTGAGAGACCTTCTCCAATTCTCCTCATTCCATCATATTTTTCTTTCTGGAAGAGAAGATCTAGCTTGTCACGCTGAGTATGCATTGAAATTAAAATTGAAACAGAAACACTTGAAAAAGTTTCAGCCTGGCCGGGATTCGAACCCGGGTCCACCAAATAGAAGTTCAATGCGCTAACCATTTTAACAACTTTTTTATTAGCTAATAGAGTTGGATACATACGATCATTAACACAACTCCAGAACAGTATAAATATATACAGCTAATAATGCACAATATAACTCAATGGAAGAGAAAAAAGAAAAAAGAACTGTTTATGGAGCTTAGATACAAGTTGTACAATTAATGCATGTCTTTTTTTAAAGAAACTTATGTAGCATATACACAAGTTTTACAATTACTAAAAACTCATTGGAATAACAAAGGAGTACAAGTTAATTACGCACATATGCTATTTCGAGAAAACGAGCAAAAGTACAAGTTTTCATAAGGGAGCTCATTTTGTCATAATTACCTTTAAGATATTGAATATAAAATGAAGAATTACCTGCAGTTTCCACTTAGAGTACATACGTAATTGTTTGCGCTATAAGCCAGGCAACAGAACTGTGTTTCGTTTTGGGATACAGAGAATATTCCGGTTGCAACAGGAGATTGACCTCGATTGAGCGACCCAAAAATCGCTGCAATTGGTACCAGATTTGTTTGATGTTCACACAAGTTGTTAATCTATGACTCAAGGAATCAAGAAGGAACCACAGAAGGAACATATTATATCAGCACTAAACCCACATTTATTTCGTTTTATTTTCGTATCTACAATGTCATTCACTACTATGTACCAAAAGGATTTATTTTCTGCTGTTAAATATTTTGAGTGTATATTACGAAATATTATATGCCAATTGTATTCAGGTTCTCTTTCTATCAATTTGCATGGTGATAACTGTTGTAGGTGGTGCACGTACCATTGTTTACTTGTTAAAGTCAAAACATCGGGAGTTCGATGACATTGATAGATATAGGCACACAAGACATTACTTAAGTAAGAGCAACTTGAGGGGAGGGAAGTGATCGCCAACGGCAGTGTTGGATAGAATGTACATCTTCAACTAAGGCAGTCAAGTTACGTCGTATAAACAAACTCTCAGCCTTCAACTGCACATGAGTCATGTTAATGCCTCCGTTCGCTACTGATAAACAGATGTCATTATAGCGAACACGAAATACACAATTGTTCCACAAAAACCAACCACAAACACTTTGTAGCTTTTTACCTGCTGTAGAGGGCAGGGCAAAGACGTTAGCAACATACCACAGTTTACTCAAAATATAAACATTGAGAAGTCGAGCACGAGACAACAAACATAGTGACCTACATTTATGCAAGAAACTTAAATGCCTGAATTTATTAACGACAAGGTCATAATTATATCTTACTGTTTCAACAAGATTACTCATAAATGATATTCCTAGTATTTTAATCCTAGATTGTAATGCAATGTCCTGAATTTTACTAAACTCCTCAGAACTATATATTATAAGACCGGTGGATTTTTTCCTATTCAATAGAGCTCCAGACACTTGTTGATAATTAGCAACACTTTGCATCAAAAGATTGTAGTCATGAACAGAATGTAGGAAAACATTGATATCATCAGCATATCCACACACACGTAGAGGACGTGCAATAACATCAAAACCCTGAATCTTGCGGTTTACATCATACAAGAAGGGTGCAATAGCCAAGGTAAATAATTGTAAGCTTATAGGGTCTCCTTGTCGAATACTGCAAACTACTTTGATTGGAAGGGTAAGATGGCCACTAATATTTAATTTAGTGGTAGCGTCTTTATAGAAGAATTTAAACCATTGTATAATGCCAGCATTAAAACCAAAACCATTCAAAACTCTCCACAAATACGAATGCTCAATATTATCAAATGCATTCTGAAAATCTAAATTAACAATAGCTGCGGTAATCTCACAATCTTGACATATTGTAATACAATCTCTAACATTCATTAAAATCTGATATATAGTCTTACCTTTAACTGCAGCATATTGCAAATCACCCAGCAACTTATTCATATGTGGAGCTAATCTAGAAGTCAAACAACGATTAATAATTTTAACATCAGTATTTAAAAGGGAAATAGGTCTGAAATATTCAACCATTGTTGGTTGAGGCACTTTGGGTATAAAAATAGTGACAGCAGGATTAGGTGGACATATATTTTTGGAGGCAAAAAACCAAGCATTGACCACATCAGTAAGTGTCTGACCCATGAAGGGCCAAAGTTTCTGATATAATAGAACCGATATTCCATCTTGTCCGGGTGATTTTCCTGGCTTTGCAGCAAATGTTGCCAACTTTACTTCTTCAAATGTAAAAGGTGCCATCAAAGACGTATTATCATCATATGTTATGACGTTAGGAATAACATCAAAAATAAAATTCTCAAGATCCAGTTCTCGCGATGCCCCAAAAAGTTTTAAATAATAATCATAACATACCCTTTGGATTGCAAAAACATTCTTGCAGGGATCTCCATCCGGAGTAAGAACCGTCTTGATCAGGCGGCGCTTGCCACGCCGGTTTTCTTGCAAAACATGAGTAAGAGAACACTGTTCAGTTACATCAAACATAAGAGCCTTACTCCTAATTTTTACACCTTGAACTTGAGTCCTACGAAAATCTAAGAGTTTTGCTTTATTTTTTTTTTAACAAGGGGCAACAATGTTCTGTCGGAAAGAGCATCTCGTTGAGCCTCTAACAAACATCCGTAATAAAAATTATACAATTTCAGGCGATCACGAGAGCGTTCACCAGAGTACCAATTACAGAAGCGCATAAGGTTAGGTTTACAATAGGTAGTCCACCATATGAGGATATTTGGATACCGTTTTGCTTGCTGTTTCCAATAGTCCCATTTACTCTGAGACAATGTAAGAAATCCTTCATCTGTTAATAGTGTTTCATTCATATGATAGTAACCACGTCCGCGCACAATTTTATCATATGGTATCATAACTTTCATCACTAAGGACAGATGATCACTAAAACAAACAGGATAACGGTATATATCAAAAAGCTGAGATTTAAGAGATTCGGTCAAATAGAACCTATCGATTCTCGAGGCACTATTCTTTCGAATCAGAGTGTACCCCAAAAGATCACTGTTCCTTAGTTGCCACGCATCATACAAAGGATAATGAGAGATGAGTTCCTCAAGAGAAGCCCAATAATTAATCCTTAGGTAAATATCTGCTCTATTCAATACGAAATTCATATCACCCCCCAAAATGGCATTGTCTGAGGCACAACTAAACGATGTCGCAACATCAGTCGCAAAAAAAAGTGTTACGGGCACAACGATTATGACTTCCAGACGGCGAATACACATTTATCATAGTCATACCAAACAAATCACCTCGTATAATTCTACCACTGGGGTGACATTGTACATTCGTAAACGGTAACCCATCTTTAACCAAAATCGCAGTACCAAGATGATTATAAGTTGAATTATTATAAACGTGATATGAATCATGTACATTCACCACTTCCGGACCTACTTCTTGCAAAAAGGCCACCTCAATTTCAGATTGTATCAAAAAATCAGAAAGAGCGTGATACTGTGTGGGTAAAGATATTCCATTTAGATTAATACTAGCAATGGTAAGCACAATTTCCATGAAAAGTTAGGGAAGGAGACAGACTTCATAGAACATAATGAGATGACGCAGATACGAAGTGGGAGGCCAAACTCGGAAACACATCATAGCACACACACAAGAATCACTAGGTGACAGTGACACCAGAAAGTGGAGACTCTACAGATCCAGAAGCACTATCTTCTACCGAAGTTGTTACAGCAAGCTGCAATTGTTTTGAAACATTAGCACTAGTTATCTTGTACAAAGCATCACTAGCTGGGTTATCAGGTTTTCGAGCAGATGAAGAAACTTTACAGTTTTTCACCGTTTTCCGTCTCTTCTTATCTTGAGAGGAACGCTCTTTAGAACTACTTTGCGAGGGAACTGAGGCTAAAAGGAACGTGTGATTATAAGATGAAATCGATTTCTGACTCTCAGCGGGACCACTGTCAATAGTAATAGGGACATCTGCCACATCACTTATATCGTCAGGGACACAGTCAGCTGCGTCAGCAATAGCGACCGCTGGAGGTATCGAGTCGGGTACTCTAATTATAACTGGAGATGAAACAGAACCTGTTGCGGGAGGTAAAGAAACTTCGACAGATGGTTGAATATCCTCAGTATGCGCATTGCTCAAGCACTGGATTAGATCTGCATTCAGAAGTAGCAGAAGCTACCGATGAAACTGTAGCAGTGTCACCATTCACTCTCTCTGCACAAGAAGGTAACACAGCTTTATCACTGTCACTAGTTAGTGGGGGAAAATCCTTGTCACTAAAAGACGAAGGTAATAAAACAACAGGTTGTACACTCGTACCCGAATTAAGCGTCCTGACTAGGTTAACTTCAGTTGAAGGTTACACTATAGGTTTAGAGTTTACATTACGTCTATCACATTGATCATATCGATGATTAGGGCTATTGTAAGGAAAACAGGTACGTTCCTGACCAAAATAAGATACTAAGTATCGTTGACCTTGGATTTCAATAGACGATGGAATTGCCTTATCTAACTGTATGTACACCAATTTCCGCCCAGTACGCACTCGCTATCGATGACTACTATCAAAACTCGTCCTTGATATTTTTGACAGTACCATATGGTGTCAACACTTTTAGTATTTCTTCATCGTCCAATTCACTGGGCACTAAAGATAATTTAACTAAAGTAACAGGCTTATCTGCAACTTCCACACTCACATCATACACTCCATTTTCATCAGTATATCGTAATCCAGTACTATTATCTCGAATTATCTGTTCACACAAAAGCTGGGATATTAACTTAGCGAAAACACAACTTTGGTAATTGTCTAATTCAATACTCACAACTTGGTGATTGCTTAACTTGAAATTGTCAAACATGAATTCATGTATTCTGTAAGTAATTGGGCGAGTAGACACATTACTAAAGTTTACACGCAAAGTATTAACTCGTTTCACTACCATTTAGACGATCAGAAGAATTCTAACTTGAAGTATGAAAGTGTGCCGTATAAACAAGCAACAGCGCATTCATCAGGTCTGCTCGCAACCGCTGCTACAACAGGACTTCCAAGCATTCACCTACCCTGCTATTTATACTTCCACCGAAAACAATACCTAGTTAAAGTCGTTTCATGGAAAAATATAAATAAGATACTCAAATATAACAAAAACAAACAAATATAAACAAAATATAAATAAGAAAATATAAGCAACTTTTGTGACTGTCTTAATGACTTACTCGAGGTTTGCTTGTTTAACTCAAAAACAAGTTATATAGACGTTGCTCAACGTGGAAAATATCACGAAATGTTCTTCGAGTTGAGCCAACGTTATAGGCAGAGCCGTAGCTTGTAGGGGGGCAACTGCCCTCCAGAGAAGCTCCCCGCCGTTCGAGGGGGACCTTTTTCAGACTAAATTTTCTTACTTCATATTTATGATAGGAACATGAAATTAGAAAAGAAGCATCAAATAGGGTCGCTACATTACATAAACAAAACAGCACACAAAAGGAAAAGAGAATAAAAATGAGCTGTGGATCCATTTCAGTAATATTTATTCGTATGGCTTTGAGATTTATCAATATTGTCCCCGGGGGCCGCGGCGGCTCAGTGGTAGAGCGTTCACCTCTGGTGCTTGGGGTCCCGGGTTTGATCGTAGCCCCCGCCAAGTGAACTTTGTGGTGGACAAACGCCGTGTGTGTGGGTTTTCTCGGGGTTCTCCCGTTTCCTCCCACTTTCTTCATTACTCATCATCACCTTCTCATTTAGTCTAACCGGCATAATCGTGGGACGTAAAACTCAAAGATTTCATTTCAATTCAATATTGTCCCCTTAATAATTTTGTCATGCTCGGAATGGGCCCAGGGAGTAACTAAGGGAACCGCAGAACTTGCCGTGCGGAAGGGCCCACAGACTCCGGGGGGCATAAAGATTAAGAGAAAGTTAGAGAGAGGGGGCCCAATAATTAAAATATCAAATTTTTCTAGGGGGCATAAATAAGCTTATTAATACTTGCCCCCTCCCCCCAGAAAAGAATTTAAGTTACGGTGCTGGTCATCTGTTGCAGGGATGGTCCGATTTACATTCCATTTCGTCTTTACCATAACTTCTAATTTCCAAAGAAGGAAATACGACAGAAATTATTTTCACATTCTTTGAATTGTATTAACACGTGGAGAAATAGACAGTTCTATATTTATGTTCCATAACCACTAGTTAATTTTCTTATATTCATATGAGGAGTTTGTGGCAAACTGAACCGGTGCCATTAGCCGAGTGATGACGGGTGTCCGGCTTCTGATCATGAGGCGTAATCCACTAGGGATTCGACTTCCTCTGAATGGCAAGGTCGCAATTTTAATTGTCCTCAGTATTTCTGTGTCCGTGTTACCTGTAGTGTTTGGAATACGTCGAAAGGACATGAGGTGCCAGTGGCGAACAATACTCTGGTTGGGGCGATTTATTTAAGAAAATGGTGAAAGCAGGAAACTCCCATTGCAACTACTTGAGTTCAAATCCCGTCGTGGTAATTAGCATTTTTTCTGAACGGGAAGATAATGTTAATGTAATTGATATTTTAATTATGTTATTTCTTTATTATTATTATTATTATTATTATTATTATTATTATTATTATTATTATTATTATTATTATTATTATTATTATTATTATTATTATTACCACAATGGAAAAAGTAACAGTCGAAGGGATTCATAGGAACAGAAAAGATATAGAGTATGTCAGAAGTTTCTTAGGTTTACACATGAACGCAATAATAATATTACGTTTATGGATTTACAGATAGAATTATCATTTAATGACAACAAGAAATGGAATATAAAGATTTGTTAGCTGATAACAGTAATGCATTTTGTTTCGCCCTTCTTCTAAGTAGAAAGGTGAGGTGACATCTTAAATAGGATCATTCTCGTGACTAAGGATCCATATTGTAAGTTTGATCACTATTTGCGATTTGTGCACAGCTAGGAACAATTCCTTGGAACTCATTTTTGGCCCATGCTACAGCAGTAAGGACGTGTTTAGCCCTTATGTGTTCATCAATTCTTGTCCAAACACGTTACTTGCCAGACAGTTAGGAAGGTTGATACGGATGACGTAATTTTGAGTTGTTGGCATTTCACCTGTAAAGGAAGTTGTCTCTAGTCTTAGAGCCAGAGAAATTGAATATGTTTCATGTAAGTATACATCAGAAGTCAATTTTGTAGATTATAAAAAATTTTCTGAATTACCACGGCCGGAATCGAACTCGCGTCCCCAACATTATGAAACTAACGCTTAAGCCACTACTCTAAGACATCAATGTTTTGGGAGAAGGAAGCATGTGGTCAACAGCATGGGTCAACAGCATGTGACCCACTGTCACCCATCATCCACCGTGAGTCAATGCGACGCACTACCCACTGTGACCCACCACTCACTATGACGCACTCTGACCCATGGACCTTCTCTGGTCACTGCGCTGTAAACAGCATCTTCTGATGCAACAAAACGGCAATGAACCACAAAATTACTCCCCAAAATATGTTAAATCGTCTATATGTGTGATTTATTTACATTAATTGATTGATTGATTTTGAGTTTTACGTCCCGTTCAGCAGCGAGGCTATATGAGACGTGGACCTACTGATTAACGTGGAATCCGAACCACATGAGCTCCCGCCGGGAATCGAACCCGGGTCTCCCACGCCAAAAGCACGTACGCTAACCGCTTAGCCACGGAGGAGCTCTTGTTTACATTAAGGTGAGTCTAAAAACACAATAAAGAGTACCAAAAAGTACCCGGGAGGGGGCTCGAACCACCAACCTTATGATTACTGGGCGGGTGTTCTTCCGACTTCGCCACGGAGACAATGAAGGAGACGTCGCTTGTAAAGGAATAAATCGTTGAGATATTTTAATTTGGTCAATCAGAGTGCTCTTTTAACTGTATATATGAGACGATAACTGTTTGGGGTAAGACAAAATGCGTTCGCAGTATAATTTTATTACAAAATGACATTTGTCTATTAACTTTATTTCATAGTTCTCCCATACTCACTTTATAATGATCGACCACAGTTGCCATCTAAATTCATACAATTATCACACTCAAGATCTATCACTTCATGATGTTGAAGCAGATGTTATTCTTGGCCCCGGAGCTCACTTTAGGAACATTTCGCCAGGAAAAAATAATATATAATAATAACCGCATGCACATGACTGGCGATAGTTCGTATTGGTCCCTTCGCGATTCTCCGCGAAGAATCGAAGGAGCGCGGATCAACACGAAGTCCTCGCCGCTACGCGATGGTAACGGTGGCGATGTATCTGTTTTACTCGTCGAAACCCTGCCTGCAGTGGGACATTAGCGGCAATCCTTCAACTCGTCTCTATATTGACGATCGACGTTTACCCGCAAGTGGGCCACTAGGTGTAGGCGACGTTTACGGCATGGGGTAGGTCCATGTTTCATATAGCCTCGCTGCTGAAAGGTGCGTTAAACTCAAAATTAACTCAACGAGAAATACAGTGCTTCGCATCATATATCCATATATTTTACCATGCGCTTTATAATAATTGCTGATGATTGTTTATTATATGGAGAACTTAGAGTACAAGGCAATTAACCCATAAAGTTGTGAGAAAAATAGATATAAAATTTGTAATATAAGGTTCTGTAGGTTGGTCTACTTACCTTGATTTGCGACTTTCAAATTTTATCCGTTTTTCCACTGAAAAGTATCGATAATTCAACAAGTAAATAATTAGACCATGATAATTTAATTAAAATTCATCGTAATTTTGCCCATGGGAAACACTTTACCATTTTATATCGTAACGGTCAGATCCATCATTATTGCAACAGAGCGGTACTTGAGGGATTGACCGTAGAAATCAAACTCCGATTGCTTAGAATTTTACAACCTGGTTTTGTTACAAGTAAAAAGTTTTTAGTCCGTAGAAAAGAAGACGTGGATCATGTGTCAGAGTTGATGACGATGTGTTTCACTGGGTCAGTGGTCCATGGTTGGTAGTGGGTCAGAGTGGGCCAAGGTGGGTGGTGCATCATGGATCAGAGGGAGTTGCGGTTGGTGGTTGGTCAAGTTTCCATTGACCCGCGACATCTCTGATCAAATCTGTAAAACCAAACCAAACAAAGAGCAATATTACTACACAAAACGCTCAACATCTTAGCTATTCATGACAAACTGTTGCATGATCCGAATAACTCTAGTATATCAACAAACCATCATTTGTCATATTTTACCGAAATACGTCATGACTTTTCTGACAACCTGATACTTTAAATGTTGTTAATACGCAAAGTTCATTGATCTCATCACATATTCTCTAATTCTCTTATTATCATCACAACCTTTAGGGTAAATATAGAAAGGTGAAATGTAGTATCCAGGCTTGGTGTAGCTTGCAAATAAACAAATGAAAAGCAACAGGATAATATTTCCCTCCTCCAAACCTCCTAAACTGGAGTGTGTTGATTATTCAACAAAAAGACGAAATTCAATCAGAAAATTCATAAAATATAAAATATGTAGCCAAGTCTTGATTTTGCAATAATAATAATAATAATAATAATAATAATAATAATAATAATAATAATAATAATAATGTCTACTATTAGGGGCACTAGAAATAATATATATGTATATATTATTGTCAGATTTGTCAATATTGTCCCCTTAATTAATTTGCCCTGTATGGAACGGGCCCAGAGACGTAACTATCGACCCCGCAGACCTTGGTGTGCGGGAGATTTCGAGAATTTCAGAAATCCTCTGATCTTATTTGCCGATACAGATAGGACATCAAGAGTCATGACCTACGTATAGCGGAAATTAAGGCCAACTGCTGTCGGCCCTCGTGGCCGGGTGTTCTAGGACAACGTTCTAGTAATGAAAATAGTTTTTTTCGTGGGTTCAAACCTTGCCCAAGGATTTTTTTTTAAATTTTCATAAAACTTTTTTTCATAAAAATAAGCTTGCATTTTACTATACGGATCCATACTAAAAGTAATATTATTATTATTATTATTATTATTATTATTATTATTATTATTATTATTATTAATAATAATAATAATAATAATAATAATAATAATAATAATAATAATAATAATAATAATAATAATAATAATAATAATAGGAACGGGTTAGAATCCCCGCAGGGATTGGTTAGATTCTGTTCTCTTTCTCAAATTTTTCTGTACATTTTACATGAGCAAATTCAGACAGCTGGCTATGGTAGCGGGCGAACACTGAACCTCTTGGGATCGTCGTAAATGCTGCCGGCTCTTCTTCTTTGAAATTAGAAGTTACGATGAGGAAGAATAGTAGTAATGTAAATCGGGAGCAGTTAAAAACGATGAGGTAGCCTAACTTGAAGAACGCTTCGTGATATTTTCCTCATTTGACGAACTTCTATATAACTTTCTTTTGAGTTAAAGAAAGAAATTTCGAGTAAGTTATTGTGACATTCATAAACAACGTTTTCTCATACGAGCATTAGTAGTTTGTATAGAATTACATGTAACGATTTTAACTAGCCAGAAGTTTAGATAAACGGTTAAGTGACGCGGTAGGTAAGTGGTTAGCGTATTGACCTTCTTTTCGGCGGGCCCGAGTTCGAATCCTGGCATAGTTGAAACTTTTTAAAATGTTTCCATTTCATTTTCAATACATACTCAGTGTTACAACAAAGATATTCTCTCCTCCAGAAAGAAAAGGATGTTGGAATGAGGAGAATTCGAGAAGGTCTCTCAATGAAGGCAATCATTTACTAACTTATTTCCAGCAGTTGTTCTAGATTTGATATTTTCGTCTACTTTCAAGCATTTTCTGATTCATGCGTAGTCAGTATTTTTATTTCTCTAAACATACAGTATATAAATAAATAATACATTACATACTCAGCAATATTATGATAAATATACGGTGTTCTTTCGAAAGCACGATCCGAACCATAGATTCATCTTAGAATGGAGAAATGTTTCATTGGTCACCTACTTCACAATTTTATCTGGATAAACACCTGGATCAGGGATACCAACTGCTGTCAGTGCCGAGAAAAGTTACGTGTAATTTGGGTTGCATCTGTATAGGCGTTCTCGCACTGCAAAAGACCTGGACCCCAAGTAATGGAATTAGAGCACTTAGGGGGGAGATACTTTTGAGGCTGGGTGTACAAGTCACTAGAAGCTGGTAGACCCTATGAGATGGAATATAAGCGTCACACAAAAGTATGGCCATTTATAATTTTATTATTGTTATTTTAATTGCTGTAACGATTCACTGACATGATTTAACGTTTGATTGGCAGTACACGAAACAATAGAATATCTAATTCAGTTTCGTAATTTTGATTTGGTTAGTAATTTGTCAATGTGAAATGTTTTGTTAATTCGAAATATATGTCTAAATTATTTTAAACACGTGTGAATACACGTTTTGGAATATGGTTAAATATATACAGTATAGATATATTTGATTTTATTCCTGAAGTTTTATTGAATGGTTTCTCAGTCGCATTTACACCGAACCGAACAGTAGAGAAGATAAAAGAACGAGCAAGAACGAATAAAACATCTGCTTTCCGTTGAGGTGTGTGTCTGTGTTAATGTCCAGGCATACAATTTTGGTGCGTGTATGTATAATTCTATAATACCAAATTGTGTGCATTTTAATGTAATTTGGCTAAACTTATTCTCTTCCTATGTTGTGTTAATACAACTCGTTCAAATTCCTATATCGTGTGCACATACTAGTATAATTACAATGGAATGAACATAAATAATCAACATAGTATAGTATAGATTATTTAAAATTCAACCTATGAAAAAAACGTACAATTTTACACACTTGTGTATGACATTTCCACAGTTGCATATGACAACACTTATTCAAATTAAGTTGTTGTTTGCCGTATAAACTACATACGGGATTTGCAGTAAGGAATGGAAGTGAACATCTACGAATGTTCTCCAAATGATGTTATGCTAATATTCTCTATCATTTGCTTTGGGGGCATGCTACTTTTGAACATTCAACAAATTAAGATCATGTAATCTTATTTTTAAATAAATAAGATGATTTCTGCATGACTTAATTGTATTCCAAATGTTCATACTGATATGTTTGATGCTATTATCTGGCATATGTGGATTTAGTCAGTTAAATGAAACTAGATTTTATGATTAAGTTTGAATCGAAGATTTAGATACTCGTATGTAGAAAGACTTTATTTATTTTAGATGAAAGATATCTTATTAAGTGATGGTTTTGATGGCAACTCGCTGTCGTCTGCTAATAGGAAATTATAGGTGTAGTTTAGATTGTCTAAAATAAGTTTTTTTGTTTAATTAGTGAAGAAATTAGATCAGTGCTTTGATTACTAATTGCTAGTTTATTATTCAGAATTTCGGCTAGACTTAATTATGAACAATAACGCACGATTGATGCAACAGATCTTTCGTCATGGAGTAATTGTTGAAATACGTAATCTGTCTTAGCAGTTTTCTTGAGTCGGACGTTTCCTTTTTTCTTTCTTTCTTCCTTTTACCTCATTTATCGTAAATGTAGGATTTTGTTAAATGTATATGTTTCTTGGAGCAGTAATAATTTTTAAACAACTTCCACGTCTCATATGCTAAATGAATATAGATTGTTACCTTTAGTATCGGCGAAAGCGACTCGCGTGATACCTCCAATATAATTCTTAAATGTATGATATATTTTTATACGAAGAAAAACTGGTTTTGTAAGCTGATGACCCTCTGATTTAGGCAACCGAAGTTACTTCACTGTATGGTTGGTTGTCCAACTTCACTATTGTACGGCGCGCGTTCGATTTTCAGTTGTTCTCAAAGACCATGTGACGCTGTAGTCTTAATTTTCGGCGCCAAGGTAGTGTTCGCATTGTTAGCGTCTTTTTAACATTCACCTTGAATAAAGGACAAAACTTACTCTTTTCTAAATTGTGCCAATACTCTAGTCGTACCTATAATGTTCTTTATTTCTCCATATTTCGGTAACCATGAGTCATAACAAGTTGTGGTATTTATGGATAAAGCACAAATGTGAACATAGATGGCAGCAGATTTGACCCTACTTATTTCGCGAAAGAATAAAGAATTGTTGCAGATATTTTAATATAACTTAAAGTTTAACTTATACTATAAATTTTATCCGAATGCTGTGTTTAAAGTTTAAATATTTTTCCGTGCTTTTATATAAAAAGGTAGAAATTTCAAGTACTCGCGGCTAATATAACAATAAATTGAATATTGGTAAGAAGCAACGCCGCGTTGTTTATAATTTATCTTTACTCCTCTCCCGTCTACAAATCCGCATCGCCCACACCCAGCTGATCGTCTGAACCTAAACTCACCAACTCTTCAACCTCAGATAGATCACACACTTCCTGACACTCCTTTAACGGCACCAATCACAGTTCCAGACATCACCTCAATTCTCGCAAACAAACGCAACACTGCTCCTGGACTGGACAGCATTACATATCGCCAGATCAAAGAGAGTCCGTTCTCTCTTCTATACCTTTTATCGGCCATCTATACCTTCATCCTACGTACTGGCTACTTTCCCGCTCAATGGAAAACCTCAAAGACGCTCATGTTTTTGAAACCACAGAAACCTCCCGCCGACACTAAGTCATACCGTCCAATCCAACTCACATCTACCTCTAGTAAAATACTCGAACGCATCATAGTTAAACGCTTACATATCTTTCTGTCGTCTAGAAACCTAATCCCCTTTCAACAAGCTGGCTTTCGTCCATACTATAGTATCAACGATCAACTTCTCAGGCTCAGTAATTATATTACCAATCACTATAATACTTCACGCCCTTCCTGTTTAGTTCTCTTTGATCTCGAAAAGGCTTTCGATAAGGTATGGCATCCTGCACTGATCTATAAACTCAATAAGCTTAAACTCCCCATATGTTACATCCGCTTCATCTTCAACTTTCTCACCTGTCGTCTGGTCTACGTTTGCATTAACTCAACCTTGTATTTTCCTATATTCATCCACTCGTGTCCCTCAGGGCTCTGCACTCTCTCCCCTTCTTTATATTCTGTTTGTCGCTGATTTTCCCCCTCTTCCAACGAATGTTCATTTGTTCCAGTACGCCGACGATACTGCCCTACTAGCCACGTATAAAACTGTTCATCAGATCAATGTCTATATGCAACAAGCCATCGATACATTCGTCACGTGGTGTCACCACTGGCGCTTGAAAGTTAATGCGTCTAAGACTCAAACAATAGTCTTCCTTCCACCTCACGCTCGCTCCCGTATCCAGCGCAACCCTACTCTTCTCAACCTTTCAGTTGACAGCACACCCTTAGTACCTACAAAAACAGTCAAATGTCTTGGGATTACATTTGATCATCACCTCACTTGGAAACCTCACTTAAAAGGCATTACTACTAAAGCATATATCCACCTCAACTTACTGAAGAGTCTGACAGGCACTACTTGGGGACTTAACGCCGACACGCTTCTGAAAACGTACAAAGTTTTTCTCCTTCCAATCCTCACATTTGGTTTCACTGCCTGGCTGTCTGCTTCCTCTCAGTATTACGAAAAACTCAAAGTTCTTGAACGCCATGCCTTACGAATTGCCTATCGAGTTAAGCTTCCCAGTCCCACCCGAGAACTCTATGGGCGACTCAGTTTTCCCCACATCCTATACCATCTTTAAGACCTTCGCACGAAATACATCTGCCGCCGCCTTGCACTCAATCAACCCCTTCTCCATGATACTTTTGAAGCACATGCTCGCAGTCCCCCTCCATTGCTTACACCGGCTATTCTTACTCCTCTTGCTTTACTGTTCACACTTTATCGCTTTACTCTTCCTCCAGACCACCCAGATTTTGCTTACTACCAGCCATATTGCTCCAAGGAAATTCTTCCTTACATTTGGCCATCACATGCACAGTGACACCTACTGTATCTAACAGGGCTCCCACTGTCTCTCATCAATGCCTAGTGTCGCCCCTAGGCGAGAAGCTAACCTGCATCTGTCTATCTAACACTTACCCCTGTGATGTGATGTGAAAGTGCACTTCATTCTCATCACTTAGCTTCTACCCTTCCTCATGATTATGATCACAAGATCATAATGACCAAATGATGTAATATAATTAATAAAGCCGATGATTAATAAAATGTGTATAAACCCCTACGCTCCCCACAACAATTGTTTCCCAACCATTCTTGTTTAGCTCACAACTCTTCCCCTACAGAGGGCGTAACCCTCTTTGGGTAGTTGCTCACCGATGGTGGGCCGGTAAAAATGTTTATAACTAAGTGTCGTTGTAAAGTTCGACGTTGTCCAAATTTATTGCAGATACCGACAGGCGAACACTTTCTTCATCTTTCCAAAACAGTCAGGTATTTAGGTATCGTCTTTGACGATAAGTTACGATGGACACCCCAGCTTCAGAAGCTTGCTACGAAGGCTAAAAAGGCTAAAAACAGACTACAACTTCTGCGACGTCTTGTTGGTCACAACTGGGGTTTAAACTCTAAGTTACTGCTTAACACCTACAAAGCCTTCATGAGAAGTGTACTCACTATTGTCACCTAGCATGGTGTTCAGCCCCACATAAATTTTATAATAGACTCGAGATTCTAGAGAGACACGCCATTCGCTTAGCATATCGGATCAAACTCCCATACCATAATACTGATCTATATGAAAAGATTGACTTTCCTCCGCTCGTTCACCACATCACCCACTTGCGTCAAAAGTTTATAGCCAAGAATCTCCAGGATCGGAAGGATATCTTTCTAGATACACTATTTACATCCGTACAGCAAGAAACTCCATATAAATACTATTACATACCACTGCGCATCTTGCTTTCAATATACCTTCGCAGTATTACAGCAGATCATCATCATGCCGAATTCTTCCATCATCACCTCATTCAACAGCATATTCCTCATCATTTTCCTTATAGCACTGTCTCTCTACACCACTAATAAGGGCTCTCCATATGTCTCTCATCAGTCCTGAGCCGCCTCAGGACAGAAGATTATCATACATTTGTCTATTGTAACATAACTATAATGTGTTGTGGCGTCAAGAGCACCTCATTCATCACCTTACATTAGTTGTCAATTTCTAATGTAATATATTTCAACAATACTCCGTATATTCCTCAATATTTGCTTCTGCACTATTTATTATCACTGTTATTGCCCCTACGTTATTGATTTGTATATGCACATTTCTTCACTAGTTTAATATTGTTGTAACATTTGTTTAATATGTTATTATTATCATTATTATTGTTTATGTATATTTCTTTCACAGCTCATTGACCACATATGAATTAAAGAAAGAATAAATGATGATCACAAATCCCAGGCCAAAGAAAGAGGGCGAAACCCTCTAGTAGCAGATTGTAATCACCTCCTTGATACTCGATTGGTATATTACAAAGAATGCTTTCCACTAATTGATGCCCCTCAACTTCAGAATAAAGAAATAAAGTATTACTTGCACCTACTCTCCTCAAAAAAATGTTTATCACAACAAAATTGTTATGATTATGATTACTTTGATTTTTTGTACAAGCCGAGCGGAATCGTGA
Organism: Thermobia domestica; assembly: GCF_964235325.1. Classification (NCBI taxonomy): domain Eukaryota; kingdom Metazoa; phylum Arthropoda; class Insecta; order Zygentoma; family Lepismatidae; genus Thermobia; species Thermobia domestica. The sequence goes on along the minus strand of NC_137459.1, from coordinate 148,457,223 downwards.
GTGTTTTCACGGATTGTGGCTCAAGGATTGTGTTTTTGTGTTTGATGTGCTCAAGGATTGTGGCATGGACTTAGTCAGACGATTGATATGTATAGATTTCTTACTGTTTTATTTTTCATCTAAATTCGCTTGCCGCAAGCTTGCATACGGCTTTTTGGCGTGCCTTTTGCTTCCATTCAGCTTAATCAGGCTTGCCATTGATGAGTTTCTCTTATACTTGGCTTACGTTGGAGATAATTTGACTTGCGTTTCATTTATGAAGACAAATTTGCAGCAACCATTGCCCTGATGTAATTAACTAGCTTGCAACAAGCTTGCGGCAAACAAATTGGCTTGCATAGTAGAGCTTGCGGCAAGTCAATTGACCTGCAATGGTAGGTTTGGTGCAACCTTTCAGCAAGTTTAAATTGTTGTATGTGTAATAAAACAGAAAGTGATCGGTTTCTACCACTTCTGGTTTGAATAGAGAGTTAAGAAAGAAAATAGTACATATTTTTATAAAGTTAAAATTAATTTCTAAATAGCTTATAAATTAATGCGGTGCCTTTTATCATTTTGCTTTATGCAGATCAATATTGAAACCGGAAATTGTAATGAACTTTAAGTCCTTCTGATTTTAGTGGAGATTTAAAAATCGAGATATAATACTTTCTTGAGACGCTTAACCGATTGCAGAAAACCTCATCGCTCTATCTATTACCGTTTTTGCTCTATGACGATTAACTTTAAAACCGAAAATGGTATTTTCTGTTATTTCTGATTTAAGTATCGGGTCAGAAAACGAACCCGGTTTCTAACTGTTGGCCCTTTACGTCCTGGCCAAATTTTGTGATGATTGCTCAAGTAGCTCTTGAGATTTCTTTCTCCCGGACGGACGGACAGGGTGAACATATGAAGGAGTTTTGGTAAACAAAACTCCTTTAAAATGACATGCAACAGACTTCACCTGTAATACAGTGCATTATTTGCATGACTGAATATCGAAAGAAAATCACATTTAGTCCCATATAGATTAAGCCACGTCTACCACGAAAAAAATATTTAAGGACAGTACCATGCAAACCTACATTCACCAGCCAAATCAATATGGCCACCCGTTATATTTTGAAGGAAGTCGTAGGATTCATATAAGTCACAAGGCACAGCAAGTGGGTGGCAGGCATCTCACCTGATCAGTCAGTGTTGTGATTGTGCACAGAATGGCGAAGGCCGACGATATAGGGCCTATCAGAGTTTGATAAGGGTCATATGGTAACTGCCAGGGGGATGGGAACGAGCACCTCGGGAGTTCGCGAGCTCTCATCGTTAGTGTCTCCCAAAGATGGGAAAAGGACGGTGAAACCGGCACCAAACTTCAAGGCGTAGGCAGCCACACCTCACTAACAATGTTGTACTTCGTATATTGTCGACGTTGGTAAAACACGATAGGGCGCAATCTGTGCCACAATTAATAGCATGCTTTAACAATACACAAAGCACAAATGTGTCTGAACATATTGTTCAACGCACACTGTTAGATCTGGGAATCCTCAGCCGAAGTATTTCAATTCTATTTATCCAAGTTCGAATTGAAAGATTTCGCTGTGTATATATTAATGAAATATGAACAAAATCGCCTGAGTCCTTTCTTGTAGAAGCTTCCGAAAATCTACCAGCAGAGTATCAACCTCCTTAATGGAATTTCTGCGGGAAATACTGAATATAATTAACACACTTTGCCCTTCAACATTATTAAATAATAAAGTGAGTAATGTTTCTTTCCTTTCTAATAATAATAATAATAATAATAATTGAGTGTTTATTTTGAATATTCTAAAAGACCGGAGTTCCTTATATGATTTAAAAGAGCTTAATTAAGTTTATTGATAGAAATTAAAGTATTACTTATTTTTAAGACCATTTATTATTTCTATTGTACTTAATTTATTAAGCGTTTCCTAAAGTACCCCACATAAATGTTTTCAGAAATGTGCTTGTGGTTAATTTACGTAAAAATATTCATTTGTCGTTTCTAAAATGTCAGAATGTTAGCAGTGTTCGTAGAATTTATTAGACACCACAAGAGAGGGAAAGTCGTGGGAGGTCGAGCAGATAATTCGTAAAACTACATTTGGATTCGTTCCAAATTGGCTAATAGTGTTCATGCAAATTGTTACCATTCCATTCAATACTATGCTTATCTATTACTTAGTGAACATAGCTTGATTGAATTAATGATTAGCACAAACAAATTGTTCGTCATTCACTTTTATATGACAATTATCATCACAGAGAGTCCATATTCATTTCCAATTAACTATAATAAGTGGTGATTGTGATTTATTGAAAAAAAACTGAAGAGCTAATTAGATTTCATTCCAAAAATTTGTATAGACTGCTCATTAACTTTCAACTAAGTGCTAGGAAAAAAATTGTAAAGATAGCTTTATCAAAAAAATATTAATCTATTGAAAGGTTTTAAATATTTTCTTAAACAATTATTACAAATTTCCGAAAATATTTTCTTTTGCTGATATACGTTATTTCAAGTACGTTTGCTTAATTTGTAATCTAACGTAAAGTGTTTACTAAAAAGAACGTTAGAACTTTGAAATCGTGTTCTGCTTATATTGAAAAAATTGGCTATATTAAACTTCGGCAGCTGTATGCAGTAGTAACTGGCAAATTAACGTGACGAGATACGCAATTTAACAAAGTAGCTCTGCAGAAAATTATTCCAATTTATCATTAAAATAAATGTTCAGTTCGACAGACGTTCCATGCATTATAAAAAAAGGAAAATGTATGGTCAACGTAATGATACGAGAAAATTCCCATGCAACATATAACATGTCGATTAACCCTGAGAAAATCACTAGCCCAATCCATAGTTTTATTGTTGCTGAGATTATTGTTAACACTCCTGACGTCGTTGAAGTGCAAGCTCAGTCTAATCGATACGGGTTAGTGAAGGAAGAGGATGTGAAAATAATAGAAAACGTTCGATGTTAGTGTTTAATTCACGAGGTGAATAGTGACACTGTCGACGCCGTTTGAGTCTAAGTTCATTTCTTATGCGCATCCTAAGGGAGGATAGCGTTCAAACACTTTATACAAACATATTCTCCCCGTGCGAAGAACGAACATTTCCGCTGGTACATATATGTATATATGAATAAGTATACACATGCTCCGTAGCGTGTATTCCTCAACAAAGGCATGTTGAACGAGCAGACATAAAACATCACGTGAGCAGTATAAAACACGAAAGTATTGTAAGTTCTGAAGCTACCAGTTCCTCTAAGACAACATTTTTTTTTAAAAAAAAAGGAATACTTTAGTTAAAAAACTGAAATTAGCTATCAACATAATGACAGCTACAAATCGATAGACTGTACTTTGAAAGCAATTCACTGCCTGTTTGAGCCACAATTTACTTATGAACTCACTAAAACAGAGATAATTGTGGTAAATGTATTCGCATCTTATGCTCAGGTGCGTTTTTAAGTGCTCCCTAGGCAAATCACAAATTTCTCTTTCTCTCTCTGTTAAGAAAGTGGGTTTTGCTCGTAGATTGGTAAATTTTAAGCAATTATTTTCAGTAATATTCTTTCTTATTATATAAATACCAAATTTGTGGTTGACTTGCTTGTAATTGTAGGGTAGTGGCTTAAGAGAAGAAAATATCTCAATTTTATATGTAAAGGCGGGGCTGTGGTGGCTCAGTGGAAGAGCGTTCAACTCTGGATCATGGAGTCTTTGGTTCGATCCCAGCTTGCGCCAAGTAAGGTGTGATGGGCAAACACCGTGTGCTTTGATTTTCTCAGGGTTGGCCCGTTTCCTTCAATTTTCCCCATTCCGCCATTTCATTCATTTCTCATCATCCTCCTGTCTCCTTTAGAATAGCTGGAATAATCGAAGAACGTAAAACTTAAAGATTTCATTTCATTTTCTAAAATGTGCAAACACATTTTGTTACATTGTTAAATCTTAATAATCACATTTCAAATGTTAATACTAATGTTAAATAACACACATCATACAATGACTTCGTCCTTACCTTATTTCCCGAAAATTCACAAATCAAACAGTGAATAATGCATACCAATAATATTTTTTTTACGTAATTTCGTTTTCAATACACAAAGTTACTAAGTCGTTCTAACGAACTTCTCTTAATGTCGATTTTAAACAATTTTCTCTCTTTTAAAAATTGAGAAAGATCGTTCATCAGATTCGTTTGAAGCAGTAGTGCACAGGAAAATTCGAAGAGTGATGTCAGTATTTTTATAAATAGATTCAAGTTCCATTTCTTTATATATATATATATATATATATATATATATATATATATATATATCGGGTGTTGCAAAATAAGTGTTACAACTCTCGGGAGGTGACTCCTACCACTGAGACAAGAAAAAAAGTTCTCTTGAACTTTCGGCTATCGGACATAGTTTCAGATCTACAAGGTGCCGAAAGCGTGGGAAAATGACTTTCGGACGCCAATAGTTTGGAAACTATCCAAGGTAAAGGAGGCGGGTAAAAAATTCACTGAAGAAGTCATACCTGCTCTATTGAATTTTGCATGTTTCACAATCCTACCATGAACGCGCAAGGGATTCCCCAAAGGAACGTAGGGAGTCCCGGATAATCTGTCAAATGAAAATTGGTCTAAATGGATATGAATTGATAGGGTTTCTACCAGGTAACAATAATTCGTTTGTATTAAGTCGATATCTGGAACAAATACAAAATGGCGGACACCTTCATGCCTGTTGTGTGTGGTTGCATAATCGCCAGGTACGGATGATGGCCAACAGTGACGTTCTGAGTATTGAGAGTAGCGAATTTGTACTCAAATGCTCTAGAAAGACATCTGGAGTGTCGGTAGAGCACAACAGATGAAGCAGGGTAATTTACATGTGTGGAAACGTAACAAAAAATGCCCAGAAAAAATACACTCATATTAAATAAACGTGAGTTCAAACCGTTGGAAATGTAAGGAATAGCATCAAGAACATGAAAGCCATTGCCAATTTACCAATAATATTCCATCAATCCAATGCAATATGATGTGCATCGTTGCATACTAATAAGGATGTAACAACTGAGGCTAAGTTAAAATTATGCAAGGGGACTTACTAAGAAACTGGGTGAAGTAACTGAATGTCACTACTGGGATCGCATGATCGATATTGAAATGTGGCCAATGTGTGTGTTGATATCGACATGTAGCTAATGGACAAACGTCAACATGTCCCACTACTGTTGGGACACCGTCTCAGAAATGAAATGAAATCTGTGAGTTTTACGTCCCACGGTTATGCCGGTTAGGCTAAAGGAGACGGTGATGATGAGAGATGAGTGAAATGGTGGAATGAAGAAAGTGGGAGGAAACGGGAGAACCCCGAGAAAACCCACGAGCACACCGTTTCAGGTACGAAAACAAGGAAACTAAAGTTGTACATTCTGCTATTAAAACTGGTGCACTTTTTGGTAGAACGTAACTAGAACAAGATTGTATCAATGTCCCTCTGTTTGGGACACTGTCCCACAGTCGATACCTATGAAAATAAATCTTTCAATCCATGGTTCAAATTCAGATAGAGCGTTAAAATAACAAACTTTATCATGTCCCACGTCTTTCGGGACAAATGTCGTACTCGAAATATAGGAAAATACCTCCAGAAATTCGTTTCTTACACACAGTGAACATGCCAAGACAAAGACGAAAATGAACCAACACTACAGTTGGAACACCATACATATGGAAAATAAAACGACATGAGAAATAGGAAGAAACGTCTTAAAGCTCTGATTGTTTACAACTGTGCAGTAGGAGTAACAAAATAAAACACACAAGCATATCGGGAGGCTGTACAAGAGCGCTTGCCAAACAAAGTGGGTACTCCTCAAAGAAATGAATACAGAGAAAGCGAGGCTCTCTCGAGCCTCAGGGCTAGAGCGCTCGCTTCGCTCGCGTGGTCGCAGTTTCCAATCCTTATGAGACCCCAAGGCCTCAGATTCAAGACCCGAGTAGTTATTTTCCTATTTTTCCAAAGTAGGAGTAACGGTGTCCCAGGAGCAGTAGTGAAACATGTTGACATTTGTCCATTATCTACATGTCGATGTCAACACACACATTGGCCATATTTCAATATCGATCATGCGATCCCACTAGTGACATTCATTTAGTTTACCTAGTTTCTTAGTGAGTCCCCTTGCATAATTTCAACTAGGCCTCAGTTGTTGTATCCTTATTGGTATGCAACCGTGCACATCATATTGCATCGGATTGATGGAATATTATTGGTGAATTGGCAATGGTTTTCATGTTCTTGACGTTAATCCTTACATTTCCGGCGCTTTGAACTCACGTTTACTGAGCATGAGTGCATCTCTGGGCATTTTTTGTTACGTGTTTAGACACATGTGAATCACCCTGCTTCATCTGTTGTGCTCTACCGACACTCCAGATGTCTTTCTAGAGCATTTGAGTACAAATTCGCTACTCTCAATACTCAGAACGTCACTGTTGGCCATCATCCGCACCTGGTGATTATGCAACCACACACAACAGGCATGAAGGTGTCCGCCATTTTGTATTTGTTCCAGATATCGACTTAATACAAACGAATTATTGTTACCTGGTAGTAACCCTATCAATTCATATCCATTTAGACCAATTTTCATTTGGCAGATTATCCGGGACTCCCTACGTTCCTTTGGGGAATCCCTTGCGCGTGCATGGTAGGATTGTGAAACATGCAAAATTCAATAGAGCAGGTATGACTCCTTCAGCGAATTTTTTACCCGCCCTCTTTACGTTGGATAGTTTCCGAACTATTGGCGTCCGAAAGTCATTTTCCCACGCTTTCGGCACCTCGTAGATCTGAAACTATGTCCGATAGCCGAAAGTTCAAGAGAACTTTTTTTCTTGTCTCAGTGGTAGGAGTCACCTCCCAAGAGTTTTAACACTTATTTTGCAACACCCGATATATATTGATAGTTCAATAGCCGTTTACTTCATTTTGGTTGGTTCATAAAACTCCACTTCCGCTTGCTTATCCAGATGAAGTATTGTTGTTTATTACGTTTTCTTACTTGTTTAGCTTTCTTCTGGCGAAAGTATTTGAACTGCCAGCCTGATTTGAATTGAGAAATTTTAGATTAATTTGAAAATGGGCATACATATCCACAAGGGATTTCTCTAAGACCTTTGGGTAGTATTTTAAGAACGTTTGTGGCTGAAGTCCTACTGCAGCTGTATCTATCTCAAAAATATTCATAAATAGGGCACACTAATCTAAATTAGTTTTATAAGCTGCACAGCACCGGTCAAGGTTAATCTCCAAGTTCTCAATAATAAAAAATACATTTTTTTAAAGTTTTCTTGAACAGTCATGCCTGTTGGTTCTTCTTTTATCTTATTTTCTTCTTCGTTGTCATCAAATAATGAGTTTGTTTCTTTTCCTTTGTGTCCTTGCGTAGCGTAGTCGCTGACACTCTCACATTTGTGCATAGAGTCTCAAGTTCGATTCCGGTGTGGACACAGTCGAAAAGATGTAACAGCTTTTTCAGCCCAGTCATCTTGAGTAAGATTTTTCCTGGGTTTTCCTCATTCACACCAATCAAATGCCAGGAAGTTACCTAATATACAAGTCCCAGGCCGTTTCCTTCCTTCCCCCTTCCCCGAATAGTGTGCTTGCCGAAGAATGTAATTTCTCATATTTGATTATCTTTTATTTGGCGCAAAAGTCATGCAATCGTGAAAGGTTACTATTATGTATTAAAAAGTTTGAAATCTATACTAAGCCAAATGAATTAATACCGCATAAAATTATGATCGAACTTATTTTTACATTAATTATTAATTATTTTGGCTTAGCATAGACCTCATTTTTTATAGATAACACATCGATTATTTTCTGTTTTAAGTTTTTTTTTTTGTTATTTTTACATTTGAGCGCTTTTGTTGAATTTGGTTAATATTTTTCTTATGTACTCATATTTTATTTCCTCATTTTTGAAATTTGTTATGTTTTCTTTAAAGTTAGTTTAATTTTTCTACTTTTTCGTACCCCAGTAGTTTAATTAGAGGACAGAGACATGGACATTACATAAAAATGGTGGAAATGACTGGAAGCTTTCGAAATGTGAGTGTGGAGAAGAATGGATAAAATTAGTTGGAACGAGCGAAAAATGAATGAGAGGGTATTAGAAATTATGGGGAGAAAAGAACACTTTTAGATATTATTAAGAAGAGGAAGAAAGACTTGTTGGGACATTGGCTAAAAAGGAAATGTATCATGACGGACTTGCCAGAGGTATGGTGGCAGGAAGGAAAGGGAGGGGGTAAAGGAGATTACAAATGATGGACGGTATTCTAACAGAGAAATCGTACCTCAAAACGAATAGGTTAGTGGGAGGTCGTGAAGCATGGAAGCTTCTCAATTGCAGCAAGTGACCTGCCAATTATGGTACTATAGCTATGTTGATGATGATGATGTAGTTTAAATAGATACCTAAGCTAAAGGCGTGGAAACAACTTTAGTAAGTGCTAAGCACTGCAATATATAAGCAAAGTAATGAAGTAGATGAGTAATAGGGATGTTTGAAGAAAGAAGATGTTTAAAGACATCACAACGACATCCACCCTCTTGAATTGTATACACTCGTCTTAAATTGAAACCATGGCATGGAAAATATCATTTTAACAGCAAAACTTCATATAAATTGAATGCCACTACTATTTTAGCTCTGCGGCTATTACTAAGTTATGGCTGCTACTTTACTGTGTCCCCCACAGAAGAGGTTAGCATATGACAAGAACCCTCACTTTTACAGGACCGTCCTGGTCGATTGTCAGATGCATTCTAGGTTCCCAGTTGTTCAAACTGTTGGTTGTAATGTTACCACATGCGTCCACAATTCATTCCTTGAGATGCTGAATGTATCTAATTTTTACCGCATATACAACAGACTTCAAATGGCTCCACAGGTAGTAGTCCAATGAATGAAGTTAGGAGAACGAGGTGGCCATTCCAGAGCACCTCGCCGACCAATTCACGCATTAGGAAACTGCTGATCGAAGTACTCACGAACACAGGTACTGTAATGGGGTGGGTCCCCATGTGTTGTGAAAACTTTTCTTTTCTGGAAAACTGTGGCTAAAATCATCTGCGATTACCCTGTTGTTTTGTTATCTGAAGGTTAGATCAGCACGATCTCAATAGGTCAAGGTCTTCTTCTAATAGGAAGTCACCTGCAATGATAGAAACAAATAAACAATCATAAGCTTGTAATAGTTTGCACTAGAGCTAAAATGACTGATATATATATATATATATATATATATATATATATATATATATATATATATATATATATATATATATATATATATATATCACATGCTAAGGTTTCTATTTAAGACAATTGCGTAAAAAAATTCAAGATGACGGACTTCATTGTGATATGTTCCAAGACATTTATCTCATTCCTATTCTCCATTTACATTGATACTTTGGTTATATTTTGCAGCGTTTACCACTTATTAAGATGTTTCCACACTTTAGAACCACTATATATATTATATTATATACCACTATATATATATATTATATTATATACCACTATATATATATATATATTATAATGGATCAACGCCTTACAGAATTATATGTGAATATACAAACGATATAACACTACCATGTGTTGATGAGTTTCATACTCTCACTCCAAACACTGTAATTAGATAAAATTATACTTTAATTCCAGGAAAGTATAATCTTTCAAAAAGAAGAACCAAAAGTCTATGTTGAAGTTAAGCATAAACACACATGCATAATGACGTCGGTTGTTTACAATATTAACAGTGGCAATCGTTGAAAAGTTTCATAGTCTAGCTCTGAAAATTATTGTCAGATCCCTATCAAGTTTAGAAAGTCATGACCATTTGCAGAGAGATTATTACATTTCCTCCTCAATGACTTGAAGTTTCTTGTTTGTTTGTAAGAGCTGTAAGGCAGCCATGCACATACGTTGACACCGTCTGGTACCGTTAGAGTTCCCATATTACCCCATAATGCCGGGAAACATAAGCTTTTTCCGACATGCCATTGATGTCATGGTCGTGGGATGTATGCATTTCGTGTCAATATGCCGTTGCCAGAACTATACATTCCTTCCCACCATACACATTAGCATTTCCCTTTGTCCGCAAGAAACCACAAATGTCTTTAATTCCTATTTATTTTTCATGTTTAGTGAAAAACTATTCACCTTCGTATGTTTCAGGTGTTCATGAGGACGAACATATAAACCTTCACCTCACGGTTTATATCTCAAAAATGTCTCCAAGAATAGGACTTCGCTGGATGAAAGTTTCATTTCATTTGCACCTACGTTCAGAAGTTCTGACGCTCCAAAGTTCGGGTAGCGAGATTTTAAGAACACCTTTTAGCTCCGAAAACTATCGATAGGTCTTCATAAAGTTTAAATGAGATCACACAGAAATAATATTCTTTCAAGCAAAAGAATTATCAAAATTGACACATTTATGTCAAACTTATGTGTTATCGTACACAAAATTAATTATAAACACTGACCTCATTGAGGAGTTTCATGGCCCATCTCCGAATACTATCATTCTTCTTATGAAGTTTACGTGAAACTAAAATAATGCTTTATCAATCAAAGAAAAGATCATTAAAATTGGTACACAATTGGTGAATTTATGCGTGATCATACACACAGTTGTGGTATGAACACAGTTAGCTATTGAGGAGTGTCACGATCTAGCTCCAATGACTGTCGTTTATCCTAATGAAATTTATGTAAGACTACAAGAAAAGAATACTATTTCAATCAAAAGAAAATAATCGTCAAAACTGATGCATCTTTCTTGAATTTATGTGAGGGGATCCGGACATAATCACGCAGCCGAAACATCGCCGCCTAAAATCTCGCGGGCCAAAACCTCGCAGCCCAAAATCTCGCGTGACCAAACCTTGGCTGCCCAAAACCTCGTGAGCCAAAATCTCGCATGGTCAAGACCTCGCCGTCCGAAACCCCGCGGACCAAAATCTTGCTTGGCCAAAAACTTGTGGAATGAAACTTTTCCGTAAAATTTCCCAATGAGTTTCTTATTATATAATTAAATATTACAAGTAATCATAATATTATTATTATTATTATTAATAATAATAATAATAATAATAATAATAATAATAATAATAATAATAATAATAATAATAATAATAATAATAATAATAAGGTACAAAACATCGTGTGTGTGGGCTTTCTGGGGGGTATTCTCATTCCGTCACACTTTCTTCATTCCATCTTCTCTTTCATCCTGATCATCTACGTCTCCTTTAACCTACAAGACATAATCGATAAACCTAAAAACTCATATATTATTTCATACTTCCATAAATATTATTTGATTTTCTTAAAATTTTCTAAGGTCACCTTCAAAGTGAAATGAAATCCATCCAGGGTTCAAACACTATCTATATTGAAAATTTCATCTAGACCGGTCGGGTGGTTATTAAGTCACAAACGCAGCCACTTTCATTTTCATGTATTTCTACATGTTTTCCCTTCCCCTCCGCCTTCCCATCAAAGTAAAATGATAAAAACCATCCCAGGCGGTAACGTGATCTGTCTGACAAATTCGATCGAGAATGGTCTCGTGGATCAAGAGTTATTAAGTTTTATTTATTTTTATATATCTCCCCTCCACTTCATTATGCCGTGAAAGTGAAATTACAAGAGATTTCAGGCCCAAACCTCATCGAGGTCGGTCGGGTAGCTCAAGAGGTATGATGTCACAAACATAGTCATTTTCATTTTTATATATACAGATTTTCAAAGCACGTTAGAATATTTTCTTGTCATTATTTTAATGCAATTATGTGTTATTACAAAATATATACATATAGCAATATATAGAGCATTCTACATCCAAGACATGGTCGTGACGAGGTTTTATGCTGACGACATTTCTTCCCAGGCAAGATTACGTCCCACCTAGTTTAGACCAGGCGAGATTTTGTGTCCAGAGAGTAGGACAGCGAGGTTTCCTCCCGGCGAGATTTTGGGCCGCGAGGTTTTAGGCGGCGAGGTTTTGGCCAGGCGAGGTTTTGCTCCGGGAGGTTTTGTACCTGAACCTAATTGAGATCATTATGGTAGGAACACTGCAAGCCATTGTGAGATTATTATTAAGTTTACATGAAATCACAACAAGAGAATACTTTTTCGAACAGAAAAGAATCATCAAAATCAGTGCACATATGTCAAAGATATACACAAAACACACACACACACACACACATTTGTTTGTGCACCCTACAAAAGGCGCATGCGAGCTGTGCCATAGGAAAAACAAGTATGCATTCATATCTACTTTAGTATTGAAGCTAATTTCCTGATACGTTTCGAAAAGTTGCGCAGGCGATAAAGCTACGTTCCCAAAGGCATCAGAATGCAATATCTTGACCTTGACTGGACGCGTAGAAGTGAGCACTAGGGTGGGTCGTTTTGCCACTTTTTCTCGGAACGAAATGTAATACCTGGCAAAAGTGGCCAATCCACATGAACATTTCAGGTATAGATTTTTTTTTCAAATAAGATAATATCTTCTGTAAGAACTATTGCATCAAACTTTCAAAATTTCACTGAAAATTGCAAAAAATATCAAAATTGTTCATTTTTTTGTTATATTAAAGTAAACATATTTTTGGGTTTATACATGCCAGATGCTATGAAAACTGACATTCCAGTCTCAAAATGCCAGTTATATGCGCTTGGGGGATATAGGGGTGCCTCCTCTGGGGCCGGAAAAAGGGGGTAAATTCAGTACAATTAAGCATTTCTACAACCTTTTCCGTCCTTGCCTTTTCCTTCGGGACCTGCTGGACCAATATGAAGATGAACGTAACAATTTTTTGGATAGCATCGTCACTGGAAATGATACGTGGTGTTATCACTACGAGCCGGAATCGAGAAGACAGTTCATGGAATGCCGATTTTTACAAGCGCGACATGCAGGCTCTGGTTCATCGTGGGCAAAAGTGCATAACAAATGGTGAGAACTATGTGGAAAAATGAGTCTGTAGCTGAAATATTGCTCTGTTTAACTATGCTGTTGTTAGTTATGTATCTCCATTAGTTTCCATAAAAAAGAAAGATGCATTACTTTGGGAACAACTTTCGTAGATTTGACTGAAACCGTTATGATTACTCAGAGACACAATGTAAGCGAGAGGGCTGCGGCAAATATAGCAACTGTGCTTCAGGCAGCTTCAAAGGCTGGAATTATAACTTCTCAAAAATCTAGCGACATAACATCTGTTTTAACTGTAGACAGGAACAAAATAAGGCGTGCGAAACTTAAACTTGCTCGGAATTTAAAAGAAAGTTCTAGAAATGATGATCCCATTAAAATCCTATACTTTGATGATAGAAGAGATGACACTAAAACACAGGCATCGTTAGAGAAGAGCACTCATCACTTGTGGCTGAACGTAACTCTCAATACGTTGGTCACGTGACACCATCCTCTGGCTCTGCACATGACTAGACCAGAGCTACTTTCGAATACATCATGAACCAACTCAGAGTTGGCTTTGATAAAGTTGAGGTTCTTGGGTGTGATGGAACATACACTAACATGCTTGAAATGGAGTTGTTCTTCGAAAATTAGAGGAACTAACAGGAAAACATATGCAATGGGCTATTTGTCTCTTGCATTTTAATGAACTGCTGTTCCGAGCTCTCTTCACGCATATTCACGGCATTTATTCAAGCCCCTATTCTTACACACGTCCCATTGTTTCAAAACTATCTATCTGTGAAAAAGCTTTCAGTGTTGCTATTCAAACCAATAAAATGTGACTTACCTCATCATAGTCCAGAAGAGCACAGAAAACTCAGTAAGGACCTGAGATGTTTGTTACAGATATCTCAAGCCATTGACTCCAGAGCATGCCCGGAAGAGCTTGTTTCTATGTTCCCTGGCAAACTAAACAAAGCTAGCTGGTTGACTAGTGCAAAAAGAATTTTAACATTGTATATTACAACAAAAAACCTACCAAGAAATTAATAGAAATTGCGACATTCATACTTAGAGTCTGTGTGGTTATGCCATGCCGTATCAGAACATAGTCTTCCATTGCTGATGGTTCTCTCACGTCTTTGAGGCCATTCAAGGTCTAGATACTTACCAAGGGAATACCAGGCTGTAGTCCGTTCATCCATTCAGACGAATGCATTCTTTGCACTCCCAGAAAATTTCTTCTCGTCATGATGACTGTTGGTCGACTTGCTGTCCGACAAGATGCATTACATAAGATTCTCAGTGCTCGAGAATACGAAGCAGGGAATCTCCATAACTCCATTAGATATACCATCATTCCCAGACTGAATTTTGAGACAAACGATTACACTGCAATGATGTTTTGGGAAAGCACTGATGTTTCAATAACTGTACTACCAGCAAGTTCTATGGACGGTACAAAACAAACAGCTCATGGTCAAACGTTCACTTCCTGACAACACTGTGCCAGAATGGTCCTACACCGTTCATCCGTGCCACACGGTGGCAGTAGAACGGATAGTGAATTTGTCATTGAAGAAGCCTCCTGAGTATGTGCCAGTGATGCTAGAGGCGGAATAATCAGGTCAACCTTACTTTCTAGGCAAGCTGCGTCTAAATTTCAATCGAAGTCCCAATTTGTGACAATTTTTCCTGACAGTGACTAATCGGATCAGTTCATCCGGCCCAACACATGGTTGGTTGATTGGATAGGCCTAGCAGAGGATCCCTAGTGCAACCACCTCTACATGGTGTTCTCTGGGTCACTTGGCCAGGCTATATTGCCAGGTGAGCGAGGAGCTGCACAACCGCTTAACTGTACTGAATTTGCCTCCTTTTCTGGCCCCAGAGGAGGCACTCCTATTTCCCGCAAAGGCATATAACTGGCATTTTTATACTTGAATGTCAGTTTTCATAGCAACTGACATGTATTTAACCAAAAATATGTTTACTTTAACATAACTAAAATTAATGTCAACTTTAGTATTTTTTGTAATTTTCATGTAAATTTTGAAACTTTGAGGCAATAGCTCTCACAGAAGATATTATCTGATTTGAAAAAAGAATCTATACCTGAAATGTCCATGTGGATTGGCCACTTTTGCCAGGTATTACATTTCATTCCGAGAAAAAAAGTGGTAAAACTCTGCACCCTAGTGAGCACCCAAACCAACTGGGTATTTGCAAAACGAGTAACTTTAACAAACGAAGACACTAACAAACAAATAAGAATATTGTGTGTAAAATGTGTATAATGCGAGTTCAGTGAGTAAAGGTGAGCAATGCAATTAGAGCAACTGCTTTAAACACTAATTAACTTTGTAGCAAATGAAACACATGGTTTGGTGCCGTTGGGTTTCTTGGGTCCTCCAGCTTTCTTCCATATTTTCCTTCCACCAATTATTTCATAATCATTCAGTCTCATCAATCATCCGTATATTTTAACCTATACAACACAAGCATAGGACGTAAAACTAATAAGTTTATTTCGTTTCAAATGGAATAGCGCATTCGTTCAATCCCCGGCCAAGTTAGTTTATGGCGGACGACATTGTTTCCATAGGTTTTCTCGCAGTACTCCCATTTCTTCAGACATTCTCATTCCACTAATTATTCCATCATCATTCACTTGCCTTAAACATCGCCTCCCTTAACCTAAAAAGCATAATGGTGGGACGTTAAACTGTAAGATTTAATTTCACTTTGAAATAGAATAGAGAGACTAAACTACGGTTATATCTGTTTGTTTGTTCGATGGAAGTTAGCGTTTCCTTTCAGCACCAAGGCTGTATGAGGCAAAGACCTATAGTTTAATGTGGAATCCGAACCACCGTAATAGTTCAGATTTTATTAATGTTTCCATGAGACCATGTGATCAAAGTCACACGCTAGCTATTCAACCAGCGGGAAGACAATATTTAACGCGTTCGAGAAACACTTAAACGAGAGCACTGTTTCTACCATCGAACTTAATATTTTTGTCATAACGTCGAAAAGCAAGTACTAAACGGCAAAAATACTGCAAAACATGATAGAATATACTAATAAAAGGAAGAAAGCTATAGGTTTAAAATAGACAAGGGAGGGGTCATTTTAAAACGTTGGGACGCTATTATGATACTTCCATCCATCCATGAACACTTAGCAACAATACACAAATAAGGAGACTAATATACTATTGTATGACATAATTTTGCATTACAGTTAAAATTGTTGTTTCTTTGGGATACTATAATACTTTTTGTTAAATAGAATCAATGTATCTGTTTCACTGTTTTAATCGTAGTACCTATGAAACAAATCACAGCTTACGATAATATGCATTATTGTCCATTTTAATGCGAATGGTAGCAATAATCG
The DNA here is from genome assembly GCF_964235325.1 of Thermobia domestica. Classification (NCBI taxonomy): domain Eukaryota; kingdom Metazoa; phylum Arthropoda; class Insecta; order Zygentoma; family Lepismatidae; genus Thermobia; species Thermobia domestica. Next base: position 148,440,779 of record NC_137459.1, on the reverse strand, counting down.
TGTGCCTTCACATTTTATAATTTTTATAAGTATGTTTTGATATTTTTACAGTACTATTAGAGTATTTTTTCTACTTTCATCTCTTCATGAAAATCATGCATTTGCTTCCAGAAAGTTCAACTGTTAATTTAATGAGAGAAGAATGAGACGATTGGAATCCAAAATTAGTAATCAACAAAACTTGATGGTGGCTTCTACATGTGCACCATTGATCTCTCTGGTTTCTGTCTTACCCTTGTCCTTCAAAGACTCACTGCCCTTACGAAAATATTGTGAAACTCAAACGCTACACAATGCTTTATATAAGCATTATATAACTACGTATCAGTTTTCATAGTTGACTTTCCCAACTTTAGAAAACAAAACTTAATTACAACATTCTATTCCATAATAATAATACTAGACATGCATAACGTTTGGCTCTGATACTGCTCGACATCTGAAATTTCCACTACCCACTTGAAAGACATATTCGCTCGGGGCACTGTTTTCGTTCCTCCGTTGCATAGAAGTCAATTGAACAATTTTATTCTCGCACTGCAATTCTATATACATAGACGTACTTCCTCATTCTCTTAAATCATTACAGGATAAAGTTAATGTCACCCAGCACTGCCTAGACAAAATCCTAGTTCTCAGTATAATCGTTCGGCTCCGCCTTTAAATACTTCAATATCACTACCACAACTAGAGAAAGAACATCAGAAATCTAACCTCAATCCCATAGAATAGTTTTACCAGCAGGAAACTTCTGTTTAAAATGATTTATGTTTAGTGGCCAATAAAATGGAAGCTCTCAGACTATTCAGACTAGTATGCGTAAGCAAAACAGAAACAGGAATCAAGGGAATAAGCGACGAAATAGAAGCTATCAGAACTGGATCATTTATAGATGAAAATAGAAGACACCACAAAACCGCCAACAAAGTCCACCAACAGAAGATCAAATACTGACCTGCGTAATATGCCAAAGCGTAGGGACGGTGCTTCTACATGCTTTAAACGTCCAAACGAACGAGTTGGGCTGCCCCTTGTAAAGGGGCCCAGGAGTCAAAAATCAGGCAATTCTAATGACAGAACAAAGCTTATAAATTATCAGTAAATTAGACAGATAAACAGTTCTAGTGGACACCGGATCCAGCCTTTCCATCGGGCCTTTCGAAAATTTACTTCCTGGTGTTCAAGTAATACAAGATAAAACAGTCGTTAATATTAAATAAAAAATTAACTGAAAGTACATAGCATTCGTAACATTCAAGTTGGGCAAATGGCATTCTCTCATTACTTTCGTATAAGGAAGAAATCATGTATTCAAGTCATTTTTCTTTAGACTTGCTTAAAACCTTATATATTACAGTTGAAATGAAATGAAACGAAATCTAAGTTCTACATAACACGGTTGTGCCGGGTAGGCTAAAGGAGACGGTGATGATGAGAATTAAATAAAATGGTGGAATGAAGAAAAAGGGGAAACGGGAGAGCCCCGAGGAAATCCACGGACACGGTGTTTGCTCACCACAAAGTTTACTTTGCGCGAGCTGGGATCGAACCAGGGATGACATGCACAAGAGATGAACGCTCTACCACTGAGCGACCGCGGCCTTGAGTTACAATCGAGTTAAGGAATAATCTTATCTCCCTGTATAAATCATAAGAAGCCAACATTACCGCAAGAGAAAAAGGAAAGCATCGAGAAGCGCACTACGTTACTTCCACTTGTACACGCATTTATTCCAGTGATAGTAAAAAGACAGATTGATGAGTTTGCATCTTTGTTCGTATCGTTTCTTCACTACATCCTTGACAAATACAAACTACAAACTACTGAGCAAAGGGTAGACATAAACAACATAATTGTTAATTTTCAATCCAAATAGTTATTCTCTAACCTTAAGAAAGAATACACCAGTGGTGGATCTTGAGGCTGTCAGGACTATTTTTTTTTTCTGCAACAATGGTAGCGACTTCTACAGACGGAAATGAAATTGTTCAACAAAAGAGGAGGATGACCAGCGGTTGCGGTATGCACAATCCTAATTTAGACTAATCGCAGAAATAGGCCATTCACGAGTTATTATACAAGTATAGAAGTGTTTTTCCATACACTCCGGAGGGCATTGGAAATTTTAGGGGATGCATTCACAAAACAAGAATCCATGACAAATCTCCCGGTTCCTATGCATGTTCGAGATCAAGCAGACAGATAGATTCGGAAACTAATTAATACTAAAATTATACTATTCACAGACGATGAAAGCTTCGTCTCGCCGCAGATTATTCTCAAGAATCCAAATACAAACGAACTTAGAATTGTTTTGAATTTACAGCGTACATTGAATATTTGTCGGTGCAATTCCAGTCAACTGAGAATGTGCTCTAGTAAAGCTACCACCAAATCTTGCTCCATCCAAAAAGCGGTTGACACATGACCTTCGAGGTCAATCATACATGAAAACCTTACGAATTTTTCATATGTGTGATGGGTCACAAAACTAGCGCGCAAGCTCCCTTAGTTGTAACTATCCTAATTTTGAACGGATTAACGCATATGATAAGATCTTTTTCCGAAGACATTGTGCTGGGAGGCTACACTTTTCAACAATAGCTATCGGATTTATAATAGCTATTTCAAACTACGGAACTTTCCTGCTTCACCTAAGAAGACAAATTTATTTTACTCAAAGCTGAATGTTCTCGAATATTTAGTATCAGGCAATTCTATTAAAATTTCTCTATCAATAGCAAAAAAATTAGGTATATCAACATCCTGTCACAAAGACAATTTTGAAGTTTTATCGGCTCGTATGTTCTTACTTATTGCCACTTATCAAAGATTTTCCTATGAAAATAGAATCTTTTCAACAAATGTTTCTAGTGCAATTATTTTGTTTTTCAAAAAACAATCTTGGGGATTATTCTGTTCCTGGTGAGGAGGCTGTAAAGTTCTGTGCCCTCACTTGTAAGCAACTACTATAAATCATGCTTCATTCACTAGCACATATTATTGTTTTCAAAACATAATCACTAGCAAACGATGGCAGGAGTATACCAGGAAGACACGACATTGGTTCCGAAGGAAATCGAAGATGGCGGGGCCTCTTCTCACAGTACTCCCCTTCAGAGGACATCCATAAAAGAGGACCTTGTGTGAACACACGCAACTGTTCCATTGCTGATCGCTAACCTTCCTAAATTATATACTGAGACCTTCTTGTATTACTTAGATTTCCTTAAATCCAACCAGTCAAGCCACAATGAGGAAGCGATTATTTCTATAACTACCTGCCCTGGAGGCTGCAATAAGCAAAGATATAATCCATAACTATACTATCTCCTCAAACTACGATGAGTAAGGGAGATATCTTTTAAATCATCTTCCTAGGCCGGGGTGGGCTACGAAATTTTATCTTTAAATCTGAAACCACTTTCCGTGTGCTGACGTTTTGAGTACACACTGGAAAATATCATAAATTTTGTATTATTTACAAGAACCGTAAGTTTTTTTAAGATATTATTTTTTATAATAATACGGTGAAGGGTTTCTCAGAATTTTATTAGATCCTACCAAGCAAAATATTGCAGCTTAATAATCAGCTAAGCAGTTGGATATCATCATCGACTTCGGTTAAAGCAAAAACATTACAGCCAAGCCGCTTGGTTTTACTACCGACAATGCAACCATAGTACTTATCTGAGAATAAACGAACAATTATTTATATCAAACTAATTTAGGTTTGTAAACTTGTTTCAGAGGCATGCCGAAAGGTGTATCGCGTGCATATTGCTCTCAATGAATTTGCGTGCACCGGAATATATTCAATGAACCCTCAGATATTTACAGATACAGACTATCTGTCCATAAACGTGACTCGTGTTGCGAGACGTTACACTAGGCCTTCCTATGAAGACCCAGAAACTTCCACTTTGGTAGCGGTTGAAGGAAAGAGAGATACTTCTTGTTCGTCGTCTGTAGCGATTCCACGTTCTCTACATATGACCGAGGAATCAGAATCTTCTCGTCCATGAATCTCCATTAGTGAACACTTATCGTCATTGCCCGAGAATCGCAAGGGACGTTTAGCGTCACAAAGCATAAGAATTGGAGAGAGTAAGATACTAAAATCTTCACCATATAAGAAGCAAATTGAAAGAAAAGTAACTTCAGCACACGAACTATCAAATAAGGTCACAAGAAGCTAATCAACTACCTCATGGTTAAAGAGAAAATAAGACCAGACGAATGGGAAAGCACCACCGAATACATAATTTGTAGAGAAACGTTTAGTGAAGGCTTTGTGTTGTGTAAATTCTGCAATGGCTTGTCTCATGAAGCTGCAGTGCTATTGAATCAACAGACATCCATTACTCATGTTATCAGTGTTAGCTTCGTGTGTAAGTGTTCTTATTATCCCTTCTAAGTGTAGAATACGTTTTTCAAATATCTTACGTCCCGGTGGTACTCCTCCAATATTCCAAATATGTGAAATATAGCGATTAGTATTGTCATTTGGTTATTTCATAATTTTTGCATGTATGTCGATATTTTCAGTTTGTCAATAAAATTCAAGTCCATATTTCAATCTTATTTTCGAATAACTTTACATCTTATTACCAAGAGGCAGCTCAATGTGTTAAAACGCCCGGGGTTACCCGTTTTCCCCTAAGAATGTGAACTAATATTCTTATGTTTAACTTGTTAGATTTACTTTAGGAAAATGCTTTGCACTCTTCAGTTAGATCCTAATTTGTGCAAAACAAAAAGTTGTCCACCATTAAATTCCCCACCTGAAATTAGGGGAGGTAATGCCTCTTGCATCCTCCTTCCGTCATATTACGGTATTACGAGTTTTATTATGCCTGATGCATGAATAACCATGTTTCATAGCTTTTGTATCCATTCACCCAGCCTGCAAATATGGAACATATAACTACGCTCAAGTAAAACTCAATAATGTGGTCAGAGTTGCAGCATTCACTTCTTTCACTCTTGAATACAATTTATAAAATACAGTTACTCCCTCTTCCAGTAATTCTACTTGATTTGCTATATATATGCGATATGCATTGTTTAATTAGTGTACAAAAGCATTTTTCTATCTACAAGTGAATGCTCAACAGAACAAAGAAAGATACTAAAATCGTACGGGACATAAACTACGTGAAATCATTAGGTTCCGCTAAACACATTAATGAAGGAAAATATGGAAATTATCAATATCGTTATGTTACATGCGGAAAACATTTTAGATATCCATGTCCAGCTAGGAGTGCGCAATGTAGGAATTGCAACAAATATAATCATATTGCACAGTATTGTCCAAACAAGGATGCAAATAGATACCAAAGAAAATTCAATGACATAGCTGACTCAGACATTCAGATGAAATAGAAGACCTTCACCCTTACTGAATAACAACAAGCATCAGAGGACATAGAAGGAAGTACAAATGTAGAAGTTAACGAAATTTTAATTCAATCGAGATTTTGTATTAAGCTCCATTCAGGTACCCAATACAGAGAAGAAAATATGTCCACTGGTAACTAATCTAATTCAGTTAGTAAACCGAAATTTAGAGGTAAAACACGGGAAGCTTGATCGTGAAAATCGATACCAGAGGAATCAGATCTGTAGACACCCTGATTTCCTTAATATAAGTCAGGGAATACCTGCAAAGTCAACAGAACAGAATAGGAATAGGAGAAAATGACAGAATAGGAATAACAGAAGTTCAAAGCAAATATGATATACATGTGAGCGTAGAAGATAAAGTAACGAAAGAAACAGAAGTAAAACAATACAAAAATAGACAGTAGAATAATAAAGACCCGTGAAGATAAAACAGAAGGGAAAGAGATAGAAGAATTAGTCAAGGAAAAAAGAGAGAAAGTAGAGGTTGAATCGAAAGAAAAAGGTACAAAAAGAAGGCAAACTGAAAGGAAATCGGAAGAATTAAAACAAATGGTTAAGACACAGGTGAGGAAGGGTGTCAGGAAGAAAAATAATGTGAACAGCTTTACTTTGGCGCACCACTAGAAACAACTGTTTAAAAAATATAATTATTTCACTAATTTCCTTCTTATTGTCCCCTTGAAGGCTTCCCCTCGGCGACATAAAAATCTTCCAATTGGCATAGATAAAATTCAAGAGGGCTACATGAAGTATTAATTGAAAATTAAAATTCTTTCACTATGTGTCTATAAATATGGCACTCGGATGTTTAACATAAATACTAGAGTGCAGTAACACAAACCAACCTGTGCTAGATGGCCACTAAAAAGCACAAATGCTATCCACTCGTGTCAGGGAAAGACAATCTGGTGAGCCCGCGTACTATCACAGAAGTGCGTCCGAGGGAAGCAGGTGCGTCAGTGTTGGAGAGTGTATGTGTAAGTGAGGGTAGTGGAAAAAAATGGGCGAGGGTAGAGGAACTCAGGATCTGCATTTTCCGTTGTTTCTACATTTCTGTGAAAGGTTCAAGTTCATTTGGATCATCATGTTAACCTGTAATTATATTTCTTTTACCTGTGATGACATTTCTTCAGTAAAACTACGTAGTATTTGTTTCATTTTAAGGTCGCTTTGTTCAATTCGTTGATACGTCTGGTCGATTTTATTATCAAATCATTTGTTCCATTTGTTTCATTTGTTCCATTTGTTGTTTCATTTGATCACCAAAATCCTGCTTTAATTGCCCCATCTGTTGATCGATTTTACTATCAAGTTCGTTCATTCGATCACCAAAATCCTGGTTTAATTGTCCCATCTGTTGATCGATTTTACTATCAAGTTGGTTCATTTGTACCATTTGTTGTTTCATTTGTTCCGCTTGTTGATCCATTCGATTACCAAAATCTTGTTTTAATTGTTTAATGAGATCGGCTAGGTCAGAAAAGTTCATTACCCTGTTGCCATCTGATTCAGATGTATTTCCAATATCAAGAAGACTCATTTTTATATTTCTGAAAATTTTTGTGCCACTCTTTAACAAAGTATTCTCCGTTTTGATATTTCTTTTAACAAAATCACTACGTAGCCTTAAAGTCAATCTGCAGACCTGGAGTTTATTATTTAGGAGTTGGCGACAAAAGGTCCTGGCGAGAAAGCACCAAATTTATAACGACAATCCTGCGGTGAGGACCACCAAATTATATAAGACGATGAAAAAATCAGCAGTTCATATATTTATATATAACTAAGGCCACTGATTTAACAAAATCCACTTACACACATCATTATATTACCTTTTATTATAGTATGTGACACATTAAACTTTTACACTCATTAAAAGCTGTACATGCAGTGTACAAAGAATGGATACTTTTTTTTTAGATTTATTCCTCGTTGTTATGACAATTAGAAGAGAAATTACATCTATATCTTTTCTCTTTTTTTCATAATCTTCTTCTTGCTTTCTAGAGCAGCTTGTGCATAATTTAAAAGTACTTCTGCCCACAAATACAAATAAAAATATAATAAAGAGTGATGAAATACAAATATTGCTATAACTTTTCAAGCTGAAGTGATATACGAATAATAGTTATACCAAAATGAAGCCTTTTTCTTGTATATATTTTTAAACTAGGAAGCAACGATTGAAGTACAATAGGAACCACACAGTATTGACAGATGTAACCGAAGGTGTAAATCAATTTTTTTGGTAAAACATGTAAACTGACTCATAACTCATACGTATGGATGTTCTGTCATTAATTTTCAGTTTGTTTAATTGGAGTAGCTTGGAAACTATGGATCAGAAAATAGAATTTTTCATTTCCACCGATATATAAACGGATGAGGCCTCTATAAGGGGGAACTAGAGAAATAGTAGTTTTCATAAATTAATACTCTGAATTGGCAACTTTGCTGATGTTTCAGTACATTAAAAGGTGTGTTAAGGATCTGTCTACATTATAAATTCCTGAGAACAATGAAAACAAACTTTGAACTTATCATGATAAAACGTTTACTTACATGCACCCGGCAAAACTGCTACTATCGAAAATGAGTTACCAGCTTTACAGCGGATGTTATGAGTGTCCCCTGTTTTGATTCAAACACTAGTTCACACGTTTCACCACGTTGGCAGCAACTTTACGAAAATTAGAAGTGTTAATGTTTTCAGTGGCACTGCGAATGTTCGTTTCCAGGTCTTGAATAGTTCGAGAATTGTTTTTGTATACCTCTCGCTTTAAATAGCCCCATAAAAATGAATAGCAGTGTTGCCGGGTGCATCTAAGTAAACATTTTATCATGATAATTTCAAAATTTTGTTTTTCATGGTTTTCAGGAATTGCATAAGGTAGACAGATCCTTAACACACTTTTGATGCACAGAAACATCAGCAGGGTTGCCAATTCAGAGTGTTAATTTATGAAAACTTCGATTTCCCTAGTTCCCCTTACAGAGGCCTCATCCGATTAATTATCGGTGGAAATGAAAAATTATATTTTCTTCTTCATAGTTTCCAAGCTACTCCAACTAAACAAATTGAAAATTAGCGACAGAACATCTATACGTATGAGTTATGAGTCAATTTACATGTTTTGCAAAAAAAAAGTGATTTACACCTTTGGTTACATCTGGACACACTGTGTGGTTCATATTGTACTTCGATCGTTGCTTCCTAGTTTAAAAAGATATGCATGAATAAGCCTTCATTTTCGTATAACCATTATTTGTGTATCACTTCAGGTTCAAAAGTTCTACTATCCCAAACTCCGGGTTGCATTGTATATGGACACTCTGTATTTTCGAGACGAAATACAGGACGAGACAGCGCTTGTAAGAGACGAAACGAGACAGCCTAAGTTTCTTGCCTCGTTTCGTCTCGTGGCAACACTACTTGGCACGGCACTGATATTTCAAACAAAAATCTGCATATAGTAATTCAATGATTGTCTTACAATTCAATGATTGTCTTGTAATTCAATGATCCTTGTTGTATAGTATCCCTACAACTTTGTATAACGTAACCTTCCACACAACCGCCATCATTCCATATAGAGTGGCTGTTAGCTACCAACGAATTACTGTGCAAACAGTCGGTAATCAGCAAGGGAAATTTAAATTCTGCTCGCATAATGTACTGTCCAGACATCAGTTCATGCCGACACTGTCCGGCGATGGTTATTTACTTATTAACCCACAATAGATAACCCACGCATAGAGGCCATTTTACATTGCATATACTATACCAACATTAATAGCAGAGGAGATTTGGGAAACTATTGCCCCGGGCATGTTTAGCCAGCTACAATTCTAGCATTTGCAATTACGACTGAGAGAAACCCTGCCAACACCATAGTCAGAATGGTTAGGAGTAGGAATCGGCCTCACAATCTCCCAAATGCTAAGCAAACACTTTACCAACAGAATTAACGCGCTAGATAATAACATCATTCTTATGCTCGCACGACGAATTGTAAATATCTACACAGCATATATCCACACGTCATCCTCAATCAGATTAGACCGCCTCGTTACTATAAGCCTTTCATGGGGCTATTTCTAATTTTTTTTTCGATGAGTACATGAGGATTTGGATGGGAAAAGGGCCCGAGTTCAATGGAGTTCTTTTGAAACTCGGGCCCTTTTTCATCCAACTTATCATATGTATTTTTCTTCTTGTAATTTACATACAATTCATCACCACATTACGCCTTCACAATTGAACGCCACTGAGATGCTATTTATTTCTCGTTATGCTCTGTCAGTTACTGCTCGTTATGCAACCACGCATAACTTCATATGCATTTAAATTTTCGTGCAGCTTTTTGACATATCGTTGTTCAGCAAACGAATACTTGTTTCCTATCAACATGTCTTTTTATACATGCTAATTTCGACTGGGTTTTCCTTATAGAAAAACTCAGTCCTCCTTATAGAAGTCCGGGAAATCCCCACTTCCTTTACGGAATCCCTTGCGCACACATTTCAGAATTGCGACATACACAATTTTGAATAGAGTAGGTTTGAAGTCTTTGACGTGACCATGCCGCATTCGCACTATCATTCAGAGTTGTGGTGATATAAAGCTCCCAAGTTAATTTTCCTACGGTTTCGACAATTAATATCTCTGAAACTAGTGGCCTCTGACCAAAGTTGCAGAGGACTTTGTTTCTTGTCTTGATGTCCCCTACATGGTGGAGTAGAGTTGGTGCGCGAGTTTTCGAACACCCGGTGTATATATATACAGGGTGTTAATGAACTATACCGACAAACTGTAAGAGGCGATTCCCCACATCAAAATAACAGAAAAAGTTCATATGGACCTATAGCAAAAGTCCATAGTTTCAGAGCAACGACTGCCCAGAATCGCGAAAAAGCTAAAATTTAACAGGCCCTATTTCGAATTCCAGAAACTGTTGATGGTGGTCCTTATCAGCATAAAGGAACCCACGCATACACAATCCAAAAGTGCATATTTCATCGTTTTTCAATCGGTGTAAATTGTATTTCCTACAGGTGTTATTCTCAGACAGGGTTGTGGCGTGGGTGGGGCGACCGGGGCGATTGCTCTGGGCGCCGCGACCAAGGAGGCGCCGAAACGACTAAAACAAAATTCAAGTAATTTAGATTCTTCTGTCATCTTAGTGAATTATTATTTTTTAATTTGATGTTAATTCAGATATTTTATTAATGATCAGGCTAAGTAAAATTACCAGTACTGTAAAACATCGTCCACGATTGTTCAATTCGAATTCTCTCCAGTCCTCTGTGAGAGGAACTTTTATCTTGGAAAATTGAACAAGATCTGCTACTACTTACTTCTTATCCGTATGAAAGTTTGGTGCAAACTGAAGAAACTTCAGCAGAATTCAATAACATTTCTTTATTCCGTCCAAGAAATTCTGAGGTAATAGGCATTACGCTCAACAATGGCACAAGAAAAACTTAATTCATTGACCATACTAGGTATTGAAAATGATGAAACAAAAATTAGATTTCAAGGAGGTATTGTCCACATTTTCTCACAGAAATGTCAGGATACTGCCATTTAGAGTTTGAATAAATTATGTATATTTCATACGCGCTTAATTTTGCTCAATTCTATTGTAATTTATTAGTATTTTTATGTTATGACTTTTACACTACATATTTTGGAACAACGTATCGCTAACATCGTCTTGCAGAACAAGTATTAACAAACAGTACATTTTGATTTTGAACATAAATTATAATTGTATGATTGAATTGAATCTAACACAAATAATTACAAACGACACCTTAAAATTTACTTTAGTTATCCAACGCTATGAGAACTTTACTAAAAAAAAAATATGTGTTTATCGCAAGGAAAGAAAAGTTAATTTGTTGGATTTTACTGAAAGTCAGAAGACTACAAAGTTTTTGTTATCACTTACACATTGGGCTTTAATATTTGTATCGTTATTTGTATATTCTATGCTACTATATTGATGTATATCATATTCAAAATAACCAAGAATAGCACTCGATTTCAATAATTCAAAATATGTTTTAATTAACTTTTATGTTTTAACTACAAAAGCCATTCACTTTTGTAGTTATAAAAATTGACATAATACTAACTTATTTTATCTTAATAGGGCCGCGGTGGCTCAGTGGTAGAGCGTTCACCTCTGATGCTTGGGGTCCCGGGTTCGATCCCAGCTCCTGCCAAGTAAACCTTGTGGTGGACAAACACCGTGTGCGTGGGTTTTCTCGGGGTTCTCCCGTTTCCTCCCACTTTCTTCATTTCACCATTTTTATTCATTACTCATCATCACCGTCTCCTTTAGCCTAACCGGCATAAGCGTGGGACGTAAAACTCAAAGATTTCATTTTTCTTTTATCTTACATTATGATCTTAAATTCCATATTTAAATATAGGAGTTGTAACGTGCGTTAAGTAATGGCGATCCAACATCGCATCGCCATTGACCGAGGAGGAATTAATGGCCCCCTCCAAAATTAATTTTCTGGCAGAAATTATGTTAGAATTTCCTAGAACAATTGATCCTTTCAAAATAGTTATATATACATAAAGATCTAAATCGAAAATCACAACCTATGGATTACTCTAATATTATTTAAGGATTAAAAGGTGAAATGATTATGCAATGTTCTAAAGAATGCGATTTTAATTAATTTCTCTCAAATTTATAACAAACAACAACAGTATAACGGTTTCCAAAAAATCGAGTAATTTAACAAATTATCCTATTTAAATTCGATAGACATAAAAGCAATCTCCTAATATTATTGATATATCGAGCATTTAACTAATTTATCTTTACGAAGCAAGCTCCATTAGAGGCAAGTTAAATCATGAAAACCAGGATATAATACGTATACAGTCTATTAGAAACATGTTTAACCACCAATTTCAATAATAATACATAAAATTTAATTAAATAAAACACTCACGAAATACAATTCAACTGGTATCATACCACAATATTAATTTTGATTTTTCTAGTTTCCCAAACAATTGCTTTAAGATAACTGTTATATCCAAAATTATATATTCACTTTTGTGTAAATTCGTTATTACACATTTTTGTTCCGACCAGTTTGATTTCAGTTTCACAATTGAAGCTTATAACTCGTGACGTAAATTTCGAATAGATATAGTTTCTGTAGATTGCCACAACTGCAATATAGTCGGCCTATCTCCCCGACATCTATACAATTCAATACGCTAACTTTTTTTTTTTAATCAGACTCATTATAGAGTACAGAAAAAACTCTGGTTGTTTCTCGTAATACACTGGGAGGAGGCACCTGAGAATTCTCGCCCGGGGTGCTTACAACCCACGCAACGACCCTGTTCTCAGTTATATTCTTATTAGAGTTTTCATATATACCCTGATTTCAAGCGTGATGGCTCAGTGGTAGAGCGTTCACCTCCGGTGCTTGGGATCCCTGGTTCGATCCCAGCTCGCGCCGTGTGGACTTTGTGGCGGGTTTTCTCGTTGTTCTAGCGTTTCCTCCCACTTTCTTCATTTAACTATTTGATTCATTTATCATCACCGTCTCCTTTAGCCTAACCGGCATAACCGTGGGACGTAAAATTCAAATATTTCATTTCATTATATTTTCGGTCCGGAACTTTTAATATGTATTAAAAGCATCCTTATTATTTCAATTTTTCCTACTACTACTATTATTATTATTATTATTATTATTATTATTATTATTATTATTATTATTATTATTATTATTATTATTATTAGACATTCCGCTTTTCCTTAATCATTGTAAATGTTTAGAACTGTAGGTTGACAATAGTAGCGCTACTATATCCTTTCATGCGGACAGTTACTTTATTGGAAATTTGATGTGCTTCGCTGACATTATATACGCAATATTGCACGTTCTGAATCGCTTTATGTACATGCAAGAAAAAATTCCTACTTGACAGCTATATGAACATTTTCTTATAATGTAACACTGACTAAAATGCCATACTGCGTTAGAAAAAACGCCTGCTTATTATTATTCTGCTAAACTAATAATAATAATAATAATAATAATAATAATAATAATAATAATAATAATAATAATGATAGTAATAATAATGTTATGCAAAATTAAAAATACATAATATAGAGAAACATTACACTACAACTAACAAAATGAGAACGCATGAACTGGAGGTGAATCAAAACTTACCAGTAACTCTAAACTCGAAACAAGCTTTTCAAAGCTAGTTGTTCAAAATCTATGATCAACGGGACTCTAGGATACGCAATCTGATCAGAAAGAACTCCAATATCACATACCATCAACAAACTATTTTCTAGTAATAAAGTAGGCCTGCTCATCAGTCACAGAATATTCACATTAGCCCTTACTGTGTATCGTTAATTATGGAACCCACCAGACATATCCACAATAATATACATACAAGCAACTATAGAAAATATACACAATGCGCTATTATTGAAATATTATACTGCACAAAATTGTTCACTTTTGTACGAGTAAATTGCAACGACTTTTGATAACTTATTTTGCATGTAGGAAATATATATGTGTGCAACAGAAGAAGTGTGAAATGTGTACAAAACGTCTGATAACGAAGTAGCTTAAGTGGTAGAGCGTTGGCTTCGCATTCGGGAGGTCGTGGGTTCGAATCCCGCTGCCGACCATCCTGACTGAGGTTTTCCAGGGTTTCCCTCACTCCTACCAGGCAAATGCCGGGATGGTACCTACTAAACAGGCTCTGGTCGATACCTTCCCAAATCCTTTCCATTGTTATTGTTGTTGTTGGATATCCAGTGTAAAATGGCCTGTGAGCTGTATCTGGTGATTGTTAAATAAATAAATAAATAGATAAGTGTGCACAACTTGCACCGCTGGAAGTTTCTGCACATTTCACACACATTTTGAACACAATTTGCCTTTCCTGTGGCACGAATATATTCGTGTAAAAGAAGTGATTAAAAGCTGTTGCAGTTTACGCGTAGAAAAAGTGTGTGTTGTACTATTTGTAGTTGCTGTAGTGTAATGTAAACATGTTTGTTGACAAATAAAAGAATATTTTGAAAACTGAAAAAAAGTATTTTATTAACCATGATTCTTAATTATTGATTTATAAGGATAATCATTTTCAGTTTACAGTATTTTTACATCGAAGGTTTGTCGTTTCGCTGACTAATTTAAAACCTACTTATTGTAGTTGAAAGACTATATAGCAGAAAATCACTATATCATTGTCATGATAACCAATCAACACATTACACCTCCTACTTCACCTACACTCAATATAGATTTATTTCTTTAGTCCCCTGAGAAAACGAAATCTTCACCTTTTTCTTACTTTGTTGCAATTGAAACTGTTGTTTCACGAAGAAATTACAATTTCTCAAGTCTCCATAACTATAAACAGAATAGCACTATACAAGAATTAAGTATTGAAGAAAGCATTAATATAATATTATTAAGAGCAAGCGTAAACAAATAATTAACATTTGGACAATTGCTTGGTCCCAAATGTTTGAGTGCATGTGGTTTCGGTCTCCCGCCGGGGCACTTCAAACACTTTACTTTTAAATTCTGTCCTCAGCTTTTAAGAAAAAGTATTTTTACAAATGTTCGAACGGTAGAATATTTCCGTTCTCCATTTTTATATTAACAACACCAACCAAAGTAAACTAGATTACCATTGCACTCGCAGTTCCTCACTGAATGCATTGATTGATTGAATTACATGTGTATCTAGTTTTCTCGGTAATCCCTTACAGTCTTGAATCACTCAGTATACTAGATTTTTACTTTTGTCTATCTACATATCATATATTTATATTAGTAATCTGTTATCATTGTATTTTATACGCACATGGTATATTTAATGGCAGTAACGTTCACATGCCTTTCGCTCTTGTAAGACTACCCATCTTACTCTCTGTCAGAATGGAGAGAAAATAAGTTTCCCTATAAGCACAAATACGAGGAAAGTAAGAATCTAGGTTCAGTTCTTTTTTAAAACTTTGTCTGGAATACAGTTTAGGTTTTTGTGACCAGAAATGCACCACCTACTGTGGATATAGGTTGCTCCCTTCCAGATAAAATTAATGAGCTCAAGACCTGTCATGCATATTTGTTTGTAGTACTCTGAACATTGAATCGATGGGTCCTTATAAAGTAGTCCCATACCCTCCTACTTGTGTTCTCTCATTACCATTCCATATGCATCTCTTAGCTGTCTCCATTTGATAAAAGCACGTTAAATTTGTGAATTTACTTTATTTAAAAGCAGATAGAAAGTAGCTTTTCCTATATCAAACAACAAAACTATGAGTAGATTATTTTGTGCATCATTTATAAGCTCTTGAATATGTATTTATCTATATACTATCTATATAGTTCTCTATATTGTTTGTTTGTAGTGAAGAGATTATCCAGGCCGAAAGGAACCGGATTGCGTAAAGTGTCAGATCATTAAATTATCAGTATCCATTTTGAATATATATATATATAATTAGTCTTTGTGGTGGATGAAACAGGCAACTTGACAACAAACAGCTCTTCGATAAGCTTTTTCCGTTTAAAACATGTTTCAACTCCATGCCACATAAATACTAGCAATGGAGAACCGCTAAGAAAAACAAACTTTCAGTCAAGTGATGAAGTGAACATGGAAACTCTCCTCTTTTGCGTTAAAAGCACAATAAGCTTCCGTAAAACTTTTCCGCTTTCCAGTTTCTGGGTTCCGCGAGGGAGGCAAAGTACGTATGTTCGCGCTAACCTAATCTTCTGCTTTTGCAAATTTTAATGTCAAAGCAAGTGAAAGGGTGCGTGGAAGGGTCGAGACCTTTGAAAGGATTTATCATGCCTCACCGCTTCTCATGATCAATAGTTTCGCGACATTGATTTCACAACAAAGAAAGCAGAAACTAAGGGAGGTAAAAAGGTTCTTTCCAGAATAAATGCTGAAGTGGCACCCTTTTGATCAGCTGGTCACAGGATGCTTTTAAGTGTTACAAATGTTGACAACAAATGGACGTGAAACCACGCCGTTGAAAGCTACCTAGAAATGGAAAGAAAAATTATTCTTAAATGCTCCAAATGCCATGTTTCTTTCCGTAGAGTAAGATTCAATATAAAAGTTTTATATTAGCCGTGGATAATATTCAAACTTTTATTCGTGAAAATTGTACTGTATACGGGCAGAAATTATACTTTTTTGATCCAAAAAACTGCAAATGTCGATCTGATAGTTTTGCATGTGTGTGAAGTTTTTATATTCATCTAGTATATTAAAGTGTAATATATAGTTTCAAATAAATTATCCGAATACAATACACTTTCACTAATCCGGCTTCTTATCAATTAGAAATAATTTATTTTACATTGACTTCATCGTTTCAGGCAATGTTCTGACTCCACGCCAACTGTATGACATTTTTAATTCGTATTGAAAATTTTTAAAAATAGAAATAAAGTTTGTCGTGAATTAGGGAATTCAGTCACGGTATCCAAAGGGAGACACATAACGCTAGATCTGTCCAACAAATAGATTTCAGATAAGTTAAAAAGAGAATGTTCTTAGAAAAACGCTACTTCTATTTACAACATACTGCTGCTTCATGAGCTTTTGAAGTTCCTCGGATACGTTACGTGACAGGTTATTCGAAGTTGACTGCAAGAAACAACACGCACTAGAAGAAAAGTTAATTATATTAGACGCGTTTGGATTCACCCAAGAATATAAGATGTTGTAATGTAAAGCGAAGGACAATAGTGTCAAACTTTTAACATGTGGACAGAAAAATAGTAAAATAGAAAAATCAAAAAGTAGTTACACACAAAAGAATATACAGATACATAAAAATGTTGCAAAACACAGTAAAAAAATTAGAAAACTCAAAAAGAAAATTATTGTGCTATCTGTCGTTTTTTTTTTTTTTAACAGCAGAAACAATTCCGCTGATTAAGTTCAATGTACAAAATATTTTTAGCGGTTTAACGAGGACTGAGTTCTTCATCCAGACGATCCCTTCTTTGTGTGTCAACAGTGTGAAATCTCAGACAAATATGAGTATAATGTTTGGTCTTTCTTTTATATGAAGCTAACACTAATATTTCAATCTATAGATATACTTTTAATAACATACGATTAACATAAATTAGCAAACACTTTTTCATGAAGTACAGAATTTTTATGCTCTCTGCACTAGTTCACATTTAGCATATTATTTTTTCAGAAAGAAATTCTTATTTCATATATTTCTTATAACTGAAGAAATGTTGCTATTATTCATTCCCTCATTTGTAACTGAGTGACATTTTTTAAATATGTTCTGTAGCTATAAATAAAGACATTCTACATTCCTAAACTTACAGATTCCCATGTTTGTTTAAAGCTCATAAACTACTTGACGAACAGTAACGTGCGATGTGGAATTATTACTGACATTATCATAATATGTAAGGTTTTATAGCTGATGTCGGTATTACCCAAACAAGCTGTCGGTCTTCCCCATAGAGTTGGGGACGTCCGACACTTCTTCATCGTTCATTTCAATTGTGGATCCACAGTCACACATTGCTTTTGTGTAACATGTATTGTATCTGTCAAGTAGTTGAAATAGTATACTTAACCATGGGCTATAAATAGTTTCTTTAATAATTCGTTACAATCATGTAGTAGTGCAAATGTTCTTAGGATGTCGGTACTGCCCCAAATGACCATAACTGAAAAAGTATAATTTATTCGTACTTTCCGTACAAGTTTTCCGAATAAACGCACTTTCCGTACGAACTAAAGAACTGTATATAGACGGTCAGGATCTCACATACAGATGGACGCATGTAACATGTAGCTGACGTATGAAACATACGTACATCTTTGTAATATACAGAAGACTGGTAGACGTCACACGTCCTGCAAAAACAAGATGTAACATCTAAGCGGGAAAAGTATGTAGCATATGAATAACGTATATTCCGTACTGATTTCCTTAGTAAAGATAAGGATTCTGTATATTTGTAGAATATACCGTTGTCCGGATAACGGATTTTTCTCAGTGCACAATTCTTATCCCACAATATTAAGGCAAATGCCTTGCCTGTGGACCTCTGTGCTTTTAATTTATTTTTCCTTGGAAATCCTGAGTGGCGTCAATCGCATGACTGTTGATTGATCTCAGGATCAAACTAATGGAAATAACTTTCATTCTGGGTAACAAACTCATTCAAAAACTTGTCCTTACAATTCAGAAAATACCGCAAAATCAACTTAGAAGATGTCACACGTCTGCGTTTCTCATTGTCGTTCAAACATTTGGGCATCCATTTTGCGGAAAGCTAGTGGATGTCCAGGTGATCATGAATTACTGACTAGACACATTATTTGGATATGTGCAAGATCTCAAGTATTTCTGTAACTAAAATTATCCTTTTACTCAAAATCAGTCATGAACCTGGTCAACTTATTCCAGAGTTGACACTGACACTGACCCTCCACATTTTTCACAGTTTTCTGTTGAAAAATCGCCACATTTAAAGGCTGAGCACCATTTCCTCACAGTGAGTGTGAAGGGTAAAAAACAATCCAATGTGTCTAGCAAGCAAGCATTTAGTGACTTAAGTTGTAGGAAAAAAAGAACTTCATGACACCTCTCAACTCTTCTGTGGTGAACTCCACATTTGGCTGCGCTATGCTTCAATCAATGCCCTGCGAGGGAGAAACAAAAACGTTAGAGATACGATCATCCCAGCTAACAGTATAATGAATGATTTCAGAATGGTATGTGTGGAATGTAGTCGGGCCAACAATTTATCAGCTCAATTCACATTTCAGCGCTTTTAGATGTTTGATCGAGTAAAATGAAGAAAAATGGGTGAGAATGGTTCACCAAGTTGTCCATACTAGGCGTTCAAATTTCGTGCGAGACCTCGTGTTGAGACAAATTCTATATAAAAGGTGCAGAAGGAAGAATTCTTAACCCTCGGAAGGCGCACTTGCTTTTCGTCATGTTGGAGAGGTTTGAGAAAAGCCTTTGGGTCTCATCCTAAACGAAGGGAAAATCCCAATCTACACCTCCTCGTGGGAGAAAGCGGGCAACGTCTTAGGTGGCTAACGTAGGTTGGAACCGACCGACTCCCGGGATAAGGAGTCAGCCTCTACCAAGTGCCAACGGTCTTTACGGAGGGCGGATGAGCGGGTGGTGGTCACGACACCTTCTTGCCCTTATTGTGTTTTAAAGTTTGGAGTCCAGAAGACCCCAGTGTGCAGTCTTGCCCTTAGGAGGGGAATCTGTCCTTAAAAAAGGCGGGTGAACCACAAGGTAGACAACGGCATGGAAATGTGGAAAGGAAATGGGAATACTACCACATTATCTTTTTCCCAGGATGGATGAAGAAGGAGAATAAATAAATATGATGATTCTTCCGGAGGTAAAAAAATTCGGAGGCAAAATAGTTCCCCGTTTGGATCACCGGATGGGGACTACTCCGGGAAGAATCATCAGAGGAGAAAATAATAATAATAAAAACTTTCATTTCAACATAGGAACCTGGAACGTACGGACTTTACGACGTATGGATAAACTTGAAAATTTGAAAGTTGAAATGGACTAATGTGTAGTGAACATAATGGGTTTAAGTGAAGAGAGATGGCCAGGAAAAGGTGAGACAGTATCGGAAAATTACACAATATTCTATTCGGGTGGCGTTAAGGCCGAGAATAGTGTCGCGATAGCAATGAAGAACGAAGTAGCAAGAAGTGTAACCAAAGTGGAACGCTGCAGTGACCGCTTGATGTTTGTAAAACTAAGTGTAAAACCAGTGGATATTGTGGTAATACAAGTATATATACCAACAAGCAACCATGATGGCAATGAAGTAAAAGTGCTGTATGATGAGATCAGTGACATATTGCACCAGAAGGGAAGAGGTAAGGTCAACGCAATAGTAATGGAAGACTTTAACAGCGTAGTAGGAGAAGGAGCCGCGAATAAGGTAGTGGGACCATTTGGACTAAGTAGAAGAAACGAATGGGGCCAAATGCTTATCGACTTCTGTAGGCAACATGATCTGGTGCTGACGAACACGTGGTTTAAGAAAATAAAAACCAAGCTGTACACATGGAAAAGGTCAGGAGATAAGAAACGCTACCAAATCGATTACATTCTTGTGAAGCAGCGTTTCAGGAATAGTGTACGAGACGTGAAGACACTACCGGGAGCGAATATCGATTCGGATCACAACCTTCTAGTATCGGAAGTGCAAACCTGGTTTAAGACAATCAAGAAAAATTGGAGGAGAAATCGGAAATGGAACTTATAGCGACTAAGAAATATGAACAGTGATGTGAAAGAAGAAATTTAAAAAATCCGTGTGATTGGCGATATGGTAGCAATATAGAACATAGTTTGGAAAAAGATAAACAGATTCCATTTGACACACTCTACAACTACATTGAAAAAATGGAAAAAATACCGAGAAAACCGTGGCTAACTAAATCGATGCTTAAGAAGATGGAAGAATGCAGAATGGCGAAAAGCACGGACATGAAAGAATACAGAAAACTGAATAATGAATTGAGAAGAGAAAGGGACAAAGCCAAAGAAAAGTACATGGAACAGGTATGTGAAGAAATAATGGAACTTCAACGTCGCGACAGATATGATCTGATGTATCAAAAAGCCCAAAAATTAGGAGGAAAAGCTAACAAATGCTAACATTTGGAATCGAAGATCAACAAAGCCATGTAGTCAGTGACCATCAAAGGATTCTTAGAGTTTGGGAAGAGTACATAAAAGATCTGTATGACCATAAGAACCGCCCCAAAGATATTGCGATCGAAGCGGAAGAAGAGGAGGAAAAGAACAGTATATTGAAAAGTGAAGTAGTACAACCCATTAAGGACATGAGAAGGAGGAAGGCCACTGGAGATGATGACATACCAGCAAATCTGCTCAAGGAATTAGGAGCCAATGCAATGAAAGTACTGATTTCATTTATTAACAAGATCTACCTGAGTGGAGAATGGCCAAAGGATTTTACTGATGTTACAATGACAGCATTACCCAAGAAGAAGGAAGCAAAGAAGTGCACCAATCACAGAACCATTAGCCTTATTTCCCACACTGGAAAGATCAATTGCACGTATACTGAACAGACGGTTGGAAAACAAGATAGAAGAGATGTTGGACAACAAAGATCAATTCAGATTCCGGAAAGGGAAAGGGGCCAGAGATGCCATTCGGTTGATGAGAATTATCTCCAAACGAGTTCTGGACGTAAAGGAAGAGTTGTGTTTATGCTTCATAGACTGGCAAAAAGCTTTCGACAGGGTCAATTGGACGAAACGTTTACAAATACTTAAAGAAACTGGATTCAACTGGAGAGATCGACGGCTCATTCGCATCCTGTACATAGAACAACGAGTCAAGTTGCGCTTGAATGAAGGAGAAACAAATAGTGTGGAGATTGGAAGAGGAGTCATACAAGGATGTAGTATGTCGCCCCAATTATTCAACATTTACAGTGTATGGTTAATAAAGGAAGCATTAATGGAAATTGAAGATTTCAACATTGGAGGGCAGATCATTAACAAGATCAGGTATGCAGATGATACGGTTATTATAGCTAGAACCGAAGAAGGATTACAGGAGATGATTACAGGATTACAGGAAACTATATGGAATGGAAATCAACATCGAAAAATCGAAAATCATGAGAATATCCCGTAGAAATGCGCCCTTACAGGTCAGAGTATAACAAAGAGTATACCTACTTGAAGAGGTTGACCATAAAGACGCCTTCTGCACCAAAGAGATCAGGTCGAGAATTGCCATACCCAAAGAAGCATTCAACAAGAAAAGGTCACTCTTAACAAGTAGCCTTAACATTGGACTAAGGAAGAAATTGGTCAAGTCTTATATTCGGAGCATTGCACTTTATGGCTCATAGACTTGGACATTACGGAAGTTAGAGAAGAAATATTTAGACAGCTTCGAAATGTGGTGTTGGAGGAAGACGGAGAAGATAAAATGGACAGAAAGAGTAACGAAAGAAGACTTTTTAAAACAGATAGGAGAGAAGAGGACGCATCTACCCACCATCCTTCATAGGAAATTGGATTGGAGTAATTGGATTGGACACATCTTGCGAAGAAATTGTCTTCTCCATACCGCCATAGAAGGAAAGATGGAAGAAAAGCGAGGAATAATAATAAGAAGAACACAAGTGATGGATGATTTGAAAAATAGAAGATAATATTGGGAGTTAAAAGAGGAAGCTTGAAATCGAGAAACATGGAAGAAACATTTCCAGGTCCAAGCTGAAAATTAAGAAGAAAAGAAATAAAAAAAAGGAAAAAAACATGCTAGTCCCAAGACCTGCCAAAAGGAAGAATATATATAAAGGTCTGAAGTAAATTTGGATCTAAGTGCCATTTTCTGAAGTTTCGAGCTATAGCCAGTATAATGGTCACGTCAGTTTAAATATATTCGGATCTAAGCGCTAAAGCTGTGCGTAGTAGTCCAGATAATTGCCAATGGAATGCGTGAGGTGTATGTGCACGGCACAAATTCTCGAGAAAAATCATCATTACCTCAAAACTGTTCAAATGGCACTTAGATCTTAATTTACTTCAGGTCTTCATATATATATAGGCGCGGATCCAAGGGGGGCTATAGAGGCCTAGAGGCCTTGACACTGAGATATACCCTGGATAAAATGAGTTTCAATGCTGCTTTACACTGGATAAAGCGGCAAACTATTGTTTAGCCCTCCCTCGATCATATTCTGGATCCGCCACTGTATATATATGTATTTTTAATTACATTTATTTGTATATATAATATTTGAGTACAGTTATGTAATTAAGCACTTAAATCTATTGTTAGCTTTATTCAGTGACTGTATCCGTCTTTTGAACATTTTTTTTATGAAAACAGTAATGCAAGATATATATATATATATATATATATATATATATTCACAGAAAAGCAAGAAAAAGTAGGATCAATTGAAATTTTATTTAATTTTCTGTTAGAGTAGTAGTTGAAGATTACCATGTAAAACGTTCGTATATCTTGTTCCAATACATTTACTTAGAAATCACTTTAAAATTCATTATATTTTTTATTCTTCTTTCTCTAAATCAATACAGATTCTTGCTCTGTGTTCATCGCCCATAGGTCACTTGGATAGAATCTTGAATTTTCAATTTCTCGGCATTTTCTTCGGTTTTCTTTCCTTCATGAATTTCTACATGGTCTTGCTCCTCTCGAGAATATTCACTCTATAAAAAAAGTCATCTTCCCCTCCCACAACAATTTCTGTAGTCTTTGCTATAGGCATCGCTTATTTCTTGTAATGTTTTTAATATTTTAGAAATAGAAGCAGTTTAGCTCACAAAATAGTCCTAGACCTAATCCCAGACGACTATGTAGTTCCAAGAAACTGTAGTTCAAGTACGACGTGCCACAAAACAACTTAAAATAAAACATTTTTTGCAAAGAAAATATTCATTACCCAATATGTAACGTGCACGGAACACTGGGGTATGAGGGACACCAATCACAGTTTCCTTTGCTCGTTGTCAATTAAAATTAATCCAATAATCTTGATAATCACAAAATCACTTCTTAAACGTCTTACTGAAAGCAACTATGGTATATTTGTTTCATAATACGGTAAATAGGATTTTTCTAAAATTGAAAGTTACTTGGGGTTTAGTGGACCCCAGTGGGCAGTTCCAGTGTAAACATTGCGCGCAGTAACACTGGCAAATTTAATAGTATAAATATAAAATTCAAACATCTTTAGTAACTACGGTACTGTCGATAATTAGGCACCTCTCTGTACAAAAACTGTCAGTATTAGTGATAGTTTTGTGCAATTCTCTGTTTTGTTTGCTGTGCTCAAGAATTAGAATAGTTCTCAACTACAGTGTATGTTCAGCAGTGAATGCTTTGTGTGTGTGTGTGTGTGTGTGTGTGTGTGTGTGTGTGCGTGTGTGTGTGTGCGATAGTACGATAGTATAATCAACAATGAACACAAGTAACCAATGAAAATACTGTATGTATCAGCAACAATATAATTGTGTTCTGTTTAAATCAGTTCATTTCGTGTTATAACGACCGACTTTTTATTTTTTACTTGCACTTTTACTTTCGAGCAACGATAGGAGAGAAGCAAGTACAGTGGTAGCAAAAAAACCTCTAGATTTCAAAAGGTTTACACATTTCATGGTCCCAACAAGCCAAAATTTGTTTTGTATCTGTCCATCCGTTCGTCCGTCCACATGTATTTACAGTCGCCTAAGATCATACCATTCAACGCATCAATATTTGAACGTAGAGCAAAAACTGTGACTGGGAAATACACATTTTATGCGTATTCAACGTCCTAAGCACTTAAATCTTTGTCCTTTCATTCAAAATGGAAGTGGTGGAAAGCTACGATTCCCTGTTTCAACACTGACCGCCAAAGTAATAATAATAATAATAATAATAATAATAATAATAATAATAATAATAATAATAATAATAATAATAATAATAATAATGAAAGATAGTGAGAATCAGTTTCTCGCTATGAGGTCTGTCCTGTACGGATGTGTTCCATCTCCGAAACATCATTTATCCCTTTATTCTAATTAGGAACGACAGAAATGAACCACTACTTCCGGTTTCAGTATTGATTTCTACAGAGCGAGAACGGTAACAGGAGGCAGCATTGATTTCATCTCAACTATTCATCTCCTACTGCAACAGGAAGTAGCAAAAACTGGTACAATATCCGGCTTTAATACTGGTTCATTATGTTAATAGTTCAAACAGAGAGGGGATGGCGGTGGCTTAGTGGTAGAGTGTTACGTCTGGTGCGTGTGATTCCTGGTTCGATCCCATCTAGTGTTAAGTTAATTATGTTGTGGTCAAACACCGTTTCTGTGGCTCTTCTTGGAGTTATTTTTTTTTCCTTACACACTGAGAAATAAAGGACTAGGATTTCGGTGTGGATACATCGTATTTACGCGGGTGCGCTCCTTAAGTAATGTAATTTCATGTATAAAAGTACAGCAGGTGGGAACACCATGCCACGTCTGGAGTTTGGTGTCGAACTAGACTCGCTGTGATTGGATAATTTTATTCACATGATTGATTTCGTGTTAAAAATATAGGACTCGTTTCGTAGATTTACGAAATCAACCTTTTAATCCTTGATTAATCCGAGTTACGCATCTCGGATCTATTGGTGCAACAGCAAATTCTCAAGATTGTGGATAGTTTCATGCTTGATCTTGATCTACTGATCAAATGCTATCATAGAACCAGGAGCCTGAGTCATAGATGTCTAATAGTCGTACATAAAATTCAAACTTGAAATGGAGCCGGGCGTAACTCGCTGACAGTAGCCAGCTTAATGGCTGATTCAACAATATATTAGTTGTGGTCTGTGTAGGTAAGTGGACTGTGTGTAAGACTCTCATTCTCAAGATTCTTGGATCGACTCCCAACCTGCATTTCCAGTTATTTTCTTCATGGAATCAAGCGCTATAAATGATGTTCGCGATCCCCACTGAAAGAGATTTAACCGATAAAGGGAGAAAAACACAAGATAGCGGGAGGGGCAGGGGAGGAAGACACAGACTGTGTATTTTTATGCGTTAAAATTTCATTTATTCTCATGTCTTCCGGTATTTTATTTTCATCTTTTCCCATTCTTTTCTCGCTATTTCTCCATTTTCATCCTTGCTTTTTTTCTGCATGTGTGGGGTGCTTTTGAACAAAACAAGATTGTTGCACTGCATGATATCCACATTGTTATTCTCTTTTTCTTCGCATTAATTCCTATCTCCTAGAACTTAACATGAATGGAATTTCTACCTATATATCTTGTAGTTCTCTAAGTGATGTTCAACTACTCATTCTTTCTTGCTCCAAATGGAGGAATATCCTGACATATCATGTTTCGGGGCATATTTACAATCATATTGGTTGTCTAGCTATTAAACATACAACGAAACAGTTCTCCTGGAAGAAAGAGTAAATATTTCTTGTAGCTTCAATCTCCACTCACTTTAGTCGTTGTGTGTAAAATAATGACTATTTGCCCCACTTAAGATACTGAATTTGACATCCCTGTTGTTAAAGTTTGTTGTTTTTAACATTTTGAATTTATTCAATAGTTGCCACAAATGTGACTATTTTCTTAGCAAGGAGATTCTCAATATTTATTTTATTGGCCTCATATAATATTATGTATACAACAAATAACGTGTCAAAGTTGTGTGGGTTTTACGTGTGTGTAAGACACAATGTTTCTATATTTTGTCGCCTTTGTCTGTCACGTCAACAACTGGCACTTCTTATTCATAGTAGTAAATAATGTTACTATTTTAGTAAATCGAATTTTGAGAGAAGAATGAGATTGATATTTTGTTTGTACCACCTGACAGCGCCTACAAATCATATTGGATAGACTGATTTTTATTCCAATGAAAAATTTAGTCACCAAGGAGCTGTGAAACATTCTCGAAATATCAACGTGGAATTTACTTGTAAGAAGAACTTCAATAGAATTGTGAAGAAGTTTTTTTCTTCAACAAGAAGAAGTATTTCATATTATATTGAAAAGAGCAGCAATACTATCTTGGATACAAAGAAAACATAAAAGAAAGAATCCCCAGACGACCTGTGTCAACCAATAATAGCCGCGACGAATGTTACGATATAAATCAATCCGAGAAAATATGTCATATGAACTGTGTCAGTAAATATCTTGGGATATCTCTGATGAATTTGCCAGAAAATATGATTGGATACGCTGCTAAGTATGTAAATAATGATACCATCAGACATGCGTAGGAGCTTTGGAAAAAAACCATTTGTGCGTAGCAAGTGCTAGAGAAACGAATATTTCTTTGACATTTAAAATCTCTTGGTTCATAACATTGTAGTATAGTGAATTTGGCTTTTAACTTACTATTACGTAGAAACTTCTAATTTCGATAAACACTCTTTCTAAAATAATTATTATCATGTAGTTTTTATGCAGCAAATACTATACTGGAACTTGGATATGCAATATTTTTACAATAAAATAAAATGATAGTAAAGTAGATTCAAATTGATCCGTTTTTTTTTTTTTTCGTTTCTAAGATTCATTTCCTGCTACTTTCACTTTATTGTTTCGTGACTATCGGTTTTATAATAGGTATTAAGTTTTTTGATATATTATACTATGATAATATGCTAATATTTTGACATCTTGAGCTAAATCTTCCGTTGCCCTAGTTTTTAGAAGTATCCATTTTTCTCTTACTACTGTCAAAGAGCCCCATTCCCCTGTATGCCAAAAATCGAGTATCTCACAAGCCTTTCAAGTTATTAAAATGATATTTGGTACAAGTATATGAACCTGGCAGACAGTGGCGTCGGAAGTATTTTCAGCTGGGGGGGGGGGCAAACTGCTGTCTGGAAAATAGACACGGGAATGTAATATAGGTAAGATAATACGAATATATGTTTGTAATGTAACAATAATTTGATTTGATGAGTTAATAATAATAATAATAATAATAATAATAATAATAATAATAATAATAATAATAATAATAATAATAATAATAATAATAATAATAATATAATGAAGCTGTAAACAGTTTCGTGAGAGTGAAATTTCCATTAGAGGCATTTTAGTTTATATCTTTATATTAATTAATCCCATGTCAGTTTTGTGCTGGATTTCGGTCTGGTGCAGAAATTTTCAACCACTGGAATCAAAATTAAAAACATATAAAATTGTAAAATTTGTACTGCTCACAATGACTGTTTGTAAGTACAAATTTTACTATTTTATATACTGGTACATATTTTTAAATGTATTGGACATGGTCACACGAACACTATTAAACAAACTTAAATATACTTAAATCACTTGGAAATGAGGAAATTAAAATTATATTTTTAAAAATCCAGTTCTGATGTTGCAGTACACTGTAATATTAGAAATTGCTATTTAAAACTACGAACTTTGTAGCACTTTGTAGTAGAAAGTAACTTGAATATTATAAAACAGGCTACATAATTAAGTAAAAAATACGCAAAAATATTTTTTCTACCTACTTGACTTCGTACCAGAAATAAAAAAATGGAATTTTCACTAAAGACTTCATAAAATTTATATAGAAAATTCAATCACACTAATTATCCAGAGTTATTTGTATTTTTTACTACATTTACTTCAGTATATCTAGTTGTTATTACATTCACCTCTCTTCCTAATCTCATTATATTCACTTCGCTTCACACTAATAAAGTACGACACAATTAATAAGAAATAATTCAAGTTTATATTGAATTTTAAGTGCTATTTTGTAATTTAAATAATTGGTTATGATACGCATAATATTACGTACTTCTACATTGATTTCTTTTCAAAATTGACTAATAGTATCTTTTCTTTCGCTTGTCTTTGATATGAATTATCTTGCAATAGTGTTTAAATCTGGTCGCTACACATATGCAACAACAGCAGATGAGCCAATCTTTCCTGCGTCATGGACGTCCTCAAATGTGTCTTTAGACTACGCAAACAGTAACATCATTTCAGATTTGGCTTGGGGGGGGGCAAGACCCCTTGATATATGTAAAATTTCGCATTTTTCACTGACTTACTACTATCCTATTGATAAAATCTATATAACTCTCACTTAGGGGGAGGGGCAAATGCCCCTCCCTGACTCCCCTAAATGACGCCCCTGTAAGCAAATAGCTGAATGATCTTTCGCAAATGCTCAAGAAGCTGGCATAGTGAGAACGAAAGTCCCTAGACGAACAACTTGGTCGAGAAGACTGCGAACAGTTGGGGTTTCAGCACTAATAGTTTTTAATATTCTGATGGTCATCAGCGTCTCAGTCGTCACCAAAGTGGGTGGAAGCAGCCTGAGCTGAGCTCATAATCTATCCAGGTTAAAATCTGACAAGTGAACTCCCAATTCCTGCTTCAAATATTCTCTTGAGAGAAACCCACCAGCACATATAGCTCCTCCAGAATGTATCTTCTAGAGTTTTATGACTTGTTTGAGGCCTGGCTGATTGAAACGACACTGCACTTCATTCAACAAAGAGTCAATGATTTCGAAGTACATTTTCCGAAGATCTGATACAGCTTCTAGGGTAGCTGCTATAGAAGGATTATCAGTCTCTTCCAACCTAATTGGTGTTCTCTTTGATCTTGATAAAGTGGGCAATTTTAAGTGTAGTATGTCTGCATTTTCCTTTGCTTCCTTATAGATGTTTTCAAATGCACTGTCCGTTCGTAGGTTTCTCAGAGTGTTGCTGATCTTTTAGCTCCAGAAGCAGAAGCTTCAGAATTTTGAAGCATTTTCGCCAGTTGTCCGCAAGGTACAAAAGCACGTATACTGACTATCAGAAAAAAATATCATTCCGAATTTGTTCATTCTTTTCAAATGTTCTTTTAGAATTACTTTTTGATCATCGTTTGGACCACTTGTATTACTAATGATTCTTTTCGAACGTGATTTGAATTCGTTTGTAGTAGATTGAAATCTGGTTAGAGATTTTCGCCTAACACACCAGCGAGTAGGACAACAGGCAATAAATGTTTAGGATTACTTTTGTTGATAGTTTTACAGGGTTCAAGAACAATGTCGGCGTGCGTATATTATCTATCGTTTTGAAGAGTCCAGGTTGATGTTTCAAACGTCTTTCACTATGGCCCGCACGTCACACAAAGGTTCGCATTTTCGTGCTACTTCTTGCAATGGAAGATCTAATGCATGATTACTGCAATGAATGTATACAGCTTTCGGATGTTGAGTCGAAGTTATCTTCTGCACAACACTCACTCGTCCTGACATGATAGCTGCACCATCATGACACTGTTCGCGTATATTTTCTGCATTCAGGTTAGGTTTCGTTAGAATATCTTGGATCGTGAATTCTGTTTCCGGTTTTGTGCCATGTGGGGTGATCATTTCCATAAATATTTTGTTAGGTTTCATGAATCAGAGTCAATACAACGCACACAGATATAACTGTTCTTTCTTTGAAATATCAGTCGTGGAATCGGCTATGATTGCATAAAATGGAGACTCTTTAACTTCTGCTACCAAGTCTCTCTATATTGCATGTCCCATAATCTTTAAAATTCTTTCAATCAGCACTAAGCCAGTTATCCCGTCGATTAATTCATTGGTTGAGAACAGGCACATCATTTTTCTTTCATCCAGAAGTGATATCAAATTACCCGTACTATGCAAATGTCCACTGATTGCTTGACCACTGCGAGCTAAATATCTAACGCTGCTAGTTATCATGAGCAGTGACTGTCTTTCTTATTCTTGTTTACAAACTTGGTCTGAAAGGAGAGCTGAAATAGAGGTTCTGTTTCTGCACTCATATTTGAACCCTTTCACTACCACTGGGTATATGTGTCCCACGATACATTCTTAGAGAACCCCTGTAATTTACCACATTTTATTGCTATGAATCGATGTTCCACTGGTAAAGAGAAGCCTGCTAATGGTTCACAGAATTCCTATTAATATTATCCAATAGACAGTAGTGGAAGTGAACGTGAACAATGAAAGTGATAATGGAACAGATGAAAGTGAGGAACAATGTACTAGTGATAAAGCAGTGGTTGCATGTACTGTAATTTGGAAAAGGATTCCGAAATGTAAAATATTTGTAATCATAAATACGACCCAATTGTTTTTCTGACAATATACATTTCATAATTGCAAATACAATATGATCATTCATGTCAATACCACTGGGACAAAAAGGTCCCACGTAAAAATATCAGAGGGATACATAATTTCCTACCCTTCTCACATTGAAAAACGAAACGGTGGAAAATGTTTTTATATATATTTATACGTTTGAAAACAACTTAAAATAGCCGTATATTAATGTTTCTCACTCCGAAAGAAATGGTAGTGAAACGAACGGAACGACAATAGAGTTCGCATTTTTCATATGCTCTGAATTATTAATCCTACCTTATACATTTTTCCTCCTCACTATAAATCTTACTGCACTCTGCATATTGTTTGTAAGAACATTAATTTAACTTTATGGAAAATATATTTAGTTCCTAAATGTCCTGCTACTCATTTAAACTGTTATATTTTTCAAACTTTAAAATCTCGCTCGACGACTCGTTTCATATTGCAGATTACGATTACTTAAACAAAAATTTTAAAAGAATTTACAGTGTTTTGAGAATGTACACCAATGGAAATAAAGATAATTTTCAATTCTTTTTCCTAACTCTTTCTGTCTAACATGGGGGCAGAAAAAGCGCCCGGTCTCTTGTTTCAAAGAGAAAGGTGAATCTGGAATAGATAATTTTTTCACATTACTATAAAAAGTAAAATTTAGTTCATATAATGAGTGTTGTGTGATGTTTCTACAGTCTGAAAGTGAGGGGGCAAAAAGAGTATCTTGCCCCCTTTGAAAGTTTCAGGAGGGGCAACTGCCCACATTGCCCCCCGGTTCCGGCGCCCCTGCTGGCAGATTATACTTGGTATAAAAAGGGGTTAGAGATAATCCCGTGCTCGAATATCCAAGATATTCCAGTGTATACCAGAATTATGACACAATGCAGCTTCTTACGTTTTGATTTGTCCCACCCACCTACTCTCAAATGATTTTTTCTTGAAGAAAGACTGCTTTCAAGTTCAAGTTATTCATTTGTAAAAGTCCCTTAAGTCACATACTGACTATATTAAGTGTAACACTAATAACAACATGTAAGATTAGACTATTATTAAATAATGAAAATTTGCAGTGGGCAGAGAAAAGAATGATTTCAAATTCATCTTGCTACTGTTCTCTGTGGTGGTTCACCAGCTAAGTGATGTGGTCGATCCAATGAGGTGATCATGCCAAATATAATTTAAAAAATCCACCAAATGATCGTCGACTCAAAATGCACGAGCTAGTTATTTCAAATGTGCTATATATCGCATATTGACTGAAAAATTGGACACGAGAAGGTTTTGCACGATGTGAGTGCCGCATTTGCTCACAATGCAACAAAAACAGTGTTGTGAGGATGTTTCAATCGAGTGTTTGGCGATATCTCATAACAATAAAGCCAAGTTTTTGTATCGATTCATAACAATAGATGATACACGGGTCCATTACTTCACAACTGATGCAAAGGAACAGTCAAAACAATGGACTGAAAGGGGAGAATCAGCTGCAAAAAAGGCTGGCAAGGTAATGGCGTCAGTTGTTTGGGATGCTTGTGAGATAATTTTCATTGGTTATCTTCAGAAAGGAAAGAAAACAATCAACGGTGAGTATTATGCAAACTTATTGCAATGATGAGATGCAAAGAAACAGCCGCATTTGCCTAAAAGTAAAGTGTTGATTTATGAAGACAATGCACGAGTTCACACATCCGTTATCGGTATGGCAAAAATCAATGAGTTAAAATTCGAATTGCTTCCTCACGCACCCTATTCGCTAGATTTAAGCCCCTCGAATGATTTTATCTCTCCAAAGTTGAAAAGTGGCTCGGTGGTGAAAGATTTGCCAACGATGAAGAGGTGGAATCTATTGTTAATGGCTATTTTTAGCAGCTCGACGATTCATGCTATAAACAGGGTGTCGAAGCTATTGAACATCGCTGAGAAAAGTGTACCGAGCTAAAAAGAGAATGTGTTGAGAAATATAGCTTTTTCCAACTTTTTCGTTTTCTTTGTTAGGTCAGATACTTTGGGAACTACCCACGTTAGTACTGCGGATTAGCTACCCTATTGTGCACTTTTTGATAAAAGCACCAAATTTGGCACAGAGGTAGACAGATATAACATGAACAAATTTGGATGTGGAGGCATCGGCCAACTGAACCCTGACGGCCGTGGTGACCATTTTCCAAAATGGCCGCCAGTGGACACCCGAAAGACAACAGAAGTTAGATAAAGTTTGTTGATGAAGGTTTTAGTGAATGTTTATTGAATATTTTGAATAAAAACATGCCGTCTTGTAAGATATATATGTATGTCGGCGCAACAACTACAAGAGTAATACTTAACCCTTTTATTCCCATTGCATAACTACAGATACAACCACAATTTTGAAAAAGAAACTATAAAAAACTCCCAGAGTGTGACTTGAGATACGATATTACCGGAGTGTAAATTTTGGTGCTTTTATCAGAAAGTGCACAATATGTTGAAATATCCTAGCTACACTGCCGGACTAATACTAAACAATCACTAATTTGAGCAAGCCTTGAAATTTCGAAAGATGATGATTTTTAAAACTAATGCAGTCTGTCACGTCAATCAAGTACTGAGCCTAAAAAGCGAGAGGTGAAATGTTTCTTTTGCGGAGAAACTGCTGGTCGTGCCCCTCTTCATAAAACTGCGACATTTCAACTGGACTCGCGTGTCAGGTCGTGCGCAATGATTCTGCGCGATATGGGCCTACAGACGAAACTCAACGCTAGGGACATGATTGCGCAGGATGTGAAGTACCACCGCAATTGTTTCGTGAATTTGTACAATCGCGTTCGGAAGAGTAAGGCAATTTCTCTTAAAAGTTAAAATGATGAACAAGCAATAGAAGGACTTGCCTTTGCACAACTGATCGTGTTTATTTAAGAAGCTTTGGCGGAAGGCGAGACGGCTCCGGTTTTTAAACTTGCAGACCTGGCGCAGTTATATGCTTCGCCCATGGAACAGATGTTGGGAGTAAGTAGGAAGTAAGAGTGCACTCGACCCGTCTTAAACAGAGACTGCTTGCTTACTTTCCTAACATTTGTGTACAGCATAAGGGGAGTGGTGTCCTGCTTGAATTTAATGTAGACCTCTGCGATGCCTTGGCAAAGGCTTTTGAATTGGATACAGATACTGATGCTGTCCATCTGGCGCGCGCTGCCCAAATTATGTGACGGCACATCTTCGGGATGACAATGTGTTCAACAGATTTCCTCCAGAATGTCAACAGGATACCGTACCATCCGTGTTGTTTGCCCTAGTCACTATGATCTTAAAGGGATCAAGTATCAAAGACCTTAGAGAAAGCACTACAGAAGCGGCACTGTCTATCAGCCAACTCCTCAAATTCAATTGTGTGAAGCACCGAAGAGCCGACACAGGCAGTACATCTCGATCAGTCCGGCACGCCACCACGCAGGAGACGCCACTTCCCATTTACATAGGACTCATGCTACATGCACACACTCGTTAAAGGGAGAGCTCCTCCGTGGCTAAGCGGTTAGCGTACGCGCCTTTGGCGTGGGAGACCCGGGTTCGATTCCCGGCGGGAGCTCATGTGGTTCGGATTCCACGTTAATCAGTAGGTCCACGTCTCATATAGCCTCGCTGCTGAACGGGACGTAAAACTCAAAATCAATCAATCAATCAATCGTTAAAGGGAGCTAGTCGACAAACTGTCACACATAGGAATTTCTATTTCCTACGCCCGTGTCCTGTCCCTCTCCGCACAGTTGCGGAACAGTGGCTGCCTCTTCTACCACCAGAAGTAAGTAGTCTGTCCTCCCAAGATGAGAGGCAAAGTCTTCACCACCACCGCTGTAGAAAACATCAACCATAGTCCAAGTTCTACGATCTCAAAACTGTCATTTCATGGGACTGTTATTTCCCTGGTGCAACATCCTGCGTCCCACGGAGCCGGGGTTGACCCCGGCATCGGTATCCTTGGAGAGTCGAAAGAGAAAGGCCTCAAATCAGTTTACCGTTTGCCACAATACTATACAGATGTCCCATCTGTCAACAGCAGCATCAAAAACACACAGGTACCGGTTACCAACGTGACATCCCTGAGAGGCAACAGCGGCCTCAAGCAAAATATTGAAACAGAGTATCTTTGGCTACTACACACTCAATTAGCCGTAAAAAAAGTTCTCCATTAGAAAACACTTCATGCGTTGCATACCACGCAAGTCTGCAGTCCAGTAACACAAGTTGGGCCATCTGCCCCACCACACTAATCCCACACTTCCTAGAGAGTGTCCATACCATCGCTATGATCAAGCTCTCTATGGATGTCGTCAGGAACGCAGTGGAACATCTTAACCATGGCCAGATTCCAGTGCTCACATTCGGCCAACCGCTTTCTGCACTGGCAAAGCAAATCCAATAGAAGTGGCCACAGGTATACGGCGAAGAGAAGTTAGTCATCCTCTTCGGAGGTCTTCATATCGAGATGGCAGCACTGAAGACCATTGGTGACTTGTTGAGAGGGAGCGGATGGGTGCAAGCACTGGTTGAGGCAGAGATCACCAGTGCCGGCACTGCGGATTCCTTCCTGCGGGCATCACATGTCACTCTAACTAGGAGAGCGCATCAGGTAACAGCAGCAGCCCTCTTCACTCTGCAGCAGAACACATACAACCACTACATTGACCAGTTGCGTGACGCTGGCACCGAGCAGCTTGAGTTCGTAGAGTGGTGCCAGCAAAAGGCAGAGACTTGCCGCCAGGTCTACTACTGGGCAACTGTACTGGAAATGGAACTGATGATCTTGGTATACATGCGCTCTCTGCGCCAAGCGCCGTTTGCCATGTACGTCGATGTCCTCAAAGAACTAGCAGTGGGGTTCCATGCCCTGGATGATACCAACTACGCGCGCTAGATTCCTGTGAATCTGCAAGACCTGGTGGAACTGCCAACACCGCCGATGAATTCTTCGCAGGGAATTGCACAGTCCACAAAACGACTAGGCTGTTCTCCGCAATTTCTATTGATCAAGTCCACGAACAGAACATTGCAGCCATAAAAGAAGACGGAGGGGCAGTAGGTCTCACTGACAATCCCCCAGCACTGCGACGGTGGAATGGTAGCAAGACCAGAGGTTGCCAGGCTCGTTGAAGAATTTCACGACTAACCAACAACGATCACAAGACACAAAGCATCATGACCAGACATCAAGTGTGCAAACTGCTTTCCAAAAAGACGTACAGTCAATGGTCAAAATGATGGAAGACTTTGGGAGTCCATTTGAAGAGGACAGTCAAAATCTGTTAGTACTCGACACCAAGGATATCGCGCCATCTCGAGCTGTAAACGACCTCCGTCGTGCATATAAAGTTTGGCATGTGCAGTTTGACAAATTTGTAACAGAATGCCTGTTGGAGAGAACGAAACCCATACAAGATCCTATCAAAAGAAACAATCTCATAATATTTGGTCAGCCTGCTACAAAATCTCAAGGAAAGAGCAAGCAGCAAAAGAAATATCTCAGAAACGACGTGAACCTCTTCTCTCGTCTGTATGTCGGATGCCGGAACCGGGATGGAAATCAAGACGAATTCTTCAAACATGAAAACCAGCTTTCTCTCCTGCACTATCGAACGGCGGTGGCATCCGGATTGGTGTAAAGAGTGATATTTTCAGTCATCTTGAAGACTTCAGTCAGCCTAGGTCTAAGGTTCCTCCAACAAGCTACATTGTTCTAGATGGAGCAGTCATCATCCAGTTGCTGAAACCTGCTACGGCAAAAACGTTCAAAGAATATGCCCAGCAAGTTTTTGTGCCTCACATACTCTCAAACTTTTATCAAACCATGCGACTAGACCTATTGTGGGACTGCTACATAAGAAACTCGTTGAAAGGTACAGCAAGAGCCAAGCGGGGAAAGGGGGTAAGAAAATGAGTGGTGGGTAATTTAACTATACCCGTGAACTCTGCCAGCTTCCTCGGAGTCGACGAAAACAAGACAGAACTGTTCATTTTCCTATCTGACATCCTCTACGACTCATTCAAGCTTGCAGACAAGGAGCTGCTCATCGCTAAAGGAGATGATGTCTTGAGAAAGCCACCGCTTCTGGATACTTCAGCCCTGGCACGTTGCAACCACGAGGAGGCCTATACCCGTATTATGTTGCACGCCGCCCACACTGCTCACAATGGCCACAAGAAAATCCTCATCTGCACACTAGACACTGATGATGTCCTGGCGGTGGATCTGGCAAACACCTTGAATGAGGAAACTGAAGTGTGGGTATCCTTTGGCTCCGGGAAGACGTTCCGTTGTTTGGCAGCCCATGAGATTGTTCGGTCTCTGGGCCCTGGAAAAGCTAACGCACTACCGATGTTTCGCCGCCGGACGTGGAAAAGATGACAGCATGAGCAGTGTGGGCAGTGCTACCTGAGCTCACGCAGACACTCATTCTTTTCTCCGTTCCACCAGATCGTATTAACGAAGACGCCGTGCATATAATTGAAAGGATAATCATACTGCTTTATGATAAAACAAGCACAGAAACGGATATTGACAAGACACATCGCAAACTGATTGCAAAGAAAAGCAGTTCCAGCTGACCCCACAAAAAAGAGCAGCCCTGGAGCAGCGCGTCCGAAGAGCAGTATATCAGGGCGGACATATCTGGGGTCAGGCCCTGCACCAACACTGCCATCACCAAAAGACTGGAGTGGGATCAAGAGCAGCGTCCTGTATGAACCTATATGGACAACGCTACCTGAAGCATCCAAGATCTGCTGGCAGCTCGTCTCTTGCAAATGCAAAGACTGCATGAAAAATGCAAGTGCAAGAAGGCCAGTCTGGAATGCACACCACTGTGTGCCTGCGACGGGGAATGCTCTGAAATGTAATATTAATAACTAAATATATATAACTTACCAACTATCTGGCATACGTTTCTTCAAAGCATTCACTAAAACCTTCAGGAATAAACCTTGTCTAACTTATGTTGACTTTCGGGTGTCCACTGGCGGCCATTTTGGAAAATGGCCACCACGGCCGCCAGTGGTCAGTTGGCCGGTGGCTCCACATCCAAATTTGTTCATTTTACATATGTCTACCTCTGTGCCAAATTTGGTGCTTTTATCAAAAAGTGCACAATATGTTGAAATATCCTAGCTAAACTGCCGCAATTGCCAGCCTGCCTCCAGAAATGTATCCCCTGCTAAAGCGAATCATTAAAGAATTAGTTTCAAGGAGGAACATATTTCCATATTCCCTTATCGTCAAGAGTAAATATTAGACTGTGCTGTATTGGGGTTTAATGTCCCTTTCAACACTGAGGTTATATAAGATCTGAACATATTGTTTAACGTGGAATTCGTACCAAATGAGCTTCCACCGGGAATCGAATATGAATCTCCCATGCCGGAGTAAACGTAAGATTTTATTTTATTTTATTGGTTTGATTTTCAGCTTAGCGTCCCTTTCACGAGCGAGGCTACATGAGACGTGGACCTACACCTGAACGTGGAATCCTAACCACGTGAGCTTCCGCCGCACAGTGGTCGGAAACTGAGAAAAAGCGGTCAAAAATCGATTTTGTCGACTTACCCTCCTATGAAATCGGTATTGATATTTGATTATAAAAATATATCCTCTTCCAAATCCGGAGTTTCAGGACATAGGTATATTTTCGCTGTCTATAAAATGCATGTAAACATGAATAAATAAAAGTAACGAAAAATCAGTAAAATATTAACCAAACAATATGATATGTTTTAATCATTTATATCGTTTCAGAGGTCAATGAAAGATGTATAGTGCATTGGACTCAAATACTTGTGTTTAGTGAAGAGTTTTATTTGTTATATATTGTCATATCATTGTTTGTTAGTGTTACCTACAAGTTACATATACGCTGATGTCTGCAGTCTAAGCTTATCCTTGCTTATCTGTAAAATAGGGTTTGTTGAGTTGTCAATGAGTAGTACAAAGGTTGAGCATTGGAAATAGCTGCACCCAAGTGCTTCTGGAGGACTCAGCACTATCTAACTGGAAATGCGTGATAAGCAATATTGTTGTGGTCGCAATCGAAATCTGCTATCTGAACCTTACAAAGCGAAGAGGCATATTGTCAGGTACGTAATTTGGATTGCTCTTCATCCCTGAATCAAAGTTGTAGTGAAAGCCATCATACATATTGCAGTGATAAACTATCAGTCATGTGGAGGTGCTGTACATTATACGTCAGTGCAGTAGTGTACAAGATTCTATCCTCAATCTTTTAATATTACCGAAACAATGTAATCCTGAACTAAATTAAATTCTATAAGTGAACAAGTTTGTAAACAGAACGCTGCAGCCTAGCTGTTGCGCACCTAATCCTACATTTCCCCACTCCCTTCTCCGCGACAATGATGTTTTGCAGTGTTGCAATCTGCAGGGAGCGGAATGGTCTGAGGATTTTCTACGACATTTGAGTGTAAATGCTGTATATTGACTGTTTTAAATTGTTAATGCATTTTAATATTTTCTCTTTGAATATTAAAAGAATTAAGTACGATTAGGGGAAATAATTAAGTATTTCTTACCAACGTAATATATGAATTAAAACCGTTGGAAAAGTTCGAAATTAATTTTAATGAAAAATAAATAAACGATAGAACAGAACTCACCTTCTAAATGTTTTCCATTTCTCCTTCAGTTTCACTCTCCCACTCATCTGAGTCTGTATCGGCCGATGAATCTGAGTCTGAATCGGTTTCACCAAGTCTAATTATCAGTTCATCTACACGCTCATCCATAAGTCCGTCTCTTTCAAAGTAAGAATCTTCAATTTTTTTCACATGTTCACAACATTTTACCCATTTCTGTGGTGAATATTCATTAAATAACTTTCCCAGTAATTCTTTCTTTGCATCCAGTGAATCGGAAATGCATTGTCTCGCTTTGGTCTTGATTTCCCCCCACACAAGTTCAATAGGATTTAAGTCTGCGTGGTAAGGTGGAAGTCTTATTACAGTGTGCCCCGCGTTTATAAATTTCTTGTCAATCGCGTATTGTTTCACATAAGGTACACTTTGAATTCTTAAGAACAGTTGTCTTTTGTTCATTCTCCACAATGTTTTTACTCTATTCTCCGCTTCAATTTCGGTTTCGTTTATAGGTTTGTCTGTCGTTGATAGCCACTGTATCATGTCGCTTTTAAGTGAAGACATAGTTGGTCTTTTATTGATTTGAACATTGTGATAACTGGCATTATCAACGACAACAACGCTGTTTTCGGGAAGATTAGGAAGTAGTTTTTCATCGATCCATTTTGAAAAATTTCTACTGTTCATGTCATCATGATAATCTCCACTTTTTTGCTTAGATTTGAACATTAATAAAGCATTATCAACAAACCCAAATTCCCCTCCTGCATAGACAATAATAAGACGTGGCCCTTTTCCAACAGTTTCTGTTACACCTATTTCACTCTCACTTTGCCAACACGCCGGTACTGAATGTGATGCGTGAATGTAGATTTCATCAACATATACAATTGGCCTACCTTGTTTTCTGTATTCACGCAGGTCCCTTAAATATCGTGCACGCCACTCAGCAATGTTCGGATTTTCAATCAAAATCTTTCTCCTTGACTGACATTTTCTCCACCTAAACCCTATAGACCTTAAAAGACACCTTAAATACTCACTGCTACAATCTAATATGCCGTCCTCTCTTATAGCTTTAGTTAGTTTTCGTAATGTTGGAACTACTTTCTTTACTGTGTAAAATTCATGAATTTTTCGCCTAATTGCACCTTTAGCAAAATCATCTGTTTGTATTCGCTTTTTCCTTGGATTCTTTTTACCTGTCGGTGTAGAGAAATTCAGCTCACCTTTAGCCAGCGACTGTTTTCCTTCTTTTAAAACTTGAGAAACCATCCATTTAGATACTCCCGTGGCGGCGCTTGTGGAGTCGACAACATTATACTTAAGTTTATATAACTCTTTTTGATTTTGCAAATACGTTGCAACATTGAAAACAATTTCTCTGGCTTGCCCTCTAAGAGGTTTTCCAGAGCACATTGTGGATTTGGACGGACCCGACATGATTTGATTTTCACAGTCAATAATCACGTAATGCGCCTCACACACTCACTACTGCTCAGAAACGCAAACACATGAAAGAAAGACACTACTTCAAAAACAGAGAAACACCTCCGAGAACAACAACTTCTTCGACACGAATCAATCGGGTAGATGGGTGCCACACAAATGTCAGCAGTTTTAACAGATCACTGATTCCTCGCCTGAACTTCGATAATGTGCTTTTCTTTACGCTGACCTTTCTCAACCCTTAAGTGTGGTCATTGAACCGAAGCACACATTTTGTCTTTGACAGGGCGGAGCACCCTTGATCTATTTAGGAGCTGGATTTTTTTTTCTGTGACAATGCCGCCCAATGTATTACCAACTGGTCCATTTCTGTTTCAAAGATATAGACTATTCGGCAATGACATCCTGAAGGCAGGTCGCGGAAGGATTGTTGGGGGAGAAATGAAGAGTTCGTTACTTTTGTATTTTGTGTATCTGGTGAGATTATGGAAAGAATGTCGCCGTCTTCAGTCTCATTGCCGCACCGTATTGTCGCAAATTATTGGTTTAATAAATTGGAAAAATTCTCTTGCCGGTTCGTACGAATGAAAAAATAATAACAAAAAGGGAAATTTTCCCTTCAGAAGGCGTGAAGGGATCGCCTCGTTGGAAAGCTTCACTGCTTACAGTGTATCCATGAGGTAGTCTGCACGGGCCCGGCCCGTGAATTAATAATATGAGGCTCGACCAGAGAGAGATATGTTTTAGCATTTGGGCCCGATCCCATGTGATAATCAAATGAGCCCGAAATAAGCCCGAATTACAAAAACTTAACAATTAGGGCAAAATTGTATTTTTTATTTGCAACAATTACATGTTTAATTTTGCAGTTTAAAAGCTTTCATGATTCAGAGACAACAAGGAAATAAAGGTTATCCTTGACATTTGTATGAATTCTATTTTTAAAAAACTCATTATATAAATTCTCATATAATAGGCCCTTTAAACTGACATTGTCTTGAAGGAAAAACCAAGACAGGCTCTGGTTCCTTTACAGGTAATTCAGTGTAAGAAGCAGTATTTTCCCTCAGACCAGGTAAGCATATTTATTTCTGTTACTTTTAGTTTCTTTTTTTTTCTCTATTACACAACTTTTCTCACAATTGCACAGTGATTTTTAAGTGTGGGCGTCTCAAGTTACAAATTTA
This sequence comes from Thermobia domestica, assembly GCF_964235325.1. Classification (NCBI taxonomy): domain Eukaryota; kingdom Metazoa; phylum Arthropoda; class Insecta; order Zygentoma; family Lepismatidae; genus Thermobia; species Thermobia domestica. The sequence goes on along the minus strand of NC_137459.1, from coordinate 148,398,349 downwards.
GGTGTGCGTTAAAAGTTCTCCAGAAAATATCGTTGTATTATGCCCGAAAAGGTCCCGAGAAATATGATTGTTTATTTACAAATTTACGGGCCAAGCCCGGCCCTAGGCCTAAGCTCGTGCAGACCTCTACCATGAGGTTGCTTACCTACTAAAAAAAAGTAAGATTCGGACTTTAAACATTCCCAATTATGACAGAGCTACAAGGGGCCGTGGTGGCTCAGTGGTAGAGCGTTCACCTTTTGTGCGTGGGATCCCTGGTTCGATCCCAGTTTGCGCCAAGTGGGCTTTGTGGTGGACAAACACCGTGTGCGTGGGTTTTCTCGGGATTCTCCTGTTTACTCTCACTTTCTTCATTCCACCATTTCACTCATTCCTCATCACACCGTCCCCCTTAGCCTCGATGCATAATCGTGGGATGTTAAACTGAATATTTCACTCCATTTTATTATTACAGAGCTATGGTTAGAAGGAAACATCTTTATATAGGCCTATACAGAATGATGATTATGATGACGTGTTCTGCCTGAAGGCAGGTCTTTGACCTGCAGCAGCTCCCTGTGAAAGGTTAACCCATGGTGGTTTGCTATTGCCTTCCATGAGATGAAAATGACGTCCTAAAGACGAGATCTACAGTTTAAAGTGAGATCCGAACCACTCGTATCCCCATCGAACCTGGGATGCCTTGATTACAAGACGACGAGCTTACACATTTATCCACCGTGAACACCCTGCTTTATAGAATAATAAACTTAAATTTATATTTTTACTGAATTGATTAGTGATGCGCACGACACAAATTTTGAAGTTGTCTCGACTCGAAACTATTTTGTAAAAGTGATATCTTGTCTCGAAAAATGTATGTTTCTATTGCAAGAATTTTGTATCGTCTCGAATCTTTTCGTAAAAATGATGTCTCGTCTCGTCTCGATCGTATACCTAGGGTGATGATTAAATCAAATATTTTAATTGTAACTGTGCCAAATATTTTGATAAGCACTTCTGGAAGAGGAACTAGCTGAAATAAAAGAAATCGTTGAACAAAGTTTTCTCTACTAGTTATCATTGTTATAGTTTGTTTTTTTTTTTTTTTTTTTTTTTTTTGCACAAGTATCTTCAGCCTTGGAAGGAGAATAATTATTCATTCTTACTGAGAAGGATGGAGGCGCAAAATGTTAAATATTATAACACTTGAGACATAGTTTGTACTAACAATAGACTGAAAGCAGCTTATTTGTTGTCTTATATTGACAAAACTACTTTTGTCAACTCGTCTCATTGAAGTAAGACAGAAATATTTCCCTTTCAGAAAGATGCGCCTCCGTTCTGTATTCGCCCCTGGTTCAGTATCGTAATGTTCTAGTAGGCTCGGCTGTCAGGTCAGTCTTTAATGTGGCATCTAGAAAATTAAGTCATTCGCCTTTTGGTTTCTCTTCGTTATAAAGCTTAATAACGAACATACGTGAATATACTACCGTAGAATACGAAGAGCTACCAACGCAACGCATTTTCAAAAGCGGGATTAAATGAAATGGACCACTGATATGAGAACTACGAGTCGGTACTCTAACGCTACATGGTAATATTTATTTTAGCAGGTGATATTTGTTGTAACATAAGTTTGCTGAGTTAGTATCACTGGAACTTTCAAAGCCAGACCAGTGGATGGAAGAGTAGTGGGGAGGATGGCGGAATACGAAGTGCTCCGTAGCGATTTGCGCATCTTGGTTTGAAACTTGTCGAGTTATAGTAACTATTAGTGTTTTTCGAAGATGGTGCGTGTGCAAAACCGCAAACTTTAATTTTGTATCCTAAGGCCAAACAGACATTTGTTTTACACCGTCTGTTTACTAGCTGTATATACAATCAGAGGGAGAGCACATTGAATATGTAACCGCTTCTTGAACGCATATTAACACCTGTCATAACTTCGTACTTGCTAGCGACGTCCAATTCACATAATGCTTCAACATGTTACGTTCTCAATTTATAAACTATATGTATGATTCACGATGGTGGATGGCGACTTTCATTGTTCTGTGTCATAACCAATTTCTCCTTGCTCAGCCAGAATTCGAGCCCATATTAAAAGTAAACATTATCCCGCGAAGACATTATATTATCCAATAGACCAAGACCTCATCACTGGAAACTTTTTTTGGTTTGTTTCTGTTACGGCTCTGCTGACTGTATACTTTCCAAAGTTCTAATCTCATACCATTTATTATCTATGTCAGTTTTTACCTTTATCTTCTTCTTTGTTACATTTTATGATTTTTTTCTGCATGCCACCTTCAGATTTACTTCGAGAAATCGTTTCTAAGTGAAGATCAGATCGTACGGTACGCACATTTATCCGTAACAAAATTGAGGGAAAATAAATTTCCCTTGCAAGAAGATCCGAGGGACGTAAGGATGTACGAAGGTTCTACTTTTTGGGCTCAGTCTCTGAAAGTCAGTCCCACTTTCTGTTACCAGAAGTGTACAGTCGACCTCGTTTCATCATGGCTTGTCTAACTTTAAATTTCTTACGACCGCAGAGGCTTTTAATCGCAAAACATTATCAAGCGCTTTTTAAAACGAAATAATGGGCTAAAATTGTAATATAGTTTAAACACAAATGAAGAAAAAAACTTTTTCATTGAAGGCCAAGAACTAGGGGCGAAGCACAGTGGGAAAAACTGTAATTCTAGCGGCGAAAAAAATCGTTGCGCTGTAGTAAAGAATGCCTTTGTATATTTTTGCATTTTTTGTATTGTTGTAAGATATTGTTAGCAAATTAAAAAATAAAACACCCATCTTGTTACCAGTATGTACACTCCGCATCAAAAAAATTGCGACAGCTAACGCCGTGCAGTTAGGCCACCCAATATACAACTTCATATCCCATAATCATGTCAGGTAAAAAAAAACCCTCTCTCCTCCTTTCTTCTCTCCCATACTAAAATTAGCTAACAACATGAGCGCTCTTCTAGTTTCAAACTACACATGTATTAGACAGATAAAATGAAGTAACAAAACAAAGACGAAACAAGATTCGTAGGGAGAAACTGAAACAAACACAATGAAAAATAGAAACCAATTGATGTCGATTACATAAAGGTTCAGAAATGAGGCAGAGAGAGAAGAGGGGGAAGAAGAAAGAGAAAAAGGAGAACAGATAAAAATGTGTAATTCAAACGTAGTAAGAAAATAAAATAACATTATAAAGTTCCGTTTCCAGAAATTCAACAGTAATATAGAAATAATAATCGTTTTTACACATTTTTTCAGAACTATTCAAATATATAGAGGATGCTTTAAACATTCACTTTCATAATGGATAGCATACTCAATTTCCAGTAGAACTGTAGATCTCCGAGACACATCTAGGATAATGTTAAAAGTTTAACACGCATGCTCTGTTTCTACGTGGTTCCATTGCAAATTCGGTAGTGTTCATAGGACGTTCTGATTCAAAATACATTCTAACATACCTAGAAGATAGCGTTGGTCATATCTTCCATTTCAGACTACTAATGTAAACTAAACAAATAAAACAAAAGAAAAACCGAAACGAAAAGGGAAAGAAAGAAAGAAAGAGAAAATTCAAAGAGTGCTATTTTACTGCTAAATTTCTATCAGGAATACCCTATATTAAAAGTCCAAACTGTATCGTAATGAAAAGTTACAATTGCTCCAAAGGAAAAGTTTATGTTCCTCATAGATATAAGTATGTTTCAAATTTAAACGTGAATAAAACACATTGAATTATAGGATGGAAACAAATTTTGTATCGAACTAGTATAAATAAAATTTTGTTTTCAAATAACCAAAGAGTTTACCATTTTCTAGTCTTTTCCGAAGATGTATCTGAGACAGGTGTAAAAACAAAACAAAACAAAACAAACACTAGAACGTATCAAAGGAAATGACTCGTGCCATTTTGCTATACTTATCGACAGTCGAGATTTGCCCAATGCCCAATTCTGTATCATTTAACATGAGATTTCACATGATGTGCTTATTTACCCCCCTCCCCACTGGCACTTGAAAATTTTGAGTTGGACCCTGTCTCTTATCCTGCAGTTGGAACTGGGATATTTCTTTTTTTCTTTGATACATTTTTGTTTTTGTTTTGTTTTGTTTTGTTTTTACACCTGCCTCAACATTTTCAGATTAATAGATGTGGCAATAGACTTTTTAATCATGAGTCGAGACTTGTTTCAACTTCTTTCACTTAACATAAGCTTTCACACGATACTCAATTTGAACCCTTTTCCATTTCAAAATTTTGAGTTGGACCCCGTCTGGGACCCTGCGAGGGACCATGGAACACTTTTTTAACTTTGAATAATTATACTTTTGAAATAATTATATATCCGTGTGTTTGTTTCTACACCTATTCCATCGTTTCAGATTCATACGAGTGGCCATAGACTTTGCAATAAAGATTGTGTTGATATTTTGACCCACTGCTATTTTGCACAGGCTTATCGTAGAGTCGCGACTTGATTTTACTTATTTTATTTAACACCAACTTTCATACGATATGCAAGTTGATCCCACTTTCCATTTAAAAATTTTGAGTTGGACCCCACCTTGGACCCTGGGACAATTTATTTTACTTTGATACGTTATACTTTTGAAATGATGAAAAACATGTTTTTCTGTTTTCATATTTGTCCCACCGTTTCAGATTTTTCGGGGTTGCAACGGACTTTAAGACACGCCTAAAGATGTTAATAAAAATGAGTAACGTGCTGCCCTCAAGCGGAATGCTTGAGACCTCCCCAATTTTGGTAATCGGTTTTGATCTTACCTTGACCCAAGCTTTCAGGAAATATATACATCACCCCCACTTTGTGGTTCAGGTTAAAGTACATCCCGTGTCAGTCGAAATACCGGATCACTACGGATCTTAATACTCGACTCAGTGGTGGTCTATAACCTAACCAACTTCATCCGACTGACACGATTAACCGTTTGAGCTCTAGCGTGTTCATTCTATCTGTGCAAAATACATTATATCCGGAAAAGATTAAATCAATGCGGGATGTTCAGAACAGATAAATCTTCGGAAAAGACTAGAAAATGGTAAACTCTTTGGTTATTTGAAAACCAAATTTTATTTATACTAGTTCGACACAAAATTTGTTTCCATCATATAATTCAGTGTGTTTTATTCACGTTTAAATTTGAAACATATTTATATCTATGAGGAACATAAACTTTTCCTTTGGAGCAATTGTAACTTTTCATTACGATACAGTTTGGACTTTTAATATAGGGTATTCCTGATAGAAATTTAGCAGTAAAATAGCACTCTTTGAATTTTCTCTTTCTTTCTTTCTTTCCCTTTTGGTTTCGGTTTTTCTTTTGTTTTATTTGTTAATCTTACATTGGTAGTATGAAATGGAGGATATGACTAACGCTATCTACTGGGTTTATTAGAATGTTTTATGGATCAGAACGTCCTATGGACACTACCGAATTTGCAAACGAACCACGTGGAAACAAAGCATGCGTCTTAAACTTTTGACATTATCCTAGATGTGTCTCGGAGATCTACAGTTCTACTGGAAATTGAGTATGCTATCCATTATGAAAGTGAATGTTTAAAGCATCCTCTATATATTCGAATAGTTCTGAAAAATGTGCAAAAACAAACATTATTTCTATATTACTGTTGAGTTTCAGGAAACGGAGCTTTATAATGTTATTTTCTTTTATTACTACGTTTGAATTACACATTTTTATCTGTTCTCCCATTTCTTTTTCATCTTCTCCCCTCTTCTCTCTCTCTGTCCCTCTCTCTCTCTCTTTGCCTCATTTCTGAATCTCTGTGTAATAGACATTCACTGGTTTCAATTTTTCATTGTATGTGTTTCAGTTTCTCCCTACATCAACTTATGAATCTTGTTTCGTCTTTTATTTGTTATTTCGTTTTATCGAAACAAATACACGTGTAGTTTGAAATTAGAAGAGAGCTCATGTTGTTAGCTGATTTTAGTATGGGAGAGAAGAAAGGACGAGAGAGGGGGTCTCTTTACCTGACAGGATTATGGGATAAGAAGTTGTATATTGGGTGGCCTAACTGCACGGCGTTAGCTGTCTCATTTTTTGATGCGGAGTGTACATTTATTTGAGGGAAATAGGGTAGTAATACAGTTTGAAGGAATATATATTTACGTCTTTGGAGCAGTATGAACCTTGTAAGGAAGAAAACCAATTCTATTACGAGTGTATCTACTGATTTTACAGCAAAAACTAACATTGGCTGGTGGCATACATATAAAGTAGTAATATGAATATATATAACATTAACGAGGAAAACATAAGTTATTTCATATATATCTGTTTCTTTTGGAGAAAGAGTTAATATTATGATTTTGTATACAGATGTACTTTTTAATATCAGCATGGACATTTGTTATGAAATTACTAAATAAAACATATATATTATTGCATCTGTGCCCACGTTTACTAGAGACAGAAATAAACAAATATATATGTAGTAGTATGAGTCTTTTATGAATTTTACGATGAAAACACAGAGGAAGATGTTGGTACATGCATATTCACGTTGTTTTAGAGAAGTATATAACATAGTAATTTGGTATACACATATTCTCTTGTAGTAGTATGAATTTTTATGAACTTATCGAAGGTTTTTTTTTTTTTTATTTTTACATGCATAGCCACTTACTTCAGAAAAACAGAAAACAGGATGTTTGGTTTTTGAAGTATAATAAACCTTACATAAAGGTTACGAGGAGAACATAATTCTTGCGATCTATGCACAGCCACTTTGTTCAGAGAAGGAAGTAACGTAATAGTGCGGAAAGCGTATCTACTTTTTCTCGTAGTATATAAATCCTTTTATGAAATTAACGAATTTAACGTGTAGTGTGGCATGAAGATAGATTGCCACTCAAGAACTACACGTATATATATATATGCATACACAAGAATTCTATCAAATACATTATTTATTTATTTATTTATTTCCTCCAACAGAGAGATCGCTCCAATTATGAGAGGTGTACACAATTGATTACATTATTGTATAATAATAAGTAAAACTGAAATTTATAAATGAAAATAATAAAAATGAAAACAGTAAGAATATTAAACTAGCAATAAGCAAATACAATACATGACTTTGTATGCGGACCAATGCATACACCAATGCATACATTTTATGAAGCACAAAATCGTACTCTCATTCTAAAATCAGTCATACATACATAATACATATATACACTTACATATACATATATATACATATACGTACACCAATATTTATATATGTAAATATATATGCACGAACACACAGATATATATCTCGCACATTTCACATGCACACATTCATGTGCTCACCATGGATATTGTGCATTATAATAACATGAAAATGGAAAATAATCAAATGTGATTACCGTAGTTAATATAGTAATATCTAATATTAATTACGTTTTCTATTTAACTTAATTTCGCACAAATATCTGTTCAATATTTTTAAAATATTTTTTTCTTTCAAACTTAAGTAAATGTCATCGATACTCTCAGCTATATTATTATATAATGAACATAATCTTATTAAAGTTAAGTTGTTGTACATGTTGGTTTCACAGTTGCATACCATATTAATTTCCTCGTTCTTAAAGTTCTTGATTTTATATTGAATTTAATATACTGCAAAAACTCACTGTTATCGAATTTACCATTTACTATTTTAAATAAACACATTTCTTGTAGAATAACACATTTATCCAAAAAAAAAGTTGCGTAATTGAATTCACTTAGTAGTCTGAAATACGAAATATTATTAGAAATTGCAGATTGTCCAGTTTTATTGTAGTATAGATACCTCAAAAACCTTTTCTGAATTGCTTCTAATTGATTGTTTTGAGTTACATATTTCATAGTCCAGATCACCAAGGCGTACTCATCTTTGATCTTACAATACTTTTAAAAATAGTTCCTATAACATCAATGTTTGTAAACATTTTCGTGTTTCTTATAATAAATCATAATTGCTCAAAAGAGATGTGTTACCAACAATGTATGTTTATTAAAAGACATATCACAGCTGAAAGTAATGCCCAAATCTTTATATGTACATACACGTTCGAATACTTTGTTCTCTATCTTGTAGGGATTAATTTTAGTTAACATTCTTTGTTTTGAATATATCATGAATTTACACTTGTTAGTATTAAATATAATGTATTTTCTATACTCCACTGATATATGTTATTTAGATCCTCATTCAGTTTCAATACATCCTGACTTTCCTGTATATCTTTGTATAATTTAAAATCGTCACCATATAATAAACATTTGGAATATTTAACCTATTTTGGGAGGTCATTTCTAAAAAGTAGGAACAATAAGGGTCCCAAATTTGAGCCCTGCGGGACACAAGAATTAATATTATAGCTGAATGATATTGTGTGATTGAAGTATACGTACGGTTTTCTCTGATACAGGTAATACTTGAACAATTTTAGTAAATTTGATGAGAATCCAAAACTTGTGAGTTTTCTAAGCAGTATATCATGATTAATTGTGTCAAATGCCTTTGAAAAATCAATATATATTATGTCTACTAGTTTGTGATCATGTATAGCTTCATGAACGAATTGAGAGAAATTAAGTAAATTTGTCACCGTCGATCGTCCAGGGCTTTATCATGGTGTTTTCACAAATATAGTTCTTTACGTGGTTAAAAACACGATCATATAATATTTGCTGGTTTTCACAAATATAGTTTTTACATGGTTAAAAACACTATCATATAATATTTGTTTGAAAACTTTTACTGGTGCACAAATTATGGCTATAGGCCTATAATCTTCTATTTTATTTTTATCCCCATTTTTAAAGATTGGTGATACCTTAGTAATTTTCAAGATTTCAGGAAACGTTTGGGTTTTAAGTATTAAATTGAAAAGTATAGACAGTGGTTTTAGTAGTATTTCCGAGCATGCTTTTATCACATATGGAGAAATACCATCTGGTCCACATACTTTTTTAGGTTTTAACTTCTTAATAGCTTTTCTATACTCTTCATTCGACACTTTATCAATTTCTAAACAGTTGCTTACCTCCATATGTTCTTCCTCAGGAGGGTTGTATGATGATATTTTCTTCGCATACTGATTTAATAAAATTTGCAAAACCATTAACAATTATTTTGTTTGTGTTCAATGTATTACCGTTTAACGTCATACTACCACTTTCACTATTATTATTCTTCTGTTTACATTTTATATATGAACAGAAAGACTTTACATCCTTTTAAACCTCAGTTTCACTTTCTCTAATATAATGTTCATACGACTTACGAATGATTTTCTTTGAATCCTTCCTTACCTTCTTATACGTATTTTTATTATATTCCGAGTCTTTCATGTGTTTCCTATAATGTTCTTTTAATTTTAACTTGTTCACTATATCTTTTGTAAACCACCACAGATATTTTCTCATACTACATTTTCGCCTTTTAGGTACTGTATCAATGATTATTTTATTTATTATCTCATAAAATGCGTTAGTTGCACCATCAACATTACTAAATTGTTTTAAATCCGACCAGTCAACTTCTCGAATTAATTGATATAGTTTTTAAAAATTAGCTTTCAGGAAGTTGGATACAATATTTGTTTCATTTTTAGTGGATAATTTTGCTCTTTAAACGGAATAGTGATTTCTAGTGCAGGATGATGGTTATCTTGGTTTATAATCGGCAATTCACTTCTTTGTACAACAATACCATCCGAAATATTACTAAATATTAAGTCTAAAGTTCTACAAAAATAGTGTTTTATATTATTTAAAGAATGAAGATTTTGTAGGCTCAAAAATTAGCTAATGAGCGATAGCATTCACCACCGTTCAAGAAATCATAGTCAGTACCAGTAACTAGTGGTAGATTAGTCTCCAGCCACTAATAAGTTATTTTCCTGAGACAAGTTATTTTCTTCAAATATTTGAAAGAAATTTAGCTAATGATTTAGACATGGGGGAAGTAGACCAGGGGGGAAGTATACAGTTACAACATAAAAAAAGTTTTACAATATGCAACTAACTTAACACACAAATTTTCAAGTTCATTATATATCTCAATATTAGTGGCTGCAAACTTGTTTTTAATTTCTATGAGTACTCCACCACCTTTTTTACATAGTATATCTTTCCTACGCACTTTATAATTATAATCAAACGTTTCTGAGTCGACAATATCAGGTTAAGCCAGGTTTCTGATAATATAATTATAACATAATCACATTGTGCAGTATTTAAATATAGATCGTTTGTTTTTGTCCTTAATCCTCTAACATTTTGGTACTGGATATTTAACGTACTTATGTCAGGACTAACTATTAGTTTCTATTTACAAAAGTATTTTACGACAATGTGATTACATCTTCTAAAGTTTTTAACTGTATCACAGAATCACCTTGACTTTTTTCTCAAGAATATTCGTCCTACATTATCTACTCATAAGAAGGCATAACTTTTCTCGCGTTTCCAAAGATTTTTCTCCGGTATGCAGTTAAGCTCTGATTGATATAGACAATACCCTTATTCATATAGCCCAGTTGATTTATACTCAGATTTCTTTTTACTTTCCTTCTAGCTAAAAATCTATCTTCTCTTCTTACAAATTTGACAATAATGCCACTATCTGTTTGATGTGAAATTTTCTTTAGTCTGTGACAAACATCAATGGATTCACGTTTAATATCAATATCTAACACCCTACCTACATTTTTTACACTTTCGTATGTATCTTCGTTCTGTTTTTCCGGAATACCATACATTTCGATAATATTTGTTCTTCCGTACTGTTCAATTTCATGCCTTTCTAGCTGCGCATCCTTTAGTTGTTTTTAAGTGAAATATTTTCTTCCTTTAATTGTTCTATTGTTTTCATACATTCACCTATGGTTTCGGATTGATTTTTAATTGTGTTCATAGTTTCGTCGAGTTTTTCATGCGCAACGTCTAACGATTTACCTAGTTCCTGTTCTCTTTCAGTATTAATCTTTTTCAAATCACCTATCTCTTTCTTTAAACTTTGTAATAACACGTATATTTCCGCGAGAGTATACTCTGCCGATTCCGTATCACCATGCATATTGGAACGTCTTGACTTTTGGCATACATGACAAAACCGCAAATGTTTTTCATTTTTTAAATAGTCAACATCAGGTTCTTTTAGTCGAACACATTTAGCATGCCAATAATTTAAACAAGCTCCGCACAATACTTTGCTTAAAGCTTTCTGCCGTGGGACAGGTTTCTGACACTCACCACAACTAATTTCGATTCCAGTTCTTCGATATATCGAAAGTGCTTATAAGAATAGAGTGGGTTGGCAATGCTTACAAGGTCTTGCTTTGTTTGTTTACATTCAGTCACACTCAAATATTTTAATATGAAAGTAAATATTCTTCATATATATTAATAGTTATTTGTCGGCACTGTTCCAGTATGAAGATATTACAGCCAACATCACAAAAATTACACAATTACATTTTTTTAAGAACTCGATCTGAAGAAGACTTCTATCTACAATCCAGAGTTGCCAGGTGATACGTTATAGCCATGTTATACGTATCTATATATTACATACGTATAGATAGTGCATATTTCCACTCGTTCCTATTCGCTCTAGGAGCTTGAATCCTGAGTTACTGCATCAGGCTCAGATAGAAAGGGATTTAGCAATAATTTTCTAATATCTGGTAAAAGAGGCTCTGTATGACTGCGATAGATAACAATAGTTTGTGAGAGTGAAGAAATTACGGGAATGTAGAATAGAACAATGTTTGCAACAGGTCCCTTAAAGTCTGTTCGCGAGACATTTTGCGATATTTCGTTCCGAAACTTCGTCTGCATTACTCCACACTCGAAAAACCTCCAGACGTTTCATAGCTATATTTGTTTCAAAAAATTATATAAAATTAATACGCAGATCTTTGCAGCTAGTTTTCTCACTATTAATTATTTAGAGTATGTAAATCAAAATAAAATAAAAATGAAGACGCCATTTCCCTACATCAGTTACTAAACGTTTTCACACATTATGCACAATAAATAAAAATACATTTTTGAGCTTTACCTAGTTAAAGACATATTTCAAACACTCATAATTATAAAATAACACGACTACCAATATGCAAAGAACAACTTTATTACCAAGTGCTAGATACATCCCAGAAATATTCAAAATTTCAACCGAACTTGAGAAGAGATGTTTTCACAAACAAGGAAATTTATAGCTTCATTCGGACGCAAACGGAAAATGTACATATGGTTAACATTTAATGACTCGTACACTTCTCACTAGCTCACTTACCACATTGTTTTCAATAATATTGCGTGGACTCACTATCTCCGATTCATTAGGTATTGTCATTTTAGGCATAGGTGTAGGTTGGTTTTTCGAATTTTCAGCCACTAACATGGCACTTTTTCTCACTGTGCGACATTATGCAAGAGAAGAAGAGATTAATCTTATTTTGCCTTCTGGTGACAATAGCAGGTATCTTACCTTACACATGGACGCCCGAAGAAAATTTTCTAGGGGGGCATCTCTCTGGTTGTTATACTACGTTTTGCATTTTTTATTTGTTTTAAGAAAGTCTTAATAAATTTAAGTTGGTGTAATATACATTTTCGTGGCCCAGGAGGGCCGAACCCTCCTGCCCTCTTCGGGCGCCCATGGCTTACCTTAGTAACGGTGGAAAAATTTTACTCATTGATAGTCGGCAAATGGTTCTTCTGATAGTTTTCCTGCTGATGAGAGAAGTTGATTTAGATTGTCATTCTATTATATTTATTTGTTTCTTGTATTGGTAAAGCTATTATAAAGTCACTATGTCTTTTTATAAAAATTTTTAAAAATCCAAATTTGGAAATGACCTTTTAAACATTTTTTCTTTGTGCGGAAACAAAAATTATTTCGGGCATAAAACGTTTTTATTTTAATTTCTACCCTTGTTTCTAGTTTTTACGTACTTTACATATTTTACGCGCTTTATGTGTATTTTATGAGTCGAATACAAAACGTCTTTTCATGAGTAAATACCAATTTTAAATTTTGTAGGAACTTTAGCTTCAGACTGAGTAATTGCTTACCCAAATTAATTTTAATGATATTCAATAATATGTATGGATGATCTTTGCAGGACCCACAAGTATCCACCCCAATACTTCAGTAACTTCAAACTTTATCTACACAAAATTCTTACTAATAAAGTAAATTAAGTAGGTTCTTATTGCTAGCAAGACTATAAGCATAAAATGACTCTCTTTTACTTTTGAGCAATGCTAGGAAATTCTTTCGCATATAAGGACGATTGGATTTGAGGTTAGCGTCCCCTTCAGCAGCGAGGCTATATGATTTGTGGACCTACAGCTTAACGTTGGGTCCGAACCACATGAGCCTCACCTGGAAAATGAATCCGGCGTATAACGACAGGTTGTCTGGCTTAGGTAATAATGCCTTGCAGTGGCGTCGGAAGTATTTTTCAGCTGAGGAGACAAACTGCTTCTTAAATGGTGGCTTGAAAATAGACACAGGAATGTAACATAGGTAAGATAATGCAAATATATGTTCGTAATGTAATAACAATTGGATTTGGTTGAACAATGTTATTATTATTATTATTATTATTATTATTATTATTATTATTATTATTATTATTATTATTATTATTATTATTATTATTGTTATTATTATTATTATTATTATACAGCTGTAAACAGTTTTGTGAGGGCAAAATTTCCATCTACAAGAAGCATCTTGTTTACATCTTTAAGATTAATTAATCCAGTGCTAGTTTCGTGGATTTTGGTATGATGTAGAAATTTTCAACCACTTAAACCACATTAAAAACAAATAAAATCGTAAAACATTTACTACTTACAATGGTAAGTGAACTTTTACCATTTTATATACATATTTTAACTGCGTTTGAAATGGCCACATGGACTTATTCAAGAATCTAGAAGCTTCTTAAATCACTTGGAAACGAGGAAATTAAAATTATATATTTTAAAAAGAATCCAGCTCTGCTGTTGCAGTACACTGTATCATGAAGTTGCTATTAGAATTACAAATTTTGTAGTACAAAGTTATTTAAACATTACAAAACAGGCTACATAATCATGTAAAAAATAAGAAAAGATTTTTTTCTACTTACTTGACTTCGTGACAGTATAGGGAAAATGGAATTTTCTCCAAAGACTTTGTAGAAATTATACAATGTAGTATAGACTACAATTTATATAGACAATTCAATTACACTAATTATCCAGATTTACTTGTACTTTTTGTTACTACGCTCACTTCAGTATATCCAGTTTGCTATTGCATTCATCTCTCTACATAATATCATTATATTTACTTCACACTAATAAAGTACAACACCGTTAATAAGATATAATTCAAATTTGTATAAATTTTAAGTATTAGTTTTGGCGCAGAATGTTGTCCATATCATGGACCAAAAGGGAAAGAAACGAATACGTACTAAAGGAAGCTAATGAAGGACGACAGATCATGAATATAATAGGAAACAGAAGAAACAGCATTCTTGGCTTTCTTATTCGGCACTCCGTGTTGATAGAGGGAAAGGCAAAAGGAAAACCTGGAAGAGAAAGACCAAGGATAGGATATCTAGATGCAGTCACGAAGAGACCTTATCAAAGTATAAAACAGCTCTCCCAAGGGGGAGAAAAAATTTAAAATTTTCATGTTGTCCACAAACTTATAGTTGAGGTGAACAAGAAGAAGAAGATTTTGTAATATAAAGAATTGGTTATATAACGCATAAAATTTTAACTTTTTTGATTCTAGATTTATTTCTTTTCAAAACTGACCAAAAGTGGCTTTCCTTTCGCTTGTCGTTGATATGAATGCTCTTGCAATGGTTTTTAAATTTAACTTTGAAATCTGGTCGTTATGCACATACAACAACAGGAGATGATACAGTCTTTCCTGCGCCATGGACGTCCTTAAGTATGTCTTTATACGACTCAAAGAACTGAATGATCTTTCGCAAGATGCTGAAGAAGCTGGGAAACTAAGAACGAGAGTCCCTAGACGAACAATTTGGTCGAGAAGGTTGCGAATAATTGGGGCTTCAGCACTAATAGTTTTTAATATGCTGATTGTCATCAGCGACTCGGTCGTCATCGAAGTAGGTGGAAGCAGTGTGAGCTGAGCGCATCTATCCAGGTTAAAATCCGACGCATGAACTCCCCCTGCCTTAACCCATAACTGCCCGAATTAATTTTTTTCCTGATTTTATAATATTTTCAGTTACGTTTGTTCCATATGACCGTAGTAAATGTGAAAATAATGAAATTTTTATTGTTATTGTTGTAATGTGTTCACTGTGAGCCGTGTCACAAAATTCCACACACAAAATCTCCCAGGTATAAAAAGTTATCCCTATTTGCGTGTCCATATGGACACGCTGGGAAGTTATGAGTTAAATAATCTCTTGAGAGATGCTCACAACATAAGCTTCTTCACAAAGTATTTTTTTAGTTGTATGAGTTGTTTGAGGCTTAGATGATTGAAACGACGCTGTACTTCATTCAACAAATAGTCAATGATTTCGATGTACTTTTTCCCAAGATCTGATACAGGTTCTAGGGTAGCTGCTTTAGAAGGATTATCAGTTTGCTCCAACCTAATTGATGTTTTATATATTCTTGATGAAATGGGCAATTATAAGTGTAGTGTGTCTGCATTTTCCTTTGCTTCCTTATAGATGTTTTCAAATGTACTGTCCGATCGTAGATTTCTCAAAGTATCCTCTAGAATCTCTTTTGGCTCCAGAAGCAGAAGCTTCAGAATTTTGAAGTATTTTCGACAATTGTTCGCTAGGTACAAAAGCATGTATACTGACTCTCAGAAAAAAATCGAATTTGTTCATTCTTTTCAATACCCTTTTAGTATTACTATTCGATCATCATTTAGACCACTTGCATTACTGATGATTTCTTCCAACTTGATTTAAATTCGTTTGTAGTTAGGGGCTCCCTCGTGGCTAAGCGGTTAGCGTACGCGCCTTTGGCGTGGGAGACCCGGGTTCGATTCCCCGCGGGAGCTCACGTGGTTCGGATTCCACGTTAATCAGTAGATCCACGTCTCATATAGCCTCGCTGCTGAAAGGGACGCTAAACTAAAATCAACTCAACTCGTTTATGGTTAGATCAAAATCTTATTGGAGATTTTCCCCTAACACACTAGCGAGTAGGGTAAAGGCAGCAAATTTTTAGGATGGCTTTCATTGTTGGTTTTACAGGATTCAAGAATAATATTGGCGCATGTTTTCTTTCGTTTTGCAGAACCCAAAATGGTGTTACAAACGTCATTATGGCCAGTACGTCAAATAAAGATTCACATTTTCGTGATACTTCCTACAATGCAAGATCTAATGCATGATTACTGCAATGAAAGTTTATAGTTTTCGGATGTTGAGTCGAAATTATTCTCTGTACACCATTCACTTGTCCTCACATATTAGCTGCATCATCACAACACTGGCCGCGGATATTTTCTGCATTCAGGTCAGGTCTCGTTAGAGTACCTTCGATTGCGAACGCTAGTGTTCCCGATTTTGTATCATATGGAGTGATAATTCCCATAAATGTTTCTTCTGCGTTTAATGACTCAGAGTCAACAATAGCGCACACAAAGAGACAACTGTTCTATCTTCGAAATATCAGTCGTAGAGTCGGCTATGATTGCATAAAATGGAAAATCTTTGTCTACACGTCTCTCTGTATTGTATGTGCCATAATCTTCAAAACTTCATTCTAACAATCATTCTAAGCCAGTTATCCCGTCTATTAATCCATGATTGAGAACAGGCACATTCATTTTTGTTTCATGCAGGAATGGTATCAAATTACCCGTATTGTGCAAATGTCCACGGATTGCATGACCACTGCGAGCCAGATATCAAAGACTACTAATTATTATAACCATCGACTGTCTTGCTTCTTCTTGTCGTTTACGAATTTGGTCTGAAAGGAGAACTGAAACTGGTGTTCAGCGATTGCATTTGAGAAGCATGGCATTTAGTTCAGACACCGTGAAATCAATCAATTCTTCCAAAATCTGCTATTTGCGTTCAGCGAAATTGTACAGACAGATGAAAATATATAGTGAGTTATCAGAAACGTAGATTTAAGATAAATTTTGTTTTAATGAAATTATTTTTTTAAACTTTAAAATCTTGCTGGACAACTCGTTTCACATTGCATACCAATGATTACTTAAACAATTTATAGTGTTTTGAGAATGCATACATGATTTTAAAGTGCATTACCACCTGCAATTCTCCTTTTCCTGCAATAGCAGGCAACGAAAAATCAAGTCGTTGGGTTGGTTGAGAATTCGAAAGGCGTTGGACTAAACCTCAATTTTGTCACGAATATATCAGAGTGGCAAACAACAAATAAGAATATAAAATAAATTGTTAAGAATGACGGTGTTATTGTTGTGGGGGAAATGGATGACACAAAAATTTACAAAATGATCTTACTTAAGCAGTTGAAACAGGATGAATGGTAAGAAACAAATATCAGAGGAAAGCAAAAAAACTCGTAAAAAAGAAAATAGGTTAAATAATGTAAAGGTTTAATATAAACGTCTAACAGCACAATAACAAACATCCATAGTGAACGGAAAAAGAGGCAAACAGACTAAGGGACAAAATTAGCGTAGTAGACTCGTGGCCTCCCATGCAAGATAAAGAGATGGGACCCTACTTGTAAACCCAATTGTTATAATAATAATAATAATAATAATAATAATAATAATAATTATTATTATTATTATTATTATTATTATTATTATTATTATTATTATTATTATTATTATTATTATTATTATTATTATTGAAAACTCGTTTCCTTTCTAAATCTCTGATTCTGCCTAATATCATATAGAGGTCTTGTGTGCAGTTTTTGTCAATGAGCGGTCTCAAAGGGCAAATGGAATGGAAATCTCAGAGAGTGAGGAACAGAAAATAAACTTTACTATGATAAATTCTAGATCAAAGTTCAAAGCACTTGTTTTTGACAGATGCTTTTTCTTTATTTTTTTCGGGAAGAGAAAAGTTTTGCCGCCTAATAAATTACTGTGTATATAATATTGAAAATTTGCAAGTGAATGTATTTACATTACTATTTCTGGTAATAAAGAAATTGTCATTGGAAGACATTATTGTAAAAATTAACTTTTGTTTCGTCATCCATCGCAAGTCTTAAGGCTCCCCTATGCCTTTCTTCCCCTAATATCGATATCGAAAACTTAGGATATAGATATATCGATGTTAATATATTTGCAATATCGAATGTTGATATGTTTCAATATCGATATTGACGATATCGATATATCGACATATCGCACAGGCCTAGATCCCAAAAATGACGCTTGAAATATACTAGAATCAATAATCAAAATCTAAATATATTCTTGTATCTTGTATTTCACATCCAAGGTTGAGGGGGAAGGGGTAAACCCCAACAAACATTTTAACCCAAAAAAATTGTTAAAATGAAAGCAGTTATACTTCCGTCTTAATATCAAACTGTTACTATTTATCTTTTACCTCTGCTTCCGATTGTCATCAGAAATCAGCAACAGTACACATACTTTACGTAGTATAACAAG
Source organism: Thermobia domestica (assembly GCF_964235325.1). Lineage (NCBI taxonomy): Eukaryota > Metazoa > Arthropoda > Insecta > Zygentoma > Lepismatidae > Thermobia > Thermobia domestica. The sequence goes on along the minus strand of NC_137459.1, from coordinate 148,379,661 downwards.
CATATTCTATAATTTTTCACAACTAAGCAAATCGGAAGATGAAATTCTTGTGATAACAAAGTGGAATATTCTACAAAAAAAATCATAATTCATTGTTCTTATTTCTGTCAGTAATTTTGACACAGACTCAGAACTACAAGATTAATAGAAGTAGAAATGAGAGATTTAATTCTTTTTTCTCTTACTCTAAAATACGTCTCCATTTTGCTGAGATTGTCACTTTTTTAATATATAAGTCCCCTTTCCCTGGCTAATTCTGGCTATCGGAGTTTCAAGGTAATCTCGACAGTTTTTTAAAAGAGATTTCACAATTCATATTGTTATTTCTTCGTTACAAAAACACTTCTGATTGACTACATTTATTGTGAATTACTGAACTTATACGCTTCGCATGAAAATGCGATAGCTAACACCTTGCAGCTAAGCCATCCAATATATACCTTCTTATCCCACAATCGTGTATGATAGAGAGACCCCCAGTCTCACCTCTTTCCTTTCTCCCATATTAAAATCAGCAACAACATGAACACAATTCTAATTTCAAAATATACATGTATTAGTGTCAATAAAGTCAAAGGATAAAAATGAGATGAAACGAGATTCATAAATTGATGTAGGGAGAAACTTAAACATATCTCAATGAAAAATTGAAACCAATAGATATGTTAGAGGTACGAAAGTGAGACAGAGAGAAAAAAGAGATAAAAGAAGAAAAAGAAAAGGTATCACAAATGAAAATATTGGATTTAAACGTAATAAGAAAAGATCCTAACATTATAAAGTTCCGTTTCCAGAAATCTAACAGTAATAGGGAAATAACGTTTTTTTTTTTTTTTTTTGTTATTATCATTTTTGTCAGAACTATTCGTATAAATAAGTAGAGAATGCTTGAAAAATTCAGTAAGTCACTTTCAAAATGAATGTCAGACTTGGTGATCAAATTAAGTACTCAATTTCCAGTGAGACTGAAATATTCCGAAACACATCTAGGATCATGCCAAAAGCTTAACGCACATCCTGTCTTTCCGCGTGGTTCGGTTGCAAATTCGGTAGTATTTATTAAACGTACTGATCTAAAATACAAATTATAATAAACCTAGTATGTAGCGTAGGTCATACCTTCCATTTCAGACTATTGCGTCCTGCAAATGAGTTCTAGAAAAAAAAGAATAAAATAAAATAAAAAAAGACTAGAAACTATGTTTTCTTATCCCTTTGGAATTGAATCATTTGCTAATTTAAAAGTAAGTATAATTTCGATTGAAAATTAAAAATCTACATGCTGAAACGTAGTGTTATGCTTTTATGCCTATTGTACTTTTCCGTTTTCTATGTTCTTCATAAGTGAATAGTATAATATCACGAATTAAGGTTAAATACTTGAGCTCAGTAAATCATTTAGAAGTTCAAAACGTAGGAAGTAAACAACAAACATTTTCTGAATATTGACAAGAGTTGATCATCTTTCACTTCTTTCAAAATTTGAAACTTACCATTAAACAGTCAAATTTTGAATTTTCACACTTGTTTTGTAAGGTTTGTTTGTGTCTGACTCTGGCTCTCAGATTTGCTGATATCTACTCTCGAAGATTCATACAAGAGCACAGTACGCAATTTTTCATTTCAGTTGATGGGATACTCAAAATTTCGGAATAGCAAATGGAAGCTAGTGGTGTCATAGCCTTCCCCGTGTCCCACACTTTTCTTCTGAAAGTTGTAGATGTATCAATAGATGGTCAATTTTTCCTTTATTTAATGAAACAAATACTTGTTACATTATAATGTAACACACTACCACGTGTCCTTGATTCTCCATCGTTACTTGGCTTCATAACAGAATTTCATGACACATTGCATGAATTGTTTTATAAAGTACAATAAAAATTATTACATAAAAATGAAAATTGATGAAAAGACTAAATACTACCGTCAATAAGTTATCGATGGTTTACACTATGACGATTAAACTTAGCCTTTAGTGGAAGAAACGTTACCAAGCAACAGGTTACCAGGCAACCAAGATAACAAGCAATAGGTTTCGATTATGTGATTAAGTAGCTATTTTAACTATATTGAAAAAGTCTACCCAAAAGTAGTATCAACTGAATGTAACAGACTTCATATATCTAGCAGATTGAAATGCGAGTACCATTGGGATGTAATGTTGTGATGTACATATGTTTCAAAACATGGCTGCAGACAGAATTACATCAACATTGCGAAACTTCACCTTTTGGTGCAGGCACCAGTACATATACGAGTGGCATCTGCACCTAAATTGATTGATAAATGCCTTCAGACACACCTAAGTATGATGATTGGTACGCTGTAGTCATAATTATTCTTGTATATTTATTGTAACATGTAACAAGATAATAAGGTATCTCCAGAATTGTGTTAGCGGTTCTTTGAAATCCAAGTAACAGAATCATACATAATATGAACAGTCCTACATAAATTATTTTTTCTTCATTTCTTCCTTCAAGATTTTCTAATTTTCTTCCCTGTAACATAATAATATACTACATCCCTTACCTTTCCTCTTGTACTTCTCTTCTTTCAACTTGTAGTACTGTTTCCCTATTGCTGACTCTCGATCAATAGTCTTTCTAAAACATCTACTCCGGAGATCAGACTGGAGGAGTGTTCTATCTCCGGTTCTATGCATCAAACAAACTATTTTTCCGTCATTGACTGTAAGTTTTCGTAAACTTTGTAACAGTTTTGTAGAGTCAATCACAAGCAAACGTCCATTGGCTTCCTTCAGAAATAAGTTTTATTAGAGGGTGAGCCTCTAAATTAGGGATCTTAAAATGTCTACACTGAGAACGAAGTGATGCCTGTTAAAAAAAAGAAAAGAAAAAAGTAGGAATAAGGATAGAACAGAGTAAATTAAATGTAAGGTAGAACAGAGTAAATTATTAAAATTTTGAGTATAGCATATTTCATTTGGATGGACAAATCTGACTTTTTTAGATGATGGCGAAGAATGTTGAGATTGGATTAATCAATTAAGGTAAGTAGGTTATATAAAAGGGGATAATTGGATCACCAGATTTTTTATCTGTTTATTTATACGTACAATTTGTATTACATGCCGTTTCATTTTATGTTTTTTTTTCAAAGTAATGTGATTACTTACAGTCTATGGATGTAGCACGGAAATATTACCATATGCTATTTTTGTTATGTTACTCGTCTTTTTTGTATGAATTTGGTGCAGTGCTCTTTATAAATATAGTTTCTAACATCATGCCCACACAGTATATCGATATGCTATTGATAAATACCATGCATAACAATAATCCGTATATATTCTAAAATTAAATTTTGATTTTTTATTCCTTACAATTTGATTTACTCTTGTTGGAGTCTTGTTGGGTATGGAACTTTTTCTCTGGAGGTTTTCCAAGAAGACAGAGTATACCAATATGAATTTCGACCAATCGCAGTGAAAAAAAATAAACTGTACAAGTGAACGCATGGAGGGTAGAGTTCAACATGGCTAAAGTAGATGTCAGATTGCTTGGTTCAGTTTCGAACAATTAATTTTGATCCAGTAATAACTTTTATTTTATAAAATAAAGAGTATATTGCAAAAAAATTAAAGCAGCTAGAGAAATTAAGGGAAAATATTTCCTTTGCCTTGAACAGTTTAACTGAATATTTCTCTTTTTTTTTTAAAGAAAACATGAAAAAGGAAACTAATAAATGAAACTCACTTCTCTGATAGAATCGCACATGAAATAAAATAACTCAGTGAAGTCATTTAACGCTCTACAACAAACAATTACTTACAGGCCTACATAATTAACTGAAAAGTTATACATTCGTGTAGCCTAGCGACTTCTAGCTGCTTAAATTTATGAGAGATTGATGAGTTTACATCAATAAAGCATCAGCTCCAATTCTGATATAATAAGATTACCTTGATGTCTTGGTTCATATTGGCTTTAAAATTATTTCCCATTACTACAATACCAGGCAGAAAGTACAATTTATTGAGATTCAAGTGAGACTCGATGGCTTACTACCAATAAAAAGCATGATTCTTCACAGCTAAAATATAGTAAAGACTGAAACTGGGCCCTTATTAAAGCAATAGTTTAAACTTAATATCAGTTCTGCAAAGTCTATACTATTGAAGAAAAAAACTAAAACATTGTTCAAATTTACCCCACTTGTTTTCTTTAACTACCCATATACAGCAAAAAGCGTTTGGACTAATTAAACTCAAGTTTAACACAGGGCAGAGGTTCAGCATAACTACCATTATGCGGTGTTAATTCAACACAGAACCCGCAGTGTTGGCGTTCAATATAGGGGTGTGTTACATTTTTAACACACAATCGGTGTTGAGCGGCGATAAATTCTGATCTGTGTTACTAATTTCGGTGTTGATTTGACATCATGTCAGGGTCGATAGTGTGGGGAAAACTGTTGAGTGTTACTTTCTGGCGGTGTTGCACCAACACGAAGAAAGTAACACAGTGTGTAATCCGTTAATCATTTTTTTAATATTACACCATCTCAAATATCAATGTAACACAGTCCCTCTATTATTTCAACATCATTTTCTTATTACTTCAGCACACCATCTGTGTCATAATTCAAGATCAAAGCCATATAAATAACACCGTTTTGGTGTTAATTCAACACCCATCTGTGTTAAACTTCAAGGTCAAACCACGAGATTAACACCGTTTTTGGTGTTAGTTTGACTCCACTTCTGTGTTACTACGACACCTATTTTGGTGCTGAAATAACTCAGTGTGCGGTGCTGATGTAACCTTTTTTTCTGTGTTGGAAAAGCTTGTGGTGTGCATGTTTACGCTTACGGTGGTTCGCTATCTTTGAATACTAGCTAGTGACATGACAACAAATTCATCGCGTTCGGAAATAACGAAACGAACAAACTTAACGAAAAGAACTGCAACAGATTAATTCGTGAACATCATCAATTTCGCCAAGTGTTTCCGAACGTGCTCTTTCTTGAAATTCCCTGTCAAAATGTAAACCGGGTGAGGAAGGAAACAAATTATAATTTTAAAATAATAATAATAGTAAACTACAAAACACTTCATTTAGAAAATCTTCATACTAAAAATTTTTGTCAACCTCCCAATCATTTATTGTGACGTATTTCTTGATGGTGCGAAATACAACCTTCACCAATATCTTGTTCAAGAATGATAGGAAACTCTTACCTATATCCTTATTATATGATTGATTCTTAATCGTGTTTCTACTTGTTTTCCGCCATTTTTGAAGCACAGTCCCCGGTGTTGACTGGTGAGCTCTAGTGCCGTGTACAAATGACACAGTAATAAGGTGTTTCTTGCTGTTAACATATTTCTCTAGAAACATTATGTAAAACAATTGAAAACACATCGCACGGTTTGCATGTTGAAATTTTGTGAATACCTGGATTTGTTTAAGTATTTATTACTATTGTGTTTGTCTATAGCTTCAACACATTAGCCTTTATAATTAGATGCCCAACATATTTGGCAATCACGCAGAAAACAACACCGAAGATTCTACACTTGTGTTAACGCACAGGTTGTGTGTCATTTTAACTACCGGCATTGGACACACAACTCTAAATGGATAGTTAGTTGTTATAACTATCTTTTTGTGTTATATTTTAAAACAATCGCGTTAACACATAGGTATGTCGTTGAAACAACACAACGATTTTTTACAGTGTACATGCCACACACATAGAAAATTTGACTCTAAAAGTATCTGTGCCCTTAGTACAATGCAATCATTAAGAATTAATGACAAAAGGATTACACTTACCTTCTATAAATATATCAATATCTGTCACTGTGTACGATGTTTCCGCCAAATCCTTACAATTTTTTAAACGAATATTTAATGTTCACCCAAGATTCTCTATTATGAGATTTCCTGTGACAACCGTGAAGCGAATATTTCTAAAAACTAATGACAAACTACCAGCGCAGTGTTGCCAACACCATGACATAAATAGCCTTTCTTTATTTTTCGTGAAAATAATTTGAAAGTTCTAATGTACTACCTATTCTAATGTAACTCCCTCTATCACATTTTCTCCACAAACCTTTATGATGCACTAGTCATCATCATCAATAGTCTGCTATCATTAGTAGGACACTTGCTGCAAATAGCGAAACATCCAATCATTAAGCTCCTTTGCTAATAACTTAATCTTAATTTAGCATTCAATGGCGTACGCACAGGTATGTTTTTTTTCGGCTTTAAACCATTTTGAGCAAGATATTATTGAAAATTAAACATTTGCAATATTAAGAAATGTGAGTGGCTCGGGGTAAGACAATGGCAAGTGACATTTTCTAACTTCCGAGTAAACTGGGAAAGGATGTTCAACATTACCATGCAATACAACGCAATGTCACATACAAAATAAGCTTCCACTACCATCTGCTGGTATATTTCCAAAATTAAACGACCTGCATAATGTTCTATTGTTTGATCCTAATCCATTCAACCTAATAACTCAATTCCACCGGAAGTGGCTTTTACCATTTTCTTCCCAGAGCTGTTCATATAGATAGATAGATAGAAAAACCACGCTTGTAATGAAGAGATATGAGATCGAGTGATGGAACCCCTCTTGAATGAATTATGTGTACGCCACTGATAACAGTTATCTGTTTTTATACCATTCGTCACTTGTAGCCTCTGTCTCCTCATCCTTTTACTATCCATGGTATCATTTTAATCAAATTCCTTTTCTCATAACACCTTTCTCTGTCTTAATTTCCCACTCTAACTCTTATTCCACAAATTTCTATAGAATCGGGTTATTTTGTTTGATATCTTCTTTGAGATTTTCTGATTTCTTTCTTCCCCTAACGGTATTACGTTTGTTCTATGTTTCGGTCAATTCTTTTCTTCTCGAATTTATTTTCCCTCTAGCTATTTCTCTCACATTCTTAATCCCTCAGTGACTTACCCACAAGAAGTGGTGTAAAGTGGGAAATATTTTAACTCTCTTGTCTTGAGAAATTCTGTAATATAGTTGGTCCAATTATCCCCTCTCTCTCTCTCTCTCTCTCTTCAGTAAATCAAGACAAAATAGTGTAATAGCTTATAGTTTATTTACATATTGCAGATACTTCAACCGCTAAAATCATTCTTACCACGATATTCATGTCGAATTGCCGTTGATTTGTACAAACGTAAGTACTGATGACTTGTTCTAGAACACTCATCATCTGGTTACTCTAATAGATCAATTCGGCATGAGCAACCCAGCTGCTAGAAATTGTAGTGAATTTAGCTATAAAGTTTGATTTAACGTTGTATGATTATGTTCTATAGACTAAGAGGTAGATGATTGCCGTTGACTGAAGAATTGCTGCAGTAATAAAATGAAAGTAATTAAAGAAAATAATGCCTGCACTGGAATCGTCCTAGATATCCTTTTAGGTTTGTGTAAAGGGAAAAGTTTTGCCGATAAATGTCACTACAATCTTCGTATCTGTCCCATGTATTTTTTACCTTTCACGAAAATTTACAATTTCTTTTACAAATTCCAACCTAGAGAGTTCAAATTTTTAGAGAAGGAACTTCATAATCTATCAAAGGGAACAGTCCGTGTCTATTTTTTATTTAGAATTTTCTTTATTGTTGAAACAGTTTCATTGTTAAAGATTTATATAACCATTTCAACAATCAAGCAATTTCTACAATGAACAAAATTTTAAATAAAAAAATCGGCACAGATTATTGCCTTCGATAGATTATGAAGTTCCTTTTCTAAAAATTTGAAGTCTCTAGGTTGAAATTTGTAAGAGAAATCATGCATTTTCGTGAAAGGTAAAAAAAAATATATATATATATGGGAGATATACGAATACTGTAGTGCCATCTATCGGCAAAATTTGTCTCTTTACACCAACCTTAAGTGGAGGTAAAGACTAAGACTATTTCACCATTCTTTCAACAGCAGGAAGGAAAACAACATGAAAAGGACAAAATAAACAGGGTGACTGCACAAACTATAATTATAAATTTTTCGATGTTACTACGCCCAATCTTTGAAATATTCCGTTATGAGAGTCATCTGGATAAGGATTCAAGCCTACTCGGATTTACAGTCGACAGAAAAGCAGAAAAATGCTGACTACACTAACTAGGTGTAGTAGATGTGTTCAGTGGCGGAGGTAATTCACGCTGTTGGAAATTGTTATTTTATAGCAATGAGCTGGTGCAATTGCATTCAAGTAGTGTATTAATTCTTTTATACATTAATTGGGACATTGAGTGAGTTTTCTTGGTTTAGCTTTGGTGATAGAATTTTGAAATTTAATGATGTAATTTCCCTCAAGAGCCGTCACTGGATGTGTTATAGAAATTGTGTTATAAAGATATTCATAGATTCTGTCTTACTTCGGATTATCGGAATGAAACTTTCCAGTGCATGAACAGAAACACTTAGCTTTAGATATTGAATTATGTATCCTATTTCCAAAAAATTACTGTTTTTACTTCGTTTCTAAACTTATTTCTATACAGTCTTTGTGACTGCTTTTAAAAAAATTTAGTTCATTTTCTGTTTGATATAAAAAATAACATTGAATGCTGAACAAGAAACGTTCTATTACGATGGCTTTCTCTTACAATGAAAGGAATTTTTGATACAGATAGCTAGCTTTCTGACCACCTCTAGAGAATCAATTCTTCTGGGTTCCAGAAATATACTGTTTCTCATTTTCTTCGGCATAAAGCTTCCACAAAGCTTTCCCCCTTCCTGGTTGCTTCCTCTGTTCTCCCTCTCAATTCCTGATTTACAGCAGATTTAAGCTACACTTCATCAACAGATAAAGGCTATCAATAGGCCTAGAGATAAAGAAAGAGCCTTCAATATAGAAACGTATTGCTTATCCTCCATCTACTTTCAATGTTTCCATCCAATATCTGAGAAACTTCAAAAGCATTTACAGTAGACGATTTTGAAAGTAACGTGGTTATTTCATCGACGGCTTGGTATAAAGATACAGCTCAAGTACTTTTAGAGAACATTAGAAACAAAAAGACTTTCCTTCTTTATTAAACAATGCAGTATTTAGTAACGTTCGAAAATTAATAAGATGGAAGCCACTCTATATCATGTTTCTAATACTGTTGATGTTGTGTAGGATATTACTGTATCGTACAATTTTTTAAAGAAGTTTTTCAATAAAACTAAAAATATGCATATTGTTTCTTCTAAAATTGTATATAGTCCATACATGGCCAATCTTATTAACTAGCAACTCAGACGCAATATAGTGGTCCTATTATTCTTAGTTATACGATGTAAACACCAAAAGTACGTGCCCTTTTGTTCTAATTTCAAAAAACAAGGAATTATAGAAAACTGGCCTGTCTCTATTTCTCAACAAACCCTCCCTCTTTATTGATATAGTTGCCATTGCTTCGACTTTTTTTTTTTTTTGTAGCATGTGGCATAGTCATCTTTGGGGGTATGTTTCAGATACTTGAAAATAGCACTTCATAGGACTATCTACTTACAAAATGGCGTCCACAAGTGGATCCTTGGGGTTTGGGAACAACCAGAAGTCACTCGGAACTAAATCTGGTGATTAGAGTGAATGTGGCAGAATGCTGTGGTCAGCCAATCACAACATTATCACGATATAGCGGTACATTGTCCATGTGAAGAATAAAATTTCCATTTGCCATTTATGATTGTTTTTTCGGTCAATTTGGCAAAACTTTTGTGTTCAAAAGTGTACTAATTTATAATCCGTAATCGTATGACCTTTTGGAATAAGGTGGGACATTATCACAACCTGAGAATCCCTGAAAAGAGCGTACAGTACCTTCTCATTGGATGCAACCTGACGAAATTTTTTGGTGGGTGGTGAATTTATGTGTTTCCAATGCATCGAATGTTTTTTTGTTTGTGGCTTGAATAGCGGAATCTGTTATTCATCCATTGTCAAAATACTTTCCGAGAAATTGCATCCCTCTCTTCTGAATCGTGTCAAATTTGCAATACTTGATCGAATCCTTGCCTCTCTTTTTATCGTCCTGAAGCATTCGTGGAACTCAGCGAGAAGAAACCTTTCTTACAGTTAGACCCAGTTCGTTTGTAATTATTCGTTCTACTGTTCCCATTGTTAGCCAAAATGTATCACAAACCTCCTGCATCGCCTGCATCTCCAGCTTCTCCAGTATCCTATCTTCCATGATAAAATTTTCAACACTGGCAATGTTAACGTCAGTTGATGCTGTTTTTGGACGTCCAGATCTCTTGTTTTTCTCACTCGTTTGCTCTGCTTTAAACTCAAGTACCCACTTTCAAACAGTCTTTTCTACAAGAGCGACATCACCACACATACCATCCAAATGGTGATGAATATTGGCTGCACCACGTCTGCCTGCTGTGAGAAATTTCGCAGTTACCCGTTACTTTTCAACCGAAAATTCCATGTCTCCGGTCAGTATCAGAAACACGTCTTACTCGTTCAGACACCATGACTTAACTGCTGCCAAACAGTAAACAAAACCTACACTACTTAGAGACGAAGGATGGAAGTCTCCTACGCCATAGTGCTTCCGTCCCCGACGCCATAGTGCCATACATAGTCGGAAGTATATAGTCTCCGACACATATAATGACAAAAAAAAATGTGAATGTTGTGGCAAAACGGCACTAACTTCTGATGTGCACCTCATACGTCTTTTCTCAGTTGATATCATCAATGTCTATTCAATAACTATGAACCTTCGTGTTCTTTGCACTGAAGGATCAGTTCGGTAATTATCAATGCTTCTTAATTACAATTAAAGGTTACTGGTTGTACTAGTATTTGATTACTTACAAGATACTTAAGAATATATATATATACTTAAGAATATAATACTCCTTCACTGGCAATAGTAATGATGCGTAACTCCATCTTGGATAATTTTCTTGTGTAATAATAGAAATACCATTCCCACATTTTCGAACCTTCATGTGAACTTCAGAAATAACCGTGTTAATTAGCGCGTAAATGTTATTTCTTCACACATCCTTTCTTAAGTGAAATATGAAAGAATTCGTGTTACTGGCTACCCCTGTTACCATTCGCGTTCATACACTTCTCTCAGAAGCGTCATTTGGGGAGGGCAGGGGACATCTCCCCCTCAGTTTGAGAGACACATGTTTTTTAATAAATATTTTCTATTAATTATATAAAAATTAAAGTGATCACTTTTTTTGTGTTTGAATCACGGGAAAATGGCTGAAGCGATTGCAATGATTTTTGGATATAGTTATCACCTACTTCGAACTTACAATGTTTCTTTGATTAAAATGCATATTCTAACGGGAGAATAAGGGATCATAATTCATGGGGGAAAAAGTTAGTATCTCACGAACCCCTCAATCTAGGAACGTGAAACTCGGTATATAAATTCTACATTCAAAATCAAAGGGGAATATGTTCCAGGCTTTTGAATATTTTCCTTTTAAAGGTGTCGGGGGCATTTTGTATTTATAAATGCAAAATATATGGATGTATATGTGCATATACCAACACAACTCTAGAACGTCTTAAGCATATTTAAACTTGGTCCACGTATGACTTTGTGCGGGTAAGATACTCTAAGCACGCAGGGGATTAAACAGAGGTGATATCTACAAATAATCGAAAATGACCTACATTAATGTTGAATTCATAAGTTTAGGGGTCACAGAGATCAATAGTGACATCCTAATACCACACTATTGTGTAGAAATCCCCTGTCATATGTAGAGGTGGGAAGAGGTAATATGCACAAATAATTGAAAACGACCGATACTAGTGTCGAAGCCGTAGTCTTCGAGGTCGATAAGCTGATTACTGACAGTTCTGACGCCATTTAATGTCAGAGTTTGTCGAGGGGTTAAGACACTCCAAGGGTTGGAAATGAGAAGAGGCTAACACTTAAAGGTAATCGACAACAACGATATTAATCTCGAGTCTATAGTTTTCAGGTTCCTTGAGATAGTTAGTGACACTATCTATGCGTTTAACTTCAAGTTCAATCCCATCGATATGCGGGGTGAGAAGGAATGGAAGTAAACAGTCCAAAATGACCTAGATTAGTGTGGAATCCATAGTTTTCGGGACAGGTAAGGTAATTGGTGAAAGTTCCGATGGCACTTAAGGCCAAGTACATGCAAGAAGAGGATATTAGCTGGCATGCGAACTAAATGGGGTGACGCACACTCAAATATAATTCTTTAAACCCTGGAACAATTCAACCAAACTTGGTACTCGGGTGGCTTAGAACTTGCAAAAAAAGTACTATAAAGGTAAGACTTCTTAGCCTCCCAAAGATGGAGTAAAAAGGGATTATACATAAAGGTAATGTCAAATCCATAGTAATGTCAAATCCATAGAGTGCGGGGCACTGAGATGAATAGTCGCACTCCTGATGACATTTTTGTCCAAGTTTAGCCCCCTTCCCTAACTGATATGGAGGTAAGAAGGTGTCAAAATAAAATATCCAAATTAGCTTAGATTAGTGTCGAATCTATAGTTTATGGTGTCGGGAAAATAGCTGACATATTTGTAGTGACTTTGGAATATAGTTAGTACCTACTTCAAGTTGGGATTTTATCATGACACTTTGATTAAAGGGTGAAATGAAATGAAACATCTGAGTTTTACGTCCCACGGTTATGCCGGTTAGGCTAAAGGAGACGGTGATTATGAGAGATGAGTGAAATGGTGGAATGAAGCAAGTGGGAGGAAACGGGAGAACCCCGAGAAAACCCACGAGCACGGTGTTTGTCCACCACAAAGTTCACTTGGCGGAGGCTGGGATCGAACCCGGGACCCCAAGCACCAGAGGTGAACGCTCTACCACTGAGCCACCGCGCCCCCCTTGATTAAAGGGTGTATTCTAAGGAGTAGGATATTTGAAAATTTGTGAAAACAGTTAAGTATCTTATGCATTTTTATAAAGGTAACCAAGAAAATTCTGTCGCTTTTGTGGAAGTCTGTCTTCTATTGGCCCTCACAACGTGAGTTGAATGCAACGAAGATAAGGAAAGGTCAGTTGTTGCTGTGGGTATATCCAAAATACTACCTGGTCGTGGCAGTTCAGTTACACCGTGAACTTGTGTAAGGACAGAGTGAACATGCGACCTACACAGAGCGTCATAAGGGCGTGTAAGCTGTACTAGTTAAAACTGTATTCAAACGCCACTGCTGCGGTGCTGAAGATATGCCAGACCTTTGGTGAGAGTGTCGTGACTACGCTGACAGTGCAGCGGTGGTTTGACAAGTTTAAGGACGGTGACGAAACACTCGAGCATGCACCACTTGCCGGAAGAACAACACACATACAAAATGAAGATTTTCAGACAGCAATTGGACAAACAGCCAGACGTGGGGAACTGAGACTACAGTTCAGTGTGAGTGAAAAAAACATTCGGCCGCACCTCCATCAACTTGGGAAGCACTACAAGTTGGGTCGATGGGTCCCACATGATTTGACTCCGGACCACAAGGCAACGCGAGCAGACACCTGTGTTTCTTTGCTGTCTCGCCTGAGGAAGGAGCCATTTGTGGACAGGGTGTTGACATGTGAAGAGAAGTGGGTTGTATACAGTTCGCGGCATAGAAATTGTTACATAAATTCTAAGTCCAAATTAATAACAAACTCTTGTTCCATTTTCTTATGCATCCAGAAATACATGTATCAATCGATTACTTGCCTCTAGTATTCAATCCAACTCCTCCTCCACCTCTCCTTGTCAAAAGCAGTGTGTGTGACGTTGTACACTCTTTCCATTGAGCTGAAAAAGAAACAGGAATCAAGTTTACAACGTTTTAGCTTTAAAACAGTCTTTTCTATTCGTTTGTTCTAAAATATTTTAACAGCCTAAATTTAAAAAAAAAGTGTCACAATCTTCCCAGAGCTTCATAAAGACCTTTAGTTCCATTCTTTCCCTTCTTAAAAGACTGCAAGCTAGTAAGATGCTCTCTAAGAAATCTATGGAAATTGCCAATAACGGCTGTAGGTTTTGTGCTTCCTAAAATCTGTAATGCACGCACAGAGCTCTAAAATATCTACTGACAGAAATGAGTGTTATTCAATGATTCATTTAATTTTTTTTCATTAATTGCAATCAAGTGTTGCAGGGGCGTCATTTGGGCAGGACAGGAGGGTGTAACTCTCCCTCCCTTGCGCTTCATAAATACGTATTGTTTAATCAAATGTATAGTAATACACTAATAAAAAGTGAAAATCTTGTGTCTGCGGAGAATCTCTCCCCCCCCCCAAATAAACCCTAAAAGATACTGCTTTTAGCAAAAAACCTATAGAGTTACAATAGCACATTGCTAGAGAGCTTGCATTTGGTTTCAAAAGTCAAAGGTTTGATCTTAAGCCATATGAGTTCCTAGGCGACATTGAGAGAGAGAAAGATATATATATATATATATATATATATATATATATATATATATATATATATATATATATATATATATATATATTCAAGTATGGAGAAAAAGGGGGATGATTAATATACACAGATTTAGAATTGGGGAAAAATGATCGGACAGCACTCTTCTTATGACGAAAATTGTGATTTTGTGAAACAGAAGAAGGGAAGGTTTCGAACTGCGAGGGTCACATTAGGTAGTTGTCGAACTAAGGTGGAGAACTCTTTTTAGAGCAACAGATGATTACGAAGGCAGAGAAAGATCTTGAGAACTGAGGAATTAAGAATTTAAAAAAATATGAAGCTTCCGAGACGGGTTTCGAGCTACGAACCTTGTACTTATCGACCCATGACTTTATCCATTCTGCTACGGAGAACTCTGTGTAATCGTTCACAAACGTTTTCTTTAGCTACGTTGAAAGCTAACTTAACAGGATATACCAAAAGTTGACACGGTGGATGCGAAGTTCAGATAGGACGTAAATGTCTTGTAACTTAGCTACAATGTATCATGGCGGACATAAATCATTGATCAGGTAATGACGACTGCTTTAAAACAAGTGCAGAGTATGAGAATTAAATCAGTCATATCTGTGGTTTCGTGTGGAGAAGAAACAAACTTGTGAACCAAAGGTTTAAGAACAACTCAAATTATTAATATAAACTTTGAAGAAGATTATTCACTTATATCATCAAAAAAGAAATACGAAACACTTTCTGAAACGAAGATATACAATTTTGCAAGCAGAGGTAAAGAAACCTAAAGTAACGAGACTAAAGACGAATCATTTACCGCGTAGTAATCGTGGTTCAGTGGTCAAGGCGCTGGATCAGTAATCTGGAGATTCGTGGTTCGAATCCTCGTCGTGCATTTCTAACTTTATTTGTGATGGCAATTGATCGACGATGACACACGTTTTATTATATTCGAATATTTCAATACTCGGATGTTTCAATACTTGAACTATCAAATCTTCATGAATAATAATAGTAATAATAATAAATTATTAATAATAATTATTATCTTGTAGAAGATTAAAAGCTAGGAGCTAATTATCGCTCAGTTCATACCATTACAAGCAGAAACATGACATTTGGCAAGAATATTTTGGTTTTGTTAAATGTTGTCGACGAGAAGAGGAATTTTTCATCTCGTTTCTAAAACAAACAAAAAATGGCAATCAACATTTTACATACGAGACCGGAAAAGGCTCACTCAAATTATCGTCTAGCTTTGGAGATGAGAATCGAGACGAGACGAAAAGTATCGTAAACATTTCTCGTCTTGTCTCGATTCTCGAAATAGTGTATGTCCATTCTTTAAGTAACAATTGCTCTGTAGATTGAATCTTATAGACTTTTTGTTAGTTTGTATTTAAGAGCTCATTGAATTATGATCTGTGTAGGAATTTTTGTAGCAAAGCTTTTATAATTACCTCTGCATATCTTAAAAATTAGTTTATTATATGCCTTACTGTTGAGTGATATTCAGTTATTTTTATTAGTTATTTTCCTTAAAACATACAGTAGAATACTTTCTACATGAAACTTTATGGAATGCTTTTGTTTGAGTAGCAGAAGTGTGTCTTGAAGCTACGGAACCCTTTGTCTGAAATCCCCACGTTTAAGTAAGTTTTGCCAAATTTTAGAGCAACTTTAAAACTTCTAATACCATTATTATTATTATTATTATTATTATTATTATTATTATTATTATTATTATTATTATTATTATTATTATTATTATTATTAATACTGTATATTTCTGACCTCAATATTACATCCTATTCCAATGCAAATAAGCATACTGAAGTTAAGAAAAAAAAGAAGAAATTTTCTGGATCCTCTATAAGGATGAATTGCCTTATAAGAGATACTTTAAAAACAAAAGAGGGAGAAAAAGAAGGTGTCAGCTACTGGACAATATGAAAATCGAAGCTTCGGATGCCTTAACAGAAACTAAGTAGGATTTGTCTTCATCACGATACATAGTAACACCCTTTCTTTGGGTAAAACACATTGGATTGTGTATGCGTTATATTGATATTTTAACAAAATATACAAACAAATATATATAAAAAAGAATAGTTCCTATTTACCAATTTTCGTTGAACGAATATATGGAACGTGTTGAAAATGGCGAACGAAAATATTATTATTATTTCTAGTTAAAGTGGAAGAACTTAATAATCCCACAATGACGTTTCAGACAAATTTATGACTCATACTAGGCCTGAAGGATGATCCGTTTTTATTCATGAACAGTTTGCGAAACACGCGAAATTTTCAGACAATAGGAATCGAGATTGTAGACTGTGACGTCATGTTGTTAGTTTTTTCCCATATGAAGGAAGTCTTCTCAACTCCAATAACTTGTAAGAACAAGACAAATTTTTGGGAGGGGTACCTTGGCACACCCCTTCACGTTTGGAAATTCACCAATTTAAACATTTGGTATAATAGTATAGGACCCTAATATAGATCACTATAAATTTGGGTGGTCCTCCTCGTTCGTTCTAAGGGGTACAAAATTGCCAAAATATAAGCGTAAGCAATACGTTGTAGCACGTGTTTGGTTTTTGCCCCATTTTATCAGTTTTGATGAGGTCCTATTACCTTATATGGTTATATAGTCACGTATAGGTGTCCATTTTCTATCATAAAGCATAGCTACATTGATGCACACCTTTAATATTTTGGGGGGTACATTGGCCCACCCCTTAAATTTTGGAAATTGCCCAATTTAAACATTTGGTATTATAGTATAGTACCCTAATATAGATTATAATAAATTTGGGTGGTCCACTTCGTTCCCTTTAGGGGTACAAAATTGCCAGATTTTAGTACAACCACGTGTTTGGTTTTAGGCCCATTTTATCCCCTTTGATGAGGTTTTATTATCTTTTACAGGTATATGGGCGTATACACCGGCTCATTTCCTATCATAAGACATGAGTATATTGATAAACCCCATTACACTTTTGGGAGGGTACCTTGGCCCACCCTTTAAATTTAGGATTTTTTCAATTTAAGTATTCGGTATTATAGTTGGTCGATGTAATCCTTGTGTAGGCGCTGGTTTCTTAATAATTCTTCGACGTTGCTTTGAGACTGTTCAATACATTTGTATTTCATAACACACAATATTATATGAATTCAAAAAATACAAACAAAGTTGCTAGATGAACATTGTTATATGTAGATTAATGCGATATTAACACAATACACGTAGCTACCGTTGCCTTCTTGGTGTCACGTTTTTACACACACACTCACCCCAGCTGGGGAGAAAAAGTATTAGTTTTTATGTTGCTGCCTCTTCATTTACTTACTGGCGTTAGTTTTTATTGAGAAGAACTCTAGTTCTGAACATACCGCCCGCCTTGAAGGAATTCCTTCAACAAATCTATGAATGATTAATTTGGTTCATGAACTTAATATACACAACAATAGATAACATAAGTTATGAATGAATGATATAAACATAAACAGAATAATGCACACACAACACAACGCTGTGAATAACACAATGTACACACTATGAATAACACCAACACATTAACTCTCCTTAGGAAGCGGGCACAATTGACGAATAGATCTTGTTGTTGTACCTCTGGTAGTTTTCACTGTCGCCACTCGTACTATTCCGTCCTTCCCAGGAAACAATTGCACAATACGTCCAGTTTTCCATTTTAGAGGTGGAATGTTATCTTCTTTGATGAGCACCAAATCACCTTCCAGAAGATTGGGAAATTTTCTTCTCCACTTGGATCGTTCTAGAAGACTTGATAGATACTCCTTTGACCATCTGGACCAAAATTGCTGATGAAGTTGTTGTATGTATTGCCATCTCGAAAGTCTGTTGACAGGAATATTTTTCAAGTTAGGTTCTGACATGGTAGTGAGTGCGTCGCCTATTAGGAAATGACCAGGTGTTAATGGATGTAGGTCGTTTGGATCATTTGATAATGGTGTTAAGGGTCTAGAGTTTAAGCAAGCCTCAATCAGTGTCAAAATAGTGTTCATCTCTTCGTAGGTGAGTGAAGCATTTCCCACGACTCTCTTTAAATGGTATTTGAGAGATTTAATTGATGATTCCCATAAGCCTCCGAAGTTTGGTGATCTTGCTGGAATAAAAACCCACGTGATGTTATCAGCTGCTAGAAAATTATGTAATTTTTCTTTATGGTGTTCTGATTCAAATAAAGTCTTCAATTCTTGTAGTTCCCTTTTTGCACCAACGAAGTTACTTGCATTGTCAGAATACAGTTTAGCACATTTTCCTCGACGAGCCATGAATCGCTTTAATGCTCCAATAAACGCCTCTGTAGTTAGATCACTAACAAGTTCAATGTGAACCGCCTTAGTCGCAAAACACACGAAAAGTGCTATATATGCCTTATGGAGTTTGGCTCCCCTTCGGATACTCGATTTAAGGTAAATGGGCCCACAGTAGTCAACGCCGCTGTGAAGAAATGGTCTTGTTGGTTGAACTCTGTCAGCTGGTAGATCTCCCATCATCTGTTTACCATCTTTAGGATTGTTTCTGAAACATGTGACACACTGATGCACAACTTGACGAACCAAGTTTCGTCCACGTATTGGCCAATATGATTGTAGCAAGGATAACAATAATTGAGGCCCGGCATGCAATAGCTTCTTATGTTCTTGAGCGATTAACTTTGTCAAGTTGCAGTTAGCTGGAAGTACAATAGGATGTTTCTGTCCTTCAGTAAGATCTGCTGCATTTAATCTTCCTCCGACTCTGATGATTTGCCTCTCATCCAAGTATGGGTTCAAATTTCTCAATTGACTTTGGTTGTCGACTTCCTTTCCTGATCTCAATGCATTTAATTCCTTGTGAAATGCTTGTTGTTGTGATAGTTTAATAAGACATTCGAGTGCTTCATGTAATTCACTTACTGTAAGATGTCCATGCTGTCTGTCACAATTAGATCTTCTCATGTTGTGTGTGAATCATAGGCAATAAGCAGTTACACGTTGCAATTTTCTTAATGATGAATATCTGTCTAAGAGTTGACACGGTGTTGTAGAAACCATTACTGCTGTATTTTTTCGTCGCTCGGGAACATCGCTTAGGTCACAAACATCTTCCCTCGTCTGTGAGTCTAATTTCTCAGATAGCCATGAAGGCCCATGCCACCATAATTCATTATCAAGAATTTCTGACGGTGTTAATCCTCTCGATATATGATCTGCTGGATTCTCCTCTGTTCTGATGTGTCTCCATTCATAGTTAAAAGTCAATTGTTGAATTTCCGCTACACGATTTGCAACATACGTCTTCCATTGAGAACAAGGTCCTCTTATCCATGCTAATACAATGGTGGAATCTGACCATAAAACAACCTTATCGATCTTGCAGTGTAATGCTTGTATTACTTTCTGAGTTAGCTGTGCAAGTAACAAAGCTGCACAAAGTTCTAGGCGAGGAATAGTTGTCTTCTTCAAAGGTGCTACTCGAGATTTTGAACATAGTAAGTTTGCTGTGAATTTTCCATTTTTTGTACTAGATGTTACATATATACAAGCTCCATATCCATTCTGAGATCCGTCGCAAAATCCATGAATTTCTACCTGCGATTGTGTTTCTTGAATAACCTTCCGCTGAACATGTAGTGATTCCAACTCTTGAAGTTGCTGCTCAAAAGTTTCCCACTCTGAATGCAATGGGGCTGGAACCCTTTCATCCCAATTCAATTTTAATTCCCACAAACGTTGCAGAAATATTTTTGCCTTAAGAATAACTGGTCCTATTAATCCTAAGGGATCAAATATGCTCGCTACTGTAGCAAGAATAGTCCTCTTCGTGATTTGTTGAGGGTTGTTTCTTGGTTTGACAGAGAAAGAAAATGTGTCTTTAATGGGATTCCACAACAATCCTAAACTTCTTGTGATGCAATCATCATTTGGTTCAATAGTGAAATTTGATTCTTGAAGTTCACTGGGTATTTTTGAAAGCAGTGAAGTGTCGTTGCTACACCATTTTCTCAAACAAAAACCACCTCTTTGCAGAAGAGTTGTGAGTTGACCCTGTAATTCATGTAGTTCCTTCTTCGTGTTTGTCCCTGTTTGAAGATCATCAATATAGAAATCCCTCATTACAACTTCTGCTGCCTTAGGGAAATTCTTCTTCTCTTCTATGGCTAGTTGCTGAAGACATCTAGTGGCTAGAAAAGGAGCTGCTGCAGTACCATATGTTACAGTTTTGAGTCGATATATCTTTATTGCTTCTTGAGGGTTTTCTCTCCACAGTATTTTCTGGTAGTTTGCATCTGAATCATGTACCCTAATGTTGCGATACATCTTCTCTATATCAGCTGTCATGACGTATTGATGTTGCCTGAATCTTGCTGTTATGGAAAATAATTCTTCTTGGATTGTAGGCCCGACTCTCATCGTCTCATTTAATGAAAGTCCAGAAGTTGTTTTGCACGATGCATCAAATACAACCCTGAGTTTGGTAGTAGTACTGGTCTCCTTCATAACGCAATGATGGGGAAGATAGTAGTCTGGCATCATTGTATCGCTCTCTGCTCTAGTTATTTCTTCCATATGGCCCAAATCTTCGTACTCTTTCATGAACGCTATATATGCCCTTTTTTTCTCAGGATCCTTCATAAGCCTTCTTTCCATTGAATAAAGTCTTCTCGTTGCAATCTCCTTGGATTTACCAAGATTCCTCACATTTTCTTTAAAGGGAAGTCTGACGATGAATCTCCCAGTCTCGTCTCTCCGGTGTGTTTCTTTGAAGTGTCTTTCACATTCTGCTTGCTCTTGACTTAATGGATGTTTCATTGAACATTCTTCTATCGTCCAGAATTTTTGTAATTGCTCGTGTATTTTTTCTGTTGTGGAGAGGTGACACACATTTGTCGAAATGTGTGGTTGATTGTCTATTTTTCCCGCTACAATCCAGCCAAACAATGTTTTGTGCAAGGTTGGATACCCTGCCTTGAGTTTTATTTGCCCTTCACAAAGTAGATCAAAGAATACTTCCGCCCCCAATAACATGTCAATACGCTGTGGTATGTTGAAGCTAGGATCTGCTAATTCAATGTTGGAAGGTATTTCCCACGATGACGTGTCTACACGAACCATAGGCAAGTCTTGTGATATTTGCGGCAATATGATGAAGTCTAATGTGGCTGAATAATTGTTATATCTTGACTTAATTGTAGCCTGAACGCTATGGCATGACCTTGTATTAGCATTACCTATACCATTTATGTGTACAACGCTATTACTCTTTGTTAGTCCCAATAATTGAACCATTCTGTTTGTTAGAAAATTGGACTGAGAAGCACAATCGAGAAGTGTTCGACACATTTGAAAATTACCCAGTTTATCTTTAACATATACTACAGCTGTGGATAGCATAACGCTTGGTGGTCTCCTAAGATTCTGCGGTACACTGTTTGTAGAACGAATATTCTTACCTTCACATTCCTCCTCGAGAGATGTTGTTGCAGCGAGCGTGTTTTGACCTTGACCTATTTCCCTTTCATCTTGTGGTTCATTCGCTCTAGTGGGCGATGGACAACGCGAGTAGTGCAGTAATGTGTTATGCTTTTTATTGCATATTTTACAATTACCTGATAAGCACTCATTTGCCTTATGCGCTCGTTTGAGACAATTTATACATAAGGAAAGACGTTTAACTTCTTTAATTCTATCTCCTATAGATTTTTTCAACAATGATTGGCATTGAAATAATTTGTGGGAGCCTTTACAGCTGGGACATGCATTGTTGTCGGAATACGTTACGTGTGCTGTCGTTGAGTAAGAACTCTTTTTGCCTGCCTTATTTGTTTGTTGATATTTGTTATTTGGAACTGAGGGTGTATCTTTAGGTCTACGCTTATTATCAACTGCGTCTAAAACTTGGCAACGCTGTTGTAAAAATTGTGTCAGCTGTGACATGCTCGGTAATTCATTCGTTGATTGTGTTTTCTCCCACTCCTTATGTGTTGTATTGTCTAGTTTGGTCGCAATCAAATATATAAGTAATGCATCCCAGCTTTCTGTCGGTTGACCTAGTGATTTTAAAGCCCTCAAATGTTTTACTGTGCTGTCTAAAAGAGATTTAAGCGAAACAGCCGACTCACGTTCCACCATTGGCATTTCAAATAAAGCTTTGACGTGTTTGTTAACAATATACTTTTTGTTTTCAAAACGTTCTTTGAGTAAAGTCCATGCTACGTCATAGTTTTCAGAAGAAATTTCCAAGGCTTGTATTACTTCAAGAGCCTCCCCACGTAGAGAAGAACGTAAATAATGAAACCTTTGGACTGGCTGCAATGTGCTATTGTTATGTATTAATGCCTGAAACGTGTCATAGAACGACAACCACTCATCGTAGCTTCCAGAAAAGGTCGGAAGGTTTATCACCGGCAACCTAACTGATGGATTAGAATTGCTTGCTTCATTGTTTTCATTTTTCTTTGCACTGGAGCTGTGTTGATTTATGAACACTTCCGTCTTAGCTGCTAAATCAAAATAAGTATTCTCGAATTGCTCTCTTTCTTGAGTTTCCTGATCAATTTCTGATGAACCCTGTAACATTTCTATTTCGGATTGTATTGCATCAAATTCATCATAGCACTGTTTTATTTTCTCGTAACGTAACACTAACTGCGTAATATTCTGATCTTCTGTAAAACTATCTACAAAAGGTTTAAAACGAGTGAGTTTGGCCTTAATTTGACCTCTCTTGCAAACTAATTCTTTCATTCTGTCCGTCATGCTTCACTCAAATTAAATACACTTTTAACACTTACGTTCTAAATGAGGCTTTGCTTTTACAGGCTTATTTTGTATAAGTGATACAAGGATAATATTATATTGAAATATGCACTCACTACCTACCTTGTTAACTGCACTGTAGAATCCTGATCCGGCGTGGATGGACCATTTGGTCGATGTAATCCTTGTGTAGGCGCTGGTTTCTTAATAATTCTTCGACGTTGCTTTGAGACTGTTCAATACATTTGTATTTCATAACACACAATATTATATGAATTCAAAAAATACAAACAAAGTTGCTAGATGAACATTGTTATATGTAGATTAATGCGATATTAACACAATACACGTAGCTACCGTTGCCTTCTTGGTGTCACGTTTTTACACACACACTCACCCCAGCTGGGGAGAAAAAGTATTAGTTTTTATGTTGCTGCCTCTTCATTTACTTACTGGCGTTAGTTTTTATTGAGAAGAACTCTAGTTCTGAACAATAGTACAGGACCTCAATATATATCATGATAAATTTGGATGGTCCACCTCGTTTCCTTTCATGGGTAAAAGATTGTCGAAAATTAATACGACCATGTGTTTGGTTTTGACCTCAGTTATCCCCTTTGATGAGATCCTATTATCTTATATGATTATATTGGTATGTATAGGGATCAATTACATAAGACATAGGTATATTAATGCACCCTTTTAAAAATTTGGGAGGGGTACCCTGGCCGACTCCTTAACTTTTAGAAATTGTTTAATATAAGCATTTGGTATTATAATATAGGACATCAATATGTATCACTATATATTTGGGTGATCCATCACGTTCCGTTTCATGCGTAAATAACTACTAAATATATTAATTTATTGACCCATTTTATTTCATTTTTTGACGTCTTATTACCTTATAATTATATGGGCATGTATAGGGGTCTATTCTTTTTCTTAAAATATAGATACATTGGTGCATCTGTTGAAAATTTGAAGTAGTACATTGGCCCCTCACATTAAATTTTGGAAATTGCCAAATATAAACATTTAATATAGTACTATAGAACCCTAATATGTATTAGTATAAATTTGGGTGGTCCGTTTTTGTTCCCTTTTATGGACAAAAATGTTAAAAATTCAAATTTCGGAGGTTACTAACGCCTTTGATGTGGTTTTATTAACTTATATGAACATATGAATGTGTTCAGGGGTTTATTTTCTTTTATAAGGCATGAGAACATCGTTGCTTTCATCTTAAAATTTGGTAGAGGTACATTGGCTCACCCTTAAAGTTAGGAAATTGCCCAATTTGGTATAATAATATAGGTTCTTATAAATTTCGTTCCCTTTCATGGGTAAAAATTACCAGATATTAGTATGACCACGTGTTCGATTATTGACTCAATTTATTCCCTTTGATAAGCATTTGGCACGTTATATAGGTATGTACTGAGGTTTATTACGTTTATATTTTTATGTTCCCTTATAGATTGTGTTGGGGTACATAGAACCATTCCTTAAGTTTGGGAATTATCAAATAACATAATTCGGTAAACGTTTTCTAGGACACTTTGAAAAAAGTTTGTCCCCCTCTTATGGCCGAATATTCAAATTTCGAAGGTAATTGACCTATTTTATCTTCTTTGATGAGGTTTTATCTTTCAATGAGTACAGGATTTGTTACTTGTTCATAAGACACAGGTGTATTTGTGTACCAATCTTAAATTTTAGGAGCGGTACATTTCTTTTTGTCATATCAATAATTGGTAGTAGTTCTTAAAATTGAGTGGTATCCCATTCTTTGGGTAAATTATTGTTAAATATTACTATGATCACGTGGCCAGTTATTGACCTATGATGGAATTAGGTGTCCATGACATTGGTACATTGAAACTTTGTAGGATAATTTGAGAATTGTCAAAATGAAATTACGTCATTAGTTTTCATTATTCCCGCCTATGGACCAAATATAAACGTAAGCAATACGATGTACCACGTGATTGACCTTGATGAGGTAGTGTACAGGGATTCATTTCCTTTGTTGTGATACTTCTTAAGATTGAGTATACACTTTTAGAAAACAGTTGGTTCTGCTAAGGTAAACAATTGACAAACATTATTGACCTTATTGAACATATAACGATATGGTTAATTTTAAGACAGGTATATCGAGAGAGGTACGTAGGATCATTCTTTAAATTTGGGAATTGTGATAAACAGAATTTTAATATAAGGCGCGAAATTTGAAACAATACTTTGAACTTTAGTCACAGCTCATAGTCTAAGATCATTGGTGATGGTTGATTTGCCCTTGAGCTTTAGAAATCTGATAGCTAACCTTGTTGAATCTTATGACTCATAGTCTAAAGGCTATACATGCTACAACACTGAAATTTAGTCACAAGGTGTTGTAATCTGACACTGGAAAAGTTATTGTTGATGGAATTGGATTCGATGATCACTATCTTTCTTGCAATCTGACTGGTTGATCACTATCTTTCACGGAATCTGATTGGTTGATGATTTTCAAATCTTTGCTGCATTCAGTTTTAAGTTTTGTTTAACATTTATCGATTACTGTTTTAAAATTTTGGTTTCGTTCAACATTTTGCACTCATTGATAAATATGATCAACA
Source organism: Thermobia domestica (assembly GCF_964235325.1). Lineage (NCBI taxonomy): Eukaryota > Metazoa > Arthropoda > Insecta > Zygentoma > Lepismatidae > Thermobia > Thermobia domestica. The sequence goes on along the minus strand of NC_137459.1, from coordinate 148,353,822 downwards.
TCGTTTATTTGTTAATCGAACAGTTAAAGACCGGACAAAGTTTGACGGTTCATCGTGAAACGTAAAATTGTTTGAAAACTTTTAGCTTGATTTTTTTTGTTTGAAATTTTTATGAAATTTTTTACGTTTCAAAATTTTTGTTTGACATTTTTTCGTTTCAAAATTTTGTTTGAAAATTTTGTTTGGAATTTTTTTTTCAAATCTTTTCGTTTCAAAATTTTGTTTGATTTTTTTTTGGTTTGAAATTATTTCCTTTTGAAATTTTTAGTTTAAAAAATTTTGTTCGAATTTTTTGTTTAGAATTTTTGAAATTTTTTTGTTTGAAATATTTGTTTGTAAACTTTTTGTTTGAAATTTTTGTTTGGAAAGTTTTGATTTCAAATTTTTAAGTTTGTGCACTCATTGATAAAGAACCGGAACGTTTTAGAACAAAACCATCTGGCAACAGTTTATCATGATGCAATAGTACACGTCAGAACATTGGGTTGTACTTGAAATGAAAAACACAAATCATTGATATGTATCATTTTATTACGCTGCACTGATTAATCTCATACCATACCAGATAGAGGATCTGGATATTGTCGATACAATGTATTTTGAACTTTTTGCACTAGTTTGTCTTTAGCGTATAATTTTAATTCCAACTGAAGTCATTTAAGGTCTATTGCAACGCCAATTGGTGGAAACTCGATGTCCATTTGGTCACAAATAAACTGTTTATCAATTCAGGTATGCACCCACGAACGATGTTGACAACCATCACAACTTCTAGATACATGTTGTACAATATGAATGACATATTTCTCAAAATAGTACTTTTTCAGGAATATACTTGTTTTGTTGCACACTTCCACTGAATGTTTAACACACTGGAATACATTGATGAATTTGTTCCATTCCGTTTGCGTTAGATACACCATGTTGCGGGCTTTATGCAATGTACTCTTTTTACGTAACAGCACCATCTTTTTCTGAAGGACTGTACGAAGCACCACCTCATGATTTGAGGAAAATGATTTGGCTATGGTCACATTTAGCTCATTATGAAAATAATCTTTTATTTGGTCGAAACGTGAACATAATATTTACCATTCTTCAAAGTTCAGTTGTACACCAAATTGTTCTGCTTTGCCCAATCGAATCACAGGTTCAAACGTTGTAGCACAGATACCAACCATGACATGTTTTGTTTTAAATATATTTATTGGATAATAGATTGAGAAGAGGAATACTTTATCGTTAGAAGTACACATCTTTCCTGCTGAAACACACTTGCTCGAATGATCTCATGGTCTGACACGGTATTTGCTGATTTCATACAGCTACGGCTGACGTCTTTAAAATGGAATGTACTGACGTTTGAATTCATGATTTCATCACAATTGGTGACGAAACCAAATCCACAGATCCGCCTGTGTACGAAATTTAAATTGATGACTTCGACCGCAGAATCCTTTGTAGTATAAAGATACAGGTCCAGGGTTCAAAAAACGTAATAGTTATTCTTGTTTCGAAGCGTCCATGGGTAAATATCTTGTTGGTAAAATAATATCCTTATCATTTTCAAGCTTCACTACGATTCTTAACCCCAACTGTGTAGGGATAATTTGGATAGCTAAGATTCTATAAGGTACATTCTGTTGAATATCAGTAAATGATTTCATCACATCACGCGAGTTTAGAAACTGCAGACAATTAGCCGTGATGACGTTATGATGAATACTATCTTGAACGATGATGCAAAACTGATGACGTTGCATTACCATGTTCTGACGTGTACTAATGCATCATGATAAACAATTTTGCCAGAGGTTTTTGTTCTAAACAGTTACGAAACGGTTCTCTACCAATGAGTGCAGAAACTTAAACATTTGAAACTAAAATTTTCCAAACAAAAATTTCAAACAAAAATTTACAAACAAAAATTTCAAACAAAAAAATTTCAACAAAAAATTCTTAAACAAAAAATCGAAACAATTTTTTTAAACTAAAAATTTGGAAACGAAAAACTTCAAACAAAAACTTTTTCAAACAAAATTTTGAAACGAAACATTTCAAACAAAAATTTTGAAACTAAAAAATGTCATAAAGAACATCCAAACAAAAAATTTTCAAACAAATAATTTAACGGTTCACGGTTAACCGTCAAATTTTGTCCGGTTTTTAACTTTTCGATTAACAAATAAACGGTTTTGATCATATTTATCAGTGAGTGCAAAACGTTGAACGAAACCAAAATTTTTAAACAGTAATCGAGAAATGTTAAACAAAACTTAAAACTGAATGCAGCAAAGATTTGAAAATCATCAACCAATCAGATTCCGTGAAAGATAGGGATCATCCAATCAGATTGCACGAAAGATAGTGATCATCCAATCAAATTCCATCAACAATAACTTTTCCAGTGTCAGATTACATCACTTTGTGACTAAATTTCAGTGTTGTAGCATGCATAGCCTTTAGACTATGAGTCATAAGATTCAATAAAGTTAGCTATCAGATTTCTACAGCTCAAGGGCAAATCAACCATCACCAATGATCTTAGACTATGAGCTGTGACTAAAGTTCAAAGTATTGTTTCAAATTTCGCGCCTTATATTAAAATTCTGTTTATCACAATTCCCAAATTTAAAGAATGATCCTACGTACCTCTCTCGATATACCTGTCTTAAAATTAACCATATCATTATATGTTCAATAAGGTCAATAATGTTTGTCAATTGTTTACCTTAGCAGAACCAACTGTTTTCTGAAAGTGTATACTCAAACTTAAGAAGTACAGCAACAAAGGAAATGAATCCCTGTACACTACCTCATCAAGGTCAATCACGTGGTACATCGTATTGCTTACGTTTATATTTGGTCCATAGGCGGGAATAATGAAAACTAATGACGTAATTTCATTTTGACAATTCTCAAATTATCCTAGAGTTTCAATGTACCAATGTCATGGACACCTAATACCATCTAGATGAATAACTGACCACGAGATCATACTAATATTTAACAACGATTTACCCAAAGAATGAGATACCACCCAATTCTAAGAACAACTTTCAATTATTGATATAACAATAGGAATGTACCGCTCCTAAAATTTAAGATTGGTACACAAATACACCTGTGTCTTATGAAAAAAGTAACAAATCCTGTACTTATTCAATGATAAAGCCGCTCAATTACCTTTGAAATTTAAATATTCGGCCATAAGAGGGACACAAACTTTTTCAAAGTGTCCTAGAAAACGTTTACCGAATTTTGTTATTTGATAATTCCCAAATTTAAGGAATGGTTCTATGTACCCCAACAAAATTTAAAAAGGAACATAAAAATATAAAAGGTAATAAACCACTGTACATACCCATATAACGTGCTAAATCCTTATCAAAGGGGATAAATTGAGTCAATAATCGAACACGTGGTCATACTAATATCTGGTAATTTTTACCCATGAAAGGGAACGAAATTTATAAGAACCTATATTATTATACCAAATTGGGCAATTTCCTAATTTTAAGAGTGAGCCAATGTACCTCTACCAAATTTTAAGATGAAAGCATCGATGTTCTCATGCCTTATAAAAGAAAATAAACCCCTGAACACATTCATATTTTCATATAAGGTAATAAAACCGCATCAAAGGGGTAATAACCTGCGAAATTCGAATTTTTAATGTTTTTTATCCGTAAAAGGAAACAAAAATGGACCACCCAAATTTATACTAATATATATTAGGGTTCTATAGTACTATATTAAATGTTTACATTTGGCAATTTCCAAAATTTATTGTGGGGGACCAATGTACTACTTCAAATTTTTCAACAGATACACCAATGTATCTATATCTTAAGAAATTGATGGACCCCTATACATGCCCATATAATCATATAAGGTAATAAGACCTCGTCAAATGAAATAAAATGGGTCAATAACCTCCAAAATTTGATTTTTTGTAGTTCTTTACCCATGAAAGGGAACGAGGTGGACCATCCATATTGATGTCCTATACTATAATTCCAAATGCTTATATTAAACAATTTCCAAAATTTAAGGGGTGGGCCAAGGTACCCCTCCCAAATTTTAAAAGGGTGCACTAACATACCTATGTCTTGTGTAAGATAATTGATCCCTGTACATACCTATATAATCATACAAGATAATAGGATCTCATCAAAGAGGATAACTGAGGTCGAAACCAAACACGTGGTCGTACTAATTTTCGACAATCTTTTACCCATGAAAGGGAATGAGGTGGACCATCCGAATTTATCATGATATATATTGAGGTCCTGTACTATAATACCAAATGCTTAAATCAGAGAATTTCCAAAATTTAAGGGGTGGTCCAAGGTACCCCTCCCAAAACTTTAAAGTGGTGCATCAATATACCCATGTCTTATGATAGAAAATGAACCCGTGTATATGCCCATATACCTGTAAAAGGTAATAAAACCTCATCAAAGGGGATAAAATGGGCCTAAAGCCAAACACGTGGTTGTAGTAAAATTTGGCAATTTTGTACCCCTAAAAGGGAACTAGGTGGACCACCCAAATTTATAGTGATCTATATTAGGGTCCTATACTTTTATACCAAATGTTTAAATTGGTCAATTTCCAAACTTGAAGGGATGGGCCAAAGTACCCCTCCCAAAAATTTAAAGGGATGCACCAATATACCCATGTTTTATTAAAGGGAATGGACCCCTGTATACGCCCCTATAACTATATGAGGTAATTAAACCTCATCAAAGGGGATAAATTAGGTAAAAACAACCCGAAATTTAACTTTATTGGCAATTTTTTACCCATGAAAGGGAACGAGATAGACCCCCAATACGAGAACGAGATAGAAGTACATACCACGGTCCTAGGCTACCATACCCAGTTTTTAGATTTGGCAATTTCGAAAATTTAAAGCGTGTGTTTCTATGTACCTCTGCTAAATTTAGGGGATGGGGCATGGTACCCTTGCCAAAATTTGGAGGGGTTGGTCCTAAGTACCCCTAGGTCATTGACCTTTGACCTATGACGTCTCAAAGGTCGGGATCAAAGTGCAAATTTGCCTCAAGTCATGCGAGTACTTCTGCATTTATCGTACTGTTATGTAAGCCCGCATAATACGTATTTTTTTTTTACATACATGAAAGGCTTTCTTAGAAACATCGAGAAATAAGCATACATTTCGAGCCCCAGTCCCACCTAAGACGAGGATCTAAAAAAAGTGGCTTAGTACAGGATTAGATCAAATGAATATCTATATGTGCAGGAAATTTGATGACTCTAAGTGACTCCCTGCTATCCCAAAATCTGATGACAGGCACACGCATTATTTTATACGTAAGTGTAGAAGTATATGAAAGTGCATTCCATGACTTTCTTTATAATCGTAATAAATATAACTCTTTTTTTTAAAAAAAAAGTAATTTTCTTGGGAACAATTATTTTGTACTTTGAGTTTATTTTTTATATTTTTTAGAAAGTTATTTCCTATTTTTAAGGAAAATACGTTTTTAAAGTCTTTTTCTTTTTTTTTTTCAATTATTTTAAGTCAATCTCCTGTTTGCGTCTCAGTCAATGGTTCCAAACGTGGGATGCCCCCTTTGTCGCATGAAGACTGAGCAACGAGGCGCAAGTTATGACAGAAAGAAAATGTGAAATTATGAATAAAACACATCTTCTAATAAGCATTTACCCTTTAGCTTTAGCAAACTTCAAAACGCTACAGGCTTGACATTTTGTATTTCCTATTCTTATTCAAAATTTCTACGTTTTTTTTTTAAACTAAATGATTATGCTAGTTTTTAAATAAAATTATCAAAAATGAGTACAAAATTCTATTTCAGTGTATAAGATGGAGTTCAGAAAGTTATTAAGTAAGGGCAGAGGAAAAACTCAATGTGTTCGTTGGCATTGCTCTTGATTCACCAGTTTCTTCATATCTGATGATAAGTTCGACAAAGCACACCTAAGACCCGTTTCCGTCTCCAAATGGTTTCGATTACTTTGATTTTATTGTGAGCGATGTTGAAAATTCTGATTCATAGAGGTAAGTGGTCGAGAACTGAACAACAACTTTTATGGCTTCTTTTGATACTCTTGGCTAAACAGATAGGAAACAAACGCAAAATTCTTCCAAAGACGTTGAGTGAAACAAATTTTTCGCACCTGAATCGCACTTCAGTTTAATTGCTTCCTTCTGGATTTCATGTGAAAATAAATCCACATCAATGGTAAAAGATGTTCTTCCTAACTTGCATTGCCAGTCTTCTTCACTCAAATCAGGAAAATATCACTTGAATTGATCATAGTGTCTATGTGTGAGTTGATACTGTCTCTCCACAGGGTTAAATCACACTCTTTATTTTCAAGTTATTTTAATCGAGGAAAAGATGAAAATTTGGGCGTAGAAGCATTTGGATGGCATTTCTACAGTAGGATGCTTTTTCATGAAAGCACTTATCGCGTCATAAGAAGATAAAATGTTGGTGTTTCTATTTTGAAGTTTGAGATTGAGATTATTTAATATTTCAAAAAAAAAGTCTGCGAGATAAGAAAGAGCAAATACAAATATGCTCAGTAAAAGAAGTATAAAGTTCTTTTTTGTTAGGACGAATATTTCCACATCTGACTTAAGGTCTTACAGCTTCACATATTACCTTTGGACAACCAACGAACCTCGGTATAGAAAAGTAAAGTTTTATTTTTAGTACTGAGGTCGTCAAACAAAGCCTCAAAGAGATGAGTATTCAGAGCATTTGACTTTACAAAGTTAACAACTTTCATAGTCAACGATAATGCCTGCTCAAAGTTCTCTGGTAAAGTATTTGCAGCTAAGGCTTGCCTGTGAATTAAACAATGCGAATCAATAATTGTAAGATTTCTCTCCTTTGCCAACTTATAAATCCAGACCGTGAAACTAACATTGCAGGAACTCCATCAGTACATTCCTACAACTCTGTCCCAAGACAAAACATTCAAAAAAATACTGATAGGTGTAAAACATCAAGACCTTTGGCTAATGTTTCCGAACTCTTTTGAAAACAATCTTTTTTTTTTTTTTTTTGGAAACAAACATTTACAAACCGACAATACACTATTAAATGGCAACACTGAGATATGTCCATGGAATCATCGCACTGCAGGGCAAAAATTAAAAATGTTTTGACCTTTAAAACTACCTGACCTTTTAAAGGCAGTGCTATTTTATTAATTCTACGTTTCACAGTACTGTCTGAAAGCGATATTCTGTCATTTTTATTCTGTCTTTCTTCCCCAAGTACAATAATGGTTGCCTTAAATATGCAACAGAAACAGACAGACAGAGCGAGGGAAGAGTTTTACAAAAGAAGATGCGAGGACATAGAAGAATTGGAAAGAGTTGGGAATATAAGGAAATGTTCAAGGAGGTAAAGTCTGAAATTTTTTAGGAAACAAGGGAGTATTACGATGGCAGTAGAAAATAAGAATGGGAAGGTAGTCAGCGAGAGAAATGAGGTCATAGGAAGGTGGAAAGAATACGTTGAAGACTTATATGAGAGTAGGGACAGACCTTGTAGAATAATTGTTAAAGTAGAAAATAAAGTAGGCGAGGATAATAAAGGATTTTTTATTCTTCAGGATGAGTTTGAAAAGGCTATATCCGAGATAAGGAATGGAAAGGCAACCGGGATAGATAATATACAAATCGAATTCATTAAAAATATGGGAGACAAGGGAAAGAAAGAATTGTTCCGACTATGCAATGAAATATATGAAACAGGAGAGTGGACAAAAGACTTTCTGAAGACCATTATGATACCGATGGCTAAGAAATCGAACCCAAAGAGATGTGAGGATTATAGAACTATTAGTCTCATATCTCATGCAACTAAAATTCTGCTACAAATACTGAACAGAAGGTTATATGGAAGAACAAATGAAGAAGTTGAGGAGGAGCAGTTTGGGTTCAGAAGAGGCAAGGGCACAAGAGATGCAATTGGATTATTAAGGTCAATCGGTGAAAGATTTATAGAAAAAGGGAAAGAGGTGCATGTTGTATGTATTGATCTAGAAAAGGCTTTTGACCGCGTGAATTGGAAATTGTTGTTGGGAGTTCTAACGAAGATAGGGTTGGAATGGAAAGATAGGAGACTCATAAGAAACTTATACATGAACCAACAAATAAGTGTTAGGATAGGGGAAGAACTGACGGAAGAGAGTGCAATTGGAATTGGAGTTCGACAAGGATGATGCCTCTCTCTCCAACACTATTCAAAGTCTATCTAGAAGATATAGTGAAAAAGAGCCTATATGATGATGACGGCATTTCGGTATAAGGTAGAATGATTAGATGCATAAGATTTGTAGACGATATGGCGCTTGTTGCAGAATCTGAAAAGAAAATCAATAAAATGTTAGAAAAAATGAGGAAGGGCTTTGAAGAATATGGGATGAAAATAAATGTTAGAAAAACAAAAACCATGGTAATTGGAACGAAGAGGTCTGTGTCAATTATAAAAAAGGGAGGGGAGAAAATAGAACGAGTGAATATTTTTCGATATCTGGGTAGTATTCTTAGTAATGTCATGAAGTTCGAACGTGAAATAAAAGAAAGGATAGGAATGGCGAAAGAAGCCTTACGGAGGAAGAAAAGTCTGTTTTGTGGGACCTTGAATAAAGATTCGAGAAAAAGACCCATAAAATGCTTCGTGTGGAGTGTTGTACTGTATGGAGCGGAAACGTGTACATTACGTAAAAGTGATGAAAATCCATTGGAAGCCTTTCAAATGTGGGTGTGGAGAAGAATGGAAAGAATTAGTAGGTTCGAGCGGAAAACGAATGAGAGAGTGTTAGAAATGGTGGGGGAGAACAGAACACTTTTAGATATTATTAAGAAGAGGAAGAGAAACTGGTTGGGACATTGCCTAAGAATAAATTGTATCATGAGGGTCGTCCTAGAGTGTATGGTGGCGGGAAAGAGAGGGGGGCGAAGGAAACTTCTATTAATGGTTGATATAAAAACAGAAAGATCATACGTAAAGGCGAAGAAGTTAGCGGAGGACCTTGCAGCAGGGAAGCTTCTCAGCTACGGCAATAAGGGCAGAATACCTATGATGATGATAAGTATGCAAGGTTTGATAAGGATCTCATCAATAGTAGTCTATGAGATTTTTTTATCTTTGGCTATTAGAAGAGAAAGTTCACGTGATGCTTCAACCACCGTCTCATTTTGCTCGTAAAAGGTCCCAGAAGAGTCCAATGCCATACGTTTCAGTGAGTTTCTATACAAAATAAAAAAATCTTTAGATTTGTCTTAGAGACCTGGATGTACTGTTGAGAAATGTTCCAATCGAACGGGGCGGAGAGCATCATTGCTAAGGACAGCATGGTACACAACACAATATGGTTGCTGAACACCATCTTTCTCAATGAACGTAAAACCATAGAATGCAATATTCTCTTTGAACTAGAAACTGCCATTTCACTTCGTACACACACTGACACAAACGAGAAATTACAAAGTCAATACAACGTTCACAACACTACAAAATAAACTTCCCAGATCAAAACATGGGCCTGAATAATTAATGAAACGAACAATAGCTTGTGAATGGTTCCAATCTGCAGATGTAGATAGTTTGCGTTATGTTTATTATTCAGAAATACAATAGCGATACTATTGAAGCAAGAAAGAAAGAACCCGTTATTGATCGAAAACTAATCAGTTTCAAGCTAAGTAATGTAAGCTTTTCGTGTATTAATTATTACCAACAGGGGCGAAAATAAATAATAAATACTGCTCTCCTCTCTTTCGACATCACTTGCTGCAACTCTTCGTTCTTAAAGCTGTTTGTTAACGATTATAAGATTTTTTTCACTATGGAAAATATTTTCAGTGTGTGAAAATTCTAGAAGAAACTAAAAGCGAAAAATTCACAACTGATTTACAAAGAGAAATGAATGTATACTAAATTACGATTTTTCTTAGGGTTATTTAACTTGCAAATATCATAAATGCTCTAACAGAGACATTAAATTAAATATCGTACAAAATGCAAAATAACCAAGAACTGTGGTTTCTTAAAGACCAAATTTGTATTAATAATGCACTAAAATGGTATGCAGAAGTCTTGCTGGAAACAAATATACACTGATGAGAATAGGACATTATTATTATTATTATTATTATTATTATTATTATTATTATTATTATTAATAATAATAATAATAATAATAATAATAATAATAATAATAATCTTATCGATTTTACATACTTTGCACTAAAAAGAAATTTACGGGCAGATGTTATGTACATTAATAAATCAAAGGCCTTGATTCCATTTATTACAAATTACTTCTAACTAGGGAAGGTCGCGGGGTGTAAGTGTAACTTTATATTGTTTCTATGCTCATTTGACTCCTTTTCAAATATCAAACAATTAGGCAACCGGAGAAATCCTGGATTGCAACAGAGTTCGAATTACGAAAGTTAGAAGTTCAAAATGTAACAAATTTTGCGGAAAGTTTAAGGTAACCAATTTTTTATATAGACGCTTCATTTTTGGTACCAAGGGGTTTTCTTGAGTGTCATCACAGTGGTGAGGTCAAAACTTACTTATTTCGCAAGATAAGGACACTTTTTGGGGAGGAGGTGAAGAGTAATGGCGTCCTACAACTAGCAAATTGCCTCCTGTTTCGCACACCGGGTCGTTAAGCTGATAATAAAAAATTACATTTGTCTCCGAAACACTTTGTCAGGCATCGTAAATTCAATAAAGAACACCTTGGTATTAATAATTAATCTTATCATAATAAATATTGTTCCCCAAAGGTATAATAGCTAACAAACTTAGTAACATAAAAAGCAATTACAGAAAAACACAATAAACAATCGTCACATTGTACAGTGTTACATTGTATAGAAATTGTATGCTATGAACAGTTGGCTGTTATTACAAACAATTTCATAAAATATACAATCCAAATAAAGAAAAGTTGTAATGAAGAATTAGTACTACATTAGTATTGATTAAATAAAAATTGCACGCTGTAAACAGTTAACGTTTCGATTAAAAAAGAAGATCCTTAAAATAGGAAATAAAATTTCAGAAGTATTGAGCAATTTGTTCATCAGTCATAACTCCAAAGAAATGTTATATTTTAAGCCGTTCTGTAGTTCTGAAAAACGATGTATAAACATATAAAACGAAAATAATAGTAATAAAAAACATTTATATTAGAAGAATTGTAACCACAGTTACAAAACGTTGTCATGCTTTAAAAAGGAAACTTCCTGAAAAACGTGACATTTGATAGACAATACAGTCCAATAGAGATGGTCAATACATTGTAACTCTTAACAACCCGGTGTGTTAAACGGGAGGCAATTTGCAAGTTGTAAGACGTCATTACCCTTTACCGCCTCCCCAATAAGTACTCTTCTCTTGCAAAATGCATATGTTTTGACCTCACCACTGTGTTGGACACCCAAGAAAGAAAACCCGTTATCAAAAATGAAGCTCCTATCTTACAAGAAACATTCACGAAGTGTCTCCTCAGGATTAATGTAAAATTGATTCATATGCGAAATTCTCAGCTGCTCAATATGTATTGTACTAATTTTAGCAGCCCATACCGATAATTTTCATATTTATGGGCCTTCATATGTCCGGAATTCAATTATATACTACTATAAAGCTCGGACACAAAATCGCATTTAGTTTCTTTAGGTGTAACCGAACATGAATGTGGACATATGCAAAACAAATTGGATCAAGTACTGGTTCTGTGAAACATGTTACCCACCCCTGACACCATCTTAGGTCCTCCATATTGGATTCAACTTTCGATTCTTCAAATGGGAATAGGTACAAGTGATACATCAAATTTCTGTGCAATTTTCACGGAAATTCATTGGGGTAGTGAGTTTTACCGTAGCTTCTACCATTTGCAACGTATTGCATGTTAAATGTCAGGCAGTTCACGAATATTGAACCAAATAGAAAGTTGTGCAGGACCCTGTGTGTATATGCAATATTTTACGAGTTCATTGTTGACGAAATATTCTCTGAACGTGCTTACATCCGGCTCGTAGCAAGCTCAAAAATGTAAGGGGGGCCGGTAGAAGTTAGGGGGCCGATCCAGCCATTTTATAGTTCATTTGCAAGTCCACCGTGAACATTTTAAGTGACCAGTAAAAATTTAGGGGGTGCCCCCCCAGGATACGGGCCTGACAAACATATAGACACACAGACGTCAATACGGAAATGGTATATCTTCACATAAATCTGGTCGTATCTGGATTTATGTTAGACATTTTGACCAAAATCTACTTCCTTTTTATAGTATAATATGGGAGAAATAACAATCACTCACAAAAATGTAATAAGATCATGGCACCAAAGTTGTAAAGAGTTTGTTTATACCTACAGTATTTTTCCAGTTAGAAATTGTTTTGATTTGTCAATATCAAAAAGTAAGCATAACTGATATTACTCTGCAATGTCTCTTCGCGAAGTGCCAGGAGAGATAGAACATGCAATACCTTCCAAACGGTACAAGCTACTGTAAAATTCACTACACCAGTGAATTTCCGAGAAAATTGTACATATTTGATGTATCGCTTGCACCTATTCCCATTTGAAAAACCGAAAGTTGAATCCAACATGGCAAATCCAAGATGGCCACTGAGGTAAGTAACATGTGTCAGAGACGCAGTACTTGATACAATCCGTCCTGCATATGCCCATATTCATGTCCAGTTAGGTCTAAGGAAACTGAAAGCAATTTTCTGTCCGAGAATTAGAGTAGTATATGATTAAATTCTGGACATACAGTATGAAGGCCCATAAATATTCAGATTACCGGTATGGGCCTCTAAAATTAGTACAATACACATTGGGCCGAAGAGAACATCACATTTGAAACAATTTTACACGAATCCCGAGGGGACACTTCACGAATGTACCTTGTCAGAAAACACTTCAAACGTTTTGCAAAATTGTTTAATTTTGAACTTTCAATGTTCGTAATTCAAGCACGCTTGCGATCAAGGATTTCTAAGTTTGCCTAATTGTTTCATATGTATACACACGAGCAAAAGTGCACTAACATTTGCATTTTTCATATCCTGCAAAGTTAGACAACCAACAATACTATTGAGGTTCGCTGGTTGGGAACTACTTAAGGCGTTCTACAGGTGCAATAGTTTGTTCGAAACATGTCTGTGTAGCAAACAGCAAAAAATATAAAAATATCCATGCCTTTGCGACGAAAAAAATCGGTAGAATACGCCGTTTACTATCTACAGAGCGATTAATATCATGAGAAAATCACAAAGAGATCTTATTTAACCTTAGACATACCAACGAAAAATCAATGTCGGTCAAACATTCATTTTATTTTACAGGTTAGAGTATTTTGTAAAATCTCTGAATATTTTACATTATTCGTTTCAACGTTACCTTCACTTTTGTTAGTTATCAGTTTTAATATCTCTAGTAAAACTTTATGAAAAACACATCAGGTCGGGGTGTTTTTACTTCCATCGCGAGAATATTTTTACCAGCACAACCACCGTAGTTTTTATTCTATATGTATTATTATTATTATTATTATTATTATTATTATTATTATTATTATTATTATTCATTTACACATTAAAGCTAAGAAGAATATTTTCTGAAGTTATATTACGTTTTCAGTACGTTCAGAAAATGAAACAAAAAAAAAAGAAACAGAAAAAGAAAAAAGAAAGACAATCTAAGAAAGTAGTGTGTGTGTCACTTCAATTTGCGAAAACCATTGCATCACTAGGAAGCATGACATATGTTTCAAATACGGCAAATAATCATATTTTGTGTGTATAAACAAGAGTTTGTATAATATAATTCCCGATGAATAATACTAGTATATTTTTATTAGAAGCATATACGATATCAAAATAATACGAGTTCTTTCTTGTAATACACCGTAATGTATCATTCACTATCCATTGCTATATTCTAAGAAATCGAGAACTGTAATTTCGTAAAGAAGAATAAACACAAATGAACTAAACATAATCAAATATGAATATCGATGAATATTTCGGATAATATTTGAATTGGAGATACCTCCACTCTCTCTTCCTCTCGGTTAACATGTGCATGATTCTTGTATCTCATCTTTAGATGGAGAACTTTGAGCAAAGAGTTCTCCATACCTTACAAGAACAAATTAGATTTAAAAGTATAAAACTGACTTACAGTAGACTTAAACCCACGACCCCACTATTTCTAAGCTAGTGCGTATAACACCTCGACTATTCTTCTACTACTAACGATATCTCTCAACTTGGGAGTAGTGGGAGAAAGAAAATAAAACGAAAGTTTGATTTAAAAAAACAGAAATAAACACAGAAACTTTTGGTTTGCCGAATGAAGGCTTAAGTAGCAAAGTCTCGGTTAGGACAGCCCTTTAAAATAAATCTTGAGTGTGACACAATATTTCTTTTCTACCATAGAAATCTCTGTGTGTTTTTAGGTATTCAATTAACCCTTTCATCCCTGAATTATGTTCTCATTGTCATGTGATGATTATTTTTTTCTTACAAATTATTCTAGATGTACTATGACATGTAAAACCGAAAATTTTGAAATTTAATATTTTCTTAGTAGAATTTAATTATTATCTTTATCTGTCCACTTGAATGGACTACATGCATTTTGGGTAAGGTAATCATTTCTGAATTGTAACACATAAAGTTTGCACAATTACACTAAAAATAAATACAATAAACGTTATATTGTAGAAAACTTGCCAAAGTGATTTTGGCACAAGTAATAAGAGTTAAAAACCAATACATTCAACAAAATCGTACATGTAACCACTATTCTGTGCCCTTACTGAAATTTTCACCCCCAAACTTTCAGCTTTGTGGGTATATATTGGTTTATGTTGCGTCTACCCTTGGCATGATTTACCCATCAATGCATTCATACTCTTCATCATTCACAGCAAATTTGAATCTCTCCTTCAGTTTATTCAGTACATATCGTAACTTTTAAAGTCTGTCGTTCGCATCTCGAGGCTGTGAATTATCATAGAAATGAAGATATCTCTATATGAGGTCAAACCGGTTTACTGACATTACGTCAACTACAACTTTACAACTTAAAACCTCATAATAAGGCCAATACTGTCATGTTTCTTGCCATTTTGATTCGCATACAGATTGTTCTGAAACAACGTCATTTACAACGTCATCTGTAAATAACTATGAATTTGTTCATTTCCTGTTAACATTTATATTATTTTTAAGAAATCGAGAAAAATTCTGAGAAAACTTATTGCCATGTTTTGACCACCTCATTTTTGCTTGTTGTTGTCTTTGGTTGCTTCGGTTCAGAGGAGAATCTTCAGTTTATTTTTCTTCATTCGCTTAAGCTGATTCACTTTCGTCATCCTCAATATACTGAGTAACATATGTTCAAGGCAGTTTGTATGTACAGGTCTACATAGTCCTGATTTCAGTTTTATTTCAGGAAAGATGGTCTTTTTGGGATGTGTTCTGAACATATCAATTTTGCCTGTCATAAGGTGTTGGAGTCAAATGTAGTGACATCAACTGGAAATCGAACCCAGATTTCACACATATATTAGTCAGAAGTCTTGAAGAGGCTCATTAGTTGTCATAGAGGCTCCAATTATAGTTTTGTGAGTGGCAAGCACCACTTCAAATTTGTAATGCTTGATAAAAAAACATAAAGAGAAGGCTCCAATCATTTCCATTTAGAAGCGACCACATGATCGTTGTGCTTCAATACTACGTCGAACAAACGTTTGTCTAGTGGCGGACATAAGTCCTTGACCAGGTAATGGCGACTGCTTTGAAACGAAATGCAGATTCTGAGCTTTTAATCTGTCATATGTGTAGTTTAGTGTGGAGAAGAAAAAATATTGAGGACCAAAGCTATAAGAACAACTCAAGTTATTAATCTATATATATATATAAAATTGAAAATCACCATGTTTGTGACTCCAAATCTCCTGAACCGCCCGACCGATCTCAATCAAATTTGTAACATGGATGAGGTTCGAACTGGGCTGGTTTTAGGCTATTCAATTTGATGGTAAAACTGAGGGGAGGGGCAGGGGAAGGGAGTATAAAAATAAATAAAACTTAACTCCTGAACCACTCGACCGATCATCATCAAATTTTCACCATAGATGAGGTTCAGGCCTGGGATTGTTCTGATGATTTAAATTTGACAGAGCAAGGTAGGCAAGGAGACGGAGGGGGAGATATATAAAAATCAATTTATATAGGACTCAAAGTGACTATTTTTGTAACTTAAGAACTCTTGAACTATCCGACCGATCTCAATCAAATTTTCAAGATGCATGTAGTTCGGATCTGGAAACATTTTTGTTATTTTACTTTAACGGTAGATCCTAGGGGAGGAGGAGGAGAGATGGACGTATAAATATAAACTAATAAAACCTAATAACTTTTGAACCATTCAACCAATCTCGATGAAATTTTCAACCTATATGAGGGTCGTGCCTTGGGTGTTTTTTATTGTTTCACTTTGACAAGCAAACCTAATTGGGGGAGGGGGAGATATAAATGTAAAAAATAAAATTAAAATGACTGCCTTTGAGACTTCATCACTCTTTCACCAACCGACAGATCTCAATAAATTTTCAACACACATGAGTTTAAGGGCAGGGATTACTGTAGGCTATTCACTTTGGGGACGCAACGTAGGGGAGGGGGAGGAGGAGAGAAATATAAAATGATAAAAAACGACAGACATTATTGTTGAATTCATAGTTTTTGGGGTCGATGAGAGAAACAGTGACACTTCTGATGCTGTTCTAATCCAAGTTCAGCCCTGATAGTTGGAGAGGGGGATAAACATTTAAAAATGATCGAAAATGACTAATATTAGTGTCAAATCCATAGTTTTAGTAGTAGCTGAGATTAACACTGACAATTCTGATGCCGTGTGCCGCAGCACGAAGGAGGAGGAGGGGAAGCTATATATAATAATAATAATCGAAAACGACCTATAGAGGAAGTTCGGGTATTATGGAATCGTCGGATAATATGGAATACCTCATTATCTCGCCTGTGATTTGTTGTTTCCAAGCGGAGAGTAAAGAAACTACTACCTCACGTGCCCATGATGCTCTACAATCAGTCTCCTTGTGATTGTGACATTCTTTGTGTTGGTAGACGTGAAAATCTGATTTCTTATTCGTGAAAACTTTTACAGGTAAGTGTTTTACAACCTGTATTTTCCTATTGAAATGTAATAGAGCAACAATTCTTTGTTTACTATGACATTGGATGTAGAGAGTGGTAGTTTGATAAGCGCCATTATCCTATACGCCTTCCAATGCATTTAACAGCTTTTTCGTTTCCAAGGTGGCGTGGAGGGCAATATGGAATACCCGCAAGAAAGGTATGGTATTCCGTACTCCGTATGGTATTCCGATTACGAAAATATCTATTGGTATTGGGCAATTAAACATACATTTATGAAGACAACAATGCTAAGTGCATTTTTTATTACAGCAAATTTTCTGATGACACAAGGGGTGAGCTTGGGTCCAGCTTTCATCATGTTTAATGTGAGCATATAATGACTGTACCGATCCTGAAGCAGAGTATTATGTTTATGACTTTTGCAAGTAATCACATTCAGTTATGGCTTGAAATTCAGAATTTTCATATGTTGTCACTGTATTCATTGTTGTTTCAACGGAAAACTCATTTCTTTTCTATATAGCATTTGCATTCCTTATTACCCGACTATTTCATATTACCCTCCTAAGTGGTTTCTTTACAAATTATACATTTTGCCCACACCTGTAACGAAACTTCTTTATCAAAATACGCTTAAATAAAGCCAAATAAGTAAGGCGTATACTTGTGTTCCTTTTTCTTTCAATGTGCAATTAATTAACCAAGCTACAAGAGAAACTAAAATGGTATTCCATAATAACCGAACTTCCTCTATTAGTGTCTAATCCATAGTTTTAGAAATCATTCAGATAGACATGACAAAATTGAATCTACATGCAAGCCTTGCACAGTTGGAGAGTTCATTTTTTAATTTTAAATTAAAATTTCAGAAAACGCAAAATTTTAAGACAGTTTTATGTAAAAAAAATGTAGAAACCATAGAAATATATAATATTGATCTAAATATGCAAAAATATATAATATGAAACTTGAGTTGAAGCACCTATAGGTATGAATCACAAACATTTAATTCTTTGACGAACCTACATATGAAAGAAAAAATATGTAATTACATACAAAACCGGACATTAATCATAAGTATATGCATGTGATATACGGAAAACTGTTAGATGTCAGACATCCTGAAACGGCATGATGTAACATCTAAAGGCAGTGCCTATGTAGCATACGGATAACGTATATTCCGTACTGATTTATGTAGTAAGCAAAATGATACCGTATATTTGTACAATATACTGCTGTCCGGAGAACGGATTTTTTTTTCAGTGTATATTTGCTTCAAGTGATTTTTATTTCGTCTAAATGGTATAAAGTGTTTTAAATGGTATATAATACAGAATGCGTTTTCTGCTCTTTACGTACGAACGTCACTTTAAATATTTTTATTTTATATTTCACTTTTTTTCATGAAATTTGGTATTACCAAGCAGGATTGAAAAATATTTTTCCCTCCAATCATTGTAGATATTACAATGGAACTTGGCAAACGTATTACATATGAAACACAGTAGTTTTTAAGGTGTTATATTTTGCTACTTGTAGCCGGGTCTGGACCAGGGGGCGTTACATTGAAAAAGGGATTTTATGAACGGAAAATCCCAATTTTATCCCAAATTTCCCTTTTCTCATACATCACACACACGCACATTCTTATGGTACCATTTGGAAGCCTGTTTTATTCTGAAGAGAAAGACGTGTTAGTCATGATACATAGAGAATAGTACTATTTGGATTCTTTATATATATATATATATATATATATATATATATATATATATATCTTACTTTTCCCTATATGAAATTTCGTATTGTTAAGCAGGATTGAGAAATATTTTTCCTCATAACTGTGTAGATATTATAATGAATCTTGGCACACTTAATACGTATGAACTACAGTAGCTTCCAAGGCATATTATATTTTGGTACCTGTACACAAGGTACGCTACCTTTGAAACAAAGATGTTTTTGGACGGAAAACTCCCAATTTTACCTCAAATTTCCCTTCTCTTGTACATCATATACACATGTGCATAGTACCGCTTGCAAGCTTGGTTTATTATGAAAAATGACATATGAATCACGTTACTCGGGTGAACAATACAGAAGCAATAGCTACTTAAGTGAAAATCGACATAGAAAATACAAGAATCTAAAAGTGTTAACACTACATAACACATATTTCTGTCGATTACACTTAAATTCGAACCAATTCAGCATTTTTGTTGTCATTTTTGTATTCAGCATCCTCATTTTCATAATAAAATGTACTTTTTATTTTCGAAGCATGAAAAAAGTTAAAATTTGTTGTCCAGTGTAATGATACTAACGAAATATTTGACATGTCTTCGCTCTACGTCTTTCATACTGAATTCGTACAAGTGAATGACAATTTAGGATCCCTTCAACAAGAGATCATCATATACAAATTTTCATGCCTTTCAACGGTCCAGAAGAAACATATTATTAGAACATTTTAATTTTTATTTTAAATTTAAAGGCATGAACTTCATACTAACGTATTGACGTAATTTCTTTGCTCCGTGTAGTTGCAACAGGTACTTGTAAACACTACCACATTCATCAAGAATCACTTAGACCAATGGTTCACAACCTTGATCATTTGGTGCCCCTCTTCATAAATCTTGCGTACTTCACGCCTTCCATCTCTCTTGTTTACTCATTGGTCATACGTGGGTTTTGGCTGACCCCTTCTGCGACTTCGGATACAGCTTTGTATTCTCAAATCTTCAGTAATAATAATAATAATAATAATAATAATAATAATAATAATAATTTTAAGTGCTATTACAGCTCATAGGCAAAAATAAAACACTACGTTAAAACTATTATTTAATGATTTTGAACAGACCACAAAAATTATAATATAGAATGAATATTAGAGCAGATTAAGGCACTTGTCAGAAGGCTAATATAATCCAATTATAAAGTTCAAACTGATTTACAAAACGAGATTAAAATAAAAAATAGTTAATTTCATAATATACCAGTAAGAGAACTATGCAAATTAAAGTTTCATTTAACTACCATTTAAAAGAATGAGTCAGCCTTGCTTAAAGTTGCGCATTTCAACATAAAAGATTGGTTCTTTGGATAAAAGGTTACAACTTAAAGATACAGTGAAAATACATAATAACAATGAAATCAAGATTGACATCTAGTTTCTTTGTCATAAAGTTAAAACAGTATAATGTTTGTAAGAATTCTTGTTATTTCTCTTAACATATCTTCATTTTAGATTGCTGTAACACATTGTCACTCTTCTCATTATTTCACGTTTAGAATTTTGTGCTAACGATGTCAATCGATTCCTAATACTGTACTATAAATCGGCACACTTATTCCTGTATTTTCTAAGCAATAATGCTACTATATTTATTATTCAATACCATTTGAATAATAAATTTATCAATAAATACCCTCCATTTCGATAGGGATTGAAATCCTCGCTGGGGCCGCGGTGGCTCAGTGGTAGAGCGTTCACCTCTGGTGCTTGGGGTCCCGGGTTCGATCCCAGCCCCCGCCAAGTGAACTTTGTGGTGGACAAACACCGTGTGCGTGGGTTTTCTCGGGGTTCTCCCGTTTCCTCCCACTTTCTTCATTCCACCATTTCATTCATCACTCATCATCACCGTCTCCTTTAGCCTAGCCGGCATAACCGTGGGACGTAAAACTCAAAGATTTCATTTCATTTTTGAAATCCTCGCAAAATTAACCAATATTCATAATCATGGGAATGGTAATCCTTTTTCATTTCATAACATAATAGCCTTATAATGTATATCTGTGCAACTTCGATTTTGTTAACAAGTGTGTTAGATAAACTATTTCGAACAACTGAACGAAATTCAAGTTTAGATCTAACAAGTGTTTCATATAGGTATAATTAAGAACATTTATAAAATCAGGCCATTGGTTAAATATAAAACCTATTTTCTTGTTGTTTGCGCTATATTATTTATATGAATACCAAATTTCAACTGTCTGTCATGCATAATACAGAGATCTTAAATTTGTTCTACTTTGTTTATTGTTACTCCATTCATTTTATATTTGCTGACAAAATATAGCTTTTTATTAGTGAATGTAACATATTTAGTTTTTTTCAGAGTTGATTATTATGAAATAATTTTCGCACCAATGATTTTCTGTATCCAAATCTTTCCACAACAGATAATTATCATATTCGTTATTAATACTCTAACGAGTTTTATGATATCTGTGTGTAATAGTATTTTTGATTTTTTGACTTTTCTTGGTAGATAATTGATAAATCGAGAAAAAGAAGCTGCCCCCAGTGTAATCCTTGAGGTATCACCTTCCCTATTTGACACTGACAAGACGTTACAGCCTATTTTTACTTTAAAAGTTCTATTTGATAAATAACTTTAAAACCATCCGCAATATGATAATGATAGTCGAATGCTTGATAACGTACTTACTAGAGAAGGTCCAATGTGTCACTCTGACTTCATATCGAAACTATTCTCATTAGACTTCTTTTTATGTATGTACACGAGCAAAAGTGCATTCACACTTCCAATTTTTATATCCTGCAACGTTGGACAACCATCAACACTGTTAAGGTTGGTTGGCTGAGAACTACACAAGGAGTTCTAGAAGTGCTCTAGTTTGTTTGAGATATGTCAGTGTAGCAAACAGCAAAAAATAGAAAAAATATCCGTGCCTCTGTACCGAATATAAAATCAGGTAGAAGAGTCGCTTAGTGTCTACAGAGCGATTGATACCATGACAAAATTACAAAGAAATTTTATCTAACCTTAGACATACCAAGGAAAAATTAATGTTGGTGAAACATTCATTTTGTTTCGCAGGTTACAGTATTTTGTAAAATCTCTGAGTGTTTTACATTATTCGTTTGAACGTTACCTTCACTTTATCAGTTTTAATATTTCTAATAAAACATTAAGAAAAAAATATCAGGTCGAGGTGATATGACTTCCATCTTTGTTTTGCGAGAAATTTTTTTATCAGCAAAACCATCGTAGTGTAATCGTCCTTTTCAAGTACACCACCCACATTTTTTCGCAGTGTAGGTTTTATGGTATGATAATTTATTATAAATGTGCGTGGTACAGCGTTTGTCCCATTGAATTTAAAAGGGTTAATTAGAAATTAAAATTATATAAAATGGAAGTGATAAAGCATAACACACATATTTGATTTCATGCTCCTATTAAAAAGATCAAGCTTTCTAAAACTAAACTCCCATATCTCTCAAGTAATATCAAGCTATTAATGAAAATGCGTGATCGAGCACATCTCAAGTTCAAGTGTACCAGAACCCAACAAGATTGGGAAGAGTTTAAAAGGTTTAGAAACTTTACAACGTCAGTGGTTCGACAAGAAAAAAATGCTTACTTCTCTTATCGTATTAAAAGCTGCACTGAAGTTAAAGACAAATGGAAAGTAATACAAGAGTTGGGTCTTTGTAACAGAAACAATGATGTAACACCTTCCAGTGAAGTCAATGATCCAGATATTGTTAATGTTCATTTCGTCGGCCTTCCTGGTTTGCCTCCTATTAATACTGAGAGAGTTGACAATCAAACTAAGAAATTTCTTAGCGTTGCCATTCATACTCTCACCTCTAACAAAAGTAATTAATTATCCACTAGTTAACGGCTGCTTTCCTACTGCCTGGAAAACAGCAAAAGTGGTGCCGCTACCAAAGAAACCCCGCATAACTTCCTTAAAGAAGCTACGTCCGATTAGTATCTTACCAGTAATGTCAAAGGTTGTAGAGAAATTAGTAAACCAGCAACTATACGACTATGTAAATCATAGTAATATTATCTCTATTATTCAATCAGGTTTTCGTAAGCATCATAGTACCGTCAGTGCGATGCTCGAGGTAACAGATGGGATATTAAATGCAGTTGATAACTCTTAAGTTGCTCATAGTCCTCTTAGACCTAATCAAGCCTTCGATCTAGTTAATCATAACCTGTTGTTGGCTAAACTAAGGTAATATAAATTCTCTGATACCGTTATAAACTGGATTGAAAGCTACTTACTAGACAAGAAGCAATAAGTATATCTTAGGACAGCTCAAAATCCCTAATTTTTGTCACTCGTTACAAACAAAGGAGTACCTCAAGGATCAATCTTGGGCCACCTTTTATTTTCTAATAGTTGAAAATACCCATGCTTCGCACGGGGGCTGTATTTGGAATTCAACGCCTGTGGGAGTATCACCATTGATCTCAACAATCGCGAGGTGAAGGAGACTGTGTCTTCTTTTTATGACCATTGCATAACCTATTTAGATCTTTGGAAATCAAATGTAGGCAGCTTGAGTCGATAGATTAGGCAGCTTGTCTTGGATAGATTTAAAGAGGCAGCTAAAATGGGAAGAAGTAGAAGAAAGTTGGACTCTTTTTCAAGATAGTATGCCGCCTATTTCATTTGACGATTTGTTTAACGAACTAAGTGTGCTGAACTCATATCTTACAGAGATTGTTTTGTCAGAGTGGACAAACCAGAAGCTTTCATCATAACAAAGGTGGTTAACCATATTCCAGGACTTGAAGAAATATTATGTAAATGTACCTACTCTTAAGATGTTTGTTGAGTTTGTTCTTTGCTTGCCGGCAACAAATGCTTCGGTCGAGCGGGCATTTTCAATGATAAACAACTTTTTGGGTGCTGAATAGTCCGTGATGTCCATTGATTGTGTAAAATCAACTTTAGCAATACAAATGAACTCTTCACAAACGTGTACACAAATGTACGAGAACACAAAAAAAAACAAGAATCTTTTAAAAGCTCTGGCCTCATCAGAGAAATATAATTGGAAAGAGTACAAACCGTCTTCCTTTATGAACGTTGAAAAAGAGTAGTACAGCGAACATATGAACTAATCTAATATGTATTTCTTTTTCTTCTATTATGTCCATCAGTTATTGCAACGTTCGTTCTTTAGAATAATTAGCACTAGGAATAATGTCATCGTTTAATACAGTAATGTAAGTAAACATAGCAAATAAATTACAAACAACTACCACCATATGAACAGGTTTGGATTTTAGCTTAATAAAAATAATAATGTTTCATGGCAAAATATATATACAGGGTGTTAATGAACTATACCGACAAACTGTAAGAGGTGATTCCTCACTTCAAAATAAGTCAAAAAGTTCCGATGGACCTGTGGAAATAAGTGCATATTTTCAGAGCTAGGGCTGTCCAAAATCGCGAAAAGGCGAAATTTCAAGATGCCCTATTTCGAATTCGAGAAATCGTGGGGTGGTGGTCCTTATCAGCATAAAGGAAGTCACGCATACACAATCCAAAAATGCATAATTCACTAATGTTCAATGAGTGTGCAGAGTATTCCATGAGGGTGAAATTCCAACACGTGCCATCTGCCGAATTTTGAGATATGCTCCGACTTTATGATTGGTTCGAAGTAGGCAAACGATAAGCCTTGAAAGCAGTGAACATGGAATCCTTTGGCGCGATGTCGGAAGTGTTAAGAATCGTCAACAGCAAGGTATCTCGTACTCAGGAAAAAGCATACTGCGATGTTTCTTTCACGCTTATAAGTGAAGAAAACGTGAAATATACCGTGACGAAATACACCGCATCACATGTTATTCGAAACACAAGAAAACATGGAGCTGTTTGTTCCTAACACTTCTGACTTTCCTCCGAAGTATTGGATGTTGATTGTTGTTAAGGCTTACCTCCTGTCTACTTTGGACCCTCCTTGAAATCAGGGTATATCTGTAAACACTATTGAGAGCATATTTGAGAATTATACACTGTACAGAATACCCTGCACACCCATTGAAAAGATGTAATATGCATTTTTGGATTGTGTATGCCTGACTTCCTTTACGCTGATAAGGACCGCCATCCACAATTTCTGGAATTCAAAATAGTGCCTGTTGAACTTTTGCTTTTCCGCGATTTTAGACAGCCATAGCTCTGGAACTATGCACTTTTCGCAATAGGTCCATATGAACTTTTTCTCTTATTTTGATCTTAGGAATCACCTCTTACAGTTTGTCGGTGTAGTTCATTAATACCCTGTATATATATATATATAACTTTTGGCGGAAAGAGAATTTTGATTTTGATTCATCCGACCATCCCCCAGCAAAATTAAAAAGCTAATGACGCCAGTGGCTGAGGGGATTGACTTTAAAAAATGTCCCGATTTTCACTAACATAAATATGGTTACCGTATTCAGGTATATGATACGTATTATAGGGAGCTAGCTTGTTTACCAGCGGGGGCTGAGGTAGAGGGGGAAAATTTTCAACATTTTTTTAGCCTAACTCTTGCGACATTCCCTTAACCTCCTTCTATATGTCAGTGTTGCCAGTCGTAAAAAAGTGTCACATGAATGTCATTCTGAAGAGTTAGTTGATTATTTGTTGGGTGTTGTTGTGGTCGCGGTTTTGTTGCTTATTATTCATTTGACAATGGCTTCACAGCGTAAGAGAGGGCAAACTATACACAGCGAAGTTAGAGAAGTAATAAGGAAGGTCATAGTGCGACGAAGAAGCGAGGGACAAAAACGGAAGCATCTGTTATCACAGTCTAATTTGCGTGTGTCCACGTATACACGTTTCTATATTCTTTGAACATTATTTATGACTTATTTTTTTTAAATTGTATTGAGTATTTACCATCATTGTTTTCTGTTACATTTCAGTGCCTATTTCACTGCCTATTTTGTAAATTTTGCCCACCTATTTTCCAGGTTTTTAATGCCTAAACATCTGCTGCCTTATGCAGAGTCGTTTTGACGTATCCTTAGTGTCGTACTAAAGGCCTGACTATTGCAGGAAGCATATGTTAGTCGAACTCTTTCGTATGGTACTAATCACTCGTCAGAACGACTCTGCATAAGGCCCTTGGTTTCTAGTGATAATGATTAATCGAACTTAAACATAACACATATCGGTATATTCTTCATTGCACTTCTAAATAGGGATGGGCACGAGTCGAGCTGAAACTCGACTCGACTCGAAACTTGGCTCGAATTCGAGTCGAGTTTCGAGCCAAGTCGAAGGTAGTTTTCTTGAGTCGAGTTCCGAGCCGAGTTACTGTTTTTGAGATCGAGTTTCGAGTCGAGTCGATTTTGATACATGGCTCACTCGTTTAGCTCGTTTTGAAATCATGGCCTGATTAAACTGGAAAGCGAAAGCCATGAGGAATGTAAGCCGTAATATGGAATACTTTTAGTGTTGCTCACGAGAGGGGACACTGCTTGCATCTCATCTCTTCTCGATAACGAGACAACAATAGATTTTTTTTATAAAGAGAGAGCCTCAAATGTCGTGAGTACCAATATAAGTATGTACTTCTTAGTTCTGTAGCTCTGTAGTTCTTAGCATCAAGGCTGAGACCTGCACAGTCGAATTTCTGAATATAAGCAGAAGCCCAACCCAGATAGTGATGTCTACCGGCTCGGCTCGCTTCAACTGAGCGAAGAGCTAGAGCCAGCTCTGTTGGGATGAGCCATCGGCTCGGTTCAAAGGAGCCGACGGCCTTAGCCGGCTCGGTCGGGATGAGCCACCGACTCGGTTCGATTCGGCTCAGGTGATCCATCGGCTTTTGCAGGCTCGGTTGGGTGATGTGTTACCTCGGCTCACTTCTCGGTTCGGTTCGATAGTAGATGAGCTGTCAGATGAGCCACTCGAGCCGTTGACAACCCTAAACCCGGGCCGAGTACCGTGGTGATTCAGATAACTGCTACCTACACAACAGAAAAATAACAGGGTTGCCGGGGAATTCAAAGATGGATATAGACCTTTACAGGATGTATCTCATGTAACCCCTCTTTAATCAAATTGATGTCGGTATCAATTTATCTCCTGGTATACACCTTTATACTATAGCCGTGTTAAGCAGATCTCACGTTATGAATACTCATAATTATTTAATTAATACGTAAAATTTACCATATTTTTCAATATTTTATCATATATCAAATTACCCCCTCCAAGCATAATTATCAACATTAAATCTCCTTGTCTTTATATTTGTGACTGTGTATAGCTGCGTTGAAATGACTCCCATTGTGAATGATTAATAAAAGGGATAATTCAAAGTTGATCACCAGGGCCCGGATCTCGTTGAGCTAAAATTTTCTAAAAAGTGACCTATAAAATGACACTAGAATTCCTGTAAAATGACCCTAAAATTCACAAAAATTTAAATTAAAACTTGCGTGTTTTGAAACGTTTATTTCGTTAAACATTGACATTTAAAAAAATACCTTGGGTTTTAATTAACGTTTCTCACTCATATTTTAAAAAGTTTTGTGTCAGTTAGTTGCACTCCATTGATCATACATGTCCATTGTACGGCATTGTACGTACTGAAAGCATCAATTCACTCCCGAGTTGGAACTAGGAAGCACTCTTAAAACAATAAAAGTTCGCAAGTGTGGACTACATGAGAATAATAGATAAAAACCCTGTTTAAAATCTCTGTACTCCTTCTAATCCATTTTTAGTTATTCACGTGATCACATCCTTTGTGGTTAACAACCCAAAACTATCTGTTTGGCCACCTACCAACTCCCACATTCCGTTAACCAGCTACAGCTGTTTTCATTAGCTTGTTAAGAATGCAGTTTTTCAACCCCAATAGTCAGGAAGCATGGAAAGAGATCTTTTTCCAGAAGAAGAGAAGAGAGATGAAGAAGAAAGAACTTCATCTTTTTCACATCCGTAAACAGTGTTAATTTTATGATTTTCTTATGTAGAAGTAAAAGAATAAAAGGACCATAAGTGATCTAAAAGTTACGTTAAAATATTAAAAGATTACCTGAAACTTCAAAACGGCAAAAAGTGACCAAACGTTGACCCTAAAATATATATTTTTAGAACCTACAGTTGATGGATAACGTTTTTATTTGAACTTGCCTTGTCCTATGCGTAACAGAAAAAAAGTTGACTTGTCAACAAGATCCGGGCCCTGTTGATCACTTTTCTGAATATCTTATCATAGGCTATCTGGAGAAATTACTTATTTTTCAGTATTTACATATTGCTTTATTAGTCTGTTTTTCTGTTAGTATCAAGCATTATAAAGTATTCTAGTGACAAAAAAAAATCATACTTAACTTTAAATTATCTTCATAATGCTCTTTCGTAATATTCCTATATTGTCTTTAGCTGTGTAATTTTCCTATTTTTTAAATTCCTCATATTTAGAATTTCTTACGAGAAGAATAATTGTCATCTAGTTTCTACATATTATTATTATTATTATTATTATTATTATTATTATTATTATTATTATTATTATTATTATTATTATTATTATTATTATTATTATTTACTGGTTCTTAAGCTGGCCGAGAACACCAATATTTTCATTATTAATAGTGAAAGGATACCAACACTTGCAAAAGCCTATTCCGGATAACAATGTTGTTATTTATATAATATTGGCAGCTCGTGGAAACATAATGGTATGCCACATTTTCTAACTTTTGAGTAAGTATGAAAAGAAAGTTCATCATTCATCAGTGCAATTCGATACAATGTCCCATACCAAACAAGTTTCCCTTGTGGTTTAATACCAATCCAGTCCACCTAATAAATTAATTTGACCAGGAGTGACAATTATCATGATGTTCGCTCAATCCTCTCATATCATGGTGAATAAAGTGCTGACTTCGCTTCTTAATATTTTGTATGGCCGGAAATTCTCTTTTATCTTATTCTAGACTGCAACTGAACACGTGTGGTTTATTGTTCAACAGCCCTGCAACTCTACAAGTAAACAAGATACCACCAAACGGAATCTGTAATCATAGGTCCCTACAGAGGTTCAGACTTCTTTACTGAATAGTTTAAAGCTCTTTCCCTTTTTATAGTAGGCAATAAAAAAAGGAAAAGAACAATATTACTTTTCTGCGGCAGTTTATCATTTATTTGAGCAAAGCTATGGTAGTCAAAGTTTGCAGACACTCCTCAAATAACAGGCAGAATCCCACAGCTATTTACAAAGGCACTCGGAAAAACAAGTTCATTTCTCTACCTTCACGAAATATTTACATGTGTGACACTTTGCGGGCTGAAATTATTATTATTATTATTATTATTATTATTATTATTATTATTATTATTATTATTATTATTATTATTATTATTATTAATAATAATAATAATAATAATAATAATGAATATCTACAATGTATTATCATTATTCATTGTTTGTCTTATTTCTGACAACAGTGTTACATACATAATTTTTTCTTCTTCAATCACAAGCCACTGTTGTGCTTATCCGATTCAAATCTCTCCTCCGTAGCGTTCTCTCTATTTACTCAGTAAAGTACTACTAGACTAATATTCATTCATAACCAGGGCCCGGATCTTGTTGACAAGTCAACTTTTTTCTGTTACGCATAGGACAAGGCAAGTTCAAATAAAAACATTATCCATCAACTCTTGGTTCTAAAAATATATTTTTTACGGTCAATTTTTGGTCACTTTCTGCCGTTTTGAAGTTTCAGGTCAATTTTTAATATTTTAAGGTAACTTTTAGGTCACTTATGTTCTTTTTATTCTTTTTCTTCTACATAAGGAAATCTTAAAATGAAAACTGTTTACGGATTTAAAAACAAGAAGTAAATTATCTTTTTTTCCTGCTTCCTGATTATTGGGGTGGAAAAACTGCATTCCTAAGAAATTAGTGAACACTAGGCTGTAGCTAGTTGACGAGGGCTGGGGGTTCGTAAGTGGCCAAAGCAGATGGTTCTGGTTGTTTACTACAATGGATATGACTACGTGAATAACTAAAAATAGATTAGAAGATGTTCAAAGGTTTTAAAAAGGCTTTTTATCTATTATTCTGGTGTACACAATCTACACTTGCGAACTTTTATTCTTTAAGTGTGCTTCCTAGTTTCAACTCGAGAGTGAATTGATGGTTTCAGTATGTAGAATGCCGAGGTCTAAACCATCTACAGCGTCTCATTTAAGACAGATTGTTTCCGAATTTGGTGAGGATGTTTTTAGTACTGACGGTACAATATTGTTTTTCAAGGCATGTGAAGTAAAAGTGGTAGCAGAGAAAAGAGACACTGTACAAAAGCATATCAGAAGCGAAAAACATTTACGGGCAGTTGAAAACAAACATAAAACCAAGTGTTCGCAGTTGTTACTTGTGGAGAGTGCTTTGTATAGTAAAGGCAAATCCTCAGTTTTCAAAAGAGTTGTGTGAAGTTTTTGTGTCTTCAAATATTCCTCTTTGGAAACTCAACAATGTGAAATTGCGGGATTTCCTGGTGTAGAATCCTCTGAGAAGACGGAAAGAAAGAAGAAAGGACGGTGATTTTGGATGATGAGTTTTTTTTTTTTTCTTGAGACAGGAGGACAAAGGAAAGATGCCTGTAGTTTTGTCAAGGACTAAAATGTATCTGAAAAGGATGTAGTTTTAGTTTACAGTTGGTTGTAAAGTTCTGTTGTTCGAAGTTAATTGGGAAATAAAACCGTACAGTACACATGTGAATCTTATTGAAGTGGAATAGAGTGCTCTCACAGTAGTATAGTGTTTATGAAGGTATTGAGTACGTTTTGAGTCGTAACATTTCTGGCGCCACAGCGTAAAGCAGTGACTTGTAGTTTGTGAGAGTACGAGTCCAGTTTTAGTTTGTTCGAATTAGTTGCAAATAATGGATACAATGAACAAGTTAATTATTGGAAGGAAACCAGTAAGAGCTTCATTAATAAGAACTTGTGAACTATTAATCGGTGAGTTTGAAAAGGACGATCCAGATGAAGAAAAACTACAACTAAACGTTACGAAATTAGAAAGATTGTTTACCGAACATTCCACTTTCGATGAAAAGATTTTAGGTGAAATTCTTTGTGATACAAGTGCGGACTGTGATATCCGGTACGAAGTAGAATACAGGTCAATAGAAGAGTACCGAACTAAAGTGGATGAAGTGCGCGTGAAATACGACAAATTTCTAAGGCGCGAAACGGACAAAAGCAGAAATAGAGGTAGCCAGGCAGGTTCTACTGCAGGACGCAGAAAGCTGAAGTTGCCAAAGTTAGAACTAATGAGTTTTGGTGCTGAAATTAATAAATGGCTAAGTTTTTGGAGCCAGTTTAAACGTATACATGACGACAAAGAGTTAGAGAAAGAGGACAAGTTTCAATACCTTCGTCAGGCAATCGTAACAGGTACAAGGGCCTGGGATGTTGTAGCCAGTTAACTGCCTACCGGTGAAAACTATGATAAAGTGATTGAAAGTTTAAAAACACGGTTCGGAAGGGAAGAACTTTTAACGGAGTACTACGTGCGCGAGTTACTCGGACTAGTTATCTAGAATGTGTCGGCGCCAAATGACAGTGGAAGTTCGCCGTTATTTTCGTTATATGATAAACTGGAATCACACCTGCGGTCCTTAGAAACAATAGGAGTGACTAGTGATAAGTGCGCAGCGATGCTGTTTCCTCTGGTAGAGTCGTGTTTACCAAAGGATGTGTTACGTGTTTGGTTACACCGGAAGTGACAATGCAAATGAAAATGGATCCAATTTTTACAGTGAGAAAATGAACCAGTTGTTGGTGTTTTCAAGAAATGAAGTGGAAGGTGAGGAAAGAATCAGATTGGCACAAGCAGGATTTAAGCTAGCAGGCAGTGGTAGTACGGTTAGAAGTAAAAAGAGTTCTACAGAAAACAAATTTCCAACTGCAAACAACCTGTTTTCCAGCCATCAACAAGAAGTACCGGTCAGAAAAAGGTGCGCGTTCTGTGAAAAAATGCATGCGGAACAAAACTGTGTGAAAGCGCGAGACTTAACACTGGAAGAAAAGAAAAAGTTGTTGATAAAGAACGAACGTTGTTTTTCGTGTTTCAAGCCAAAACACTACGCGCGCGAGTGTGAATTGAACATTAAATGCTTCAAGTGCAAGGGGAAACATTTCGCGATTATGTGCAATAAATTATCGGCACAAAGTAATAAGAAAATTGGGGATGGTAAATAATCTGCCACATGTACCTTAACAAATCAAAATTCTAGCGAACAGTACCTATTACAGACGATTAAGATTAGCGTACTGGTAAATGGAATAGTACGTGAGATAAGGGCGTTGATTGACACGGGATCACAGCGTTCGTATATTTTAGAAAGAACCGCGCGTGAAATTGGTCTTGTTCCACAAGGGGAGGAAACATTAGTACATGTACTGTTTGGGGGTGTTCATTCAAACAAAGAAAAGCACAAACGTTATGAAATCTGTGTGGGTGCCGTCTGTGGAACTTTTACCACAAAACCAAAAGTGTTGGAGAGACCAATCATTTCCAACAATATTCAAAGTCTAAAAAGGGGTTCGTGGTTAAAGGAAATAGAAGCGAAGAAGATCTGGTTAAAGACTTTGGTGGGGATGATAGTGAAATTGAACTACTTATTGGAGCTGATATGGCCGCACAATTGTTAACTAATAATGTGCATAAACTAGATTCAGGTCTTGTTGCTGTGGAAACGAAGCTAGGGTGGGTCGTGATGGGGAAAATCCCTTCCCACAAGGAAGACTACCAAGGGGTGTCAGCAACGTGCGTTACTTCACTGTTGACACAGAACGTAACAATAGCTGACCTGTAGAGGTTAGATACATTAGGAATCACAGACCCGGTGCAGAGTGTAACACGTAAAGAACGGGAACAGGAAGTTATCGAGCACTTCGAGAAAACCGTGAGGATCAATGAAGAACGGAGGTACGAAGTGAGTTTGCCGTGGAGTGAATATCATCAATCGCTTCCTGATAATTTAAGCATTACGGAAAAGAGATTTCTGACGGTGTCGGAGAAATTAGTTCAACAGAGGAAGTATGAAGAGTACGATGCAGTCTTTCAAGAATGGGAAGGGGACGGTATTATAGAAGAGGTGCATAAAGATGAAGTTTTGGTTCCAGGGTACTATTTACCGTATCGTGCTGTGTTTAAGGAGAATTTGACAACTAAAATCAGACCAGTGTTTGATGCTTCTTGTAAAGTGAAAGGTGCGCCTTCATTAAATGATTGTTTGGAAAAATGCCCAAATCTAGTCGAACTTATACCAGCTTTACTATTGAGATTTAGGGAGAAAAAGATTGGAGTTGTCTCCGACATAAAGAAAGCTTTTTTGCAAATAGTGGTAAACGAAAGAGATCGTGATTTTTTAAGATTCCTATGGTGGGAGGACTTCTCCAACAAGAAACAGAAATTATACAGACACAATCGGGTTGTGTTCGGTTTGAATTGTAGTCCATTTCTCCTGGGAGCTGTGTTGAACCACCTTTAACCAATGCCCCTCCGATGTATAAGGAAATTGCGGACAGACTGAAGCAGTCGTTTTACGTAGATAATTATGTAACTTCCGTTAGTAGTGAGGCAGAACTGTATCTTTATCGAACATTCTACTAAGTTGTTAGCTGAAGCAAAGTTTGACCTGCGAGGATGGGAGCATACAGTTTTACAAGCAGAAAGTCAGGAAGAAAGGGTTATTCCGGTACTAGGCGTAGCTTGGGAAAAGTGCAAAGATGTTTTGAGCTGTGATCTACACTGTTTCGACGAAACTGAAGAGACCGTTACCAGAAGGTCCATTCTTTCTGCGGCGCATAAGATTTTTGATCCAATTGGATTCTTGTCACCTATGACACGAATCTCTAAAGTACTAATACAAGAAAGTTATAACGCGAAAGCTAGTTGGGATGAGGTAGTTCCAGAAGACACTGCGCGGAAGTTCCGGAAGTGGTCTAAAAACATCACAGTGTTACAGGAGATAAAAATTCCCAGACGCTTCACGATTGATCCGTGTAGAAAGTCGTGGAGTTTGCATGTTTTTTGTGACGTTTGTCAATACGCTTATGCGTGTGTAATATTTTTAAGAAGTGAAAGTGCTGGAAAGGTTGAAGTTCAGTTACTAGCGAGTAAATCTAGAGTTGCACCACTGAAGAAGGTTACAATACCACGACTCGAGCTAATGGCATGTTGTATCGGTGCACGACTTGCTCGAACAGTTATTGATAGTTTGGAATTGGACATTCCTGTTTGTTATTGGACGGATTCAACTACTGCTCTGAGTTGGATCAAACGAGATGAACCTTGGGGCGTGTTTGTTGCAAACCGAGTTCAAGAAATAAGATCGATATCTGACATCTCGTGTTGGAGACACATTCCTGGTGAATTCAACCCAGCAGATCTTCCAAGCAGAGGCTGTGATGCTACTACTTCGTTGAATTCCAGATGGTGGGAGGGTCCAGGTTGGTTGAAAATGGAAGAATCCGATTGGCCAGTGAAGGATGCAACGGTGAACGAATTTGAAGTTAGCAGTGAAATGAAGAAAACTTCAGTTTCAATGCTGGCGAAGTGCGAGACGAAATGGTACCTACGATATTTCTCAACGTACGAGAAGGTTTTGCGAATGGTTACCTGGATTTGTAGGTTCGTAGAGAACTGTCGCTTGAATCCTGGGGATAAATATTCAGGAGAGTTAACAAGTGGTGAATTAGCAAATGCAGAAAGGCTGTTACTACGCATTGTTCAAAAGGAATCTTTCAGTTCAAATGATACAAGATTGAAGACTCTGGTTACTTTTCAAGACAGTGATGGTTTACTACGGGTGAAAACAAAGATATCAAGGAGAGATGATGATGAATATTTTAGATATCCTATTATTTTGCCACCGGACCACAAGCTGGTGCATATGTTGATAATGCAAGAACACTTGGAAATGTTACACGCTGGAACACAGATTCTATTGAACAAACTGAGGGAAAGATTTTGGATTCTACGCTCAAGAAAGACGGTGCGTTCTGTTATCCGCAAGTGTGTTAGGTGTAGAAGACATGATGCGAAGAAAATGTCCGTAAATCCAATTGCTTTACCTGAAGATCGAGTAAGAGATGCTTCAGTTTTTGAAATCACTGGAGTGGACTTAACTGGACCATTAATTCTGCAGGATGACACGAAGGCTTGGATAGTGTTGTTTACATGTGCAGTATATAGGGCTGTTCATCTTGAGTTGGTTCTAGCCCTGTCAACTTGTGAATTTTTGTTGGCCTTACGAAGATTCGTAGCGAGAAGAGGAAGACCTAAAATCATCTACAATGATAACGGGACCAATTTTGTGGGGACTAGTAATCTATTTCACACTATCAAGTGGGAGGAAATAGCTGTTTAGTCCTCAATCAAGAGAGTTCAGTGGAAATTTATACCACCTAGTGCGGCCTGGTGGGGTGGCTGGTGGGAGCGTATTATACGAACATTGAAATCCTTGTTAAAGAAAACGCTGGGGATGGCATCGTTGAACTATCAGGAACTGATGACCTTACTATGTGACTGTGAAGCAGTTTTGAATTCCCGACATTTGACCTACTTATCTGAAGATGGTGATGATTTACAGCCGTTAATACCTGCCATGTTTCTTCAAGATAATCGGGAAACAGGTGTGCCAGATTTGGATGACATTGGAAGTTTTCAGTTAACAAAGAAGTACAGAAAACTACAAGACCTGAAGAAGAGATTTAGAGACAGATTCGGGACTGAATATTTGGGACTATTAGTGTAGCGACAACGAGAGAAAGGGCATGCTAGGGACATAAAGTTGGGTGACGTCGTCTTGATTGAATCTGAAGACAAACGTAGGATTAACTGGCCATTAGGGAGAGTAGTTGATTTCTTCCCGGGTCAAGATGATCATGTTAGAGTGGTGAAAGTGAAAACAGAAAACGGGATCCTTGTTCGTCCGGTGCAGAGACTGTATCCTCTAGAGGTATCGATGCCCGGGGATTTGGTTAACGACGCAGAACATCCTGTGGTGGAACCAATGGAGTCAGAACATGCTCTGGTGGAACCAATGGAGTCAGAACATGCTGTGGCGGAATCAGTGGAGTCACAATCTCCTGTGGTGAAGAGCAGCCGAGTTGGTGATTTATCTACGAGGTGTGGTCGGAAAGTGAAAGTTTCGTCAAGATACTTAGAGTAATTTGTTTTGATGGTCATCAAAAGGTGGGAGTGATGTAGAATCCTCTGAGAAGACGGAAAGAAAGAAGAAATGACGGTGATTTTGGATGATGAGTTTTTTTTTTCTTGAGACAGGAGGACAAAGGAAAGATGTCTGTAGTTTTGTCAAGGTCTAAAATATATCTGAAAGGGATGTAGTTTTAGTTTACAGTTGGTTGTAAAGTTCTGTTGTTCGAAATTAATTGGGAAATAAAACCATACAGTACACATGTGAATCTTATTGAAGTAGAATAGAGTGCTCTCACAGTAGTATAGTGTTTACGAAGGTATTGAGTACGTTTTCAGTCGTAACACCTGGAACGTCATACAGGTCGTTCTATTCCAGACGAAACCAATCTTAGGAAAAAAATACATGCCAAAGTGTAACGAGGTCACAATAAGAAAAATAAGAGAGGAACTTTGGACTCAGATAATTTTTGTTTCTATAGACAGACTAGTGATGTGAAGGAACGCTATATAGTCAATATTATTGTTGGGGCAATGAAAGCCGACGAACCTAGCAAAATATTTTTGCTAACTGGTGAAGTGTTGGAATCTGTCAACCATTTTACAATATGTAGACTTTTCGATAAATCGATATCCCTACTTTGGCCTGAAGGTGTCCAACATGGCCATGTTGTTTTCGTAACAGATGCTGCTCCGTATATAATTAAGGCTGCTAATTCAATAAAATCGTAACAATATTTACAGTTATCTTCTGCAATGCTGAATAAGATATGAGCTAAATTTTCTGACGATTACAAAGTTTCTGAGTTAGTTTGTTGTATCACAGCTTATAAAATGTTTATATGTTGCTTAACTGGATATAGACCTACATATCTGTAATTCAAATATGAAATGCTCAGCTATTTACTAAATTGGACAGAGTTTAGTTTTAATATTATTGCTTTTTTAAATCAAAGACACAAATGATCAATGGACAGCAACTAAATAAAACAGAACTTTTGAAAATGAGTGAGAAATAGTAATTAAAATCCAATAAATATTGAAAAATGTCAATGTTTTAATGAAATAAACGTTAAAAAACTGCAAGTTTTAAGGTCAACTTTTGTGAATTTTAGGGTCATTTTACAGGAATTTTAGTGTCATTTTATAGGTAACTTTTTAGAAAATTTTAGGTCAACAAAATCCGGGCCCTGTTCATAACAATTTTTTGATCTAATACTTGATCCAATTTGTTTTGCATATACCCACATTCATGTCCAGTTCCATCTAAAGAAACTAGTGTAAAAACAATTTTGTTCCCCAGCGTTATAGTAGTGTATGATTGAATTCCGGATGTATGAAGGCCCACAAATATGCAAAATACATATTGGCCGTTAAAATTAGTGCAATTTGCATTGGGCCGCGGAGAACTTTGCATTTGAATCAATTTTACACGAATCCCGAGAGAACACTTCGCGAATGTAGCATAGATTGTAAGTCATATACTCATATACAGACCATAACAATAGTCTAGGAGACAAAGTTTGTGGCTGTCTCGTATCGAAAAAGTATCGTAAATATGGTGGTCTCTTAGTAAGTGTATATGTACCTGGAAACGAATGACTTCATGCCCACCATCACCCATCCTTTGCAGAATTAAGTGAACAAGAGAGAGATTTATTTATTTATTACTAAGCTACCAGATACTATCTCAGAGGCCATTTTACACTGCAGCACTCAACAAATCAACAATAATAACAACATTGGGAAAGGAAGTGGAAGGATGGCGGCCAGGGTCTGTATTTTAAGGTAACATCCCAAAATTGACCTGGTGTAACTGAGGAAAACCCTGGAAAACCTCAGTCAGGATACTGAACTCTGGACTCGAGTATGGGACCTCCCGATTGCGAAGCAAAAACGCTGTAATAATAATAAATCTTTTAGTTTTACGTCCCACGTTTATGCTGGCTAGGCTAAAGGAGACGGGGATGATGAGAAATGAATGAAATGGTGAAATGAAGAAAGTAGGAGGAAACGGGAGAGCCCCGAGGAAACCCATGCACACGGTGTTCATCTACCACAAGGTTCACTTGTCGAGAGCAGAGATGGAACCCGGGACCCCATGCACCAGAGGTGAACGATCTACCATTGAGCCACGGCGACCCTTATAATAATAATAATAATAATAATAATAATAATAATAATAATAATAATAATAATAATAATAATAATAATAATAATAATTTGTAGTAGTAGTAGTCATTGATAATAATTGTATTGTGTATGTAAGATACTTGAAGAGAGTACTTGCACTACACACACGATTCGGCTCATTTTGGCTCGACTCGACTCGAAACTCGAACCGAATTCGAGTCGAGTTTCGAGTCGAGTTGGAGGAAATTTTTCGAGACGAGTTCCCGAGTCGAATTAAAAGATGTCTGTTTCGAGTCGAGTCGAATTTCAAAGAAAACTTGCTCGAACTCGCTCGTGCCCATCCCTACTTCTAAACTGTTACTAGGGAATTATGTATATAATTTATATATTTTAAGTGTTATGCATAAGGTCTGTGATTAGATTTAAATAAATGTATTATACGAAGACAATGCTATTTTTAGAGCCAACAAAATTTCTTCGAAAGAGCGGAATATTCTTAGATATAATTATTATTAATAAGAATTAATATTTATTATATTATTATTATTATTATTATTATTATTATTATTATTATTATTATTATTATTATTATTATATATTAATAAGAATTAACGCTCTAAACAAGCTTAGAAGCTTCTAAATGTAGGACCTACATTTTTCTTGCATAAAGCGGGGTTTGAACCATCGCATTCAACTATCCCCAGCGGAATTGACCCTTTATGTTGCAATCGAAGACTAAAATGCTAGACCGCTCCGCCATGCGTGTGGTTATAAAATATAGAACGTGAGTAATATGCAAAATGTATTCAAATACGGTAACTGCCTATACAAATTAAAAAAAAATAAACTTTCGATAGGGATTGCACAGTTTGCATAAACTCTTTGAATTAAGTGAGTATTAGGTGATTTTTTACAGTGCACTGGCAACCCTGCGCAGGACCATCGAGTGGCCGTTTCTTGATGACGGGGGTGGGGCACCTGTCAATCAACTCTGAATTCCTCACCAGTAATACATGTGAGTAGCACCGTTGGAAAGCGCTTGTTATACTAAAGAAAATAACGTTTGAACTATGACTCTAGGCCAAATAGTAATGACGCAGTAAATGTTCATAACATGTATATATGTGTGTGTGTATAGAGAGAGAGCCTAAATTAACACTTTCAACATTTTTTTCAGTCCTTTCTTGTCAAAATACAAGATCGAAATTTTGCATTCATGTTATGTACACAACAACGTATTTCAGAAAAAAAATCGAATTCCTACGTCAACCCAGGCCTTGGCGAGAGAGGCAAAATGTTTTGGTTGGATTTTCAAAACTACTTCCTGGTTTTTACCTGATTTTTCGGTTCAGGTGTATGATACGGACATGTGAGTGATACCGTTGAAAAAAGGCTTATTATACTGAAGAAAATGGCGTTTGGGGATGACTCAAGGTCAAATAGGAATGACGCAGTACATTTTTGAAGTATATATATATATATATATTAATAATGTGTCACCTTCAGACCTTCAAAAATGTCTCGCGACCTCACTTTTCAAGATACAGGAACGAAATTTTGCACACATATTATGTATATAACAATGATTTTTTTTTTTAAATTAGATCCCTGCGTGAATCCAGGCCCGGGCCAGAGAGGCACAACAATTTCATTTTTTTTTTTGAAAAATCTCCTGTTTTTTAATTTTCTTGTTTCTGGTGTAAAGCATGGACAAGAGAGTGGTACCGTTGGAAAGTACGATCTATCCTGAAAAAAAAAAAAAAATAGGTATGAACTATGATCCTATGATAAATGGTAAGGAAGCAGTAGCTGTTTCAGTGAGTCTAAAATTTACCTCAAAAACTGGAAATCCTAAAAGAGTTAAATCACATATTAATTTGAATTAGCTCATATTTGTAATTCTCTGTATAACAGACAATATAATAACGGAACAATCATTTATTAGAATTTAAAATCGCTAAATAATAATATACTTCCTGTGAGATATTGAAAGATATTGAAAGATAATTTTTAAATATGAATATAATAAGTATATAAAATAAGAAAGAATTGTAATATGGAAAATAATAAAACAAAATATAAATGAATTTGTAATTTTATTTAAAGGATATTCATTAAATAAGCGAATGTATATGATATGATAGTAGTATCATGTTCCGGTCCAGAGTTCTTTTGTTGACTTGGACAGGATTCAACTTAACAAATCCCATCTTTCGGGAGCCATTTTATGTAATGATAATGTTTATGTGCGATTATATATTAGGCCTATAATCTTTAGGGCAAAAAGTGCTTCTAAATGTTGCATTAACCAGAACAAAAAATAAATAAATAAATAAAGAGACAGCTAGTTTAAAATGTACTGATTAATATTGATTAGTTTGTTGATTATTTCAAGTTTTTATGATGACTTCTGTAATTTACTTGTCGTTATAACAACGAATCGATATTGTTTTCGGTTGCTAAGAGATGGTATGGTATCTATATACTTATTTATTGACATAGTGAAGATATAACAGATTAGAACGCCGAACTATAAAGACGTGTGTAAGTTTTCAATTATGTATAAGGAAAATGACTACAATATATCCAATACTAAGGCTACTATAGTTATTGCGTTTTTATTTATACAGTGTATATTAGTGTGGCTATTAATTGCTACAAAATATAAACTGACGAACTATGGCAATATATAAGTAATTTAAGGTTATAGATTGCTCGCCATTTAAAATGCAACACCAAGGGGACAATAGAGTAGCGCCAAATCGAAGGATTCTGATGATAAACATCTGGTCACGAAAAGTGGGA
The DNA here is from genome assembly GCF_964235325.1 of Thermobia domestica. NCBI lineage: Eukaryota > Metazoa > Arthropoda > Insecta > Zygentoma > Lepismatidae > Thermobia > Thermobia domestica. Next base: position 148,312,672 of record NC_137459.1, on the reverse strand, counting down.
CTGCCTTCCAGAGACTAAGTCCAAACTGTTGAACCTAGATCCTTACGTCCCTCGGACCTCCTTATAAGGCAAATATATTTTGCCCCCATTCTGTTAGGGAGCAATGTTCATATTTTCTAATGAAAAATAGACCATCTGGACATTGCCTACAAGCAAATATTTAGGTGACATGTAGAAAACAATCCTAAAATATGACAAAAGAAAAGAAGATAAAAGTAAAAACTGGCATATTACATGATATAAGACTAAAACCTGTGTAAAGTACACCGTCAACAGAATAGTAATAGAATAAAAACGAAAAGTGCTAATACTTATGCGTTCTTAGTCTAGTGGATAACGAAATGGCTTTGCCTGCTAATGTTTTTTTTAACAAGGGTTCGAATGCAAGTTTATTATTATTATTATTATTATTATTATTATTATTATTATTATTATTATTATTATTATTATTATTATTATTATTATTATTATTATTATTATTAAAGTATCTGTATTTTACAGATACAGAACATTCATGTTTGAATGAAAGACATTCATAACATATATCACAGCCTGTAATATGGTACATTAGAACATAATAATAAACAAAATCGCAACTTCTTTGCCTTTTTAATCTCTAACTTTTACTCTGGCGTGGCAGATCCACATTTGATTTCCGGTGGGAACTCATGTGGTTCAGATTTCACATTAAACCACATCTTATATGACAAGGGTGTAGAAAGGAACGGTAAACTCCAATACAACACAGTCTAATGTTTACTCTTGCGCAGAAAGCAATATGGGATGATGTTCATCCTAGAAACTAATTCTTTAGTAATTTGTGCAATCAGGGACATCATTTCTGGAGACAGACCAGCAATTTCCCTCCCCTTGAGTTTGAGATGTATAAACATTTTAATCAATAGTAATATACTAATGAAAATCGTGAAACTATGTATATCGTATGCGTGTGTGTATGCAATTGTATGTGTATATGCAAATGCAAGACCAAGACCAAGACCAAGACCCGGATGATCTTGGTCTTGGTCTTGGTCTTGTGCATCCGGTCTTGGTCTTGGTCTTGCTTCCAAGAGTCTTCCAAATCTTGCTTTTAAGAAATCTTATGCTTTTCATAGGTAAATTTTACTCTGGATATAAGGGATAAAAATTCTACAATGCGCCAATAGTAACGGAAACACAATGTATGTTTCTAAATATAATATAGTTTACCTTCGTGTAAGTATCATGGTAGTGTACAACATAAGCAATAACCTTTATTTTTATTCAATGCGCACCCACGCTTCACTACTTATGAGATAAAACAACGTTTTGTAATCTTTTTCTTTTATTTTTTTTAACAGATCCAATACTCCACCTGTTCCCAAACTGGGGAGGCTACCCCTGAGAAGCATAAAAGAAAATCAAGACGGCATAGATAACTGAAATACCATGATTCTTGCAAAATTATATTTACACTCTAAAGTAGTCAGATTTTTTTATCTTTTCAACCACAATTAGCTAACCTTTGTATTGAACAAACATCCAATTAAATATTGAGATTTTGTTTTATTGATTCCAATATGTACTCTATGGAGCAGAAAAATGGACATTACGCAAAAGTGACGAAAAACTGGAGGCTTTCGAAACGTAGACATGGAGAAAAATATAAATAATTAGCTGGGTTGAACGGCAAAAGAATGAAATGTTAGAAATAGTAGCAGTAGGGAAAAAAGAAGAATCTTAGATGCAATTAAGAGGAGGAAGAGGAATTGGTTGGAACATTGGCTGAGGAGGAACTATATTTTGAGGGAAGTGCAAGAGGGCATGGTGGAAGGAAAGGAAGGGAGGAGACTGTAGTTGAAGGAAGGTATTCAAACAGTAAATTGCTGCAAGACGAACAGACTAGCTGAGAACCACCGTACATTGAAGCTTTTCAGTTGAAGCAAGTGCTTTGCTGATAATGGCAGAATAGCTATGATGATGATGATGATGATGATGATATGTTTAGAAATATTGGCCAAAAAAAGAGAGTAAAAAATAATAATGAATATAATAAAACCTCTTAATGTTTTAGAATAATTTGAGGGAAAACTGAAAACGACTCAACTGTATATGTCTTTTGTGTAAACTCAATTTATACAGGGCGTTTCAAAACAACACCAACAACGTTTCGGAGATGATTCCTCTTGACACCAAGATAAGACAAAAAACATAGACCAACCTGGGTGCACAAATGCTTCCTTTCAGAGTTATAGGCAACCTAAAACATGAAAAAATGAACTTTAAAGGTCTCCAAAATTATGGCACCTACCATTGTCGGGTCAAGATTTCAGTTAAGAACTAACATGTGAGCTATCCAAAAATACATGTTTCAGAATCCTAAGGTATTCACACAACAATTTTATAGATGGAGTTTGACTACGGGACTTGATTAACAATTACTCAAGAAAATAATTTGAAGTGCTCACCAACTACCTCTATACAAATTGTTACGAATGTACCGCAGGATCCTGAAATTTGGATATGGCACATACTGGTTCCTAAGTGAAGATCTGACCCGAGTGCGGTAGGTTCCATAGTTTTGGAACTATGAAGCTTTAAACTTCATTCTTTCATGTTTTCGGCAGCCTATAACTCCGAAAGGAAGCATTTCTTCACCCAGATTGGTCTATACTTTTCGTCTTATCTTTGTGCCAGGAATCACCTCCCAAACGTTGTGGGTGTAGTTTTGAAACACCCTGTATAAATACTTCTGACAATTATTAGAAGTACAAAATAATGGCATCGATTACAAGTTATTTGAAATAACTGTACAAAGCCACTCTTCACTTGCGAATATGGATTATTTATTGTTGTATAATGTTATATCGTTCAATCCTCGATGTGCCGTATAGTACCTAAGAAGGCTAAAAGTTATACTGATAAACAGTTATTCAACGTATAAGCATCTGACCATGAAATCAAGGTTGCGGTCACCTGCACTAAGTTTTTGTAAAAGTCATGAAAATGTCTTTTCGATATTGATAATCTGAGAACACATTAAAAATTTCCAAAGGATGCTTGAGCCTCGGAGTCAAGGCCATACTCATATAGTCGGCACCTATAGTGTATGCAGTTACTGATGATCAATACTACATTTCTCTTTAGTTTTGGAAGAACACCACTAATATGTTTTTAAATGAAAGGAAATATCTAGTTTAACATCCAACGATCATACACCGAAGCTAAGAGAGACGGTGATGAGAAATGAATGAAAGTTTGGAATGACGAAAGTAGAAGAAAACAAGAAAACCCCGAGAAAATCCACGAACACGGTGTTTGCCCACCAGAAAAGCTCCCACATGGCGCAAACTGGGATCAAACCAGGGACCCCATGCACCCATGCATAGGTGTAAGTTCTACCACTGAGCCGGTACTTGCGCAAGAGTCTTGCTCAAGAGTCTTGGTCTGGTCTTGGTCTTGGTCTTGCATGCAAGACTCTTGCACAAACTGCAAGACTAAGACTCTTGCGCACATAACTACCTACCGCCCCCCAAGTGAAACTTTGAATAACTAGTACGAACAAAGGAAATCATTGTGTAAGAAAATAAAATGTCGCTAAATTTTATCAATACTAGTAAGTGTATTTTCTGAGTACAGCGTACAGGAAGATGTAATAAATATAAAACAAGAAATTCGAATATTGTAGAAATTGTTGTCCTTTCCCCCTTCAAATATTGATTTTTATTTCAAATGGTGAATTACGTATTTTTTGTAAATGCATTCTGTACCACAGAGCACACCTTCAACTTAAGCAAATCCCAATATTGAGCACTTTCGGAATAAAGAAAGATAAATTTTCCCTGTTTTTCCTCAGAAAGGAGTTTTCGAAAAGTATTCACTTACTTTTAATTAAGAGTTTATATATGGAATTTTACCATTTTGGCGTTTCTACAGCCTTTCTATTTCAAGTGTGCCCTCGGAAAATATCTGAAACATACTTCGGCCCCGCCCCACCACAATCTTCTGGAGAAAACTTTCCCTTTGCTTTGGGGAAAGAAGAGAACGACTTTGGCGTGTTGTCAATTTTTCATTCAGTCGTTTGGTCTTGGCGAGTAAAGTTCGTAGTCTATCTAGAATGGCTAACAAGAAAATGAACAGTGAAGCCCGTGAAGTAATTAAATGTGGCAAAATTATCCGCATCCAATTACTAAAAGATCTCGGATAACCCAACTTCTCCCTCCTATTTCGAGGAAGGTACAGGAAAACACATATCGACAGCAGTGTCAGTGGAGGCACACTTGAAAGGCTCTATTATTTTTATTATTTTGTAATTTGACTAGCAGTCCTGTATTTTTTCCCACTGAAATATGTGACGCCAAGATGGCTGTATTCGCGGCCAAATCAAGGCACCAATCTAATTGAACCAAGTATGAGCAACCTTCTATCATTCAACATACAGGCTGTCTCAAAAGTTCCCTGACATAGAGTAACTCTGTTATTATCAGAGCTACAACATAATGTAAGAGAAACCGTCTCCAAATATAATGTTTTCAATCTAAAGTGAAGGATTTCTTTCAATCGGACGAGTCGTTTCGACTGTGCACTCTTTATCCGCCCAATGTTAAATGAAAATGCAACGTTGTCATTTACCTGGACCCACAACGTAAGTGAATAAAGTTATTGTGTTTTACGTTAACATGTCGATACCCAGACCCCATTTCAAATAGTAACTTAATTCACTTATGTTATGGGTCCAGGTAAATGGCAATGTTGCATTTTCTTTTACCATTGGGCGCATAAAGAGTGTACAGCCCAAACGATTCGTCCCATTTAAAAATCCTTCACATCATAATTTCGTAAAGAAAATATATGAAGAATGATAGAAAGGAGGGTCCCCATCAGCATTCCGCCAGAGGGCCGCCGTAGGCCTATCGACGTGCGAATGGTGTGTCGGTGGCGAACGCCGCTGCCGCACCACATGCTCTGCTACACTAATTACACCGTCGTCCCGCCGGCGGGGTATTCGCCATAATCCCGCTGCTCCCCCGCTTTTAGCCGATACCCAGCCGCTGAAATCCCCTCACGTATTTTCCCATGTGCAAGACGTAGTCTGAACAACCGCAAACCGCTGCGGTTTGCCATCATAAATTTCTCTTCACTCCACTTCTTAGTTTTGGCAACAACGTATTGGTATTTAAGCGCTGAAACCTCTATACGAATACATGGTTAAAATACAAAATAACTTGCACGTGAGCGTGGTACTTGTATGTTAATTTAACAACAAAGATATCGCCTTCTAACCATATCAGAAGTAACTCGTAATTACCATTGAGAATTTTAACTTTGGAGTTTATTGTTTGAATAGAGAGTAGTAGGAAAATTCACGATTTGGATCAGTGTCTGGCGTTTCTGCGTTTTTTTTTTTCGCAGTGATCCCTGAGAGCATGTACTCAAGTTTTCAGTGTCGCACGATACGCCGTGACCCACGTACCGCCCAACCATGGGAAGTTGGACACCCCGAAAATTCGTTTTCTTTTATGACCATCTTTAGGAGTGTATTGGTTCCCTTTTATGAGCACTTTTTTCAACCCCTATTTTAACTTAGCAGAAATCGCACAGAAACTACAAACATAAGCAATGAACATATTTTCCAACACCTATGTAACACAGCAAAGGCTACTAATATAACACAATAATGGGGGTGTATTCCTTCTCTTTTATGAGCACTTTTCAACCCCAATTTTAATATAACAGAAATTACTTAATACAATGAACACATAATCCAATCAGATATTACGCAGAGACTACGAACATAGCAGAGCTGATAAAAGAGTATGAGTTATTTTCTAACCACTATTTAACATAGCACAGATTACACCCCTATTTAATACAGCAGAGAATATGAACCAGTAATAGGGGTGTATTCGTTCTCTTTTATGAACAATTTTTTCAACTCCTATTTTAACATATTAGAAATTACATAAGACTACGAACATAGCGGAGCTAATAAAAGACTATGAACACATTTTCCAACCCCTATGTAACATAGCATAAATTAAATAAGACTACGAACACGTAGCAGACCTAATAAAAGAGTTTGACTTATTTTTCCACCCCTGTTTTAACATAGCAAAAATTAAATAAGATTATGAGCACATAGACTACGAACGCATATTTTAGCAGGACTCCTATGTAACATAGCAAAGACTACTAACATAACAGAGAATAATCGGGGTGTATTCACTCCCTTTTACAACCCATATTTTAACATAACAGTAATTACACAGACTACGAACATAGCAGAGCTAATAAAAGACTGAACACATTTTCCAACCCCTATGTAAAATAGCACATAGTACATAAGACTACAAACACGTAGCAGAGGTGATAAAAGAGTTTGGCTTATTTTTCCACCCCTATTTTAACATAGCAGAAATTAAGACTACGAATAGGTTTCGTAACCCCTATGTAACATAGCAGGAATTAATTACGTAAGACTACGAATACGTTTTCTAACACCTATGTAACGTAGCAGAAATTACGTAAGACTACGAACACAGAGACTACGGACATCTATTTTAGCAGCATTTCTTTGTAACATAGCCTAGGGGTGTACTTGGTTCTCTTTTACGACTCCTTTCTTCAACCACTATTTAAAGGAGCAGAGAATGAATCAATAGCAAAGGTGTACCTTTTATCAACCCATATGTAACATAGCAGAAATTACACAAGCATTCATGTAGTACTACATGTTCCAAAAGTACTGACCATCCAGGTCAAAGATCAAATATTTAAACCCGAATAACTCGCAAACGGAGCGACTTATTGAGGTGGTTTTTCCACATTTAGTAATAGGGCATCAAGTACTACATGTCCCGAAAACACTGACCATCGAGGTCACATGTCAAATATTTAAACACCAATAACTTGTAAACGGAGCCACATGTTGAAGTGGTGTTTCCACATTTAATAACAGGACATCAAGTACTACATGTCCCAAAAGTACAGACCATCGATGTCAAAATTTTAAACCCGAATAACTCGTAAACGGAGCCACATATTGAGGTGGTGATTCCACATTTAGTAATAGGTCATCAAGTACTAAATTTCCCAAAAGTACTGACCATCGAGGTCGAACGTCAAATATTTAAGCCCAAAATAACTCGTAAACAAAGCAAGGTATTGAAGTGGTGTTTCCAGATTTAGTAACAGCTCATCAACTATTACATGTTCCAAAAGTAATGACCATCCACGTCAAAGGAAAGTATTTAAACGCGAATAATTCATAAACGGAGCTACATATTGAGGTGGAGTTTCAGATTTAGTAATAGGTCATCTAGTACTACATGTCCCAAAAGTAGTGATCATCGAAGTCAAAGGTCAAATATTTAAACCCGAATAACTTTTAAACCCAGCCACATATTGACGTACTGTTTCCACATTTAGTAATACGTCATCAACTACTACATGACGAAAAAGTTGTGACCATCGAGGTCAATTGTCAAATATTTAAACCCAAATAACTCGTAAACGAAGCAACGTATTGAGGTACTGTTACCACATTTATTAATAAGTCATCAACTACTACACGTCTCAAAAGTACTGACCATCGAGGTCAAAGGCCAAATATTTAAAAACCAAATAACTCCTAAACAAAGCAAAATATTGAGGTGCTGTTCCCAAGCTTACTAATAGGTCATTAAGTACTACATGTAACAAAAGTATTGACCATCCAGGTCAAAGGTCAATTATTTAAAACCGAATAACTCGCAAACGGAGCCACATATTGAAGTGGTGTTTCCACATTTAGTAATAGGTCATCAACTACTACATGTACTAAAAGTACTGACAAACCAGGTCAAAGGTCAAATATTTATGCCAGAATAACTCGTAAACGGAGCCACATATTGAGGTGTGAAAGATCCCGTTACAATGTTTTGGGATAATAATGTTTTGTACTATTCATTCTCAATAATATACTAAGTTTCTAATAACTTCCATTGATCGTGCCCTTTTTTAAAAAAAGTAAAGAGTTTCTGTTTTCTCTGTTTGTAAAGAAAGAGAGAGAAGCGAATTCCTTCGGTTAATTGGCAGTTCAAGGTCGCTTGAGCTGCTTGAGGCTTTCGTTGCAGCGATAGCAGCCCCTCGGTTTAGTGTTCCTAAAGGATTTAGTTGACCTAAGTTTTGGTCCAATTAATGTGCCTGTCCTTTAACACAAAGATAGCAGTATTTTAAGCGAGTTGCGGATAGTGGAATGATAAGGTGGGAGATTGGTTCGTCAGTTGAAGAAAGTATCCCACTGGGTGAATTAGACCTAAGATGTGTCAGTAACCTTCTTTATTTGAATGCTGAGTTAACTCTGAGTTGCTTAATAATACCGAAGTATGAAATTTGAACTAGAGAAGTAGTTGACTTTCAAAGATTGGTACCCCAATGTTGAAATTTTGACATAAGCCATGGTCACCTTGAGAAAGTTGGAATAGATGTAGTAATCACAAATTATTCTTGTTTCGGTATAACAGAGTCGACATGTAGACCAATGTTGAGAGGAGACGACGGTAAAATGAGAGTAAGAAGATTATGAAAGATGAGTTGCGATTTAAATATATATTTAGTTTGGTTGTCCTTTGAATATGTTTACATGTTTGTTGGTTGTGAATTCGACTCCAACCACCTTGTGATTAGGTTTTCGCTTGTCCACGACCGCTCAATAATTCCGAAATGATCGATAATTCAGCATCACTATTTTTGGTGAATGGGTTAAAATCCAAAAGTGTATATTAATTATTGATGGTGTATTTTTATTTCAGCAGTTAATTGTTCTAAGAAACACAGGTTTTGTTCTCAGTAAATGTTTGCTATTTTTGGATTTAAATTTAAGAGATAGTTGCTGTAGGTGAGTATTGTGGTGGGGCAGACTGTTGAATTTTAATTCGAAGAAATAGAATGTCTTTCACTGTTAATCTTTATTGTTTTTAGCTACGATTAATATACCGAATTCTAAAAATTCGAGATCACCCCAAAATTTTCGAAATAGTCTTTGCTGCCGATTGTGATGGATCTTTGATTGCTTCAAATTGAATGATTTTAAGATTTACCGAAGGAAGGTTCTCATCTCTCTAGATTTAGATCCTTTAGATTTGAGAATTTTGAATTTAATGACATAACTGTTAGTTTTGGATCGAAAGTTAATATTACTGGATAGGACAAGTTGAGTTAATAATAATTTTATTTAACTCGTTTGATTAAAAGTCACATCGTCATTAGAGTGTAGCATCATCGGAAAAAAATAGAAGAAACAATATTATTGTTACTCTTGAAGTTTTTGCTTTCTACATATTGTTGTATTTTATTGTAATAAAAGCTATTCTTTAAAATTGTTGTTATTATTTGTTAAAGTTTTATATGTATTTCTCGCTATTGGCGAATTAATTATGTTTTATTCTTATGCTGAATTATGAATCAATCAATCTCGAAGTTTGTTGTGAGGTTTCACGTGTCTCTGCAGATACTTCTGCGGTCGGATAAGAGTGGTGTTGACAGATCAACGTTACTTTGGGTCTTAGTATCCGTGAGATGTTGACCTCTTAACATAGGCTCTGCTTCCGATAGCAGATAAGAATGCTACAAAATGGTTCAGGACCCAAATTCTCCAAAATTTTTGGTTTGTTCACTAACTAATAAATTCGATTTCGGTAAAAGTGAAAGGAAATATATAAATCTGGAGTGTGATTCTCAAATGTAGCAGATAGGGGTGCGGGCGGAAATAATAAAAGTATATAATATGTTAGTTATGAATTTAGTAGGCAGGTAAATGCCACTAGTTTAAATGAGTCTCAGAGAAGCTTACTTCAAGTTGCCTTCGATGTCCCTTTAAGGCAACCAATCCAATCTGAATTTATGAATCGGGATTCATCAAATGCTAGTGTAAGCGGAAATGTACGAGGTAATATCACTAATAGATACCCTAATCTTCGTGATTATTATAGAATAGTCTCTCAGGTTAGAAACTCTACCCCGAAAGCTCCTTTGAGCTCTGCATTTTTCCAGCCAGTGACCAGGAATGAATTTCGAAGTTACGTCGCTTCTGGTACGATAACTGGAGTTAACAGACATTATTTGTCCACTATCGAGCATAATCTACTGGTGAAGTATGCCTTCAAGAGAAACGGTGAGTCTCTTGAATTGAAATTTAAGGATGTAAAACAGACAGATGGTAGTAATAGTAATCAAGTTTTTGAATTGATGTTAAAAATTGAAGAAACCTTGTTAGAAACTAGCTATTCTCTCAATATGGTGCTAACTGTTCTTGTAGTTAAATGTACAGGAGCATTATTAAGAGAACTTTTGTATCTTTAAATAACAATGTTAGCTAGTATAATTTAAGGGCGGATTTATTAAATAATTATGTCACTCCAGTTAGTCGACATGCCTTTGGGTCGGAATATGTTTATAGGAGACTGAAGTTGTCCGAACAAATTAATGATTATGTAAGATCCGTTATTGTTGCAATGAATGTATTAGGGTCTAGTGGACCAGAATTGGAATTAGTGAATATTGTTACTAGTGAAACGAATCCAAAGCAGAAGTACCGGATGCTTAATAATTATATTCCGGATCTAGATTGGAATTATTATAAATAGCGGAAGGACATGTTTTGAGTTTCAGAAACCAGTCAGATTACAGCAGAGAAACGGGTAATTCTAGAAGGAGATCTAATGATCTTTTGTCTAGCTATCATGTTACGGGATTGAATCAGTGTGAAACCTCTGTTTATAATTGTCCGTTATTGGAAAGTAAATTAACCCAAGCTTTTTTTCCGAAAATGAATTGAGTCGATCGAGATGTAGCTCTCGGGATTTTCGGGATTCTAGAGGTCCAAGTAGAATGTTTGAGCCTCACGGTTATTAGAAACCAGCTTAGGCACCTATCCCTTCAGAGGTGAAAAATACTGTTGTATCTTTCGTTGTTGGAAGATTGAATAATCACTTAACGAACATTTGTGTTGATGGAGGATCGAGCTCCAATATCGTTCGTGTGGATTTAGTTTGTGCTTGTGGGTTGGAGAAGTATATTAGGACAACGCAAGAAAAAGTAGTAAATGCTCCTTCTGGTTTGCGTTTTTCCACGAACAAGGAAATAGTAATGGCAGTGATTTTTTCGGGTCATTTCGAAAGAGTTACTTTTAAGGTGGTGGACCAATTACCTTGTAAATCATTGCTTGGAACTCCATTTTTACGTTCAAAGAACTCGGAAACTTACTATTCCAAGAATACCTTAATTCTCTGTGGTGGTAAAAGAAGAATTTCTTTGAAATTTAAGAAAACAGTTCGACAATGTGGTTTTCAATGAAAGGGGTTTAGATCTATTCCTCGTGCCCACCAGTCGAAAGGGAATATTATTGAACAACACGGAATGAGAAGTCAAGATGTTCCTGATGGGAATAAAATAACTTCGATTTTCATATATGGAGATATTTTGATTACGGAATGCGAGACGAGAGTATCCAGTGCAACTTAGACTTAGTAGAAACCGAGTCAAGCATTTTGGAAATTCGCGCACCTAAAAGTTTGCAATTTACGGTTATTCTGCTTACAAGGGACATCACCCAATTGTCCGGCTCCGATTTTAATGAAATTTTTGTTGCTGATAGAGGACATGTATTCATTACTTGTGATGACAGAAATTTTTGCCATCGTGCATGTTTTCTATTTTTTAAATAATTTTTAAAGGTTGTGATGTGGTTAATACAGATTACTGCAGAAGTCCCTAACTACCCTTTGTAAACGGAGTGTTAATGAAAGAACAACCATATAGAGACGTATAGGGCCTAAAGGGAAGTCGTATGGTACGTATGACCTTGACGGCAGCCATCTTGAAATCCGCCATTTTGAATTAAGGTCAAGTTTTTTAAATGGGAATAGGGTAATATGATACATAATTTCGGGCTAGAATTTAATCAGAAAGACAATGGTGAAGCTAGTTTTAAGATGCGCTCATTTGGTGAAAAGTTACAGGCATATTAATTGTTTATACTTAGTATGTGCGTAAGTTCCTTATCTCCGCTTCTAACCCGCGTATTAATGAGACTAGGTTGATAAAGGTTTCGGTAATACATATTATGCCTAGAGGGAAGTGGTACGATAAGGGTGTCATTGACGACAGCCATCTTGAAATCCGCCATTTTGAATTAAAGTGAAGTTTTGAAAACTGAAAACCATAGCATGTGGCACCAAATTTTAATAGTAAATTTTCCTCAAAAGCCAATGGTATGCTTATTTTTGTTCTATAGTTAACCAGTATGAATTTATGACTCTTCTAATGTGCACGAAACGTCCATTATTCGATCTTCCAAATTGGCAACACTCCTAATTTTCATCGCATGTTTTAAGATTCCAACTGGCACTTTGCAATTGTTTCCACGGCTCATGTTTTCTAAATTTATTACATTTTTTAAGAGTTGCGATTTGTCAGTTCATGAATAGCGTTGGGATAAGCATCCAGCAATCTTTCTGAATTTTGAAGACTTGCCATGTAATTATTAATTCCCTAGGCAGTGTAGTTATTTATTTTATCCCAGAGTACATGAGGAACCTATGGATCTATGTGATGTAAAGAAATGCAAAAGAAATTATAAGAAATTTGCGTAACACGAAATCACAATTATCACGAAATATAGCCTACATGTTGCGGAAACGACAAACAGTATTTTTTAAAATAAATACAACTTTACAACTTTAAAGGAACAGCAGCAATGATAGAAAATATCAAACATACATAATATTACTGTTCCCGACACACTGTTTGTACCATGAACAAAATATGAAAACTGCTAACTTTTTTATAAAAAGGTGTAACTTAATTGAGTTCCCGATCAATACTGATTATAAATCTTACAAACATGAACCATCGACAACAATCACTAGAAAACGAATGACATTTTGTCTGACTAGCTAAAATGTTGCCATAGAAAATAAATAAATAAATAAATAAATAATTAAATATACAATAAACAAATAAATATAAAACAAAACAAAAGATCATTAATTTACACAACAATCATATTTCTTTCCTTTTGTGAAGTGAATTTTAGACTCATTTCTCGTCTCATCTACTATCCATTATAAGCTACGTCTCCGGTATTACCTGAATGCAAAGTTGGAGTTCTTTCGTTCTGCGATGATTCATGTCAGTAAACGAGTTTTTGAATTGCAGGTATAGGAAATAAATAATTACATTGCCTATGAAATTAATAATTACATGGCAAGTCTTCAAAATTCAGAAAGATTGCTGGATGCTTATCCCAACACTATTCATGAACTGACAAATCGCAACTCTTAAAAAATGTAATAAATTTAGAAAACGTGAGCCATGGAAACAATTGCAAAGTGCCAGTTGGAATCTTAAAACATGCGGTGAAAATTAGGAGTGTTGCCAGTTTAAAAGATCGAATAATGGACGTTTCGTGCACATTAGAAGAGTCATAAATTCATATTGGTTAACTATAGAACAAAAATAAGCATACCATTGGCTTTTGGGGAAAATTTACTATTAAAATTTGGTGCCACATGCTATGGTTTTCAGTTTTCAAAACTTCACTTTAATTCAAAATGGCGGACTTCAAGATGGCTGTCGTCAATGATATCCTTATCGTACCACTTCCCTCTAGGCATAATATGTATTACCGAAACCTTTATCCACTTATTATCATTAATACGCGGGTTAGAAGCGGAGATAAGGGACTTACGCACATAGTAAGTATAAACAATTAATATGCCTGTAACTTTTCACCAAATGAGCGCATCTTAAAACTAACTTCACCATTGTCCTTCTGATTAAATTCTAGCCTGAAATTATGTATCATATTACCCTATTCCCATTTAAAAAACTTGACCTTAATTCAAAATGGCGGATTTCAAGATGGCTGCCGTCAAGGTCATACGTACCATACGACTTCCCTTTAGTTGATTCTGGTCGAACAATTGAAACCACACTTTCGTCTATGATTGATGATTACCGTGGTGATAAAAGAAGTGATATAGGTGGTGCGATTAAAATATCCTATAATCAATCGTCATCACATGAACTTAGCGTCGTCGATATCGGGGAAAGGTAGTGATGTTTCACGGATGGATTCTGATAAAATAGGTGGTGCGAATGAAATAGCACATAGCCAAACTCCTTCTAATGAGAATTTAGTGATTCTTCGGGAGTTATTTATTCTTCGGTGATTGCTGCCCTAGTAGTGGGATTAATGGTACGAATGGAATGTCCAGTTTTCGATTACCTTCCAATGAGAACATTGAAACGAAGGCATCGCCAGTAGATAGAACTTTAATCAATTTTCAACGTGATAGAAATCTAGTTGGTGCGAACGAAATGTCCAGTTACCTTAACGCATACAATGGGGATTTGGTGACATCGAACACAGAAGATGATTACATTACGGCTTGAATGCAATTGAATATAAGATCTGATGGTACGATTGAAATGTCCTGTGGAGAGAGTCCATCAATGGGAAACTTGATAACTTCGGAGTTGCATAGAGGCTGTGGCAATCAGGAAGAATCCTTTTACAAAAGCGATGGTAGTGCAAACGAAATGTGTGTAGATCATAGAATTAAGTTTGATATGAATAGTCCAGCACTGGTTTTAAGCAACGAAAGGCATAATAATAAGATAACTGAATGTGTTGATGGGTTTGCGCAGTTGTTGGTTGCTAATAGGAATTCTTCCAATGAAGTGAACAACATTCAGTGTGATTGTTCATCAAGAACTGAGATCCCAGAATTGAACGAACTCGTGAAGAACAAGGAAGTGAAGAAGAAAAGGAGTTGCAGAAGGAAGAAGAATAATACTATGGATAATAAGATGAAATCCTTTAATAATGTTTATGTGAAAGAAGCACCAAGAGATGCTAGTAGTTCGGGAGTGACTAACTCATTGAATGGAAATAAACGGAAGGATATTGAGTTCAATTATAACCTTAGTGGTTCAGAAGAGTCAGATGCAGACATCGAACAGTCTGAAAACTTCCATAAATTAATTCAACGAAATAGAAAGTTTCAGCCCATTGGCCCTTTTTCTGTTCAAGTTGACAAAGCTCAGAAGAAAACAAAGGTGATAAAGCAGTCAGACATACAGGTGAAAAACCATAATTCGGTTTCAGACTCATGGAAGCTTGATAGCCATAAGATTGTCGCTTTCATCGATTCAATGAAAAGTAAATATGCAGATGTTATTTTGGAAAGGGTAGGATGCATCAAAGGGTTTATTGGACGATTACATTTAAAGGAGAAAAAACATTTAAGGATACAACTTTTCCAGTTTTCAAAAATAAAGAAAAATTTTGTGATAGAATTGAGGATCTAATTAAAGAAGGGATTTTGGAAGAGGTTTATCATGCGAATAATGGTAGTACTTGCTTCCTCGTTAAAAACAAAAACAATGCGTATCGTATTGTTTTTAGTTATATAAAGGCTAACAGTTTGATAGTAAATGATGTATATCCTTCCCCAAATTTAGAAGTGTGTTTGACAAGTGTGGCGGAAAAGAAACTCGATTTAAGACGGGTCTATAATCAAGTTTACTTTGATAAAGCATCACGTGAAATCACGGAATTTGTTACTCCGAAAACGTGTTATCAATATACTTTAGTTACGGTGGGAATAAAAAGTGGGAATCACATTTTGGTGAGGGCAATGGAGGTGTTAGGTGACCTTACATATCAAGGGGTTAAAGTTTATTTTGACGACGTTCTGATAGCTACCGATTCAATTGAAAATCACATGATAATGGTAGAAAAGGTATTACAGAGGTTTAAGGAATATAACAACAGTGTCTTCTGATAAGTGCTGTATGTTTTACAAAAAGATTAATTATTTGGGGTATGTAATTCAAGGAGACCAAATGAAGATCGATCCTAGCAGGGTTTCTGCTATAAGAAATATACCTCCTCCATGTAATAGGCGTGGATTGTTAATAATTCTAGGAGTGTTTAGTTATTACTCCAAATTTGGAATTAATGGCTCCGCTTAGTGCCTTGAACTCTCATAAAAATAAATTTGTTTGGACTCGAGAACACCAGGAAATTCTGGAAAGGTTGAAAAATATTTTTAATGAAAACATTGTTTTGAAGACTCCTGATTTGAACAAACGTTTCATAGTCAATGTGGATGGCAGTGGAAAAATCATAGCTGGGTGTATTTTACAGGAGAATGAGAACGGTGACCTCCAACCAGTGTGTTTCTATCACAAAAAATTGTCTGAGGCGGATAAACTCCGCAGTATTTATGAAATAGAATTCATGTCTTGTAAAAACAATATCTCGCTATAGACACTACTTGGTAAATGAATTCGACGTGTTGACGGACAATAAAGAATTGTCTCGGATCCTGAACAACAGCAAGACTCCTGAAATATGGACCTCTCGTAGAGACGCTTTGTCAGTTTGATTTCAGAATGCGGCATATTAAATCAGGAGAGAACCTACTTGCGGAATTCTTGACTAGGATAAATAATCCTTTTCAGTTTAGTATCTTGAATGGTCCGGTAGGATTAGCCGCATCTCGATAGAACATGAATATTGCTCATCTGTGGAATTTGCCATTGGTAAAAGAACCCGTAGATAAATTTCAGAGTGAAGATCAAGATTTGGTTCCTATTACTAGAAAGAATGAAAACGGTGAAAATGTATCAGGGTATCTTCTGAACAAAAATATCCTTTTGAAAAGAACTAATTCGGCGATGAATCCATACAAAATTCTTATCCCGAAAGGTTTGCGGAAGAATCTTATTTAATATTATCATGAACATTCCCTAGTCGGAGGCCATGCTGGAGTGTTAAGAATTTTAGCTAAGTTGATAAAATATTTACCTGGGAAGGATTAAAGGATGACGAGAAGAATTTTTTCAGCACATGTGATATATGCCAGAAAATTAAGGAGACGAACCAGAAGAAAATTGAATATTTGGTTTCCGACTTCAGTAAGAGAGTCAATTCACATGGGATGTTTGACATAGTGCAGGGCTTGCCGAATTCCAACGGATTTAAGTTCATACTCGCAGGAGTAGATAATGCCAGCAGATTTCTGCTTCTGGAACGTTTGAGAAACATAAGTTCAACAATAGTGGCAAATAAGGTGATGCGAATTTTCAGTCGACTGGGTTTTCCGGAGACCCTTGTACTGATAATGCTTCCATAATTGTATTTGAACATTTCAAGAAATTACTGTTTGGTTTGGGAATCAAACACATCAGGTTGAGCCCATATCATCCTCTTGGTAACGCGGCTGAAAGATTTATAAAGACACTGAAAACATCCCTGAGGGCTTACATCTCTACTAAACAACATCCGTGTTAAACACTTGTGCCAGTGATTCACCTTACTTTGAATATTCGTGAAAATTCAGGATTAAAGATGTCAAACATAAAAGTTTATTTTCGACGTCCGTATAATACACCTTTAGAGAACCCATGGAGCATCAATGATTCTGATTATGGAGGGAAATCATCTGCTGAAATATGGATGAATGCAATGAAGAATATCGAAAGAAGTTGGGCCACGAGACGTAGATTGATATTGTGAAAACGAAGTCCTGTGAATCTGGAAATCGGAGATAAGGTTCTGTCGAAGGCTCATGTTAATTTATCATTGAAAGACAAGGTATCAAAATCTTTGAATGATAAATGGTTTGGTCCATTCGTAGTAAGAAAATTGCTAACCTCTAACACCGTTCTAGTAAATTACCCAGCTGAATCATATGGCCGTTCACATGTTACGGAATTGAAGTATTATAGAAGTAGGAGAGACTATTTACAAACTCTACCCTTGAAATGGATTGCCAGCTAATGGCCATGTCAAAATCTATTATTCTTAATATTTTAACTAAATTGAATGTTTTTGTATATTAGTAATTCTTGTAAATTTTAATATTAGAGTTGAGATATTGTTAATTATTCAATATCTCCATAATGAACAAAAATATACGTAAAATTTTTATTATAAACTATTTATTATTCATTATTTTAATTAAAATTCTACTTATTTTGGTGCTTGATCTGTATGTAATTTCACTTATTATATTTATATATTCCGTAGCTATCCAGCATATGAAATTTGGCGAAAAATTCCTAGGTGCTGCATTTCCATTGAGAGTGCCTTTTTTAAAAAAGTAAAGAAGAGTATCTGTTTTCTCTTTAGTAAAGAGAGAGAGAGAGAAAGAA
Source organism: Thermobia domestica (assembly GCF_964235325.1). Taxonomy (NCBI): domain Eukaryota; kingdom Metazoa; phylum Arthropoda; class Insecta; order Zygentoma; family Lepismatidae; genus Thermobia; species Thermobia domestica. The sequence continues at coordinate 148,294,486 of NC_137459.1, read as the reverse complement.
GGAATTTCTTCGGTTAGTTGGCAGTTCAAGGTCGCTTGCGCTGCTTGAGGCTTTCGTTCCAGCGACAGCAGCGCCTTGGTCTTTCGAGGCAACTCACATCCTTCAGAAATGTGAATTGTGTCCTGAATCCTCGTATGTGGCGGGTGTGCCTCGTAAGAGCTTCGTTTTCCGGAGACTAGTTTCCGGGATCTAGTTTCTCTTCCTGATGGATTTGCTCTTTGGTGTTTCGAAAATCTTTGGTGTTATAGCGTTAGAATTATTGTGTGTATAACGAAACAAGAATAGAAGTCCGTGAAGTGCAATGTTTTGCAATGATTTAAAAAAGTAAAGAAACAGCTGTGTTTGAAAATAATTGGAAGTTGGCTTTTGACCGCATGCGAAATTCTGTATGGGAATTATGAATCCAGAAATATTTAAACTAGGGATTGGCCGAGTGTCTCTAAATACTGTAATATTTGAAGTTTGATTTGTTTGTTGCTACGAAATTTTTCTGCATTCTGGAAAACGTATGACTGATGAATGGTTAATCTTCCTAAGTTTGGAGGTATTTTTGCCATCAAATAGTGTTCTCAAGGGATTTAGTTTACCTAAGTTTTGTCCAATAAATGCGCCTGTCCTTTAAGATAAAGATAATATTTTACGCGAGTTGTGGATAGTGGAATGATAAGGTGGGAGATTGGTTCGTCATTTGAAGAAAGTATCCCACTGGGTGAATTAGACCTAAGATTGGTCAGTAACATTACTTATTTGAATGCTGACTTAATTCTGAGATACTTAATAAGACCGAAATATGAAATTTTGAAGTAGCGAAGTAATTGAGTTTCAAAAACACCTTGAGAAAGTAGGAATAGTTGTACTAAGCACAAATTATTCTTCTTTCGGTATAACAAAGTCGACATATAGACCAATGTTGAGAGAAAACGAAGGTAAAATGAGAGTAAGAAGATTATGAAGGATGTTGTGATTTAAAAATATATTTAGTTTGGTTGCCCTTTGACTATGTTTACATGTTTCTTGGTTGTGAAATCGACTCCAACTGCCTTGTGATTAGGTTTTCCCTTGTCCACGACCGCTTAATAATTCCGAAATGATCGATAATTCAGCATCACTATTTTCGTGAGTGGGTGTAAACCCCAAAGTGTATATTAATTATTGATTGCGTTTTTATTTAAGCAGTTGATTGTTCTAAGAAACACAGGATTTGTTCTCAGTAGAGGTTTGCTATTTTTGGATTTAAATTTAAGAGATAGTTGCTGTATGCGAGTATTGTGGTGGAGCACGGCTCTTGAGTTTTAACTCGATGAAATAGAATGAATTTCTTAATCTTTATTGTTATTAGCTATGATTAATATACCGAATTCTTGAAATTCGACGTTCTCCCCCCAAAATTTTTGGAATTGTCTTTGCTGCCAATTGTGATGGATCTTAGATTGCTTCAAATTGAATGATTTTAAGATTTACCGAAGAAATGTTCTCATCTCCCAAGATTTAGATCCTTTAGGTTTGAGAAAATTGCGAATTTTGAAGTTAATGACATAACTGTTAGTTTTGGATCGAAAGTTAATATTAGTGAATTGGACAAGTTAATAATAATTTTATTTACTACGTTTGATTAAAAGTCACATCGTCATTAGAGTGCAGCATCATCCGAAAAAAGAGAAGAAATACTATTATTGTTACTATTGAAGCTTTTACTTTCTACATATTGTTGTATTTTATTGTAATAAAAGCTATTCTTTAAAATTGTTATTATTATTTATTGAAGTTTTATATGTATTTTTCGTTATTAGTGAATTAATTATGTTTTATTCTTATGCTGAATTATGAATCAATCAATCTCGGAGTTTGTTGTGAGATTTCGCGTGTCTCTGTAGATACTTCCGCGGTCGGATAACAGTAGTATTGACAGGCCAACGTTACTTTGGGTCTTAGTATCCGTGAGATGTTCACCTCTTAACATAAACTCTGCTCTCGATAGCGGATAGAAACGCAACATGTGGTGTTTCCACATTAAGTAACCGTTCATCAACTACTGCGTGTACCAAAAGTACTGACCATCTAGCTCAAAGGTCAAATATTTAACCCTTAATAACTTGTAAACAGAGCGGCGGATAAATTTCTGTAACCTATTCAATTTTTGTACCAAGCAGAAAAAGTGAAGAATGAATAAATTTGAGTGGTTTATTTCCCTTTTTATTAACGAGGAAAAATCAAAGAGACGACATTTTAACTAACTGAGGATTTTATAACTTTTGTATTACGCAAATAAACGAATGAATAAATTTGTATCAAATAGAAAAAGTGTACAAGGACCATTTTAAATAGCTGAGTATTTTATACCATTTTGTACTACTCAAATAAACGAAGGATTGAATTTCAGTGACCTATCCAATTTTGTACCAATCAAAAGAAAAGCAAACAACTGCCATTTTAACTAGTTGAGTATTTTATAACATTTTGTAATATTTAAACAATCAAAGGAATAAATTAGTACTAACTAGAAAAAAGCGAAAAAGGACTCAGTATTTATATACCTTTTCTACTACTCAAGTAAACGAAAGAATAAATATGGGTGTTCTAGTTTTTGTACCAACGAGAAAAAACGAAGGATAATTTCAACTAGCTGAGTATTTTAAATCATCTTGTATTATTCAAATTAACAAAGGGATAAATTAAATGACCTATTAAATTTTGTAACAACGAGAAATGACATTTTACCTAGTTCAGAACCTTTTGCACTATTGAAAGAAAACAAGAGAATAAATATGTACTAACCAGAAAAAGCGAAGAAGTTTCATTTTAACTAACTCAAAATTTTATATCATTTTGTAATACTCAAATAAACGAAGGAATGAATTTGTGTGACCTATTCAATTTTGTAGCAAGCAGAGAAGGTAAAGAATTAACATTTTGGGCTATTCAATTAAACGAAAAAATGAATTTGGATGGAGTATTTATTTTTGTAATAACGAGAAAAAAGCAAACATATGCCATTTTAACTAGCTCAATATTTCTGTACTATTTTGTACTATTTAAAAAAACGACGGGATAAATTTGAATGACCTATTCAATTTTGTACCAACGAGAAATTTCATTTTAACTAGCTCAGTATTATATACCTTTTGTACTACACAAATAAACGAAGGAATATATTTGAGTGGTCTATTCAGTTTTGTACCAACGAGAAATGCCATTTTCACTACCTCAGAATTTCTAGTCCATGTTGTATTATTTAAACAAACGAAGGGATAAATTTGAGTGGCCTTTTCAATTTTGTACCAACGAGAAATGCCATTTTAACTAGCTCAGAATGTCTATACCCTTTTTTACCATTCAGATAAACAAACGGATAAATTTGTACTAACCAGAAAAAGCGAAAAAAGACTCAGAATTTATGTATAACGTTCGTACTGCTCAAATAAACGAAAGAATATATTTCGGTGCATTACTTTCGAATATATATGTACTAACTAGAAAAAGCGAAAAAGTACCATTTTAACTAACTCAGAAATTCTATACCATTTTGTACTATTTAAGCGAACGAAGGGATAACTTTTGAGTGAGCTTTTCGATTTTGTAGCAAGAAGAAAAAAGCGAAGAAGGACCATTTTAACCAACTCAGAATTTTATATAATTTTGTAATACTCAAATAAACGAAGAAATAAATTTGAATGGAATATTTAGTTTTGTGCCAAGCAGGAAAAAGGAAAGAATTAACATTTTGTACTAATCAACTAAACAAAGGAATAAATTTGTACCGACCAGAAAAGGCGAAGAAGGATCATTTTAATTAACTCAGTATTTTTTTGCTATTCAAATAATCGAAGGAATAAATTTGAGTGGTCTATTTTATTTTTGTACCAATCAGATGAAAAACAAAGAATGTCCACTTTAACAACCTTTAGCATTTTATACCTTTTTGTGACATTAAAAAATGAATATATATATTGTGGTGTCCTATTTCCTTTTGTACCAACGAGAGAAAAAGCGGAGGAGGACCATTTTAACTGGCTTTGAATTTTATACCTTTTGTAATATTTAAACAAACGACGGGATAAATTTGTACCAAACAGAAAAAGCAAAGAAATACCATTTAACTGACTAATAATTTTTGTGCTAGACAAATAAACAAAGGAGTAAATGTGTACTGGCCAGAGAAAGCGAAAAGACATTTTAACTAGCTTAGCATGTTATACCTTTTTGTGCTACTCAAACAAAACGAAACAAGAAATTTGAGTGGTCTATTCAATTTTGTACCAACGAGAAATGCCATTTTTAACTAGCTCAGAATTTCTATACCATGTACTATTTAAACAAACGAAGGGATAAATTTGAGTGGCCCATTCAATGTTGTACCAACGAGAAATGCCGATTTAACTAGCTCAGAATGTCTATACCTTTGTGTACTATTTAAAAAACAAGGGAATAAATTTGTACTAACCAGAGAAAGCGAAGAAGTTTCATTTTAACTAACTCAAAAAATTATATCATTTTGTAATACTCAAATAAACGAAGGAATAAATTTGAGTGACCTATTCAATTTTGTAGCAATCAGAAGATAAGCAAAGAAGGTCCATTTTAAATATCTCAGCATCTTAACCTTCCTGGGGAATTCAAATAAACGAAGGAATTAATTTGAGTGTTCTATTTTTGTGGTACTTGATTTTGTACTATTTTGTATATTGTTGTTTCACCCAGAGAGAGGCTTTAAAGTAGCATTGCTAAATAAATTTTAAAATTAGTTAAAATGAAACTTCTTCGCTTTCTCTGGTTAGTACAAATTTATCCCTTCGTTTGTTCAAATAGTACATGGTATAGAAATTCTGAACTAGTTAAAAATGGCATTTCTCGTTGGTACAAAACTGAACAGACCACTCAAATTTATTGCTTCGTTTTGTTTGAGTAGCACAAAAAGGTATAGCATGCTGAGCTAGTTAAAATGGTCTTTCTTCGCCTTTTATGGTTAGTAGAAATTTATTCCTTTCTTTATTTGTGTAGCACAAAAATTATTAGTCAGTTAAATGGTATTTCTTTGCTTTTTCTGTTTGGTACAAATTTATCCCGTCGTTTGTTTAAATATTACAAAAATATATAAAATTCTAAGCCAGTTAAAAATGGTCCCTCTTCTCTTTTTCTCTCGTTGGTACAAAAGGAAATAGGACACCACAAAAAGATATAAAATGCTAAGGTTGTTAAAGTGGACCTTCTTCGCCTTTTCTTATCAGTACAAATTTATTCCTTTGTTTACTTCATTAGTACAAAATGTTAATTCTTTCCTTTTTTCTGCTTGGCACAAAACTAAATACTCCATTCAAATTTATTTCTTCGTTTATTTGAGTATTATAAAATGATATAAAATTCTGAGTTAGTTACAATGATCCTTCTTCGCTTTTTTCTTCTTGCTACAAAATTGAAAAGCTCACTCAAAATTTATTCTTTCGTTTGTTTAAATAGTACAAAATGGTATAGAACTTCTGAGTTAGTTAAAATGGTCCTTTTTCGCTTTTTCTAGTTAGTACAAATATATTCAAAAGTAGGACACCCAAAAATATTCCTTTGTTTATTTGAGCAGTACAAAAGTTATACATAAATTCTGAGTCTTTTTTTCGCTTTTTCTGGTTAGTACAAATTTATCCGTTTGCTTATTTAAATAGTACAAATGGTATAGACATTCTGAGCTAGTTAAAATGGCATTTCTCGTTGGTACAAAATTGAATATGTCACTCAATTTTATCTCTTCGTTTGTTTTAATAGTACAACATGGCCTAAAAATTCTGAGCTACTTAAAATGAAACTTCTTCGCTTTCTCTAGTTAGTACAAATTTATTCTTTTGTTTTGTTCAAATAGTACAAAAAGGTATAGACATTCTAAACTAGTGAAAATGGCATTTCTCATTGGTACAAAATTGAATAGATCACTCAATTTTCCCTTTGTTTATTTGAATACAAGATGATTTAAAATACTCAGCTAGCTAAAATGGTCCTACTTCGTTTTTTTTCGTTGGTACGAAAAGTAGTACACCCATATTTATTCTTTCGTTTATTTGAGTAGTACAAAAGGTACATATATACTGAGTGCTTTTTCGCTTTATCTAGTTAGTACTAATTTATTCCTTTGTTTGTTTAAATATTACAAAATGATATAAAATACTCAGCTAGTTAAAATGGTCGTTCTTTGCTTTTCTTCTGATTGGTACAAAATTGGATAGGTCACTCAAATTCAATCCTTCGTTTATTTGAGTAGTACAAAATGGTATAAAATACTCAGCTATTTAAAATGCTCCTTCTTTACTTTTTCTAGTTGGTACAAATTTATTCATTCTTTTATTTGCGTAGTACAAGTTATAAAATTCTCAGTTAGTTAAAATGTCGTTTCTTTGATTTTTTCCCTCGTTAATAAAAAGGTAAATAAACCACTCAAATTTATTCATTTTTCACTTTTTTCTGCTTGGTACAAAAACTGAATAGGTGACACAAATTTATCCGTCGCTCTGTTTACAAGTTATTAATATTTGATCTTTGACCTGGATGGTCAGTACTTTTGGTCAGCCACGTAACATTTCAAATATAGGAGAGGGCAAGTCTTTTTGTTGCGCCCCCATCACAAAGCGAAATTTCCACTAATCTTTACAGTATTACTGTTATGTATTTGTTTTTCGTGGGTGTGGGAAAATAATTGTAAGTTACGAAAACAGCTATACATTTGAAAAATTAAAATAGTAGACTTAATTGAAGTAAAGACAGCATATTCACCCACCCAATGTATTTATTCAACACAAGAGTCGTACATTAGTAAAACTCGTAGATCTCATTTGATTTGCGTCGGGATACGTATGAAGTACAGTTTAGTATTAATTAATCACTAAATAGTACGACATGATTGTTCCGTATACGTTCGGCACTAAAGCCGCATTCTCACTCTCCAGAACTCATAGTTTGAAGACATATTCACAACCAAAAATTTTTTTCTGTAGTGATCAACAGATTCTCACAATACACCTACACGCTCACTTTTCTTACTTTCTCACCACATTAATCTTCAAATGTTTCAGTACATAGATTGAACTGCACTTTGTATTGATATACCGTACTAGAGATGCAAAATAGCCGGATTTTTGAGACGTGCTTTATTTTCATTAAGAAACGGCTTTTGGAAAGAAAAAGGAAATTTTTGCTCTTTTGATACAACTAGCATCTCATAAGTCCCACGTTGGTTGCCTAACCATGATATCAAGTTCTTGAAATTTATAAATCTTGAAATGTGTTGTTTGGGTTGCTTAAAGTCAAACTGGCAGACAGGAAAAAAGTATCACTGCCGTTCCAGAAACACTATTGTTTCAGATACTCTTCAATACTTAATATCAGAGCCAAAAAGGCTTCATAATTTTGTTCATATTTCAGAAGAAAATGTTTCACTAATAGCAGCAGCATAATATGGTTTAGTTTAAGGAATTGGAGCAACAAAGCTTAGTGCGGTGGCTCTTACCTTTTATTTCTCTTCAGAATACAGTATTTTTTTAAAGTTATGATGGGAAAAGAAATCTGGAACACAGCTGTTGTTTCTTCACTAAATGTGAACTATTAAAAGAAACAAATCACAAGGCAAAAAAGCATGGAAAAGATAGTTTTTTCTAAAAAAGCAGTTTTTTTGAGACCTTAAACCACTATTCAGAACAGTTTTTGTTTCCACCACTAACTTTTCACTAAAACTTTTTTTGTCGTTAAACATTATTCTAAGAACTGTACAAATAATTCGTTCGAACTAGAAAACCCTATACATTAACCCTTTTGAGATTTCCACTTTCAGTCAAGCAGCTATTGCGTCGAGACTATTTATCGTAGAATCATGGTTAATACCCCGTTTTGTTCGGAATGAAACAGTGTTTTCCTAATTTGTAAATTTCCCTAATATGTACCTAAGGCAATAAAATTCGTCCCAATTGAAAAAAAAAAGGATTTTTTTAAAAAAGTTCAAATTTCCTGCGAATTTCTTCCTCCGGTACACAACATGGACATGCGAATGTTACAGAAAAAAAACTTTGCTTCACTTCAAACAAAACGAGGTATGAACCATGATACTGGGGTAAATAGTCTTGGTGCTAAAATTCATTTACTATTTTTTCATAATATCTACTATTGTTATTCAACAAGCTCTAGTGTCAAGACTCTTCGTAGGATCATAGTTCGTAACTCTTCGTATTTGTAATGAAGAAATGTTTCCAACTGTACCATTCAAATTTCCCCATTATGTACCAGATGTGATAAAATCCCACTAAAATTCGGAAAGAGAGAATTTTGTCAGGAAAAAATAACCTTTTTGAGAATTTATTCCCCCAGATAAATTCTAGCGCCATGGCAGTGGCACAGTTCGAAACGTTACTTCATTACAAACAAAATGAGGTACGAATCATGTTCCTACAATGAACACTCTTGACGCTGGAGCTTATTGAATAACAATACATTAGTAACTATTACCCAAAAATGGGGAGGCAAATTTAGTAAATTAGCTCTAGCACCAAGATTATTTATTCTAGGATTATGGTTTGTACCTCTTTGTTTGTAATGAACCAGCGTTTTAAATCGTATCACTTGCATGTTCCTATCATGTACCTGAACGAGAAATTCCCGCCCAAAATGTATAAACGAAAGCGGGAAATTCAAATTTTCAAAAATTAACTTTCTCGGAAATGTATATCCTCAGGTACATGACAGCGCAATGGTGGTGATACTGTTGGAAATGCTGCATCATTACGAACAAAATAAGGTACAGGCCATGATCCTGCGACAAATAGGGATGACCTGTAGCTACTTTACTAAACACATTGACTAAAAATGTGTAATAGGTGGAAAATCCAGATTTTTTTTTTAGCTCTATCCAAAATACATGTTTCAGAATCCCAAGGTACTCACCCAACAATTCTTACACAGGCAGTTTGGTTACGGGCATATAATCTGAAGTACCCACTAACTACCTCTATAAAAATTGTTGCGGAAGTACTGCAGGATTCTGAAGCATGTATTTTTGGACAGGCCACATATTAGTTCCTTAATAAAGTTTTGACCCGACTACGGTAGGTCCCATAGTTTTGGAACTATGGACCTTTAAAGTTCATTTTTTTTTCACATTTTTGGCAGCCTGTAACTCCGAAAGGAAGCATTTGTGTACCCAGGTTGGTCTATACTTTTTGTCTTGTCTTGGTGTCAGGACTCACCTCCCGAACATTGTCGGTATTGTTTTGAAACACCCTGTATAGGTAATTGAGAAATGAAAGTAAATTTGCGCACCTCCTTAATCTAAATCGTATCGAATATATACACAAACATAAAGAGATTTAACTTGCATTAAATACACAGCTAAAGGAGACTCTGTTATCAGGTTAAGACAACGTTCATAGAGAATAAGTAGTGTTATCGTAAGATTTTATCAGTATAGTTTTGATCAGTATTATGTATCTGTTGCTGATTGTTACCATGGTACTTTGATATGTTTGTCCCACATTCAGGTCGTTCTTGTGACGAGTTACTGGTGAAATTGTGATTAGTTTGTTAACTTTGCTCAAACCTTTTGAGGCACGCTAATACAAAACATGGAAATCATTATGAAACGCTTTCTACTAAGACTTAGAAGGATCACACAAGTGCACTATGTTTTGTTTCTTCATATTTCAATGCTCGTATTCCTCTGTCTTAACAGTTACAATCTAACAATATACAGTATCTTCCTTTAATAATTTTAAGATGAAAACAGCTATTTTAATATAAGTTGTTGCAACTTCAGGGGACGTAATTATCCCTCTATGTTACAGCAAACTAAATTAAAAATTTTCCCACTCAATTGAAGGTATTAGCTAAACTCACCTCTTTATTCAAAGCTCTATATTCTTACCTTAATTGTAGGAAGCAAAATTCTAATTCTTTCTTGGGTACACTATCGATAAAGATGAGTAGCAAGATTTTAAAATACCTAATTATCTAGTAACTTGTCACAGGAAAGACCAGAATGTAAGACAAATATGCGAAAGTAAACGTACATACACAGAATAATATCTAAATTATCTACAAAATCATAAAGTTAAACTTATTTAGAACATGACGTTCTAAAACATTCAATAAAACGTTTATAAAAGATAGCAGATTTGTAATAATTAAATAATAATACAGATTTCAATTTCAGAATAATTTTATTTTTTCTTTTCACATTGAATCTTTCGTATTCGATTTTATCTTATATTCACTTTATCACAAACAAGAAGGAAAAATTTGATGATACAAGAACATATTAACTGACCAATCACTTTGAATTTTTCTACGTACGCATGCATAATGAACATATTTTTTCAAAATATGTTCTGTTACGAACCAATCTCCAACCAAATTATCGCTAAACTCAGCATTAATTTATACCTCGGTTAATGAAGCTCTTTATTAGCATAGACAAGAAAACACTGAAAATGTTACATTATAAAAATAACGGCGCTAAAAATAACAGCACTATTTATAGAATTTAATATAAACATACATATATAATACCTATAAATATTTACGAAATCATAACACTGTCTTTTATTTAGATTTTCTGATAATGACATGGATATAAATAACATTATGTAACATATTTTTCTCGTGAATATTGTGTCTTTCCTAACTGTTTATGTTACGAAAGTATATAAAATGGTTAATTCCTTCAAGCTTTGTTTTTGTAACAGAAAATGACATTTACAAATAATCGATTTACTGAAACGGATTAATGAAAGCAAATTCGTCAACAGAACAAAAGTATTCAGAACTTTTTCCTAACGTAATGTAAATTTATTTCGTGTATCTGACTTTAAATATAATATTACATCATATTTAAATTGCACTTTCCTCGATAGTGGTGTCCAAAGCCCAGAACTCTTGGCGAGATTGCTCGTCTTGGCCTTCAGAGTGTGTTTCAATATTTGCCTTCAACTGATCAAAATCTACGTCAGGAATATGAAATTTTAAGTCTATCCTGCAGCCAATTTTGCGTACCTCTTCACTCGGTCCTAAAATAGCTGCACAACTACAATTAAAGGACATAACGAAATGTTTAGGAACCTATTCATCTTATATAGCAGAAGAGATGAAGATCAAATAGACCCTTTTGAGCGGCGACGATACATGCAAAGATGCAAGACGTGTTCCTCGATTAGAAAATTCTGTCTAACAAGATTTCAGAAAGAAAAAAATGAATCTTAAGTTTTACGTCCCACGGTTATGCCGGTTAGGCTAAATGAGACTGTGATTATGAGAAATGAATGAAATGGTGGGATGAAGAGAGTGGGACTAAACGGGAGGACCCCGAGAAAACCCACGAGCACAGTGTTTGTCCATCACAAAGTCCACACGGCGCGAGCTGGGATCGAACCAGGGACCCCAAGCACCGGAGGTGAATGCTCTACAACTGAGCCACTGTGACCCCCGTGAGAACCCTGAGAAAACCCACGCACACGGTGTTTGTCCACCATAAATTTCACTTGGCGGGAGCAGGAATCGAACCTGGGACTTCACGCAACAGAGGTGAGCGCTCTATTACTGAGCCACCGCAGCCCCCAGGATTTCAGAAAGAATTACTAAACAGAGAAGATATAGATAACTGGAGAAAACTAAGGTAATTTATCATAACGGAAAAACTTACCAGAAATTTTGAGTATATTTTTATTTATTTTTAACTCTGGATATATGGAAACCTGTAATCGCAAAATCATCAATCTTGTTTAAAGCGGAACCTATATGATAATGATGTGAAACAAACTTGAAAAATTGGCTACAAACAGTATTTTCATCACATGGTACCAGCAATGATAATGAACTATCTATGTGTGCATTGTATACTGCAAAAAAATAACACCCTTTAACCCAAAATTTTGTTTCTGCATAAAAGTTAAACTTCCCTACTGATTATACTGAAAGTTAGTGGAAAGATCCTATATTTCTCCTAAAATTTTGCTTTTGTTACTTTGCTAATAAAAATGTCATAATAATAAAATTGTTATTATAAGGACTCATTATTTGAGTATAGCTCTAACTGCTTCAATATATAAGTAAACCTACGTGAAGCGATCTTTGATCGATCGCATACAACGAGAGGCATTCTTGAGACGCATTTTGCTGTATGTGTCGCCACCAAAACGACAATGAAAAAGTAGTTTGTAATAACATAAGCTAAATAAAATATATGACGCCTAAAACAAATATTTCAGAATCCTGTCGAGAATTAAGATCAACCTTGGGAAACTCAGTTTCCTAGAACTTTCGCTGAAGAGTGTCGATGAAAGACTTCGTTTTTGAAGCTCATTTTAATCAACTCAAGAACATACAAATATACAAGAGGGAGGTCGAGCGATTTCGAAAAGATAAACTAAACTTCGAATATAAAGAAGCATCTAATCATATTTGGGGATGAACATAAAAAAAAAATCACTTCAGTCGTAAATAAATAAATAAAAACTCTGTTTTTAAATATTTTTGTTACTTTCGTAAATCTATAATTAGGTTAATTTCCAAAATTTAATTACTCGGTTACAAAAGAAAAGTTTGAAGGAAATAATGACCATTTTTAATTCTTCTACAACGTAAATAATTAAAAAAAAATAAATAAATAACGTATACTATCTAGGACAAAATGTGTTACATACTTAAGTTTGTGTAAGCAAATTATGTTGGATTCCGTTCTCAGAAATTTACGTTTCAGTGTCCCCTTAGATGTAGACTTTTCGTTTAAAACAATGGAAATTACAACCTACACATGAGCTGTATTCATTTTCAGAAACTGTTTTGTTCCTTTCTAATAACTGAAACAGAGGAAAGATGCCTTTTTAATTATGAATTTATATGGAAATGCTGCGGTGGCTACTTTTCAATAGTTTTAAATATTAATGTGGACCTTCATCCACACAATTGATGTTCTTTGTACAACAATCGATGTAGCTAAAAGTGTAATTACCTTTTACATATATATATATATATATATATATATATATATATATATATATATATATATATATATATATATATATATATATATATGTGTGTGTGTGTGTGTGTGTGTGTATGTGCTACATTCCATGAATCAATTCTGCAAAAATACACTAGTTAATACGTTAAATCATTAGACCAGACATTACAAAAATACTTGCTAATGAATACATAGTGTAATTTAAAGAACTGTGCACAACAAACTTACAATCCCATTTATTTTAAATTTTGCAGAAGCATTCAAAGCATTTATACAATACGAAAATCAGTTACATACAAAATTTGGTTAGCAACAATATGCATAGTCGACATCGAAAGTGTACACCCAACTATATTATTTATTTTGTCAATAACGTTGAAATTGAAAACAAATATTTATAACATTTCTCTCCGAAACAGTACACCTATAATCACAGTAGCTCACTCACTGCAAAAATTATTGCTACCTAAAGGTCCGATATTTAAAATGCATTATTTGGCAATGAATTCATTCAAATATCAAAGAATACCAGAAGAACAGTTAGGTATGATATGAAATACGCAAGCTGCCACAGATTTTATTTTTACTAGTCTGTTCAAAATTTCTATATTATTATTATTATTATTATTATTATTATATAATTAATTTTACTCAATTCACTTTCCCTTCTTCATTGGCAGTGTTTATATTTTTCAGACTATTTCTTCTTCTTCTTCTTATTCTTATTCTTCTTCTTCTTCTTCTTCTTCTTATTATTATTATTATTATTATTATTATTATTATTATTATTATTATTAATATTATTACTATTATTATTCAAGTCAAGGCCTAACATTTTTCGTAACAAATTATATTTCAGATTTGCTGGTTGACTTCTTTACTGGGAGATAAAAGTAAATCTCCAAATGTAACAACAATGCCAATGACAGAATCGAAAGATTACAGACTATTATTATTAAACTGTCATACCTGTATCACTGTTTACCAACCAAACACAAACACGCACATTTCATTGTGGTATTTTTTTTAAATAAATAAATAAGTAAATAAAAACTGTTGGCACAAAATAAAAAGTAACGTGGTTTATACATACTTACAATAAATCTTACACTTATGCTACCTACATTATACCGTATCAGAAATTGTTTCTTTAAACGTACTTTACATAGAAAAAGAAAAAAATATAAAAATAAATATTTAACATTTCGCTAGTACACAACAAAGGTCTTTTAAAAAGCAATAAATATCTGCGAACTTCAACTCGTTAGCATTAAAATTTAACTAAACATTTCTATAAATGTAGCTTATATATGGAACAGCACAAAATTTGTGTAGATAACAGATGAAATACATTGTACATAACATGAATTTGTAACTCTTGACGTATTAAATGTGTGTATTTCTTTAAAATATATTTTCTTTTGTTCGGTGTCTCTGACATCTCTCCAAACTCAAGTAATCTTCTTAAAACAATTTCTTATATAACTAATAGTATATTCTCTATTAACATTTTAATTAGTATTCAGTTAATTCATGGGCCTTTGAGATAACGTACTTAAACCAAACAAACAGATGTTTCTATGCTATTTTCACACTTATATGAATCTAACTCTTCAAGATAAGGATCAAAGTTCTGAAAGCTGAAAAGCGTTACATAGTACACCTATGTTATTGTTTAAAAGAAACTAAAATTTAATATAAATTCAAGTTTACATTATGCATATTTCAAATTCGTGCCTGAAAGGTCCGCATTATATATTTCTGTAATTAATATTAGTTAATCCTGCAGGGTTAAACAAAATTTTGACAAAAAAAAAAAAAATCCATGTGTACACACTATCACGCTGAGTGTCTAATGAAAACAGCATTATGACTAAGCACATGTCAACACAATTAAAAATTAATAATATAACCTTCACGAATTATATACAAAGTTTTAAGTGGTTATTTCTTTTGTGTTGTTACCAATATTAGCAGAGAAGTAAAAACCGGTCTACATTGGAAGTATTTTGAACGACAATATTTGAAGAATTTTCTACGACTTATTTCAGAATTAAGTTGAGATCTGCACGATATTTAAAACTGATAATGGTACTTAAAACTACATACATAACATAAATGATACATAAATAACATTGGTACATTAAGTCAGATATTGTCCAAAAGAAATTCATATTCTTAAAATTGTTTTATGAATTAATATAAATGGATAAACGAAATACTACGCTTAAACATTCAAATTGTAATTTAAAATGAAATACACCAACAAAAGAAAAACACACATATATATACATATATACATATAACACAGTTTCTAGCATTACCTTTAGGCCTTGAAATAATTTAGAAACACTTTTCTTAACAGAAGATATAAAATTATTATTTACTTTTATAAAGATATTGAACACACTCCTCCCGAGATTTACTGTTTTTAAATACGGTAACAATAAAGTATCCGCTAATAAATAGAATATTAGAAGATTAATGTAGTGAACAGCGACTTATATCTCTGGTTTTGGGTCCCAAAAGACAACTGTTTCTAAACAAAATAGATTTAACTATTTCTTCGTATTTAACACACATTCATTTCATATAAGTATTTCCATGTTAACAAATACATTCCGCTACTTTTAATAACTACTCTATGTACATATCGTTACACGCATAAAATTCATTTTCCTCCGATACAAAAAATATTAGAAATATCTGCAAAAAAAAAAAAAAAAAAAAAAAAAAATTAAAAGCTTTAACGAATTTGTAACTAATGTATAATAACCAAAAATATATCAAATACACCCATTTTGGTGTACCAACTAACAATAACATTGTGCTGCTTACAAGCAATTAACTTACAATAACTGGTCAGAGATAACTGGTCTCAATTCAGCCTCAACAATCATCGCCCGATCATTGCATTATAAATGAATAGCAATGTACGATCAATCAATCAAACGAATATATATTGCAGTTACGAAGGTATCTATTCAGTTTAACTGTGGACTAATAGATTACCTGTGAAACGAACAATAATTTGGAAGCTTTTTTTTATTATTTAGTCGCAGGACCAAAATACTGTATCTCCTTTCATGTCATTAACGGCTGAGTTTCCTGAGTGGGCTTTCTGTAAAGAAAACAACGACTTAGCTCATATCTATATATTTTTATCTATACATATCTACTATTATATATATATATATATATATATATATATATATATATATATATATATATATATATATATATATATATACTCGACATGTAATTGCATGTAAAAAAAAGAGAGAAAATTACAATTAACACTAAAATTTTCTAAATTAGTTGTTTAAACTTTTCATCGTATAATTCTTAGTTTTTCTTTTCAATTTTACAATTTTCTTGAAGTAAAAGGTTCTATATCTAAGCCTCCAATATCTACATAAAAAGCACATCTGGACAAGCATCACATTAGTAAAATCTTATGTGGATAGGATTAACCACGGCATATTAGGAAATTCGATTATACCCTACATATTATACTAAATACATAGGGAAAGTGCACACGCTCTACCAGTTTTTGACAAATCACAGTTTAGCGTAATACAGATTTCATATTTATCATGCTGGTCTCAGTGACAGTGAAGGTTCAAGTAACTGAGGGAACCTTAGTGTAGCAACAGGCAGTACGCGAAAACGAGGATCTCTTAGACGACACACCAGAGTGTGGATGAAATGAAGGCCGATAAAGGAAGCGTATCAGACGGTGTTTACTTTTTTAGTTCCATAAATGTAGTACTGCGACCGTAGTCTGTTGCAATATTTGGCAAGTGTAAGGAACAGGTGCTGTTGACGATAATATATGTTGCTGCCGGTTTCGAGAATTCAAGAGAGGAGACTGAAGCTGTCATGGTAAACTGATCTGGACATCCAACAGTGTCTTCTGTCGAGGATCTTGACCAAGCCATAAGGAACAGCCCGAAGCCAACTGTAATGGAATTAGTAGATACCTTTCAGGTACACGGAACAGCTGTCGAAAAATGTCTTAAAGCTCTGTGTTTCATCACAAAGTTCTATCGGTAGGTTCCACATCAGCTGAGTACAAGTAAATAAGAGAAGCAAGTCATAACCTGTGTTTCCTTGCTTTCCCACTACAAAAATGACCAATTCTTGCCACGCATTATCACGGGCGATAAAACGTGAGTTACATACATGAATGTAAAGTGTCGCAGAACTGGATGCCAGTTTTTAGACCGCCAACATTGACATCCAACCCATAAATTTATCCCAAGAACGTGTCGATTAGGATGTTATTGCTTGTCAAAGAAATAATTCACTGGAAGGTCCTGCATACTAATTAAATCATGAACCCCACCTTCTACTATAAACAGTTGAATACAATCAACAATGCAAGCAACAATACAATCGAGGCGGACAGGCCTCGTCAATACGAGAAAATCATCATTATAACGCTAGGTCGCATGCTGCTGATTGAGAGGTACGACTTTGTTAGGAAATTTGACTTCACTTGCTCTACTTTCCTGACTTGGTACCTATAGATTAACTATCACCTGTTTCGCGTGTGCAGAACTTATTTGCTCGGAAAATCTTTATGAAATAGAAGCTGCGAAAATTGCCTTAAAACGGTTCTTCGATTCCAAATCTCAAGACATTTATCGGCGAGAGATTCATCTCCTACCAGAACGATGGAAAGAGTTCATCAATTGCAAACGTATACCATGCTTTTCAAATCAGCAAGGAAGCAAAGACACTCAATTTTACTTTATAAGCAGTCTAGCACTTGCAAAGTATTTTTCAAAATATTATTAATATTTGCTTACACTATAATACTTCTAGTACTATCGCACGAAAGTACTGACATCTCGTACTCCGACATAAAAGTATTATCAAACCTGCAGTCTGATAGTACAGAAGGTCGTTTCAGGTTAATGGTAACGAATCTGGAACTCTTTTGCCAGCTTAAGAAATACCGCGACATCACCAGCGTTATGCTCGATGTGCAAGCAATGTTAGGCATTGGCTTGAATCCACTTAAGGAGGCTGCGTTCAAGCATAGTTTGATCAAGACTGTTTCATTCCTCTTGACACACTTTTAGAAGATCGTCGAGTATGCGCGGCTCTCAACGAACCAATGCTTGTTTCAACAAGGGAAATCACGAAATTCCTTAGGTATCCATTAGAGGATTTTCAATGTGTATATAAAGAACTGCATGAAATCCCGTTTCACGTGCATCTGCTCCGCGTACGTCACCGATGACTTCGTCGAATGACTGGATGCATTGTCCTGGTGAATAACAACGTGAAGTGTGCCGCTGCCATGTATGGATGAAATATTACGGTGCTACACTGGTTGCAAAATGTGTCCGGTAGTAAGTTGTAGTGATTTTAGCCTTTCTGCCCACTCTGCGTAGTGTAAAATTTGTCATTATAGCGGTAAGCAAAAACCATAAAACCGTGTAGGAAACTTTTCGCACATTCACGCACCCAATCGGAACGACCTCCGAAATCACAAGGACGACACAAGATGACCCTCTTTTTGTTACATTTCAACAGATACGCCTATGTCTCGTCTAGAGTTGCTACAAACATCCATCTGTTCTCTTCAAGATGGTGTTCTTATAACTGTCGAGTGTTCGTCTTCCTCTCCATATGCAAAGGACGGAGCATACGAAACCGATCCTTACGCTTATTTACCAGATGTAAATCTTGCGCAATTATACAATTTACAGTTGCGGCGGAACGTTGTACTGCCCTTGCTATTGTTCTTCGAGACGGTGGGTTTTCATACCAAGGAACACACTTTTTGCACCACTTTGAGGGTAAGCCGGGACCTCAGATATTTATGATGCTCTATATTGGAGGGCCCAGCAAAAGCAGGTGTGCCTGTTTTGTTGCGACTACACAACGTTGATCTCTTTCCTTGATACACGGAAACATATTGTGAAACACTGTGTACTTATTTGGCTATGACTGTAATCAATGTCAGAAAGGGCACAAAAACAGTTCTCTCAAAACGCCCAAATATTCGGAGCGTACGACCATTCACACACCTGGCTACAGCCATCCTATTTGCAAATCAACACATGGCGCTTTCGAACTATCCAATTAAGCTCTCGGGTGTGTTCACGCGTGCTCCTACCTTGCGATCAAATTCGTTATCATAAACTAGAAACTACCTGCTGTTCTGTATTGCACGGAACACATTTGTATACCAGTACCTGAGCATAGCCGTGACACATAAAAAAAATATTACTTACTTGATAGTTATTGTTTAAATAAATTCTGGATATCCGCATAATTTTATGATATATTCTCACGTCCATACAAAAGCAATAATACATGATCGGAACTTCAGTATGTTAATTTTAATATCTCGTAAAACAATGTTTTCCACCACAAGCTTACTTCTCCGGGTATAGAACCCGAGACCACACGCACCACAGATACTCAGCCATCATGTCCCCCAGTTCGTAGAAAAAGAGGCTATAAATAGGAGAACTACAAATAAACAAACAAAAAGTTCACGGACAGGATTATCTCCGCAAACTTGGCCCTCGACTTTAAAATGGGAATTCAAAACCACATAAATCGATTGTTTTTCGTTAACTATTGATTAAGATAAAAGTAGTTTGTTTCGAAAACCATAAAGAATGAAAAAAAGAGGCTCAACTTCGTACTTAACCAACCATTTCCAAAGATAAAATGGGGGTTCGAGAAAACGATTACTTTTCGTTAGTTACTGATCTTTTTAAGGTAAAGTAGTTTGTTCCGTATAAGAAAAAACATGAAAATACAGTTTCAAAATAAAACTTGGAGATCAAATTCACATGGACAAGTTAAAATAGAAGTTCAAAACACAAATAAATCGTTTGATTTTTGCTCTATTTTTAAAGTAAAGTAAAAACTGTTTCGAAAGACGTAAAGAAATATTTAGAAAACACACTTAGGGATGAGTGCAACTTTATGCTACTCTCCATTTCAAACCTGGACCCGAAACGAATATAATTAGCTTGTTTGTCATTAGTTATTTGACTGTTTAGAAATGGTATGTTTCGGAAAATATGAAGAAATAAAATAACATAAGTAATCATTAAGATTAAAAAAGAGAGAGAGAGATAAGCTTCATGAAATGAAATCTTTAAGTTTTACGTCCTACAGTTATGCCGGATAGGCTAAAGGAGATGGTGATGATGAGAAATGAACGAAATTGTGGAATGAAGAAAGTGGGAGGAAATTGGAAAACCCCCGAGAAAACCCAAGCACATGGTGTTTGTCCACCACAAGGTTCACTTGACGTGAACTGGGATCGAATCAAGGACCCCATGTACCAGAGGAGAACGCTATACCACAGCCAACGCGACCCCGATAAGCTTCATGTTAAATCTCAAATTAAAATGGAAATTCAAAAGCTATACAAATAGTGTTATTTTTGTAGTTGTTGATTGTTTTCAAATAAAAATAATAGGTTTCGAAAAGCACACACAAATATTTAGAAAACGAACTTGCAACAAATTTCACACTGCTCACTAAGTTAAAATATTCGTTTCAAACACACTTTCTTTTCTTTCTTTCTTTTTCTTTCTCTCTCTCTCTCTCTCTCTCTCTATATATATATATATATATATATATATATATATATATATATATATATATATATATATATATATACCAAAAACCAGTTGAGAATGCTCCAAGAGCATTGCCAGAACGAACTTAGAAAGAGTGGAGGGATGGAGCGGGAAGAATAACTGTGATTGTTCCTAGATGTAAATCTTGTTTATCTGCACCTTGTTCTGTTTCTCGCAAAAAATCGCTAAATATTATCTCTCTATGACTTACAGTTCCCAAAATATGGCTCCTTAAATTTCCCGAAATTCGAACTTTTTTGGTCAATATGCGGGGAACGATGGCCAGTTGATCAGTGGCCACCGGTTACTATTTGGAACAAACATGTTCCTCATCCTCTTAAGTATCGATCAACATCAATATGATCTCTCTACAACTTATGGTTCCCGAGCTATGGCTCGTTAAACATCTAGAAATTGGCCATTTTTGGCCAGTATCACGAGGACCGTAAGTTATAGAGAGATCATGTTGGTGCGGTGATGGTAAACATTTTGGTACAGTTATTAATTGGTCGCCACTGGCCGAACCAGTGGCCAATTGGACAGTGGCCACTGGTTACTATCTGGTACCAAAATATTTACCATCCTCTTAGGTATTGATCAACATCAATGTGATCTCTCTATGACTTACGGTTCCCGAGATATGGCTCCTTAAATCTCCCGAAATCAGCAATGTTTTGGCCAATATCTCAGGAACGGTAAGAGTGACGCGAAAATTTTAATCACTTTCTCAGATAGTTTTTGATGCTCTATCGAATGAAGGGTTCAAAACTGAAAAATCGCAAATAACAGACAGATGGCCACACACACAGACATGGAGAACTCAGTAAGGAACTCTTTAAGTTCGTTGACCAATTGAGGATGCCTCAAGAGCATTGCCAGAACGAACTTAAAAAGAATGGAGAGATGGAGCGGGAAGGACAACTGTGATTGTTCCTACATGTAAATCTTTCCATCCGCACCTTATTCTGTTTCTCGCAAAAATTCGCAAAACATCATATCTCTATGACTTACAGTTCCCGAGATATGGCTCCTTAAATCTCTGGAAATCGGACATTTTTGGGCCAATATCTTGGGAACGGTAAGAGTGACGCGAAAAATTAAATCACTTTCTCAGATAGGTTTTGATGCTCTATCGAATGCAGGGTTCAAACTTGAAAATATCGCAAATAACAAACAGACGGACAGACAGACACACAGACATAGAGAATTCAGTTCGTTGATAAGTAAATAAATTACTAGGTTTGAAAAATATAAATATATGTTTAGAAAGAAAACTAGGATTAAAACTACGCTGTCCTAAATTAAAATATCTACTCCAAGCACATAAATATTTTGTTTTTCGTATGTTATTGTTCTCAAATAGAAACAATTTGTTGCCCTTACACAAAAAGGTTAAGATTGACCCTTTCAAAAGAAGCGGAGGTGGTCTATGGGTGATGTGGAGGTAAGCAATGTACAGAAGATGATGTACTCAGCATTATCCTGTGTTCTCCTTTACCCTCGAGGTTTCCCAAGGTACTCCCATTACAGAGACGCTGACTGAACCCGTAAGCCGCTTTGGGTAACATGGGTAATAAATCTCTCTCCCACCAAGGATTGAAATCAGGAAATCTGTTTTGTAAGTAGACCTCATCGTGACTCTTCAAAGAAGAGTTCATTTCTATTATTCCCTTAAGGTACATAGTTTGGGAACTGGTGGTACAGTTCCCTCTAGGTCTTCTGAAAAACTAGATTAAAAAAAAAAATCCGAAGTAGTAATTAGTTGTTCATCTCGTTAGTACATTATTATCTCTCTCCATCTTCTACTAGCTGTTTATTCCTTTTCCAAATCTTGACCAGTTAGAGCTTGGAAGCTTTCGGATTTGTTTATCATTCACTATTAGCCATGGGGCTAGCTCATGTCTCGTATGCCTGAAAGATCCCCTCAATTTGATTTCAGATTCGATTAATGAATGGTTAGGACATTTAAAAAAAAAAAAAAAAAAAAAGTTGGTCGCGGTGTGGTGAGTGCTCGTTCTGTCCGCCATATTGGATTTGAACATGGATAATGACGTTTTGAAAAAAACTTAGGTTACTAATTAAACAGCTCTAGCATAGGTGTGATTATAATACAGACACGAGTTATACCTCGTTCGAATTGCAAATATTCATGCTTTAAAACGGTGTATATGATACGCGTGTGTGTCACAGGAGGGAGGCGTTACGGTAGGGAATTCCCGGAAATTTACACACACACAAAAAAAAATTGCTTTTATCTAGTTTGATCGCTTGTAAGCTAGCAATCATGAGAGCAAGAAAGAACACAAAATTTCCAGGAAAGTAACAATATATCTGCAACACTTCTAGAAAGTTTGAGGAAGATAGTTGATGTACAAACAAAGAAAAAATCATTCACGAATGTGTTACTTATACACGTGGGTGACCAAGACATAATTTATCGGGTTTTCCTAAGACATCTAAGAAGTCTAGCGTTGAAGTAGAGGGTACTTTAATTTGTTAAAAATATGTAGTGTTAAAAATTATACGCAGTGATGAGTTATCTTGAGATACAAGGAAACAACCGTGGGCAATTTTGACCACGAAGAGCACACACCATCAGGAATAGGCTGGACGCATAATACTGTCATGATCTTCCAGAACAAAGTGATTCTGGACGTGGACTCCGAGGCATTTAAAACTAGTGTCTAAAGAATGTCTGTTGAATATGGAGATATTGACACTTCCAATCGGAGTTTATCCCATACTTTGCCATGCCAAGAACACCTTGTTTGCAATAGGCAACCAGAGACAGTAAATGTCCCTCTCACGTTTGTTCCGTCCGCAAGACCTTACACAAGTCAATCTGATAATCGATGTAGGGAACAAGACTTTCTTTTGGTTCCTTTCTCCGTTTCTCTAAAATAGATACTTAAGTACCCTTGTGGAGTGCATTCAATAGTATGATAATAGATGAAAATCAATCTTTTACCAGACCATATTCACTTCAATCACTCCATATCCAGCAACAGAGTTTGGAACAATAAACTCTTGTATGGTAAACTTTGAAGACTGTTTAAAGCAAGTAGAGGTGGAAAGTGGATTCTTGTGGTGTGATCAAGGTGTGTACTAGATTGCGAAAGAAATACAACTTTTAATGCCAAATAAGACAATATTTTCATCGGCTAGGGTGGATTTCATTTCATAAAGGAGGTCATTGCGTGTGTTGGGAAATGCCTGTGAGACAGTTTAGCAGATCGCATACTTATAGCAACAGAAGTTTTTTGGAAACCTAGCTTGCAGAAGTGTTTTCAATGGTTTTCACTATGCTAGGGGAACGAGGGGACTTTCTATACTGGCAGAGGCAAGGGAACGCTTGTGCTGGTTGGTTTTCGCAT
This sequence comes from Thermobia domestica, assembly GCF_964235325.1. Lineage (NCBI taxonomy): Eukaryota > Metazoa > Arthropoda > Insecta > Zygentoma > Lepismatidae > Thermobia > Thermobia domestica. The sequence continues at coordinate 148,270,511 of NC_137459.1, read as the reverse complement.
GCAAGTTTGATGTGAATAAACATGAACAATGTATCAGCAACCTGCACAGAATACAAAGACCCTGCCAGCTTTGTAGTTGATGGAGAGCAGAAAAGTCATACTTTTCTCTTCTGGGATCAATTTTTCCATGTATTATTTCCCATTATCCGTGACCTGCTACGTGCCCATCGTGAAGCGAAATAGGAGATTTGTGAGTGCTGTTTCCCGATCAGTTCCTCTTTTCTTTGCTTTCGATAAGACAAATTATTCTCGTTGGACTTCTGTATTCCTAGAGGACTGTCTAAGCTTACCACTAGAAAATTTAGTTGTGTGCCGATGGATCAAAGATTAGAGCAGAACTACAACAGGGCAGCAAAGTACACTGGTGGTATCACCCGCAGGAAGGAAGCTGTGGACCAGTATGATCTCTTCAAACATAAAAAACTCTTATACGGCAGGTTTTACGTACTTTCTGCGACATGAATGATGAAGATGAGTGTTCCCTACACCACGAATGTTCTTCTCCTCACACTATTCGGGATGAAGACTGTCAGACGTGTTGTTGATTTCATCCTAACAATAAAATCCTTTCAAAGTTTATTCTGGTGATCATACCACGACATAATATTGTCACAAACAAACGGTAAACGACTTCACGAAGACTTTATCCAAGAACGCTTTGTTGACAAAAGCAGAAAGTTGATGGATCCAATTAAGCGAAGTGTTCTACGCAAACCTGTAGTCCGAACTGAACAGTTGGATGTTCAACAGGAAAGTTCAAAGTCATTGAAGTTGCAAGAGCAAGAGGCTACAGTATTGAGACGTTACTGAAGTATAAGATCACACCCACGTCATTCCTTATGACAAAAGGAATGTTCCTAAGTAAGGCAGTTAAGACAGACCTCATGTATGAACTAGAGAAGCATCTTACTACCTCACCTCCTTCGCAGATGGCACACGGTGACATAGTTTATAGTGTTATTGGGGACTTTATGGCGCAAGCTAGAAAGATTCCAATTAAACGATTGAAGCTGAAGACATTTGATGAGTTTCCTGATTACTTGGTGCCAATTTCGTATGAAGTGAACCATTTGGATTTATATATATATATATATATATATATATATATATACGAAAACAAGAATCGCTCAGAACGAACGCGAAGAAGTAAAACAAGTTCGGTAAAGTAAGATATTCCGTCTCCACTCTCACCACTTCCGGTTCAGATGGAATGTTACTGGGCCTCTTCTGACAATAAAGTGAAATTCCAAGAGTTTTTCATATCATAGATACTGGAGAAAGAGGACATCTCTACAAACCAAGATCTCTACCTTGGTGGTGCACATAAAAGCGACAGATTCAAGTGTATAGTGATCCACAACAAATCTGTGTCAGATGGAAAAATCTTCATTCCGAACATGAAGAAGCTGACGACCGAATGTTGCTTCACATCAACCAAGCTGTAGAAACAGGAATAACACCAGATGTAGGTGTCGTGTACCAGATACAGATGTGTTAGTAAATGTTTTGTACCATTACAAAAATGCATGGGAATCTCAGCAGCTTCAGGAATTGTGGATGCTGTCTGGTCTTAGTAGAACATCTCGGGCAATTAAAATTCATAAACTGTCAAAAGGAATGAAACTTCAATCCTTGTTTCGCCTGTAGTCCACACTAACTGATTGTGATTCAAGTAGCAAAGTTGGAAGCAAAGCAGCAGCAATGAAGATTGTCGATTTGTCTGGAACTTCATGCCTTGAGAACTTTGGAACAAGAGCGATAAACGAAAATGATTTGTGCGATGCAGAGAAATTCCTCTTGCAATGATTGGGGTCAAACATGTATTCATATGACGAATAGCGATTTACAAAGTTTCATCAGAAACAGTGGAAAGGAAAATTCTTGTTCTCCCCTCAAGTACGATAGCGCTTCATATAAAAAAATCATATTTTCAGTGCTAGCGGAGGATGAACGCTCTTAGGCGTGTCGATCAATCATACCCTATCGATTTTGGTTATGTCTATGATGACGAATACTATATTTCAGATATAACCTCTACATCTCTATTACCTAGTGATTTCACTAAACCTTGTAAATGCGAGAAGTGTGCCAGAAAAGGTGTATGTAGTAGGCAAGCCTCCTTCAAATGTTGTACTTATTGTAAATGTTCCGGTTCCAGAGGCTGCGTAAATCCACATTAATGCACCAGCTGTTTCCTTGTATCTCAGGATTACTCATCACTATGTAAAATTTTTAACACTACATATTTTTACCAAATTACAGTACACTCTACTTCAACGCTAGACTTCTTAGATGTCTTAAGAAAACCCGATAAATTATGTCTTGGTCACCCATGTGTATAAGTAACACATTCATGAATGATTTTTTTCTCTGTTTGCACATCAACTATCTTCCTCAAACTTTCTAGAAGGGTTGCAAATATATTGTTACTTTCCTGCAAATTTTATGTTCTTTCTTGCTCTCATGATTGCCAGCTTATAAGCGATCAAACTAGATAAAAGCAAATTTTTTGTGTAAATTTCCGGGAATTCCTAGTAGGGGAACATAAGGGAAAAAATGCCAAACCCTGCACTTTGTGTTAAAAAGGTGCCACTCGGATATGTTGTTCCCCTGATCCAACTAAGCAGGAACCGAAGTAGCCCCACTCCGACAGGTGGCCAAAATCAAATATGGCGGCTATCAAAGATGGCCGCCTCTGCGAATTCATAGTGTTGGTTTTAGAGGCCTATATCTCTTTAACTAATACTCCAACCTTCACGATTCAAAACTAAACGACGTAGAAGATAACAGCGTCTAATAAATTAGCAAACGTTTTTGCCTAACACTGAAATTAACACCTACAGAAATTATTTAATTTGAAACTTTGCATTTCTTATGATGGAGTGTACTCATGTTTTTTAAAATAACAAGTAAACGGCTGGGATTATCGAAAAATACGTCTTTTAACTTTTTAAATAGTGTTAAATTATCTTTCGTTTAGTGTATAGTTCATTCAGATTGGTTAATAAACAACGAAGTTATGGCAATTGAAAGATTCACGTTGAGTCGATTGATTTTCCCAAACTTCAAACGAGAGTTCATTTACCGTAATAAAACATCACTGATGGATGCTGCATTGTACGAAACAAATCATTCTCTTGTGATGTCTTCTTCATAAGTCCCATTTTCACCAGAGCAGCACAAGACAGCCTGACCCAGCCCGGTTTTATGAATCCAATATGGCGGCCATTAACTATGATCCATAAAGATAAGTCTTTTGCGAAATATTGATTGAAGTATCTAGATTTATAAACAAGTACGACAAAATGATAACAAACATTTTTCTCTCTCCCATCCTCCTGCCCCACAGAGTAAGTATGGGAAGGAATAAACTCCAAATCATGTTTCGAAATACATCAAAAGAATCGGATAGAACTGAGTGTTTTTAAAAACTTTGAGTAATAACAACTGCATTATTCTCGATGTAATTCTATTGAAAGTAACAATTACGTAAATCCCGTGTAATGTTTCGGCGGGAGTAGTTCGGAATCACACAAAAAGGCGAAGTTTGAGGCGCCTACGCAATTCTTGTGTTACCAAGAAGTCGTCGATTCAAAATGAGCGATCTTCTTAAACTGTACAAAACACGGTTAATGACGATTATGAAGAAGCCTGAATCAGAAGAAATAGAAGTTCATAGTACAAGATTTCGTGAAAGGATTCTTCGTCACAGGCCAGAGCTAACAGCTCATCTGCCTGGCAGAGAATATGTTTTACTTTCAGAAGGATCTGACATAATGAGTGAGCTGGAGAAAGACATTGATGAAGATGATATGGCACTAAGTCGTCGTGTTAAGATGCTTCGAAAGGATATGGCAAACCACAAGTCATTTTACAGGAAAATTTGAGAATCACTGCCAGGAAGATTCTGTTCCTCCTTCACTAATAGCTGCTATTAATATGTTACTTTATGGTTCATCTGTCATTCCTGATAGCAACGCAAGTCAAGCAACTTCAACTATTAGTCAACTTATATTTTATAACTTCCATCAGAAAGCAGGCGATATTCAAACAGAAGCAGCAAGGCATAACGTAATCACGAGCCACCTCTTCCTCTCTATGTTGGACTGAGCGTGTATGCTAAAACTTGTAAAAACTCTCATAAATGAATTGCATTCACTAGGCAATTCGTCTACACGTGTACAGGAAATATCTTCAAGTCTTTCTCAGTGCTCGATAAATCAAAGTGACGAAATGGTGTGTCCTTCCACTCTTCGTCGAGGTATTTTAACCGTTGCAGCATTAGATAATATTGACTACAATCCTTCTAGCACTACATCAAAGGATTCTTTTCATGGTACGAGCATTTCTATTTTTTACAGCATTCTTCTAAGGATAACTCTGGCATTCGACGTGACCATGTCTCACTGGATAATGTGAATATAAAAATGAGATCTGCTCCTGCTCTCCCCGATAATTATGCTCTAGTACCTCCTGCTTATATCACTAATAAGGAACCAATTTTACCTCAATATAACCCGCAGTTTGTAGACAAAATTCTTCCACGAAGTGGATTTTTCGCAGAAGAAATAAAAAAATGAAGAGTGTTGGCTTGAAGCATGCTTAAAAAATTACACTACTTGCACTTGTCTGTACACCATGCCTCGAAAACTGAAAAGTCTGCAAATGCCAAGTATATGCTTCCTGCTTAAGAGGGAGAAGGAGTGAGCCACAGCGGCCGGAATATTGGTGTTCAATTTAACATGGGATCTCAACCATTTTTTAGGGAAATCATGGTTTCATTTCGTTGTTTCGCAAAAATGTCTCAATAGCTCACTCAATATGATGCATCTCATTTTAAAGATGCAATTTGAACGCTGTGCGTGATATTTTCTTCTTATAAATACAGATAATTATAATCCAAATTCCCATAAGAAAATGATCAAAATTAGAGGGAAAAGTCTTCTGTTTTTTTACAGTAAGGAAAAGAGCTAAAAGCTTCGGACTTTTTTGAGAATGGAGTACTACCTTTGTATTTGTGCGCTACTGTACTATTTTTTCGCTGTTTCCAATCACATTCATTACACAATCGATGAGAAATTATATCCTTCATTATTGAATCTACAGAAATCAGAAATCAGATTTTTTCGTGTTCACGTACTTGGCCGTCTAACTGCTAGATGGCACTATAGTCATTCCTCATCCCACTTTCCTTCTCAGCGGGAGCCAGTCCTTTTGAAAACCTACTTTGAACTTCTTAACAGGGGCGGGAGAAAGGAAGTCGTTGTGAAGAACGGGAACTTCAAACACGAGGAATAGCAAAATTTATGACGTCTTTAGTTGATGGTTTCTGTTTCAGCAGTACAGTGTATTTGTAGATGGGTTCTATGAGAAGAAGTAATTTGTGTTGGTAGCGATAAAGTCAACCTTTCGACAGAGATTTGTGAAGGAGAAGCCGAACCAAAGTCTTCGTTTATCTATTCCAAGAAAGAAATGAAAACTTCCTGCAGGACTGGAGAAAAAATAAAATACATTATTATAATCTTATTATAATAATCGAGTAGATTAATCCCCGAAATATTCTTTGTTTACCTGTCAAAAAATCAAGAATAATATAAAGCTCTTTCATCAGCTTCCATCGTACAACATACTAAACACAAACATTATATATATATATATATATATATATATATATATATATAGTGGCGGATCCAGGATATGATCAAGGGAGGAGCTAAACCATAGTTTGTCTCTTTATCCAGAGTAAACAGGATTGAACCCCATTTTATCCAGAGTATACCTGAACGTCAAGGGGGGGGGGGGGGCTATAGCCTCTATAGCCACCTTTGGATCCGCGCCTGTATGTGTATACTGTTTACAGTGCCGGATTTACGTATAAGCTAAACAAGCTATAGCTTAGGGCCCTGCTCTCTTGGGGCCGAAAAATCTAAAGAAAAACTGGATATACATTTCTAAAATATAAGAAAATTAAAAAATAAAATAAAATGTATATATACGTAGCAACAATGCTTCCTGCTGTGTAGCCTACGTTCATGTAATTAATGGGGCTCCTCCTGCTAGTCTGCTTCCTAAATTATCTCTAGTTTGTTCATTTCTGTATGTAGGGTGCCTATGTTCATCTGGACACATAAAGGACCCCATTACCTTAAACAGCTTGGGGCCCCACGAAACCTAAATCCGACTCTGACTATCTATTTATGCATGTTTGCTCCCTCTCTTTTCGAAGCAGTGTTTCTTTGATATTGCTTCAGATTCCGGCAGGTTTTACCAAGGAGGGAAGAGTCCTTATTCATTCCAGGCATTCAAACTAGGGACTGGACTACTTGCTTCCAACATTCTGTCCCCCATGTATCCCGGTCTGAATCAATTGCCTAAAGCCCATAAAACATTCAAATTTAAATGTAAATGTTGTTCATCAGTGTCGACACCGAAATATTTCTCAATCAATGGTAGGGGTGTTTGGTATCCTCAATCTGTCTCCCTCTTATTAGCGGAGAAATACTCTATATTCGGTAGTAATTTTTATTTTTTTAAAAAAAAGTGCTGTTTAATGTATCGCATAGGAAACTAAATATTTATATACCCTAGTAGTATAGAAACGCACCATACGGTACCTTACAAAATAAACATCCTATGCCAAGGATGCAAACATTAACAATAATAATAGAAAAACATACTAATAAACATTTTAAAGACATTCTTTCATTAATCAAGTCGCACTTAAAAGTAGAAAACAATTTTGGTTATGCATGACTTAAAAAAAAAAAAAAAATGGGATGCGCTCTAATATAGGCTTACATACAGTTACTTTATAAATTCTTAAAATGACGCGCCCCATTCTTTTTATTTAGGCTTGCATAAATAAGATTATTTTTAACTTTTTAGTGCGAATTGATTAACAAAAGAATGTCTTTAAAAGGTGTTTTATCATTTTTTTTTATTCGTTGGACACATTTTCCAAATCCTAAAGTGATATGCAACCAGGGAAATATGGGCTGGTTAAAGGCTAGTATTTATTTTAGGATAAAATAGTTGAAAACAAAAACATATTAAAATTTGCTTTTAAAATAAATAGATATATTGCAAAGTATGAAAGTAAAAATGAAATATTGTATTGTCGCCGGACTTACGTCGCTCTGTGACAGTTCTTAGTTCTATGACGTCAGGAAATAAGTTCAATGTATACGAACACTTATTCAATGTTTGAAACAAACACCTGTTACGTCCTTGTACACTCATCTCCAAAATGATTGTCGCATATCTATAACTGTCTTCATGTAAGAATATAATGTAATACTGAATTTGCTGGGTACTTTTAATACTGATACTATGTGTATAATCGGGAAATGTATATATGGTAAATTTCATAGGAAAATATTTATAAATACGAAAATTAGAATGAGTAAATCATAATGTTGCTAAATGGACACGAAAGTTTTATTTTCGTTTTATTGTTCTTATTTACTCCTCTTTTGACATGAAACTTGCATACATGTCTCTGCCGATTGTACACATACTAACATTATAAGAAATACCGGGTGAATTCGTTATCAAATTATATTCCTACAACAACATATTTATAGACATGCGACAATAATTTTGGACATGAGTGTACCTTCCTGAAGAAGGTGACACATCTTTTAATTCTATTGTTAATGAAGTGGTCTATTTCCCCAAATAAAAACCAATACCAAGCAGAGCATATGCTCCCTCCTGTCCTTCTAAGCCGGTACCCAAGGCTAAATGTAACATTGCGTCCCTTTCCTGTTGTAATAGGAAAAATTCAGGATGGTCAGCTACTGGTATCGATCCCAGGACCATTCGAATGTGAAGGCGAGACAGAGGGTAAATCTGGTGATCATATTTTGAAAAGAAAATAAAGAAATGGATTCCACTAAAAAAGAGTCACATTGCCAATACATTTCAGATCTTTGTCTGGGTTTTCTGCCTTTCAATTCCAAGTTGTTTTTTTTTTTTAACCACGAAGGCCCAAAATAAATTAGAATATCGACTCTCCCGTTTTTTTTTAATATTTGCATGGTTCTTCATTTTATATCAGACTCTTCCTGCACTATTCCTGCGTTATTTACCATAGGTAGAATCCTTTGAGAAAGAGACAGGCGACAAGTGCTTTAGTTCTCTATGTTATGTTTGTGACCGTTGTAGATATTTGAGTGGCTGACGGCTGATATCATGTTGGTCCCTCTTACAATATCTCTGTATTTATTTTTTCTTCAGTTCTGTTTCTCTTTTAGCCAAAAGAAAGGAATTTCACTCCTCTGTCCCATTTACATCCATAACCATCCCCCTCCTGCGCTGTCCAACTTTGACCACATGCAGGGGAAAACGAAGGAAAAGGAGGGGTGCCATTTGCTTTGACGGCATTTCAGCAACAACCCCATCTGTTGCCAAAATAAGGAAACACTTTGCACTGCGATATCTTCGATTTGTCAAGGTCACTTGACTCCTTCCGACTCTTAAAGAAAACTCTAAATCTGTTGATATGATACAGCACGGAATAAATGTCGTACGAGAAATTACAAACAAACTCAACAAAGGACAAGTTCCGGTTCTTGTAATGGATCAACCACTATTTGCCTTGGGGAAACCAATTCAATGGCATTGGCCAGAGTTATATGGCGAAGATCATTAAAATTCTGATGCTGGGAGGGTTACACATCGAACAAGTCTTCCTACGTCTTATAGGCAAATGGTTAGATGGAAGTGGTTGGGTATAAATTTTATGCAAGTCAGATGTAGGAACCGCTGACAGTATTGAAAGTAACTCGTTTTGCTCATCAGATTACTCTCACAGTTTTACATCATTTGCTGCGTGATGCATATCGGAATTCTTCATCAGGACAATCTTTCAATGACTGGTGCACTGAAAAGAAATCTTCGTGTCCAACGTTTAAGTTTTGGATAATATATTACCGTCTCGTGATTTTACTCTTAATTTACATCAGAGCCATACGTCAAGGAAATTTTAAGCTTTACGTTGAAACACTAAAACTAAAGGCAGAATGGTTTTTCGCAATGGACCACCTAAACTATGCTCGTTGGCTTCCCGTTCGCATTTTAGATTTGAAGAATTTGGAAGAAACACATCCTGAGATTATGAATGCTTTCGAAATGGGTTAATTTGTGATAAGAAAGACACCAAGAGCTTTCTCTGCAATAGCTATAGATCAGGCTCACGAACAGAATGAAAAAATTATAAAAGCGGATGGCGGGGCGATTGGTCTCTTACACGACGACAATGCTCTTGTCAAATGGATGACAGCGGGACCAGAAATTAGTGAACTAATTAATGAATTCAACATGTCATATAATGAATATGATCCTGATAAGCACCATAAAGATTACTCGTCGATGCAAGAAAGATTTATATCGTCTGTTGAAAAGATGAAAGAAGTTTTCATCGAATTGGGGAATCCGTTTGAAGAAAATAGTGGACTTGTTAATGTTGCTTCCAGAATCATCTATAGCGGTGATATAATTGAATCCCCATATACAGCAGAAGAAAAAGGGTCTAATATATACAGTACAATAAAATTTGTGCAAGAAAGATTAGTAGAATGTACCAAGCCATTCTTTTCGCTCATGAAAAATCTTTTCTAGTGCTTCATTCTTCCCTTCAAAAGAATAAAACAAACAGAAATGAAATAAAATTACTTAAGACTGACGTTCAGCTATTCTCTCGCTTACTACGCGTCAGTCAAACAAGACGACTTGACTTGAATTCTTTCAGCACGTCCTCAAAGAAGTCCGACTTAGTTATGCTTCTAGAGAGTGAAGCCAACATCAAAGAAGAACAATTTCCTAATTCTTGTGATGTTTTATTATTTGATGGAGCAGTTTTGGTTCACATTTTGCAACCAGTATCAGTAGAAACATTTTGTGATTATTTTCGGTGTAATTTCTTCAAATATGTTCAAAGAGAAGCAGACACATTCCATGCAAAGCGAAGATATCTGATATGGGATAGATACTCTTCAGAGAGCATAATAAAATCTTCCACAAGAGAAAGCAGGAGTGTAGGAATAAGGACAAAAGTAACACCAACTACACCAATTCCTAGGAAGTGGAACGATTTACTTCGTAATGACGAAAATAAAGAAGAACTGTTCCTTTTTCTTGGAAAGTCTATGTGTGAAAAGGAAGGAAGTAACTTTGAGGTAGCAACGAGCAATCAGATAGAAACTTCAAGAAATCTTCCAATATTTTCAAACAAATCATCAGGAAATCATTTAGAAGAAGCTGATAGTAGGATCATGTTACATTGCTTTGATGCAACATTAAATGGACACAAGAAAATAGTCATCCGTACAGTAGACACAGAGTTGTAATACTTGCTATGTCCTTTTTCTACGACTTTGAGTGAAACGGTCTAGAATAATTATGGATATCTTTCGGCACCAAGAAATATCATTGATTTCTCCCAGTTCATCATATTTCAAAAGCATTAGGAAAAGAAAAATCAACTGCGTTACGAGTCCTCCACGCGTTTACAGGATGTGATACAGTGTCATACTTTCTCAGACATGGAAAATTATAAGCATGGAAAACATGGCTTTTGTATTCAGAGGTGACCACAGCTTTCCTAAAAATTTCACACCCTGTAATCAACATAAGCGAAGATTGTTTTAATTCAAAGCAACGATATGTTGTCCTATTATATTCAAAAACAAGACTGTGAAAAATTTTAAGTGAATGAAGCCCGGCGAGAAATCTTTCTGGAAAAGGGCAGATCTCTTACAGCGCTTCCTCCAACTTGTGATGCCTTGCTTCTTCACACCAAGCGTGCAGCATACCAAGCTGGACAAATCTGGGGCCAGGCAATAAAGAAGACAGCACATATTCCTTCACCAGCAAACTGGGGATGGACTGACAATGGAAGTGAACTTTCTCCATGTACTTCCACTTCAGTTGTATACGAAGCATGTAGGAAACTTTTTAAAATGTTTCCACACGATGCACTGCAAGACATGTACCACAAGATGTCGTTGTGGAAGTGCAAGCGTCCCGTGCTGCTTTTTTGTTCTGTGTGGAAAGGTGACGGAAACTGAAAACGAAGATCTAGACCAATAAAACTTTCATGTGAGTAGCACTCATTATTTTTGAAAATTCAGTTGATCCACAGTAAATTTACACCACAATGGAAACGTACCAATAAATAGATAAACTTAAATGTATGATTCTTTATAGAATAGCTTGCATACAAAGTAATATTAACTATTCGTCGAAATCATAAAACTGTTTATACACGTAGAAAATCTAAAAATTTTGTGTTTCTGTTCTCACAATACTAAAGAAATTATTTACTTTCTAATTTATAACAACATATTGCTTTATGTAATTTCCTTATAATATTGTAAAGGATATAAAGCCAATGTCTATGGTTTAAAGACATGACTTTACTTCTTAGTCCTCCTGTGCAGTTCTCTTTCAATTCAGACGAAACCATAAAACTTTTCTATCGTGACGCTACGCACGTAATTTCTTAAGATATTCATAAACTTGATCAATGTGTAAAAGTGAATAGTAACGGAATAGGTGATATTACTTTGTCCGTATTCGTTTACAAATTAGATACTCGGGACAATATTTCGAAAGAAACTAATCTTTTTGAATCATAATTAATGACCGCCATATTGGATTCATAACCGGGCTTGGTCAGGCTACTTCGTGCTTTTGGTGAAAGTGGGACTTATGAAGAAGACATCACAAGAGAATGATTTGTTTCGTACAATGCAGTATCCATCAGTGATGTTTTACTACGGTAAATGAACTCGCGTTCGAAATTTGGGAAAATCAATCGACTCAACGTGAATCTTTCAATTGTCATAACTTCGTTGTTTATTAACCAATCTGAATGAACTATACACTAAACGAAAGATAATTTAACATTCTTTAAAAAGTTAAAAGAAATATTTTTCGATAATCCCAGCAGTTTACTTGTTATTTTAAAAAATATGAATAAGCTCCATCATAAGAAATGCAAAGTTACAAATTAAATTTCTATAGGTGTTAATTTCAGTGTTAGGTAAAAACGTTTGCTAATTTATTAGACGCTGTTATCTTCTACGTCGTTTAGTTTTGAATCTTGAAGATTGGACTATTAGTTAAAGAGATATAGGCCTCTAAAACCAACACTATGAATTCGCAGAGGCGGCCATCTTTGATAGCCGCCATATTGGATTCTGGCCACCTGTCGGAGTGGGGCCACTTCGATTCCTGCTTAGTTGGATCAGGGGAACAACATATCCGAATGGCACCTTTTTAACACAAAGTGCAGGATACTTCCCGTAAGCTCCCCTACTATTCCCTACCGTAACGCCTCCCTCCTGCATGGTAGAGCTAAGAGAAGGTAAACCCACGCGCAGCATCTTCGTTCGCGTGACGTCACCTTCAACACCAAATCACTGACCCTCCGAACAAGATACTATTGTCGCGCCCTCTCAGTTGACAGGTTGCTAGTTGTATTTTTGTTGATTTTCTACGTTTTCTTTGTTTTTAATGACATTTTCTACATGCAAATATTATTGTATATTTTGTACTGTATATAGTGTATAAATAGAACTCATCTGTATTTGTTACATTGACTTTGAAAGCTTTAACAATGCTCTCACGCGTTGTGTACGGCTGTAAAATGAACACACGAAATAGGAAAGTTGGTGAGGAGAATGTCAACTTCCATTCGTTTCAAAAGCAGGAGGATTTAAGCAATTGTAAAAGAATAAGGGCGTAATTTTGTCATCTGCAGTTGGGCCCAAGAAGTCCGTAGGTCCACATCCTGCTTATGCCAGCCATAATTTTATGAATTTTACCAAATGAATGAATATACTGTATACAGTGACACAACGTGTTCTTTGCTAATACCACTTTAAATACTGCTTTTGTAATAATATTTTTGGCATTAATTTGCTTATTGTGCATCGCCCTATATAAAAGAACAAGTCCTGACTGACTGATTGATCAACAGTCAGGCCATACCGCTTAAGTTAGAAACTTGAAATTTAGACAGGGCATAGGTCCCCCCCCCCCTCCAAAAAAAAATCCGAAGGGGGAAGGGGAGAAAGAGGACTGGAAATTATTATCTTAATATCTCCATATCCTGGAATCTTTGAACGTTAAAGACATGAAATTTGGTATATGAACTTCTCATTTAAAATAATTATACACATCTTTTAGCGTTTTGTGATATTTGGCCTAGATGGGAAAAAAAAGAAGTGGGAATGAGAAAGGGGTAGGAATTAGAATTATTATAATAAGATGTCCATATCTCGGAATCTCTTAAGCTTAGAGACATGAAATTCAGTATTTGGACTTCTCATTTAAAATAATTAGATATGTATGCAAGCGTTTTTTGATATTTGCCCTAGAAGGGAACAAACCGGGGTGAAGTTACAATTGTTATAATCGGAAAGCCATATATCGAAATCCCTTAAAGTTATTGGCGTGAAAATTTGTGTTTATGTTTTAATTTAAAATAATTAAATTTTAAACAATTAAAGACATGTTTCTGCGTTGTTTAATGTTTCCTTAGAAAAAATAAAAAAGGGTTGGAGTTGTAATTGGTAAAATACAATGGCCATATTCCGAAATCCCTTAAGTGTAGAAACATCTTATTTAATTATATATTTCAGTTTTTTTTTTTTTCAATATTACCGATAAAAGGGAAAAGAGGGGGAGAAAAATTACTGGTTGCAATTGTTATAATAAGATAGCCATATCTCAAAATCTCTTAAGATTAGAGAACTTAGCGATATAAGAAGTGAAAGGCTGTGGGAAAAGCAAATGCAGGGGTCTAGACGCGAAGTTCCCGGCTAACCAAAGGCTAGTTATTCAATAAATAATCTGCATGAACTAGACTTCTGGGTATTGGTTTTTGAAGTCCTAAGTTAATCACGTAACTTTAATTCATATGTGTTTATTTTCTAATATTCAGTAGTGATTTATAAGCGAGTATTTTAGAATGAAAATTTATGTTTAAATTCATATGATTTTTCATCATTTATGTGAACTTCATTTTTTTTATCAGGGTAATAGAAGATGATTTACTTGAATATTTTCATAGCTGTGGCTTTTGTTATGCAATAATTTCATTCTTAAGCAACTCCCTTTAATATGCTACATGTTTCATCTTTTTTAATAATCTTATTATTTCTAAAATTATTTTAGATCAAGCAGGGAAAAAGAAAGAAATATAGTCCATTCTTTTCCGTTTATTGCAGCTGTTATTTTTTCCTTTCATTTTGATGAAGAATCAAATTACAAAAGTATGCAGGGAAAATTGCTCTTGACATTGAAATTAAATTAAGATAGTTTAGAAAATTTTTTTTTCTTATATCAGAGGCATGGGTTCAAGCAACGATTATCCGGAGTCTCTAAGATTTAAGTACAGACTAAGAGGATATATAATGGAAAGAATTCTGCCGTTTTATTTACACACAGTAAAATAATAATAATAATAATAATAATAATAATAATGTCAATTTATTGAAGAATCTTCTACGCAGCAGGAAACAGTAAGATCTGCATTAATTGAATGTATATATATATTTGAAAAAATCTGTACAGCAAGTGCATGAATTATATACAACAGTCCAACTGTTGGTGCATATTTTATCAGAAGATGAAAATGAAATTGAAGGTCAAATGTGTTCATTAAATACGCATGACCTTGAAGAACAAAGTCTTCAATTTATAGCTGGGTGGGTAGGTTTCAAATTTAAAATCAAATATTCACAGCTCCCTGTCAAAGAACCTCTTCAGGGACTGCAATGTAACATAATCTCAAAAGGAGGACTGACATTTCTATCAAAGGAATGTCTAGACACAGTCAGAGTAACTAACAAATATTGTCTTGACTATCATGGAGAATTTATTCGTAAAGGAAAGAGCATCATTAGAAAATTAACATGTACAGTATCATGAAAAATGAATTTGATAATAAGTGTGAACCGAAAGTTTTAACATATTTTATCCGGCTTAGAACATGCATAATAATAAATGAACTAAACAAGCAACTGAAAAGTTCTTGCTTCAAAAGAATATTTAACAAGAAAATGAAGAAAGTGGTAAAGTGAGAGAATTAAAATGTCAGTTAAAAAAAACAAAACTGATTGGCAGGCAAATGCAAGTGGATTAGGTCTACTGGGGATACCATTTAAGAAAGAAAAAAAACACGGATAACACTTCAGAGGTTGTCGGGTAACTTGTCTACAAAGAGAGGTGAAAGTTTGATTCTTTATTGAAATACTTGATTTATCCTACCTTTCATTCTATGTGCATTTTTAAAAAAATAAAATATATTCCGATGCCGGAATAAAACTCCAGTAATATAATAGACATCTAAATTAGAAATAGTAAATAGATATCTTAAAGTCACGGCAGCAAACAGACGACAGCGCGACTCCTATCCCGAGCGTGTGTCGAAGGTGACGTCATTGCGATTAGGACGCAAACGCGTTCGCTGATGAACTTACCTTGTCTTGTTTCTACCATGCCTCCTGTGATACATATATGTAACATATACACCGTTTTAAAGCATGGATATTTGCAATTCGAACGAGGTATAACTCGTGTCTGCATTATAATTACAACCTATGCCAGAGCTGTTTAATTAGTAACCTAACAATTTTTTACTCCTTCTAATCTCGTTCCAAAGCAGCTTAAGGGTTCACGCAGCCTTGTAATACTTACCTGCGTAAAATTAGTGAGACTACACTGCTGTAAATGTCGAAGTGAAGAAAGTGTGGAGCCTTATTTCCACATCGTCATGAGCCACCTCGGCTGTTACGATAAAAGGCTACCCTTCACCTTTTTCGTGTCCTTGGAAATAAAACATTTTTCTTATCTCAAAGTAATGAATAACTAACGAAAAGCAACGATTTCTGTGTGTTTAGAGTGGCTATTTTAATTTGCTGGAAGCAATCAGGTTTGTTTTGTACATATATGTATATTTTTCGAAACAAACATTTTGCATTCGAAAATATCCAATAACTACGAAAAACAAATTATATGTGTATGTTTTGAATTCCTATTTTAAATTGGAAGGCTAGCGGGAAGCTTCCCCAGCGTTCCTGAGGTCGTTTGTATGGTATATTTCTTTATGTTTTCCGAAAAAGATGATTCTTACCTCGCAACAATCAATAACATGAAAAACAACCGAATACTTTTAATCCTAAATCCAAGTCTAGATCAGGTAATACGTATGAGTCTCTCAGTTACCTATCGCGGGTGATGGTCGGTTGTCTATTGTTTGGAAATCTTATTCCGGCTCGCACCTAGGAAAAAAAAAATGATTTGTTCACCTGTGGTATTGCTCTGTGCAGAAAACTGTTTCAATCTGAACTACACAAAAGCAAACGTTGCTTTTTACTCGTAAAAGCTCTTTCCGTGTATTTTTGCAAACTTTTCATACAAGTTTGTAGTAATTTCACTCAATGATAACAATAATAGGCATTTTTTTTTTGTACCTTTCCACATTATGTTTCTGATGTAAAAGTTTTATTTTTTCTTCTTTCTTTTTGTGTGTGTGTAAGTGAAAGACATTACTTAAAGTAATATTGTAGCAATTCCATGTATTCATCTTAAAATCGAATGTCTGAAGATTAATTTACCAGGTATTTCGCATGTCTATCTTTATTTCACTACCTGATATACATCTTTTAAAAATGCACTAAACAGCCATGAAGCTGGAATTTGCACACCAACATACGAGCACAAGAGCGAAAGGGTTAATTTGAGGGTGTAACGTGAATCCCCCATGACAAGTTTGTTTCTAAAATATTTCTTTATATTTGTCTAAATAAACTATTTTTACCTTTAAAAAAATCAATAAGCAACGGAAAACAAACTATTTATTTGTGTATCGAACTTCCATTTTGATTTGCGGAACAAGTGTGAATCTCTTCCTCTCCTCCTCCCCCTTAAGTTTGTTTTCTAAATATGTTTCTTATAATTCTCGATTTTTTTTTTAAATCTCAATAATTAACGAAAACCAAACTATCTATATGTTTTGAATCCAGATTTCACATTGAGTAGGGCAGTACCTTCACGAAGATTGTTGATGTCCACTAATAAATTGGGTTTATCAGAAAATGGTAATTTTCAATATGGCTCTTTGTTCTAATAAGCTTTAAATCTACAGATACAATAAATCGATTTAACTACGATTTAGTGCAGATACTCACTTTTTGCAACAACATGCTAATTTGTCAATTATGTCTGTTAGTGACGATGTGGATTCGTTTCTGTAAATTCCACTACTTGCCTCATCAGTACAACGTGAAATAAACACATGGAGATCACTCTTAGGAAATCCTTCCGTATAATACAGCTGGAATACACAACAAATGGTAAATGAATGAATACAAAATATACCAGAAATACGCATAAAGATACTTAATATGTCGCATCCCTTAATGAAAGATGCGCTGCGACCTCTATAACATTTACGTATATATGGGCGATAGACATGATGAAACGAGTTACTTGAAAAATAAATAAAATAATAATAAATAAATAAATAAAATACTACAAAATATTTTACAATTTTATTAAGCTAAAGTATATTTTATTACCATTGCTAGTCAAGCTACTTAGTTTTAGAAATTTACATCTAAATAAACTATGTCAATGTTGGGTCATGAAACCAGAGATTGTATTGATTTTATTATGACATATCCTATTCAGATTTCAACTACGGGATGTTCAATAAAAATAAATAAGCGATTAACTTTGTAGTTTAAAGAATATAGTAGCACGTCTTTAATAGAACCACAACTTTCAAAATTATTCGCTTTAATTAAAGGATTGACGAATGTACATGAAATCTACCTCTGTTCATCACCTGAGAAAAAGCAACACATATTTATTGCTGAATAATAATAATACACCACAATGTTTTGGTCGTTAAGGGATCTAATCGTCTCGGCAGTGCAAGTTTAGCTGAGTGCGTGGTCACTGAACAAATCTCCTACAGCACTGTTTCTGTTTTAGATTTCCGAACTATGCATAAGTATCGGAAGTCTTATAGAACGGCTCTGTCCATCTGTTGACAGGTACCAGTGCAAAACAGGTAAGAGATTTCCTGCAATTGATTCAGTCCCATGAATAGGTTCCAGCTGCTCCGTTAATCCTCTATTCAAACCGGAAGTGGTACTAATAAGCCATTTCGGGTATCAACATTTATCGCCGTAGAACGAAAAAACGTAAGGAGAAGAAAGTTTCTTGCAAACGATTCGGCGTTTCAATTGATTGATTGATTATCAGTTTAGCGTCCCTTTCAGTAGCGAGGCTATGAGACGTTGGCCTACAGCTTAACGTGGGATTCGAATCACATGAGCTTCCGTCGGGAATCGAACTGGGTCTCCCACGCCAAAGATGGTATACTAATCGCTTACTCACGAGGGAGCTCTTCAGCGTTTCAAGACAACATAGCAGGACTATCCGTAACACTCTACTGAAGCCAAAATTAGTTCCGATTTACTATTACCTCCGGTTCAATACTGATTTCCACAGAGCAAACATGGTGGGATATATCGAAATATATTATATATATATATATATATATATATATATATATATATATATATATATATATATATATATATTTTAAATCGATTCAGCGTCCAAAGAATAGGTTTCATTTCCTCCGGTAGCTCTCTATATAAACCGGAAGTTGTTCAAATTAACAATTTTCGATTTCAACACATCGTCATAGAACAAAACTGGTAATACCTATCCACTTGCGGTTCTCTACAATCTATTCAGTATTTTAAGTGAGCATATAATCACAATCCGCAATACACCACGAAAACCGAAATGATTCAAATTTACCACTAATTACAATTTCAATACGGATTTCATTAGAGAAAAAACGGTAAGAAATATCGAGAAGCATTTTTTTTTTTTTTTTTTTTTTTTTGCAATTGATTCGGCTTCCTAAGAATAATTTTGTCTTCTCTAACAGCCTTCTATTCAAACCGGAAATGGTTCAAATTAGCCACTTTAGGTTTCAACCTTTATCGCTATAAAACGAAATGATAATGGATAGCGACATACGGTTTTCTGCAATCGTTTCAGCGTCCCAAAAATGTTTCGTCTCCTCCACTAGCCCTCCATTAAACCGGAAGTTCTTTAAATTAACCATTTCCGTTTTCAACGTTTGTTGTCATATAACAAAAGCAGTAACAGATAGCGACAAGTTTTTTTTTTTTTTTTTTTTTTTTTTTTTTAAATGAATCAGCGTCTCAAGACTAGATATCATGAATATTCGCAATACACTACCAATCCCGGAAGTTGTTCAAATTTACTATTTTTCCAGTTTCAATACTAATTTTAAAAAAAACGGTAAGATATATTGAGATGCGTTTTTTTGGAATCGATTCAACGTCCCAAGAACATGTTTTACCTCCATAGTTATCCCTCTATTCAAGCCATAAGTGGTTTAAGTTGACCATCTCCGGGTTCATCATGTATCGATATAGAAGAAAAATTGTATTATATAGCTACAAGTGCTTTCTGCAATCGATTCACTGTGTCAAGAGAATATACCACCACATCCCACAACTCACTACCAAAGCCGGAAGTGGTTGAGATTTATTATTACTTCCGGTTTGAATATTGGTTTCATTAGAGCAAAAACGGTAAGGGATATCGAGATGCGGTTTTTTTGCAATCGATTCAGCATACCAACAATAGTTTCGTCTTCTCCAATAACGTTATATTAAAACCGTAAGTGGTTCAAATTAGACACTTTCGGTTTAAACATTAACCGCTATAGAACAAAATGGTAATGGATAGCGACATGCTGTTTTCTGCAATCGATTCAAGGTCTCAAAGGAACAAATCATCACAGTTAGCAACTCTACCGAAAGCGGAATCGATTGAAATTTTCTATTACTTCCAGTTTCAATACGGATTTCTGTACAGCAAACACTAAGAGATATGGAGAAGCTGTGTTTTGCAATCGATTCAGCTTTCCAAGAGTAGGATCTATCTTGTTTCTTAATCCACCATTCAAACCGAAAGTGGTTCAATTTAACCATTGCCATCACGATAAAATAAACAGAGTAATGGCTTTCTAAGTGATATCGAGTATGGCTTTTTGGTATGGATTCAGCGTCCGAGGAACAGATTATGTCTTTGATCTGCAAGCAATAATTCTAGATGTATTACTTCAAGTTCGAGTATTGAATTCGCATGATTTGGAAGTCTACCGTAGTTTCACACTGTGAAACGGAACTCACTCACTTATTTAACAATAATACCACATTATTAAGTGAACTTGAGCCTCAGGACTCATATAACTAAGCACTATCGTTTTAAACATATATAAATAATTGACACAAGAAATATCATATAGTTATGAATAGAAACTATTATTTGTGGAAATTGCAACACGAAGAAATAAACGTGAGCGTGGAATGAAATTTAAAGCACATGAATACAGGTTCGTTATATGACTTTACAGAAATCACTACAATTCAGAATTGTACAATTCTGACTTCGATAAATTAGTATGACATGGAACCAACAAGCTGTGGTATCGAATCAAACAGGCACTCAATGTGTTGCTAAGAAATCATCTCCAGCGCTAACGGTAGCGAATGAACAAGAAATCGACACTGTCTGTTAGAAGATCCTGATGAACAAGGTGTCGAACAACAATATCCCACTTATGAGTTGCCAGACGAAAATGAAGACAAGGAAAATGGTGCACGTCATTCCTCGAAGCAGCCTTGCATATTCCAGGATACATGTGATTTGGCATTGATCAGGTCGCTGTGATGCTCGAGAATGCGTGTGACAAATTGTGATAATCACGATAGCGCCTAACGCGTATGTGCTTATTAACAAAGGAAGACTCGTTCAAGAACACAATCGTATGCTACTATCACACCAACGATCATTTCACACGCCCAATGTATCCCAAAGCGTTTATGATTCTAGTTCAAAGGAAGCCGACGCAAAGGCTACGTGCCGCTAGTACAGTATTCAAGCATACTGTGCTTCAGCGTCAACCTAATACGGGGACAACATTGTACGATCCATCACAGTAATGTGAATAAAATGTATGTTATCCCGTAGTGTGTTCAGGATGTGCGGTTATCATCGCTGCGTACGGATCCCTTCTGTCAACTTCTTCTATATACACATCATGACGCCATGCTGTGCATCAATTCTGATAGCAGAAGCTGTGTTATCGTGAGCCAACCATGCGGCCCCGTACCCTTTGACGTCAAGGGAGCATAGTAACGCCTACTCATATGTTTTCAATTTTCAGTTACACGTTGCACTACTTGAATGTTGCGCAAACCGCCTTATTGCAGTCTATTGATACTATTACGCGCATTGCATGTGCCATCCCGCTGAAATTATCGTGAGTCATATCCTGTCCAACAAATCCTGTGAATTTGGATACATTTTCGTCACTCCTTCTTGGTGCTTAAATTTCCATGAGCAGCAGTGTACATACTAGCCTTGCAACAATACCTTATATCAGAAATAAAATTAGCATCTTGAAACTGTGAAAAGATCACAAAGAAGGCAGAATTTGGCTTTAGAAAAAACTTTCGTTCTCAGGTGTAGTAATTTTAGACATTTTTTTCTCTTTTCTTTCTTTCTTTCTTTCTCCTTACTTGCTTACATATTCAACTAAACTAAAGTCCCTGGCACGAAGCTTCGAAAATCCTACGACGACCAGCAGGAGATTTAAAACTGGTGAACATGTAGTCAGCATATCTCGAATTTCATCGTTGTTGTTTCTTGTTTAGTTGACCGAAACCCAGTAAGTACTTCTTTCACTCAAGCAATTCTACAACTCCTCACACCGCTAGGTGAACATCGCACTGCGACCACCACCTGATCTTTCCCAAAGGTTTTACACAAATATTTACCGTTTTATATTAGTCCTTTATTTTTATTTTTAGTTATATATATATATATATATATATATATATATATATATATATATATATATATATAAATGTGTAGTTTAACTTACAAATTGAATTTTTACTTGAAAATAAATATACTAATATATATTTCGAAAGACTGTAATAACTACCTTAATGCAACTAAATATGAATAAGAACATTGAATTTACTTTCATTCCGACCAAGGTATATTTAAAAAATAACAAAATAAAATAAAACCTCTGAATACAGATATTACTAGTGAAAATTTCACTTACTTTGATCGTTTCATAAGCATCCATAATAAGTGATATGAACAAGCTCAGCACCACATAAATAAAAAGACTGATAAAGGAGTATAGATATATGCGACTATACCACCAAAGCAAGGCAGACTTCGTTGACATAACGGAGAATGTGGCGAACATATCATCTCCATTAATGAGCGAGAAGAGACACTCAGACGTGCTTGATAGTGAGCGGAACTGAAAGTAAATGATTATGATTATGATTATTATTATTAATATTATTACATATATTTATAGAAATTAATCCTAGAACTCAGTCCTAATTCATGATTTTGTCATAGAGTTGTGACTTCTTGATCAATATTTTACACTACTAATCAAATTTCAAATTACTCTCGAAGTGAAGCTTCATCACTGCACTTTAATAGCCTTTCCATGTCTCGTTCAAAGAAAGTGACGAGCTGTAACTGGAGTTTCTCCTAAATAACTCGGTTTTGGAACCGAAACAAGCCGAAGCAATAGGCGTCCATGAGAAAGGAAAGTCCCGATACTCAAGAAGACTTTTGATAACTTATAATTCTGAAAGGAGTGTTTTCATTCCAGTTTATTAGAACTTCCTCTTTTGTAAATTAAAGAACCGCCTCCTCAATTTAGCTCGTTGGTTTTTCGGCAGTCTGTATAAAATCAATAGCTTAAGGAGCCATAGATTTATGTTCCTCCTTTTCACCGTAAAGCCTCCAAACAAAAGGATAACATGTACCAATTAAAAGCCAGATCCTAACATATTTTAGGTCATATTGGTCGTTAAATTATACTACTCTCTAAGTTTAAAAGAGTGACTCGATAGTAGAGCGCTCCCCTCCTAGATATAAATGGTTCGATCACAGATCAAGCGAATTTGTGGTGAACAACATTGTGTCCACTGCTATTCTGGGGGTTCTTCCCACTTTCTCATTCCACCAATTCTTTCATCATCATTCACCTTTATTAATTGTCAGTCTCCTTTAGCCTAAAGAGCATACCCGTGTGACGTAAAACTAGAAATTTCATTTTTTAAATTTTAAAGGAAAAAAAAGGTATTTGAAAAATAGCCAGATCAAATATAATATGCGTTTTTTGTTAACGGACAGTTCAGCACCAATCTTTATTCCTACTACAGTGAAATCTCTCGAAAACGGACAACAATGGGATATAATTATTTGTCCGTAAATGAGAAATGTGCGTTACAGAGAGAGTACAAAAAAATCACAGTACTTACATCTTCAAATTACTGGGGGAATAAGGGGAAAATCCCCCTCTGTAAAAATATACAAGCATCGCTGGAAGATGTGTTTATATGGTTGTTACTGAAAAATATAATGGTCCAGTGATAATATTCTTCTCAAGTGCAAGTCTTACTTGGATAAAAGTTCCTTAATTCTCTTACTGACTGTATCAAGAGTAAAGTAAACCCAATAAGAACATGCAACATTCTCATTAAATACTAAAAATGGAGACAGAACTAACGAATCACGACGGATTATGAATTTCTTGGGAAAATG
Source organism: Thermobia domestica (assembly GCF_964235325.1). Lineage (NCBI taxonomy): Eukaryota > Metazoa > Arthropoda > Insecta > Zygentoma > Lepismatidae > Thermobia > Thermobia domestica. Next base: position 148,246,793 of record NC_137459.1, on the reverse strand, counting down.
TATGCAATAGCTACTTGCCGTGTAATTCTGCGAACACTAGTTTCTGATAGAAATCCACTTAAATCTACTTGTAACTGCAGGATTAGTTGAAAGGATCAATTAAAGGAACTAGTTTCCAAACTGCATAAAGTATTTTCTGTGCTAACCGTAGCGTTTATACAGACATGTTAGGGAGGAAGGAAGGGGGTCCTACCCCCTTTTTTAACAAATAGATGTAGCATGTAGATGATGAATATGGTATCCTCCCTAGAGCTTTAGATTCCTCCACCTTCCCCCGAAATCGAGAAGACTGGATAAAGCACTAACTAAATACGTATTAGGTGACAATAATTCCTGTCCGTTATAAAGATGTTTCTAAAAAGTTTGGGGTAAAGGTAGAATGCCCATGTCCGTAAAAATGAAGGTTCTCCAATAAGAATAAACATAATATTGCCGCGACAAAAATGATTGTCCATATTATGGAGGTACCCAATGTTGAGAGATGCCTGTTAAGGGAGATTTCACTGTATGAACTTACAACTAAGTCTGAAAAGAAAGATTTTCGTAAATTAGGTAATTCAAAGAGTTACAAGAAAAACTTGTTCTTCTCTCCAAACGCTACGGATGAGGTTACGAGGTAAATTGAATTAAGGGCCTATATTTTAGAGTTCTTCCGAGTCATGACTGCCATCTTGAAATCCGCCATATTAGATAGACGTAGCATTTTGTAAATAGCAAGGAATATCAAGTGCGGTATGGAACACATTTTTATCTTTCAAAAATGTAAAATGATAATTATGTTCTTGATAGCTGTAAAGGTTATTTACACTTAAAAGTTGGCACCATTTGTGTTTATTGCAGATAAAGAACAATGATTCTGACAATGCAAGACATAATTGAGGTGATCCTAACGGTTGGAAAATGCAACTTCTGTGTCAACGATTTCAAGAACAGACACCCCGGAAGGGATCTTATCCCATGACACCGTCCATTTTCCACAACGAAGCTCCGCAAAACAAAGAATGTGGCGGACAGCCCTCGCAGAAGCCGTCTGAAAATGGCTACTTACGAGAAAACGTCCATAAGGTCCTGACATTCTTTGCCAAATGTCCAATGACAAGCACATGACGTTTATCAGCAAAGTGTAGTGTCAGTAAGGCATCCATGGTCGAATTTTGTAAACCTACAAGTGGCAGTCGTACAAAATACGATTTCATAACACAGGATAATCTCACAGACAGGTCGATGACCACATAGAAGGAAATGAAATGAAATCTTTCAGCTTAACGTCCCACAATTATGTCCTTCAGGCTAGATGATGATTAAAGCAAGTGAACGATGATAGAAGAATTGGTGGAATGTGGAAGAGAGAGGAAACCCAAGGACACGATGCTGTCCACCAAACTTACTTGCCCGAGAATCGAACTAGCGATCCCACGCACCAGAGGTAAGCGCTCTACCATTGAGCCACCGTGCTTCCCGACCACATAGAAAGGTTGAATTTTATACCTGGCCTTATGAATACATTAACAGGATCCTCTTTGCACAGAGTAGTTTGTTGTCAGACAAGCATTTTTACTTTTCTGAGTAAAGGTTGTCTTAAGACTTTCAAATTATTTATTTACCTATGTTCCATGCTTGTGATCTTCAGGCTAAAGGAAACAACGGTACATAAACGATGATAATGAATTGAACGATGGAAGAATAATAAGTAACATCCATGCCCTAAGCGAGATTCGAACCCGTAACAGACAGGTTTCGCGACCGCCAGCCTAAATGTCGTAAACCGCTCGACTATGCCACCCGACCATATTTATTTAACGTCCCACGTTATGCACTGAAGCTAAGGGAGACGCAGATGATAATGATGGAATGGGCAAAGTGGGAGAACCCTCAGAAAACCCACGAATACGGGTTTGTCCGCCACAAAGTCCACTTGTCGGGAGTGCGATCGAACGAACGGCCCCATGTGCCAAAGTTGAGCGCTCACCACTGAGTTACAGCAGCCTGGCTGTAATAATCTGAAAACGCGACAAAAGATTCAGAAATGTTTTCATTCAAGTTTCAGTTTGACAGTCATCTCTAACTAATTTTGCAAGTAGAAGAAAAAAAATACTGTTTGATAAAAGGACGAAAAGTACTGAAACAATTAGAAGACAAATCTTTTCAAAAACAAACCCTAACCAATCTATACTTTCCACAGAGGATCCTAGTAATTGTTACTTTCTTGCATACATATTATTTAACATTATATAGAATTCTATAATATCTACATTGTTTATAAAATACAACAATAACCTGTGACTTACTTTCATGTGATATGGACCAAGTATTAACCATCCACAGAACGTAAAGCCGGCATATATCAAAGTTGCACACAGCAGAAACCGAGCTACATTTGGTGTTGCTCTCTTCATAGTCAAAATCAAAACCTGAAACGAAGAAAAGAAAACTGAATTCACTAACATATAACCAATGTCATTGCCATAAGGCGTAGGTATGATTCTGTTCAGATGATATTCAATTCATGTTAAGCACTTCTTGTGAACCCCCGTAGCGTAATCGCTAACACTTTCGCCTTTGGTGAGAGCAGGGTTCGATTCCCGGTAGAGATATTCGATCGAGAAGATGCAACAACTTTTTCAGGCCAGTCATCGAGATGTAAAGGAAAGATGTAAATGAAAGTATCTAATAATGCAGCAAAAATGGTGCTGACGACGTTCCCAGAGGAAGGAAGTATTCAAAAAGGAAGGCGGAAGCACAAGGTAAGTTGCTTTGTTATGTGGTAACCAGATATTGTATAAATGAAGTCAACTTAGGAAAAAAATTATAACTCTAAAAGACTTAGGTGTAACACTTGACAAAAAAAAAAAAAAAAAAAAAAAAAAAGTTTGATTAACATGTAAAGGTAATAACCAGAGATGTCATGAAATTTATAGAATTTTTATTACTTCCGCACAAGAATTTTCACCTTTAAACGCCTATTGACACACCCCTGCGTCATTGCTTTAAACCTTCATAGCTCAGCCCCTAATTAAGACACGAAGATAATTTTGTTATCAATGTATTCGAGAAGGATGGGGTACCACCGCAGAGGGAGAGAGGGTAAAATTCGTGTTATTTTCTTTTTGTTTTTTTGGGGGCAACCCCCTCCCCCTTAGAGGAACAGTCATAAAAATTGGTATGGTAAACAATGAAGTAGTCCACTACACACTAATACCCTTCCTTCAAAATCACTTTTTTTTTTTTTGATAAAATTACATTTACCTTTCTGGACGGTTTCATATAAGATATCTTTTCACTGAATTGGTGTAAAATCATAATTCTTATTGTGGTTTGTTCTACGGACAATACTGAAGAAAGTGGTGTGCACATAACGTGGTACTATGGTCGGGAGGGAGGGGGGTGAATGTGAAATTTAATGAATCGTTCTTCTACGTATTTTTTTTTTTTTTTTTTTTCAATATAAAACTAATTTAATATTATTTTCTGTTCAGTATAACACAAAAATTCTATTTTAGTGTACACACACATACGCACACACTCACAATAATTGCCTGTAATAAGAAAAATACCACATGATTTATTTTCCCCCAAAATTCACCCTTCCCCCTTCATTTGTAAAAATACCAACCAAGTTGCTTTTATTGGAGTCTGGGTCATTGTCGACAAGTGGAAAATAACAAATGTCACTTTGCCGCCGGCGAATTCCGAATAACTAAGCAGTAGTAGTCTTGCCAACCACCCTCTTCCACCTCCACCCTCCCTCATCCCGTGAAAGTCTGCAACCGCCCTTCGAAAATGATATACATGGTTTATATTAGGAATTTTGTTCTGAATTTTATCTCGTTTTGTATTGCAGCAATGGCTATCAACTTTGCATATTATTGTCACAAGTGTGTTGCCTACACATGAGCTTCATTTCGTCAGAGTAGGGTGATTGTAAGTGTTGCCAGGGCCTCCCAAATTCTATTTTTTTTTATTTTTCCGGATTTTTTTCTCTCTCTTCTTCTTCTTCTACGAATACAGCGGGAATTGCACAAGTGTTACCTCGTTGGAAAGTGTGATTTATAAGCTTTCTAACGATGTATGAATCATGACTCTGTGATAATTAGGGGAGTCACCAGGGCTGACAACCTGAAGGTCTGTAACCCGCCTTCGAAAATGATATACATGGTATTTTTATTAGAAATTTGGTTCTGAATTTTTATCTCGCTTTGTATTGCAACAACGGCTACCATTTTTGCATATTATTGTCACAAGTGTGTTGCCTACACATGAGCTTCATTTTGTCAGCGTAGGGTGATTCTAAGGGTTGCCAGAGCCTTTCAAATTCTATTTTTTCCCCCGCGTTTTTTCTCTTTTTCTTCTTGTTCTACGAATAAAGCGGGAATTGGCTTTATTCGTGTTACGAAGTGTTACCTCGTTCGAATTGGGGATTTATAAGCTTTACAACGATGTATGAATCATGACTCTGTAATGATTAGGGAGGTCACCAGGATTCCTAACGTCAGAGCCTATGATTTGGTCAAAATCCCTGGCCGGCGTTTAAAGGTTAACAATATGGACGCATATATTTCATTGCACAAGGTTTTTGTAAGACCACTTAGAATGCACGTCCGGTATGGAACTCTTGGAAATCCATTCTCAAAACCGAGAGCAAATACGAAGGGGATTTATCAAGTACTTGTATTTTAAAATCAGAAACGATTTTAGCGATTGTAATTACGAACAATGATTATTATTTTTAAAATTTGACCTAGTGAAAAATGAACGCGTTACATGATCGGACACTAGTACAGAATTTTGAAAATAATAAATTGTCCAGCATTTATATAATATAAAACATTTTATTGGAAGTTCGTAATATTAGAACAAGACAAGGAATGAAGTATGCTATTAAGCATAGTTAAAGTAATTGTACTAAGCATAGTTCATAAAATAAGAAGTCAACCTGTAATAAATATGATTTCTTTTTGTTTTCAAATGTATGATTTTGACAATGTTGTACATCTGCTGATCGCTGTTCTTAGCACAATAAATAGAGCATATTATTATTATTATTATTATTATTATTATTATTATTATTATTATTATTATTATTATTATTATTATTATTATTATTATTTCGTTTTAAATTGAAACACTACAATAGCAAATACTATAATACGAGATGTAAACGAAAGGATCCAGAATGCAGAAAACGTTCCCAGAGAGAAAGGAAATATTCAAAAATAAAGTGTTAAATTTTCCTTTATCCGGCCTGAAGTACACACTCCGTTCGAGTTGTTCTCAGATCAACAGACAATCCCTGACTGCCAACCAGTATCTTAAGGTGAGTTAGTAGATTACTTCTAAAGTAAAAAGCTTCAAAGCACAAAACTACAGTGGCAGATTTTCCGTGGACAGAAAAAAAAATCATGTCCATGGAAAAATGAAGGAACCACTCATTGCAAAAATCACTGCAGTCCTTAAAGTAAGTGCACCGAACGATCAAGGAAACCGACATTCCATAGTCTATCATTCAGGTAATCTTTAAGTGATCATTTCTACGAGATACTACTACATCATATGACAAACTACGATCCTGATCGTAGGGAGAAAATCTATCACTGGTTATTAGAAGAAATGCAATTATCCTTTCCTTCACACGTGGGTTTTTTTTTTTCTTTTTTTTTTTCCTCGGATTATGATAATTTCTATCTAAATAGCGGGAGTAAATGCTCAGAAACTTCGTTACTGGAAGCGTGAGAACTCTCACTGGTTACATTATCCAAACAGTAAGATTCACCACGTTTGATGGTTTGGTGTGGTATTGGTGGGACTGTGACATCAGTCTATTTAGTTTCAATTAAATTGTTACTAATGATTCGCCGACAATACATACTCTAGGTCCTCCCCATGCTATGCCAGCGCAGGATATCATTTGACTTGATTGTAATTTTCTTGGCATTGGATTCAAAACATGGAATGGGCTATGCGCTCAGCCAACTTGAATCCATCGAGTTTTTCGGTCTACAGACATTCAATTTTCTTGTGTACCAAAACAGGATCAAATAAATAAATAAAAAAACTGCACAGGGATCGCAAGGACAGTTGAAGTAAATAGGACAACTCACATCCAATATCCTTAAAAACATACCCTTTCGCACATTGGCGTACACAAAGAGGGATTTCGGGAACATTTACTATATTAAGATACTATATACACAAAAATCACGCTTGTCCTAAAAGGAAAGATCATATAGGACATGTTCTGTGAATTTACCTATTCCTATGTTACGAGACTTTCTGGCTACCATTTACACCAAAAGTATATGCTTATTAACACGTGGACTATCAAGCACAAGATGCCACTATATTATGTTTTTTAACCAAAATGGCATTATACAAAGTTTCGTGTCAACGATTCTATTTTAGTTCAAGGTTTCCACAGAGATACCGCACAGATCTCTTACTCTCCTCGCAAGTATCGACAGTATACTGATTGCTGGAGTTTGTCTGTCATATGTTCAGGTATCTTATAGTCAGCAGAAATACTAATGCGACATAGAAATTCGTGAATGTGCCAATGAAGTTTCAAAAACATAATATCAGTCCTCTGGCACATTATGATGTATCCTAATTATGTCTTCGCAATTTTTAGCTCACAACATATTGTGCACATACATTTACATCAAGTAATAAGTAAAGATAACTTAATAGAGTTGTTTTCAGCTATACTTACATTATATGTTTTGAAGAATCCTAGGTATCTTAAAACACCAAACCAGACAAGAAGATTTCCTGTTCCCAAAAGAACACTGCAAATATCCCACTGATCTCCAGCAAATTGCTGAAATAATATATTTTATGTTGACGAGTTAGACGAACTAGAAACAGTGAAATATATCAACGATAGAAGGACACTTTCTAAACTATTCTATAATGAATTCGCACTACGCACTACTATTCGTACTACCTACCCCCATCGCAATCAAAACAAACTATTTCCCTCAGAACGCTCTTGCTCGGGATCTAATAAACGTAAATGATTAGGTTTCTCTCACGCCATCAATCCTTGCACGTTTGTTAAGAATTTAACTAAATGTATACAAAAAATTAGTTATACATTTTATAATAACACATATGTTCTTTTAAACACTTTATTACAGTAATATGTACTAATGCTATAAGTAACAAAATTGTAAAGTTAGCTGAGCATTTTCGTTTATTTGGTGGTCGGGGTTGTGAGATGATGTTCGAATGGCATAAGCAATGACACGGTTGGGAACAGAAAGGATATTATATTCATACAACAATTGCATAGTAATATGAAATCCAACAGTAAATGTATCTGAAATCTGTATGGCTACGTTATATAAGAGCGTTAACAGGAAACGGCAAATCAAATTACATTAAAAAAAAAAAAAAAAGAAAGAAAGAAAAAGAAAAAAAAAGAAAAAGAAAAATCTCTGGTCTAATCCTCTAAGAAGACCACGTTTTCATTTTAAACTCTTTTTTACTGCAAGACATGAATTCTGACTTGATTAAACACTACATATGCAATGCACTATGAATACGCATTACAATTTGTTATAAATAAATATATACATTCCAGAATAATACATACCAGGTTATCATAAAATAAGTATCGCTGTTTAGAGAACTCTGGAGACGTAACCATTTAACAGAATGCAACCAAACTTGGTAGGAGTATATTTGGAAACATGCAGAAGCGATTGGTGTAGAAAACAAAATTAGTTCCAATTTTCGCCACCAGAGGTAATTGTGGAGCTGTACAATGTCAAGTAAGTGCAGCGTGGAAGCAAAATGACATTAGTAAAAGGCAATGCTATGAAAGGCTGTATTGGCCTCTCCTGTGGGTCTCATGGCATTGTTAGACTATGAACACCCCGCAGGCAGTGGTGGACTTAGGCTCCTCTTAAACTTCCGGGATTTCTTAAGTAACAAAGGAAGTAGGTGTTATCTTTCTTACGCTCATTAGCATCGATATCCCCCTCAGAGCCTAGGATTTCGAAAAACAATGTTCCTTGTGGAGAAACTCCTCCAAAAATTTTGTTCCATCACTGTCTGTGGTTTAGTGGCGGGGTAAGAAGGGAAACGTAAGCAAAATGGAAGTGAAAAGCCAGAATTGGGAGGGAAGCACTTTACTGAGCAAATAAACGCACAGCACAATAAACACAGTGTACTCACGGCTTAATCTGCATATGCGGAGTGAGATATAGAATACTGTTCAATGTGAGCTCCATCCTGATGTTCTATGAAGAGAATTCGATCTACTGCATGGTCAGTTGCAGAACGCAGTTGATCTGTAGTAATAGCCTAGACATGTTGAATAATGTTCTGACGCAAAATGTTCCGAGCCGGAACTTGGCCCTGATACACTAAACTTTTTAGGTACCCCCACAACCAAAAGTCACATGGAGTTAAGTCGGGTGATCGTGCTGGCCATGGAAAAGCAAAGCAACGACTAACAATTCGGTCTTCTGTAAAGTGTTCGCGAAGAATGTGAAATGAAAATGAAATGAAATCTTTGAGTTTTACGTCCCACGGTTATGCCGGTTAGGCTAAAGGAGACGGTGATGATGAATGATGAATGAAATGGTGGAATGAAGAAAGTGGGATGAAATGGGAGAACCCCGAGAAAACCCACGCACACGGTGTTTGTCCACCACAAAGTTCACTTGGCGGGGGCTGGGATCGAACCCGGGACCCCCAAGCACCAGAGGTGAACGCTCTACCACTGAGCCACCGCGGCCCCTACCGCGAAGAATGTGCTGTACGTTGGGCGCCACATGTGGTATCGCTCCGTCCTGCATGAAAACCGTTGATTCGAGACACCTGCGTTGCTGCAACTGTGGAACAACAAATGTGGTCAGCATGTAGTCATGCCTCTGAGAAGTGATAGACCTTGTCACTGGCCCGTTTGGAGCATCGTCCTCAAAGAAGTAAGGTCCGAGGATAAACTGGGCAGTAAACCCACGCCAGACAGTAACTTTCGGGGAGTGCAAGGGCACTTCGTGTATTATATATGGGTTCTCGCTAGCCCATATGCGACAGTTGTAGGTGTTCACAGTCCCGTGTAGGTAAAAGTGAGCCTCATCACTCCATAGAATATTCCACGACCAAGCATTGTCCACTTCGATGCGTGCACGAAATATAAATGCAAATGTCATACGAGCACCGTCATCTGCGGGACGCAATTGATGTTTCATTGTTACCTTGTAAGGATACCAATGCAGCACTTTGCGCAGAATTTTCCACAGTTCTATAGGGCATGTCCAGATGTTTTCACACTGCCTTCGCACTTACCACGCCACTGTTACTCATGGATTTCTCCACGACGGCAGTAGCAATATTTGGATTTTTCCTGTGTTACACTCTTACGACCTCTTCCTTGTCTCAACCCTAACATGGTGGTCTCCTCAAACTTTCCCACCATTTTTTTTTTTTTTTTTTTTTTTTTTTTACACGTACATGGTGTAATGTGACCACGACATAACCCCTTTTGTCGGCGATATTCTCGAACGGCACCAGCACTATTGTTCAAGGTACAGTACAGTTTCACTAACAAGGCTCTTTCTGGTAACGTCAGCACCATGGTTGTTTCTCTCTTGATACTCCATTCGCAACTTTGTCTTGCACTGCACTATAACACAGATGCTTACGCACGCCTGCACGAGTTTCCGTAATAAGGATTCAAGCGTCACCATGTGCCAGAAGTGAACTGCTCTGACCTTGCTAATGTCTGATTTTGGCTTCTTTTTTCCTCCACTCTTTGCCTTGTGATCAACGGGACTCAGGTTCGATTTTCGGTCAAGACACACGTTGATTGAATCCCATATTAAATTTTAAGACCCGTCCTTAGAACATCATCATCTTATACTAAAGCAATGGCGACATCATGGGTTCACTTTGCCCAGGGATCTTCACGTCAAAGACCTGCCTTCGTGCAGAACCCCACATCATCGCCCATAACACATCACCACACCACGGAATTATTAATAGGACTACAAATCAATGCCACGCGTCTCACGGGGAACATATTTACGATTTTCTTTTTTTTTTTTTTTCATTAAACATCAATAATATCATTTGTCTTTCCTACAGCACTTACCATACTTGGCACTAAACAGCACCACAATAGCCTCTGAAGGCGAGATTTGAAGCTAATCTTTTCCTGGAATTGTGCGGGAAGCTTGCAGTTTGTGAGCATAGGACAGACGAACATTTAACTTTGTTGTTGTAAGATATCCAGGAATTTAAAAGGAAGGCTTCAGCCAAAAAGCCCCCTCCCGGAAATTCGCCATTCACCTCGGGGTATTAATAGCATTAATGATCACTGCCACGAGACCCATAGGAGAGGTCATTACTGTCTTTCATAGCATTACTAGTGTCATTTTGCTCCCACACTGCACTTCCTTGGCATTGTACAGCGCCACAGTTACCTCTGGTGGCGGAAATTTGAACTAATTTTGTTTTCTACACTAATCGCTTCTGCATGTTTCCAAATACACCCCTACCAAGTTTGGTTGCATTCTGTCAAGCGGTTACGTCTCCAGAGTTCTCTGAACAGCGATACTTGTTTTATGATAACCTGGTATATATATATATATATATATATATATATATATATATATATATATATTACATACGACATTGTGTATAATATACACGCCAAATCCACACTATATTTGCAATTTCCATAGTATATGTATCCAATTACCCAATTGCATAGAACAAAACATTCTTTGAAACTTAAAACGAAGATATAAACTCAACAGGATTAGTTTTCCTCACAACCTCCCCTACCGTTAAATGAAAAACTACAGGGTGTCCACATGAAAACTCCCTGTACAAATATTAATGGCATGTAAACTATTAGCGCAAGAGAATAACGGTTTGCTGCATCTTGAAGAGCAATTAAAATAGTATTTTTGTTATTGATTGTTAATTGTTGTTATCCGTTGGAGGTGTTCAGTAACAAAGTTTATATGATTTTTTTTATTTATTGCAGATGTTCATGACTAAAAATGACAACAGCACAATCCCGATTACTTGGGGAGGGTGATTTTCAGTGATTAGGCAATCTTTCACACATCAAGCAAGGTGAATCGTCACAATATGCGCATTTGGGGTTTCGAACCCCCATACGTTGTTCGTGAATATGTCAGAGAGAGCAAGAAAGTGAGTGCGTGGCGTGCTTTGGGACGCGCCAGAATTATCGGACAATTTTTCTTCATGGCGCACACAATAACTGGTCTCGTTTATCTAGATATGCTTGAACACTTTGCTTTTCCACAGCTACTTCCTTTGCAGCTAAACGTGATATTCCACCAAGATGGTGCCCCACCGCACTGGTGTTTAGATGTTCGTGGGGCTTAGTGACCGAACGTTTTCACAGCGATTGACCCACTCCTTGGCCACTGCGATCTCCCGACATAATTCCTATGGATTTATTCCTGTGCAGCTATGTCAAAGATAGAGTCTACGCCACACCTGTACGTGATATTCCTGCTCTTCGTCACAAAATTGAAGAAGCCATCAACTCGATCACACCGGACATGCTACACAACACATTGTGGAAGACTGAATATCGACTAGACATTCTGAGAGCTACTAACGGGCCCACACAGAAGTGCATATATATTGAGTTGCTCTTCAAGATGCCGCAAACCGTTATTCTCTGGCACTTATAGTATTCATGCAATTAATATTTGTAATCAAGGAGGTTTCATTTGGACACCCTGTATAACGAATGAATTCTTATTTATAGAAACCAAACTAATATCAAATCAAAATAAGACTCATATCAAATCTTGCATAAACAATTAGTACATCCTTGAAATAAAAGAATTGAACATAATTTTTGTTATTAGCAGGGCTTGACAGTGGCTAAGAGGAGCAGCAATTGCTTCTCAGCAAGCGCAAGTGCGAGCAAATTGAGGTGGAAATTTATATTTTACAAAAATTTTTCTTCGCTGGTAAGGTCATCAACTTTCCCCTTTTCGCAATGGCAAAGAGGGCCAGAATACAGGAGTTCGTTTTGGTTGCCTATTAGCTTACATGGAATGAATCGTAGGAAGAGGAGCTGGAATAAAATCTTAAACTTACCGTCCTACAGTTAAGTCTTGTAAGCTACAGGAGACAGACAATAAATGTAAATAAATAATAATGGAAGATTTGATGAAATAAGGAAATGTGAGTAAACCGAAGAAAACTCCTAAAACCCACGGAGACAAAGTTGTTCACCACAAAACATAAATCGAATCTATTTACACGACAGGTGAGCACTTTACCACTGAACCACCATTCTCCACTATTTGAGAAAACGGTTTAAGTCAAGCATTAAGTCTGATGTGAGAGTCTATTCCAAGTTACAGGCTGGAAAACGTTCGTGTTCATGCATTTTCTTGAGAATATTCTCGGTTTCTTCCCTCTTTGTAATTTCACAAATTACACCATTATTCACTTGCATTTATTGGCCATCTCTTATTTTACACGGCATAATCTGATATGTTAAACCTAATATTTCGTTTAGAGAAGTACTATTTAACTTCTTACCAAAATATAATGTGCACAATACTATCTTCACTCTTAAAAAGGTATATCATTATTTTTCAGAAGACTAATGGTTTAGCAATCAAGGAAAAATCTTTGTATGAAAATCTGCACTAACAGTAGTGTTAAAAAAAAAAAAAAAAAGGTAAACTAACTCAACCTTTTAATATACATGAAACGAAGTATAATAGTATGACATAATTTGAAGCTTGGGCGAAACTACACAGCCTTAATTTATTGAACCAGTATGCTTTGGTATCGAAATTCTAATTTCAAAACATCTGACAAGTCTTATTTTCTTTTTATATTGAAATGAAATGAAAAAAATGAAATCCTTCAATTTAAAGTCCCACTATTATGCCCTTTAGATTAAGGGAGGCGGATGATTAAGGCAAGTGAATGATGATGGAAGAATTGGTGGAATGAATTGTGGGAGAAACGGAAGTACTCCGAGAAAACCCACGGATACACGATGTTGTCCACCACAAACTTACTTGGCCGAGGATCGAACCATAAACCTCACGCACCAGCGGTAAGCGCTCTACCACTTAGTCACTGTGCCCCCTCTGTATTATTTAAAATATACGCTTCCCGCAAAACACGGTAAATATTGCAAAATTTGCTCGATAGCACGCAATAATAAAATTCAGTAGCAATTCTACTACGTATCTGTACACAAAATTTAAATTAGCTTATTATAATATTCTTAGCTTCCTACTAAAACTGATTTTGCAAGCAATTTCATTTTCCCTTTCAGGCTCTTACAATTAAAAAGCGGAAAGGCTTCCTGGTAACAAAAGCATACCATTTACAACTATCTGATAGGATAAGAGAATATTGATAATTTACGCACTGATATACGATGTTGTAGTGGTTATGCCTTATCCAGAATTTCATTTGGAAGGGATTTAGTATTTTGAACAAAACGCTACAGTTGTATATGTAAATAATTATTATAAGAGCCAAATTCCAAAGAAAGAGGTAAAGAGCACCTATTTCCAGCGTTAACTATACATACATACATACATATTATATATATATATATATATACTTTAAATCTTTACCCGAAGTGTAGGGTCGGAAACTTGGTAAAACACAATTCCTTACTTATGGTACAAATTATTATAAATATACTACATAAACTGTACCTTCTTTTCAATTTGTTCTTTAATTGCTGATCCTACAATAATCATAACATCATTGAGCAATATGGTAATGTACCACATGTTAAGGAACTCCAAACGATCTTGCACTGAAAGATCTCGTCCTAAGTGCTTCTTGAAAAACGCTATAGTATCCTGAAAAACAAAATCAATTTTAACAGATACAAAATCTATAGGACACCAAAGGAGCTATCACCTGAACATATTCACATATTATTATTATTATTATTATTATTATTATTATTATTATTATTATTATTATTGAAAGAGAGAAGAAAAGTTACAAGAGTACATTGGAAATGCAAAATGTACAAAAATATATACATACAAATAGAGTATAGTGAAATACATTTCATATTATAACACAATAATAAAATAATGCAAGAAATGCTATTTAACAAAATACAAAGAAAGAAAGAAAGAAAAGAAACCGAAATTAGTCGAAGATTGGCTTCTTCGACTTCCCTCATTTACATCTGATCTTTGTCTAAAGGAAACTGGAAATTCAAATTTCCCATACTAACACAATGCTTAATAAACCCGGTATTCTTAGAATGTTAGGGCTTCAGATTCGGAATAAATGTCAGAAATAAATATTCAAATGTTGCAAATTTGAATACTCATACATACAATGTAGTCATTAAACACACATCTTTTTGAGGAGAGGTAATTTAAGTCATAATTACAAATAATAATAATAAATACATAAATAATAAAAAGTTCCCTCGTGGCTATATGCTTAGCGTACGCATCTTTGGCGCGGGAAACCCGGGCTCGAATCCCACGTTAGTGCTCTAGATCCACGTCTTATAGCCTCAGTGCTAAAAGGGACGCTCAACTCTTAATTAAATCAACCAACGAAAATAAATAAATAAATCTTTAACGTCTCGTGGCTAAGACTTGTAAGCTAAAAGATACGGATAAATGTAAGGGAATGATGGCAGAGTAAGGATAGTAGGAGTAACGGAGAACTCCGAGGAAACCTATGATTACTTTTCCTTGCTCTCTAGTCTAGTGACTAGAGAGAGTGCTCTTGGCGTCCAATTCGATCGATTCCCGGTGAAAGCGTCGAACGCACTACAATGGTTCTAGTTCTACTTTAAATTGTAGGTCGCGTCCTATATTGCCTTGTTGCTGAGAAAGGGCGTAAATACAATCAATCAATCGATCAATTATGGTTAGGGTTCTTATCCACCAGAAGCTCAAATGGTCAGGGATCTTCGTACCAGGAACGAGTGGCCCACCACTGGTATACCTCACTAGAGATCATATTACAGAACACAGTTTTACCAATGTGCAGGAATACCTTGCTGAAGGCGGGTTTTGTTATTACAAATATTTATGAATTGGCAATAAGTTTGCCAATTCATTATTTTTTAAAATAATTTGTATTATTATTTATTATTCTAAATGTTTGTGGTGAACAAATTCAATTTAAATTCAATTGTAAATAGACTTCAAACAATATGGTTTTGTATATCACCAAATAAATTAACCACGTTATGCACGGTATCCTGTATGACCATAAGCAGTAATAACACTTCACAAAAAGAAAAGAACAGGAATAAAACAACTCTCATACACACGTATTCAAGGGCATTGTTCTGAGACTAGTCTTCAATAAACTCTTAAAACGAAAGTTCATAGTAAAAATAGAAGGTCAAAAACAGGGATTTCGCTTTATGAAAGTTGAAGGGCGGTATATTTTCGCTACACTAGATGGTAGAGGTGATTGATAAGCTAAACTGAGCTTAGTGAGCTTACCAATAAGTGATCAACACGCAAATAACAATTCTCTAATGGTAGGTTTTATTACGTAGTTTGTCGCCATTTCTCAAGGATGCCATCGACTTTTGATATCTTGGCATACAAGAATAATTCTTAGTGAATAAATTAAATGGGTCTTGAGTTAATATTCCGCTGTGGTGCACTAATCTGTTTCATGGATTTCTCAATTTCCTGAGCTGCTAACAGTACACTTGATTGGATATCAAGCCTTTCTCTTTGTAGAATCAAAATTCGGCAGGTCTCTTTTGAGTACTTAATACATTGCGACAACGCATTTATACCAATATTTCCTTTGATCGATCACCCATAGTTTATCTGTACCGCTGAGTATCAATATTACCAGTACATGATTATCATGTCTTGTGCTGTTAATTCTGAATGCAATATCATTTAAATGTAAAATCTACTCACATGGCGTGGTTGTTTACGTAAAATTGATATGCACCTAAATTTTAATGGCATATTTCCAAATAACGTGAGTGTAGATAAAAGATTTATAATTATGATAATATATAGAAATGTAGTATATAGATAATTTATGCAATTATTTCCGCAGTAGTTATGATAGTGTTAAGGGAGTCCTTCTAGAGATCTCCCAGCCTTAATTCCATCACGTATCGCAAATAGTTATCCAAAACAAACACCATAGTGTTTATAAATTAGTAGCGGAACGTTCTTACCTGTATTTCCCAACTATTGTACATGTTTGTTTTCTTTTTAATTTTCGTTCCCAAAGTTAACTACGTTTTAAAATTTAGAAAACTTCTTGAGTATAAAGTTAACCTTACCTTACAGTGGTTACTTCAACAATTATATGTATTGTTTAGGCTTCTTAAATTCTAGTAGTGAATATTAACAATATTCTTGTTTATTTACGTCGGTAACCAAAAAATATTTCTTTTTATCAAAGTTTAATAGAGCATGTTCTCTTTCTTGAGACTTTTAGGCATTAAATTCACGTGTTTTCGTTGCCAATAAATTCCAGTCATGAAACAATAATGAAACAAAGCAGAGAAAATAATAATAATAATAATAATAATAATAATAATAATAATAATAATAATAATAATATTATCATGGAAAATGGAGTAACTTCGGAATTACAAAATTGGATTAAATATAAGCGATAAAATTCATAAAATCAATGGAAATCAAAATGAATTAAAACAAAGTACATTTATAAACTTTGACAACTGCAGCTGTAAGGCGAAGCACTACAAACGTCAGGAAACAATTTGATCGTTAAAAGCAGCGTATTTTGCTACATATACAGTACATAAATAATTTATTCCAGTAAAATGAAAAGTTTTAATTATTACTGGCAACGAATGACACAATTTTTAGCTCAATAAATGTTCGTATTTCTCGAAAATTACACACGAGAATTAAACTCAATACTCAATTAATGTTACACTCGGACGATATTTTAGTTAAACAGAAATATAAAATCAAGAGCTAATAATTTTAGGTTATCTCATCAATACACAATGTACTGTCATCTTGCTAGTATTATAATGAGAACATTAATGAGAATTTATTTTAGTATTTGTTTCACCTCAATAAATAGCATGGTTCTAGCACAGAATCAATTTTTAGGTTTACAAATTAACCAGTTTTCTGCACACGCAAAGAGTGAAGAAGTGACTGACTGGCACCTCCGGCATACCAGGCCGATGCGTTAACCACTACACCACCCAGTCCGCTTCCCAGAACAACTATTCACTCTCACTCTCGAAGTCGGTGTTCTCATCTCGGACCACGTGGATTATATCCCGAACCCCTCCTGTGATTAGACAATCCTGTGTCCATATACCGAGCACTTTACGACGGTTCTGATTTCATATTTACTAATGAAAGTAGGAAACAACGGACTGTCCAATTACAGCAGGGGTCTGTGGTACAACCTACGTGATCCAAGATGGGAGCATCAACCTCAAAAGTGAGTGGCTGTTTTGGGAAGCGGACTGGGTGGTATAGTGGTTAACGCATCCGCACGGTATGCCGGAGGTCCCAGTCAGTGACTTCTTCACTCTTTCCGTTCGAATTCGCACCTATAGAAGACTTGGTGTGTACAATTTAAAAAAATCATTTGTTTCCTCCTTTCATTAGTATAGTTTTCTTCATTTTCTCGAAAACTACGCATGAACTTTCACACTCACGCATATAATTGTGTACAGCACAATAAGATCTATCGGCTGGTTTATAACTCGTCTTCGAATTTATTTTTTCTTACGTTAAACGCTAATAATATTTGTAGAAGTTTCAGAGAACACCAATACTTTACTACATTACAGCTCGAAGCTTGCATGTCTCGAGTTTCGGGAGTTCCGCGATACTCGGATGCCTTCATACGGCTTACAATGACTGTTCGGATGAAAGTAGAGCAATCTCTTTATTCAATAGCCACCTATATCAATGCAGTACCGACAACTTTTTCTGAAGTTTTTAAAAATTATTATTTCTTCATCCACTTCCTTTAAAGCTGAAACAAAACTATATTATACACTTTTAAAAGATAATACGATCAACAGATTGCAGTAGTTGTTAACTCCTTGCATTTATCGTTAAAATTCTGACGCTCTTCCCAACCAATTAAAATTCGTAGAATAATACATTCATGCTGATCACCGATATCTTTTTCCAGGAAAAAGAAGCACTGATCTAGGCTACATACTTAAGGTTAAAATTGTGATAACTAATAATTTCAACAATGAAGTTAAACACTAACCCATTTTAGCTGCTGAGCTCTGTATATTGCACGGCAACAGAGAACAAAAGATATGCTGCAAATTACTATGACAAACGAATTAAGTGTACTCCTCAGAAGTGAATTTATTCTGTTGTGATCTGAAACGAATTTAAATCAATTAGTGCACTGCTCTCAATTATAATAACAAAACAAATATATGTTAAATAATGTCCGAATTTGAAGTATGTTATTTATAGTAAAAAGTTCGTATTTAAAGTTTCTTTGTAAATTAGTTGCCTTGAATAAAACGTTAGACAAATTTGGAAATGACAGCCTACCAGTAGTTACAAGAAAAGATATATTAACTTTTAATTTCGCTTTATCAAGAAAATTATGCATTATATCTGTCCACTATTACCAATGGATTCTTTATTTCAATATTTTGCATTTCAATCCTTGTGTCTTTTCTATCTTATTACACCATAGTACAGTTACCTTTTTAATCTACTACTCTCTATGGGAGGGAAACAAAATTATTGTCATTTACTAAAAGCAACATTCCAATATTTCAACTGTGTAATTTAGAATGTTGGGCTTTCTAATTATGATTAAAGTACGTTATTATACACCATCAATTGTCACTCTTTTCGCCTTACATCCACATTCTCAGTGACTTTTCACAGCAGAAACAGTTCTACGTAAAAATCAATGGCACGTAACGTTGAACTCTCAACTCTTTCGAGCTAGGCTCACGAAAAACTGTTCACAACCAAACGCCTTTGAGTTGAACGATGACGGTCAGTTTGAGTAAGCCAGCACTTCAACTTCCGTCACTGTCATTTCTTACTGTTCTGCTAAAGTTCGCTACGTTTTAATTCAAATGCCTCCTCAACTACCTCACGATGGTGAGACGAAACGAATATCGAACACGGGACCACGTCCACCACAAGCATGTGTGCTTACTATTCGGCCACATTTTTATATATAAAATAATAGCACTACCCAAGTAATAATAAATACGCTTCAAAATTATTTAAAATAAATAATCATCATAAAACTTTCGTGAAACTGATGAAAATGAGCGATTCATTCTAGTTTACCAAATATTAGTACAAGATATTTCACTAAATTACATTTTTCTAGGCAAATATAACATACGAAGCTTACATCAGAAGGGTTATAAATTACTTATGTAACATAAAATACCAAAAGTCCATTTAATTCTCTTTCCTCTGTGATCTCTCTATGTAATATTATGTATATAAAGTTCATAAAATTACTGTTACTTACCAGTATATCTCACGTCCCCTTTGCAGTGTAACCTCATTGGTTCTACAGTCAAAGATAACAAAACTTGTCCATCGTGGTCTGTATTATCAAACACGATCTGAAAAAGAAAAAAAAAATCTGCATTACATTTTAATCAATTAATTTATCACAAGATAAAGGACATTCCGTTTAACTGTACAAGCTTTTAATACAAAGATTAAATTTTACTGCTACACATACGTTTTGGAGAATATGTTCGTCAAAACATTGCTATTGATAGTTCCTCCTTTCTACCTCAGTCCAAATTCCAAGTCAACGATCCCTTTCGAAAGCTAAAGATCACGAGTCACAAGAACGTCCAGCGCGCAGGCAAAAACAACTAAAAAAGCCTGATGATTTTTTCTCAGCTCTTAAATGGAAATTAAAAACCTACAACCAGGAAACAATACATGAATTATATCATTGTTCAGGTCGGTCAAGGTCTGTCTTAGCCCTTGACTTTCTTCAGACAGTCTTTCATAGGAGTCTTCTGTAAATGTCAACAGCTATGAACTTCGATGTGCTATTCTCTTCCTTTCCTTCTAAGTATATTCATTATTTTAACTTTGACGTCTCTTGATTATTTGTAAAATATTGACTCTTCATTGAAGTATTTAGCATGAATTCCTATCAGTGTTACTTTCTTGTTCAGGAAAGTTTAAAAAATAAATAAATAAAACAATATATTGTTTATATCGAGTTAACTAACATTGGTATTCTATATAGCATGAATGTACAAAATCTTTATGCTTTACTGCCTCCATATTTTTTTGCCATTCTGATATAGTTAAAAATTCAACTGTACTATATATAATCACAAAGAAAACCTGTTGGATTTCACCCGGACATCATATCTGTGTATATGACGGTACAGAAACTTTCAATATATATTATGAAGTATATTCCAACTGAAATTCTTCACCAGAACTCCTTAATACTGGAAGGACCAAAATTTTTACCTCCCTAGAAGTACCTTGACGGCTATTTAATTGCAAGAGATATATATCTTTTTCTTAATATTTCTGTTATTTTAGCTTTAATTTAGTATGTTTAATGGACTATCTTATGTTTCATGTAAGTTGTTCTCTTGATATAGTACAGGCTGGGCCACGAAACCCCGCCAATATATTAAATATAATATTAATATCGTAAGTTCGCCCACAGGATAGTGACATGAAAAATTAAAATAAAGGAATAATACGTATATTACTACATGTGAAATCCTTTTTTTTTTAAGTCACGTGATCACCCTATCAGCCCTGTAGACATTGGCTACGCAAATTTTCTTTAAAGCAAATCCTGTGTATAATACACCAAAATAATTATTTCTTATTTCGAACGTTTTATTACATGAAAATGAATTTACATTTTTATTTCAACTTGTATGTACTGAACTCAAGACAGCAGCAATTTTTCTCGCGCTTACACTTGTGTACTGTGAGTGGATTGCCTGATTGATCTTCATATACCTTTGTAGTGAGCATATCTTTTTCTTTCTGATTCAAGCACATTTTGGCCGTATACTACCAATCAAGGTCGTTTGTTTATTTTTCAAAGATTCGGTTAATTTTTAACTTGTAAGAAAAGCTATCGCAAGTAACATTCAGTCCTCTGTTGAGAAAAGGATCCATCGTCTTCAGAACAATATGACTGTAAGTCCTGACATCGTTCTTTTTCCTTTCCAGGTAGGGAATGCCATTTAGTACATATCTTGACTTTACATCTATAAGCACTCAAATTTGAATCGAAATTTGTCAGGCTTGTTAGGCATATATTATATGAATTTGCATCTCATCGTAGTAGGGAATAACTGTTCATCAACACAAACGCTTTCGTGGGTTTTATAGTGCCTGATACAATTCTTAATGAATAAGTTCCACACAAATGATACCAAAGCAAACTTGCCCGCTTTCAGCCTTGAAGAGTTAGAGCACTTTTCACCAAATCGAAGATACTTCACTATTTCAAAAAAATCTCTTTCTTCCCATAATCTTTCTGCAAAACACTGGGCCATATCTTTAGTTCTATAGTTCCTTTACGGGTATATCTGAAGCTACACGAAATATCAATATTACTAGAAGTGAAACGGGTTTTGCAATTGACAGTGGCCAAAGAGAATCTTGACGCTGTCTATGAGCTTCAATAACGGTGCATTTCAGAGTATTTCTCAACATTGTTTCGTCTATGAACAAGCGAAAAACACTAACAAAATCACCATCTTCAATATGATGTAACGGATAATATAACAAACCAGGTTTCTCGCGAAGATGTCGTGTGAGGTAGTGAGCCCAGCATTGTTCTCAGGCCACTTTACTCCAATGTGTTCCATCAGCTGCTATAAAGATATTTGATCGATTACTTCTGGAAGCTTCTGTATCTGTTTCTTCCCTTTCATTCGAAGAAGTAGCTTCAGACACTGCATTCTCGCTACTACTGCTGTCTTCATCGCAGGAAACTCCTTGTTATTCTTCCAAGCGAAATTCATTTTCACTCAAATCTTAGAAATCACGTAAAATTTTATCAGATCTCGCGTTGCTTTTGTAATTATTCATATGTAACTTCAAGAAAACCTTTCTTTCTACAGAGAAAATATTACCAAAGAGATACGAATGTTACAGAAGAAGCAAATCATTCAAAGAAGTACCATATGTTCTAACTTTACAGCAGTAAAAAGCACAAATGAAACACATAAAAATAGCAAACTCATTGGAAAAATAATGTAAAATATTTCAAAATTTATTTCCAGCAGAGATACTACAATATTTCATACAACGTATAAAACTGTCTACATCAACAACAAAATATTGATTTTTTAAATGAGGCAGTCAAATTGACGGTCTGGTCCTTCTAGGGGTATACAACAAAATATATATTTATTTAAAATAGACACACCATGTTTATCTGCTACATCAAACCTTTCTTTAAAATAAGAAAAGTCCTAAAGTTTGGTTGCGTAACTCAAATAAATATATGATATATAGAAAATTGTTTTAAGTGATGCCGTCAAAATGACGGCTTGTCCTTCTAGTGTTAAAAATATATCTTATACATACACTTGTAGCAACTTTAATCCATACTGATTCCACTTCTAAGTATCGTTCCTCTAACAAAATTGGGAAGGACAAAATTGGGAAGGAAATACTCCCTCATCGATTTGAGTATATCTTTACTTCGTGTACTCTGCCTGAAACCAAGATTCAAACTCGAGATCCCATCGAAGAAAAATGAGCTGCTATATCTTAATTTTTACGTTCCTTTTCGCATTTCTACCATCGTATGAACACAACTCTTCTATAAATATTAGTAAATACCTATAAGTTCTTTAAACCTACCATAAATCTGACTTACTTTAATATCAAACTCGTAACAATCAGGTGGTGTTAACCGCCCAGCTGCCTTGAAGTTCACTGTCTTAATACAGAACGATAGGGTTGCCTTCGTCAAAGCAGAAAAATTAATTATAAACTTCTCATTCTCTAAATAGGCCTTAGAATACGGAACATTCGACATATTTGTAGGGATACTAATATTCACGCATCCTAGAAATAAAACAGAAATATATTATATATGTATAGATAGATTTGGCAACAGATGTAAGAACTCAATATATTCCTAATACAAAGTTGGAAATCACCTCTTAGATATCTTAAATAGACTCGAAAGGTAATAAATACAACTTTTTCAGCTATTAGCTCTTATGTTAATTTACAAATACTACAAGTTCTGACATTTTATTTATTTATTTTTTTCAAAAACAAGAAAGAAGGTATCATCGAACCACATAACAAAAAAACATCATTCTAATGTTTCTCAAAACTAATTAATTATGCAGCTAAAGGAACTTCAAGGGTCAACGATGTACAAAATATCCCGCTAGTGGATAATATCCAGTGCTAAACGAACGCAATTATGATTCAATAACATCCATAATTAGCCTCTCTAAAATCCAACTTTACATATATATATAAACGAACTTTCGGCTAGCTGGGGTATTCACCTCCAGATCCCCGCGTTTGCTCGGCCTAAAGCCTGGCACCGATCTTTCCTTCTTCCTTTGCTATCATTTCTACCTTTTATTGAAACACTTTTTCATTATTTCTCTACGAGCAATACTACGGAAGTTATGGATTTTTACATTTTTAAACGACGGCCATTTTGAAAGAAGTTCGTTTGTCGAGAAAAATGATCGAAACCAAACTTGTAGAGATCCTTACAAGGGAAGAAACACTTTTAATTTTTATTGTAGTACTAATATTAAGGAAATTACTGCGTTTTTATGCAGTGTGCAGTATGGGATCTTTCATACTTTCAAACGACTACCATTTTGAATAAAGATGGCGGGTGTAGCTGATAAACAAGCAAACGCATATCCTACGTATCATCTCGGTACGATCAAAACTGCAAACGCTATCGTGTCAACAAGATTCGTTATACCTATATATGCGTTTATACATGTTTAAACACGCCAGCTATGCTGGAATGAGTGTTTCGAGCTACAGAACAACGTTGGGAAACATATGTAGAGTTACAAGACAATCGCGTTGAAATTTATTGATTTCTTACAGTACATATGTCTGTATGTGTGAGTTGAAGTTACAGTTTTTACGTAACCTTGTTAAAAATACTGATTCATGATCATAGAAAACGTACTTTTCGGTATGTGTATCCTTCCGTCAATAAAGTTTGGGTAAATGGAAAATGTTAAGTGATCCCACAGACACTCTGTATATGTATATACTCCCTAACCTCATTCTCCTTATATACCAAAAACCTAACATTTCAGACTTTTCCTGTTGGTTACACCGCAAACCCTGAAACCTGACAAAATTTCACGATTCTGCAGCTGCTAGAAGTATCTTGGTGTGTGAAGTAGTCCCATTTAAAAAATGGGGTCGAATTAAAAAAATAAATGAATAAACATAGAGCTTCCCTTAAAACACTTTTTTATGATTTTATTGTTTGATAGTGTCGAAAACTTACAACCATGCCAAGTTTCGAATTTCTATCACAATTAAAAGTACCTAAACTTTTAAGTTTCTTATTGAAAAATAACCTCATTTAAATAACATAGGGAAATTTTTCTTCCCCGTCTTAGACCCCCCTAAAAACTAAAAATATTCACTTTTGGCAAATTTTCTGTGGGTTAGTCCGAAGAGGCTACAAATATACCAAATTTCATTATTGTAGTCCTATAAGAAGTGCCTAATAATTATGGATTGAAGGTGTCCCATTTAAATAGCAGTGAGAAGAGTTTTCTGTTCCCCATAAAACCCCACTGAAGATGGATTTATTATTATTATTATTATTATTGGTGATTTTCTTACATGAAGGTATCAAGAAACTACATGCATACCGAATTCAAGTTTTTTATTCCAATTACCTGAAATATTGTCCCAAAGGATGCACATTTAAACAGCATGGGGATTTATTTTCATCCCTCTTTTTATCTTCTGAAAATATACAAAATATATACCCTCTTGGTTTCTCTCGTAAAGCTATAAGCATGTTAAAATTCAACTGTCCTGTCAACCGGAAATACATGTGATTTTATGTCAGTGAATAAATCAATCACGTAGCTTCACATATTATTGACTAACTGAAATGCCCGTTCCTCGAACAGGGAGAATAGGTTTTTGAAAAGTATTTGAACCGTCTTTCCCCCTAAGGATACTTATTTCAATTATTGTCTAATAATAAAAACCGGTAAGATACGAGAGCTGTTCAGAAAGTAACAGAGTTTTGAAATAAAGTAACAGGATGAACAAACAGAATTGTATTATATACATTTAAAAGGGACACTCTTAAGCTATTTTTCCACATAATCGCCATACAAATGAAGGTACTTATCATACCGTGGCACAATACCATCGCGGTAGAAATCTGCCGCCTGCGATTTCAGCCACTGGCTTACACCGGCAGTATCAAAGCGTTGTGTAGTGAGCCATGTCTTCATAGCTGGCAAGAGGTAGTAGTCACTCGGCGCCAAATCCAAGCTGTATGGTGGGTGATCGGACACCTCCCATTCAAAACCATCCAAGAGCTCTCGGGTGAGCTTGGCCGTGTGTGGACGTGAGCTGTTGTGAAAAAACAACACCTTCGCGCTAAGTTTTCCCTAGTTCACACAATTGGAGATGGTTTTAATTGGCTTTTTTTTTTCTTTTCAACAAAAACCTAATCACAGAACGTACCTCACAAAAGGCGGGATTTTCTATTGCAGCGCACATTGTAACACGTCACAGTCCTCATGTTACCACAGCTGGATGCGCACTGAATGTGGCAACGTTCTTACACCAAGATGGCGACTCTAGCCTTGCCGACTGCCGCGATAGGCCAAACCATCTGGTACTTTCTGGATAGGCCTCGTATTTTGGCATAAATTTTGAACACCTTCCCCTTAGCATACAAGCTTGAGGTAGGAACCAATTACGTTTTAAATTTCAAAGGGATCAGCCGTATTCCCGTGATACAATTACTAAGACAACCCATTTCAACGTGAAAAAAAGAAGTAGAAAATGCCTCCTCCCCCTCCCCACTAAAGGGAAATTTTCAAAAGTCATGAATTCTGTGTAGCCTTACTTTTAATGAGGAGTTTATATACAGAGATTCATCTTTCTAACTTAACAGAGTTGTGAGATACTGTATTTTTGGCATAGATTTTGAAGCAACTCAACCCCTCTAGAATACACCCTTTAATCAAAGCTATGTGATAAAATCTTAGATCGAGGTAATTACTAATTATGTTCCAAACTGAATTTAAAAAATGCTCCAGTATTTCCCCGTGATGCGATCACAAATAACAGGCTACGTCGTTTAAAGCGTGAAGAAAGAAATTATAGAAAATTCGTTCCTTAAAACGAAAATTAAAAAGTCCGTTTACTTTTAGTGAAGAGTTTAGATACCGAGTTTCACCTTTCTAACTTGACATTCGTGAGATATTAAAGGTTTCACATAAATTATGACCTCCTTTTCCTCTCCCCCTCAGTACATGCATTTTAATCAAAGTATCGTGATTTAAAAAATCCATTTCGAGGCAGTTGATAATTATACCAAAAAATTCAATTCAAACGGTTCAGCTGTTGCTCATGATTCGAACACAAACACGATAACAATTTTTTATACTAGAATAGCTGAAATGTTCGTTCTTCGTACGGAGAAAGCATGTTTATAAATAATATTTGAACCCTATTAGAATACACATTTTAATGAAAAAGCAATGATAAAAACCCATTAGATACTCTGTTTTTCGCAGAAATGTTGAACCTCCTCTACCTATCTTGGGGTAAGTCCTTTAATCGAAGTGACATGATAAAATCCCAGCCTGAATGAAGTAAGTACTATACTTCAAAATTCATTTCAAACGGATCAACCTCTTTCCCATAATGGGATCACGAGCCGGCTACATTGCTTTTAATTTTACCGAGAGAAATTATAGAAAACGCCCCTTCCCCCTTCATGCGGGATTCACAAAAACGCTGGGACATATCCACTTGCTTTCAATGAGGAGTTTAAATAAAGAATTATAGGTTCCTAACTGGACGGGCTAGTGAGATGCTTTATTATTTACATAAATTTTGAACCTCCTCTATCTCTCTTAGGACATGCTCTTTAATCAAAGTAATATGGTAAAAACTTAGATCAAGGTAAGTACTAATTATATACCAAATTCAATTCAAACTGTTCAACCGTCTTCCCGTGATGCGATCACAAACAACAGGTAGCATCGCTTTCAATGTGAAGAAAGGAATTATAGAAAATTTCCCCCTGCCCTTGAAACAGAAATTTTCAAAAATGTGGGACACGTTTCCACTTATTTTAAATGAGGAGTTTATATACTGAATTTTATCTGCCTAACTTGATGGGTTCGTGAGATACTGAAATTTTGTACGATCTCCAACCTTCTTCGATTGCGCCATTGAATCAAAGTAGCATAGCAAAATATAAGTTTAAGACAGGTACTCACTAGGGATGGCCAATTCCGGAACTTTTACTTTCCGGAATCCGGAAAGTAAAATCGGAGAAATTCCGGAAACATTCCGATGTCGGAAAAATTCCAATTTCGGAAAAATTCCGGACGTTTTTCTGAATTCTGGACTTTCCTAATTTCGGAATTTTTCCCACATCGGAATTTTTCTGAATTCTGCATTTTTTCCAAAATCCGGAAAATAAATTTGGCCATCCCTAGTACTATGTTCCACAATTCATTTAAAGTTTTTCAACAATTTCCCCATGATGTGATCACAAACAACAGGCAACACTGCTTTAAATTTTAAAGAAAGAAATTATAGAAAATTCCCCCCTTAAAACGGGATTCTCAAAAACGCTGGGAAACGACCACTTATTTTTAATGAGAAGTTTATATAAAAAGTCTCATCGTGCTAATTTGACAGGGCAATGAGAAACTCAATTTTTCAAATAAATTATTATTATGAGCCCTGTTCCCCCATTATGACACGCACTTTTATAAAAGTAACAGATAAAAACTTTAGTTCGAAATATGTGACAACTATATCAAAAAATTCGTTTCGAACTGTTTAGCCATTTTCCCGTGATGCTTTCACAAACAAGATTCCTTTCATTTTTTCTTTTTTTTATTTTTTTTATAATAGATAAGAAACTTCTGCATGTGTTACTACGGACAATATTTTGTGTCTCCCTTTCTACTGCATCCTCCATACCCACTCTTTGTGACCGAATTTCTTATTATCTAAAACAAATTAGGTTGCATTGCAGAATGAAACAAAATATTCAAGATTCTGAAGAAAGCAGGAATAAATAAATAAATAAAAACTAAAGAATAATATGTAACTTGTACTGTACAAACAACATCAAGAATAAGCGAAGCATAAATATTAGAAGAGAATTAAATAGAGTATAAGTTCATATTGTTTCTTCTAGAGTAATTTACAAAATTATAAAATTCCCAGGATGGTGATATTTTGGATCTCAGTATATTATAATTTGTATGAGTATCCAACCCCAACCCTAAACCTAACGTTTTACACTCAAAGAAAAAACCTGAATCTCTACTGCTGAGAAGTGGATCACTTATTAATATATGTACATTTTAACAAGTTTACTTACTTTCTGCAATATCACTATTAAAGACATAGCTTTCATTGAAGCCAAAAATCGTCCCCTCCTTGTACTCATAAGTGCACAACACAGGAGGAACAATACTATTATCTTCCTCAGCATAGGAGTAAGGTCCAATAGCATTCGGAAGATTAGAATACTGGAAAGTACACAGAAGAAATATTAACAGCAAAACTTTCATGTAAAAGATTTGACAATAAAATAAATAGTTATAGTGTAATAATAAGTTTGTAAGTGTGTAATGTTCGAAATCAGAATAATAAGTTTGAATTTATATTCTGATTTTCATACAATCCAAATTTATCAAGCTTATTGAAAAGTGCTTTACGAGCATACTGCTCTCTGACAAGATTTGAAATGCACGAACTATTTTGTAGTTGCTGATCAATAGCGCTGTTATTGCAAGGATTTCTTTTTTAAATCAAATACAGATACCATACACGTATTTAGTATTATTTTCCTTCGCCACTTTATTGAATTTTATTTTAAGAAGCCACAACTTTTTAATATTTATTTCTATTTTTCTATTATACATCTTTCCATGATTTCCCTTACAAGTCAAGTTTTTACTTAACATACATACTACAAACAGAACCCGTAAAAATACTTAGGTAGTTTGAAACTATTCAATTGTTGAAATGAAGGAAATGTTTATAGATGTCTTTCTTGTTTGTCTTATTCTCTGAAGGTTACCGAATATGTAACAGCTACAGCGAGTAATATTTCTTCTTCGCAAAGTTTTCGAAGAGTTGTATCCTTTTAGAGAACTATTGTATATTAGGAAGATAAGAACACAGTAACCATGATGAGAAGCTGTCGATGAAGGTAATTAAGAAGTGAACGGAAGATTTGCTGTGAAAATATACATCTCTGTTACAGTATCTTGCGTTGAATGAGAGACGAAAGATGACTCGGATGGCGTGAGTGATTGATGGAAGACATGGGATCCGAGAAAATAGATTAATGTTCTGTAGAAGACTCAGAAGATTACAGTGGGGCTTCAAGTTACAGATGAGAAGTTTCACATTGTTTTCCTTGACACTTGTAACTGTAGGTGAGATGTTTTTCATTTCATATTGTACCTCACGGTGGAAGTTACAAATTTGTACTAGAACGTGTTGGATGAGTGCTTGTATAGTAGCCACAAAGAGCGTTATTATGACAGTTAGCGATAGTGTGTTGGTTGTATGCTTGGCACTCTTCACAACGAAGTGGAATGATGTTTGATTAATATTGTGTCTCAGTTTGTAGATATCCTAGCGTTACTTGCAATCAGGGTATCAATCGTTTCATGCGGTGGTGTTAAGATCCATATCATATAGGTGGGTTCCTGATCGTTTCGAACGTGAAGTGTTTATATAGCAGGTCAAGCCACCATGCCGAATTTAATCAAGGTCTACTATCATGCCCAATATGATTCCAATCTGATGAGCTACATATACTTTTTTTCTAGGACACTAAATTTAGCCGAACATAAGCCGGGAACCCGGAAAATCAGATGCGTTCGGCTGAATTTGAACAATATATAGTGTCCTTGATTTTCGAGGGAAAATCAAATGAAGGGTGAAAAGATTTTGCACACATGTTATTCCATTTACAAAACACTATTCAATGTTATTGTAAAAAGTAGAACATTTGCCATAATTAAACCTACAAGTACATTACAAGAACTATAGAGAAATGCATTTCTGTTAACAATATATTTCGTTAAACAAGACGATTTCTTTCTTAATAATTTGTTACTTTCCTCTGCTATCTATTAACAGTCTGTCTAACTAGGAGCAAGAATGCATAATAAAGTCCCATCCAAAGTGGCCATCTTAAATAATTTCTTATTGCTGAAATTCATTTGGCAGGCCTATGTGACAGCTATTAACTGAAATTCAATCGACAGTGTTGATTGTCTACTAGTGGTGGAAATTCATTTGATAGTTTTCACTGCCTAGTATTGGCATAAAATTATTTGATAATCCACAGAATTAGTAATTTCTTTTTTCATTGGATAGTGAGAACCTAGTAGTATTAATATACACGTAGCAAAATAAGATACGAAACAGCAGTTCCAACTCATGTAGAAATTAGTGTTGAGAAAGGAATCTGCGTTATGGGGTTCTCGCGATCATCAAGAAAAGGGCCAATTAGAAATGTCGTGATAGTAATTACAAGTGGACGGTTCTATTGAAACGGACAACACTACATCGTTCCCACCTTGTAACATGTGTTCAGAAATGTTTGTTAGTCCTGGAAGTACAGAAGCATTGTGTGTAAAGTTTTCATTGTGTTTACTTGTGTGTTCGTTAGGTTATTGTAAATGTAAATGTACATAGTCTGTATTTTACGACTTATTGTAAAAATATATCCTCTTATTCAGTATTTCAGTTATGAAATAGCTTCCAAATTATTCTAATTTATGAATTTTACGCTTTTTTACAGGAAAAATGAACTGAATCAACAATTACCAATCTTGCAACATTTCATTCCACAGTGCTTAGTGACGCAGAGGTCTAGGATTCACTTACTTCATGAGCCACCGTGACTCGGATTCCACGTTTAACTGTAGACTCACATGCATAATTAGGGTGTTAAATTAACTACATATATATCGACAAGAGTACAAAAAGCTTCAAAATGCAAATATTGTTCCCCAAAATCAAAAACAAACATGTCGAAATGCACAATGATGTCTTTTCCGTTTCAGTTGTTCACCTTTTTCCTAATTATTGATATTTTAAACATTGTTCTATTATACAAGAGAAGTGCTATCTATTTTTTAAGTCTTAAGTAAAGCGTCTTCTTTGTTTCTTTCATTTCCTTTCTCTCTCACATGCATACAAACATTATCTCTCATCTATTCCAAACAAACCGAATATAAGTATTTTCTCTTTTCCTCATAGAGTATTGTAGAGAACACCTTAGTAGAATTCTCGTCAAGTGGCAACAGGGTAATATATGTTTTTGCAAATGTTGATTCCTCTTTTACTTCGCTCCGAGTTTGTCTTCTACAAGGCCTCACAGCAAAGTTATAAAACCAATGAAACGATATTATACAACTATTGATAGTGTTCACTGCGTCTGGGATGAAAGCAATCCGTCTAATATGGGCTAAACTATGTGAAGGAACAAAAAGCATTATGGAGCGATAATAGTTTTCCCAATTTGAAAAAAACAAGAAAATGGAATGGAAGGTTTATTTTGGTGAAATTCTAGTTTCTTCAAGGGTGTTACAATATATAAGGAAGGTCATCCAAAGATTTTCTTCTTTGAAGCTCCTGTGTCTGCCACTGAAAAATTATTTGTACAGTGAAAATGTTCTTTCCACGTCGCATGGACATGTGAAAAGCACAGGTTTTCTTCGGCGAATTCCCCTTTCAATATATGTTTCTTCACCGGAAAGCAATCCAGAAATTTTACTCTATTTTGTAACCAGGACTTTTAGTAATACGTGACTAAGCTTGTTAAATGCAATTTTAGGATTATCATGAGTCTCTGAAGACAATGTTACTGAAATTTTACTTTATTTTATTATTTAACTAGAATAAGCATTATAAGCACTATCAACCAAGATTAAAATTGCTTGTCAGGTGTGTACAACAACAACACAACATTTCTGCATACTTTTAGAAGTGTAGAAAATAATAAGCATTTTGCTTAGAAATCGAGTCTTTTTATCACTATTATAGGAACCCAATCTCCTAGCACATGCTCATATTTTGTTTTTTTCAAATAATATAACTACATAGTACTTTTTTTTAAAAGTAGTTTTCTCTCCTTGTTTGTTAAACAACATACAAAATGACCCAAAAGTAGACATACAGTCCCTACTGATCGCCTCATGACACTTTTTATCACTTACTTATTGTTATTCATACAGATATTGACTTAGTTTCTTCTTTATTTTTGACTAGTAATATATTCCGTTAGACAGTCACTTTTTACTATTACTAAATTTACTATTATTTAAATTGGTCATTTCAATCATTACACAGGTATATATATACACCATTAGTGGCACCGACCTTACTGATTTTTTTTTTGATTTTTTTGAACAACCTATTACACTGCCCCAACGGACTTAAAGTTTTTTAAGTGTTTGGTTAGGCAACACGCACAACAACAATAACAGAAAAGTTACTTGTGGTCGTTTTCAGAGTTACCTGATGGCTATAATACAATTATTTTACTAAAAGAAACTTCTAGCAATGTCAGTAAATAATTTCAAAATGTTTATGAGTCAAAGTACAGCCATATTAGCTCAGTTGTTGGAATTAATGTCCAGATTTTGTTTGGAATGCCACGTTAACGATTATTATAGGCATAGCTCTTGATATAACACGATCTGTTTTTGGCTACTCTTCGCTTGTTATGTACACCGACAGCAAATGCCATCTAGCGGCAGTCTACACAATTTCGTGGTTGCTTAGTTTGGCCACGCTCTTCGAGCGTCGTCGCAACGTCCGGTTCCGTCCAGAAGATTCGCGCACCTCCCGCTCGCCTCGTTGGCTCCAGAACCTACGCCGACGTTTCTAGAATATTCTCGCTCGAAGTTCGGCGGTGGTATAAATATTGCGTACCAACCAATCCAATAGGCCAGTTTATTGCAGCTTAAGCTTTAACGGTTTTAGTTCGCTACTGTTTCTGTTAAGACAGTTTTTGTGCATTGTACCTAAAGTTACAGTCTTCTTAGTGCGATACGATTCAGAGACATTTTGTATATTTTGATTTCCAAGTTCGGAAGCAATGGAAAGCAAGATGAAGAAAAAGCCTCATAGCAGACCAACGCAGGAAAGTGTGAAACGAGACTTATTTGGCACTGCAAGTGAAATGAGTGAAGTGCAGTTACCCACGTACGCTGACGTTATGCGATATTATCATTGGTTTCGAAGTGGTGACGAAAGTGTAACTAAATTACCAGTGACTGACATTTATAAACTAGTTGGACAAAGAGTTGTACATATTTGGCGTAAAGCAAGCATTCCTGTGGCTTCAGAAAAGATAGTTTTTGACATGCTGAAAACATTTTATAGTAAGTGTCGCACCACGGAAGAACATTTCAGTTGACAAGGACAAGAAGCAACACTTCGTGCAGGTTTTGTTGCACACGCAGAAAAGTCTCTTTTTGATATTACATCTTGCAAATGTAAAACCGCCGAAGATTGCAACTGTGAGAGGACACGCAAGATTCCAAAACGAGAATTCAAGTTTCTTTTTGACCAGAGAACATCACGGAAAATGAGCATTGGTAACATTGACGTCCTAACAAGCAAATCTCTGTCAAAGATGTTTTCCCGTAAAGTGAGCAGATTTAAGGGACAGACAACCAAGAAAGACGCTGGAAGTGTTGAAGCAAGTCCATCAACTAGTGGGATTAGGCATAGGCAGAGGTCAAAGATACTAGCGTCGTCAGGGGAATCCAGCAAAGCTGTTGAATCGGGAAGCAAGTCGGGATCTGACTTCAAGGCGCGACCAGGAAGAAAACATAGGCTAAAGCGCATTTGTCTTCAAAATACAGCGGAGGCAGCGTTCAGAACTGGAGCTTCAGACAGACAGGTTGCTTTGATCGCTTCTGCCATACTTCAGGACGCGAGACTCATAACGCCAGAGGACAAAAGTCTTGTTGTTGACAGATGTAAGATACGAAGAGGAAAAGATAAACTGGGTGAGAAGATCCAGAAAGAAAAGATCTACTTCGATGGAAAAAATGATGCAACTCTTGTGCAAGAAAAAATTAACGGCAAACTACAAAGACGAGAGGTTACAGAAAAGTATATCACAGTTCTATCGGAGCCCGGTTCAGAATACTTGGGTCATGCCACACCTAACTCAGGCACTGGCAAAAATATTGCCGACTCTATATTGGAGCTTTTAGAGAAGAACCAGTACGACGTGTCAAGTCTTGAGGCAGCCAGCAGCGATGGTGAAGCCACGAACACAGGATGGGATAACGGCGTGATAAGTCAGATACAAAGATCCCTAGGAAAGGAACTGCAGCATCTCATTTGACTTCTTCATACCAACGAGTTGCCATTTCGACACCTGGTTACCGAATTGGATGGTGGGACAACCGGACCCAACGCTCTTTCCGGCCCCATCGGAAAGAAATTAAAGGATTGTGAACGTTCACCGATCGTTTCCTTTACACCCATTCCCGTGGAATGGGTGTCTGAAATGAAAAAAACAGATGGTTTAAGCAGCGACCAGAATTATCTCTTTGAAATTTGTAAGGCTGTTGCTACAGGAATGTGTACTACCGATCTAGCAAACAGAAAACCAGCACCATTATCACATTCACGATGGCTTACATTGGCCTGTAGGATGCGTCGCCACTACATCAGTACTAATAAACCTAGTTCAAGTTTGTGTCTACTTTGTCAGTACATTGTTAAAGTATACACTCCCGTCTGGTTTTCAATACGGCGAAATGGGCGGCATGCATCTGTTTAGCATAGTTAAGCTATCACGTTTTCTGCCAGAAAATCTACAACACATAGTTCATTCTGTTCTACAAACAAACGGATACTACGCTCATCATGAAAACCTGCTGATAGCGACGACAGCAGATGAAAATCCGCATATTCGAACGTTAGGCTGGAGAAGGATAAAAAAGTGCCGCAGCCAGAAGACTCCGAGATCAAGCCGCCCACGTGACTTCATTGTTCCGAAATTAAAATTACCGCTGAAAATTACTACAACATGATTAATTGGCCTAAATGTCTAACAGAGCTGCCAATCACACGAAACATAACGGATCAGCAGCTTGAAGAAAACATCTGAACTTCAGCTATTCTAACAACAACATTTCCTTGCCATAGTCAAACTGTGGAACGCACAGTGAAGCTGGTGTCCGAGGCAGTGTCAAAAAAGTGCGGCCAGAACGCAAGAAATATTTACGTTAGAGACAAACTGAAGTCTAGAACAAGAATGCCCCGCTTCGAGACCAAGAAGAACTACGTGACCTAAGGTCAAATGTCAACGTATGCTTACTGGGTGGGTGGGCGGAACTCGATGTGCAACCACCTCTCCGTGGTGAGTTCTGGATTATATTGCGTACAGAGCAAAATAAACGAAGAGCTGCACAAAGAAAATCGTGTTATATCAAGAGCTATGCCTGTAATCATCGTTAACGTGGCATTCCAAACAAAATCTGGACATTAATTCCAACAACTGAGCTAATATGGCTGTACTTTGACTCATAAACATTTTAAAATTATTTACTGGCATTGCTAGAAGTTTCTTTTAATAAAATAATTGTATTATAGCCATCAGGTAACTCTGAAAACGACCACAAGTAGCTTTTCTGTTATTGTTGTTGTGCGTGTTGCCTAACCAAATACTTAAAAAACTTTAAAAAAAATGAAATCTTTGAGTTTTACGTCCCACGTTTATGCCGGTTAGGCTAAAGGAGACGGTGATTATGAGAGATGAGTGAAATGGTGGAATGAAGAAAGTGGGAGGAAACGGGAGAACCCCGAGAAAACCCACGAGCACGGTGTTTGTCCACCACAAAGTTCACTTGGCGGAGGCTGGGATCGAACCCGGGACCTCAAGCACCAGAGGTGAACGCTCTACCACTGAGCCACCGCGCCCCCCTTAAAAAACTTTAAGTCCGTTGGGGCAGGGTAAGGGGTTGTCCAAAAAAAAAAAAAAAAATCAGCAAGGTCGGTGCCACTAATGGCACCTTTTCCGCACTAGCCATGATCGAATTTCCAACAAAAGTGCAAAACGCTCCGCCCTACTGTTCATCTCAAAGACCGGAAAATCTATAGATTCGGCACTAATATCGGTCATGTTCTATCATTTTTATATATCTCCTCTCCCTTTCTTTCAAGCTACGGGGCTGAATTTGGATTTAAACAGCATCGGAAGTGTCATTGTTCATCTCAGTGACTCCAAAAACTATAGATTCGACACTAATATAAGTCATTTTCAATCAGTTTAAATGTCTTTTCCTCTCCCTTAATTTACACCGACAGTGATATGACAATAAATATCTCAGGTTCGAACTTCGTCTAGGTTGAAACTTTGATCGAGTTTGGGCCGATGGCTCAAGAGTTATTAAGTCTTATTTATTTTTTATGTATTTTCCCACCTCCTTCCCTCCCCTAAGTTTTATCGTCAAAGTAAAATGACAAAAAAATCTCAGGCTCGAACCTCATCTATGTTGAAAATTTGATCGAGATTGATCCTTTGGTTCAAGAGTTATTAAGTTTTATTTATTATTAACTCCTCTCCCCTAAGTTCTATCGTCAAAATGAATAGACAAATATAATTCCAGCCCGAACCTCATCTATGTTGAAAATTTGATCAAGATCGGTTAAGTGTTTCAAGAGTTAAGTCTTATTTATTTTTATATATAAATTCCCCATCCCCTCCCCCTCTTCTAGGTTCTACCACAAAGTGAAAATATAAATAAACTTTCCAGTCCCGAACCTCATTTATGTTTAAAATTTGATCGAGATCGGTCCGGTGGTTTAAGTTATTAAATTTTATATATATATATATATATATATATATATATATATATTAGGGATGGCCAAAATTTTCCGGAATCCGGAAATTTTCTTTTCCGGAATCGGAAAATTTACTTTCCGGAATTGGGAAAAATTCCGGAATTCAGAAAAAAATCTTAAAGTAAAAATTCTGGAATTGGCCATCCCTAGCTAGTAGCTGTTAAAAGAAAAACAAAATACTGTAATGAATATATATACTTGTATTAGTTTCTTGTAGTTGGATATGTCTTTATCACTTACGTAGACAATTGCTACTGCACTTATTTACTGCTTTATGAGGAAGGTCTTATTTTCACACAAAAAAGTTGCCAGTATGTCTCAAACATTATCGTGTTCCCACCTGCAGCTGCTCCAAAGCGCTGCAAACTACTTTTAAACCAGACGAAAGGCAGTGAAGGAAAAGAAATCTCAACAAATATTATAATAACGTTCGCTTATTGTCAACATACCTATGTACAGTAAATACAAATTTACAATTTTTGACTTTACGAAGTATGCAATCTAATTGTTCAATAATTAACATAAGCAGGCATTAATTAATTTATATTAATATAATAATTAATAAAACTAATAAGCGGGTGATTGATGACTCAGTGGTAAAGTTTTCATCTATGGTATTCTAACCCAAGACATATGGGTTTTGGATGGCTAATTTTGTGTTCGAAAATTTTCCCGGTTGTACTCTTGGTTCCCTTTCTTGTATTTGTTCCATCATCACTCATTAACGAATTTAATTTATCAAAACTCTATAGCCATATATTCATTCTGTCCGTCAGTGAAACAGTCTCAAGAACTACCTGATGGATTACCATCAATTTTGGCCACGATGTACACAGTCAATAGTTAAGAATCGAGTTCCCTGATAAATGTAATATTCAAACCGGAAGCGGTACAAATCAACCATTTCCGGTTTTAACGTTAATCATTATATAGTAAATATGGTAATAGATAGCGAGAAGCGGTTTCTAGTAATCGACATATATAACATTCATGTAGATAGAATGTTACCCAATTTGTGCATCTGCTGAAAATAAAGAGCTTAGGTATTTAGAGAGCATTTTCCGCTTTAGAAAATGTGTGCTTGGTAAAGAATGTAGAGAATTAGCTGAGTCAGGCACGTAGCTAGAATATGGTAATAGGAAGGGGGGGGGGGGTCTGTCACGAAATACTGTGGTTATTTACCAGGGGCTCAATCATTCTGAACTATTTTATTGGCAACATATATTGGTCCGTTTAGCCAAGATTTCTAATGGGGGGGATGACATGAAATACTGTGGTTACACACCAGGGGCTCGATCGATCTAAATATTTTACTGACAACATACCCATATTGATTGGTTTGGACAATGAAATGAGGATATGTTAGTAAGTATTTTAATAAGAAGCCATGAAGAAATCTCGAGTAAAAGAATATTAAAAAGTATTGAAAAAGATATAGTCTTCCGAGGTCATTCGAACGGTGTCGAGAATTTTGCGCCTGGGAAATTTTCGCGCCCTACCTCAAGAGCAGGGAAAATTGCGCCTGCGATGTACTTCCACCGGGAAGTTTGAGCCTTGCGAAATAAAAGAACCTATTCGAGCTTACTCATTTGCTCGGAGGGGCTGACATTACAGCATAACAATCTTCCCCCCACGGCCATGCCATTTGTGATTTATTTTCATTGTGGCTATATAAGGGGAGAATAAACTTCAATATAAGCCAAAAGAACACAACGGATCAACGCAATCACTGCTTCTTCCAGAGATGATTTTGGGGGAACACTGGCTTCCCCAGAGCTCTCAGAGTGCCCCCTCGGAGGAGACCAAAATAATACGCCTATAATATAATAATAAATAGAATAGTACCACCAATGACCCCCCTCCGAAATACTAAGTGTGCCCCCCGGAACATGTTTTTCTGAAAGAACGACTGAACACAATTGTGTGTTTGAAGTGTAATTCCAGCAAGTAAACACATTGTACATAGTTTTCTTGATAATATTACTGAACTGATTTTACATTCACTTTACATTTTCATTTCTATATTTTGTGTCCTGAAAAGCCAAACAACTCGCAAGAATTGTGAACAGAGATATCTGGGTAGAGCCAAACAGCCTTTTGTAGATTAAATTATACTCTTTGATTATATTAATAATTATATATCAGTCATTTATACTTTTATTGTAAATTTTGTAGTATAGTGAAAAATTGTATTTGTATGGATTGCCCTTTAGTGAACTAAAATTGTATTTTTTTTTTTTCATTTGTTTTGAATATTATAACGGGTGGAGTAACTCACTGAGACGATGAGAGGCAAGCCTAGTTCAAGTGTGAGTGGAAGTTACTTTACACAATACAAAAATAAGTTGAATTGTAGGGCGCAAACATCCCAGTGCAAATATATTGAGGGCGTATT
Source organism: Thermobia domestica (assembly GCF_964235325.1). Taxonomy (NCBI): domain Eukaryota; kingdom Metazoa; phylum Arthropoda; class Insecta; order Zygentoma; family Lepismatidae; genus Thermobia; species Thermobia domestica. The sequence continues at coordinate 148,207,307 of NC_137459.1, read as the reverse complement.
TTTCCCTATTTTTGTGGTAGGGCGCAAAATTCTCGCATTCAAGGAAAATATAATGTCCGTGAAGTTGACAAGCCACTTATGTCAGACCCCAATTTCGACTTTAAACGTCGCTAGTGCTACGTTAGTATTCGATAGTGACGCAAATCGTTAGTACTCCACAGATAACGTGTGCTTTTTAAATAATGGATATAGGTCTTCTAACTGCATGCCAACACGCCCACTTCTATGAATCATCTCAAAAATGAGGTTAACCGTTAGAGCAAGTAAATGCTCATTAGTGCCATTAGTATTAAAGTTAATGACTCCATCGTACGGCCCTTGGAGTAATAATATGACTTTAACAACTTTATACATCAGGCTCACCTTATTAAAATTAGCCAAACGAGCATGATAACACCCACGCTCTTTGCTAGAGTCTCAATGCGTCCCTATATTCTCGCGAACATAATGCGCAATGTGGATGTCCCCTGACGTGCCCAAGTTAGTTACTTTTTTTTTTTTTTTTGCAACTATTGTTTATCTATTACTTATTGCTAGTCTGCAGAGTAGTCCTTCCATTAATAAGCCATTGTCCTTGATAATAATTGCGTATTTACAAGCAGTTTGTTATTACTGTTAGAAGATATCAAAAAACAACAGATAAAATCTAGTACTTAACGGTTCATATTTTTCTTTTACAGTACATAAACGATTAATCATAATAATAATAATAATAATAATCTAGCATAAAAGTTATCAATTGCTTCACACTGGCAACAAGCGACGCATATTTTAACTTCATAAAAATTCGTTTCTCACGATTTTCTGGAAAACTACGTATGATAACATCTTCATTATGTCAAGTTGTTTATCTCAGTGTGATGTGTGTCTTACCTCTGGACAATATCACAGTAAAACAAAAATTAAATATTAGGAGTACATCGTAATTTTGGACTACATCTCATTAACCATGGAAAGATTGATTTTTCTGAATTCCGGATTTTTTCCGATTTTACTTTCCGGAATCCGGAAAGTAAAAATTCCGGAACTGGCCATCCCTAATATATATATATATATATATATATATATATATATATATATATATATATATCCTCTCCTCCTCCTCTAAGTTCTACCGTCAAAGTGATATGATAAAAAACAAAAAAAAAAAAAGAGTTCTGAACATCATATATGTTGAAAATTATATTAAGATCGGTTGGGTGGTTTAAGCGTGATGACGTCACAACGGCAGTCAGTTTTTTATTTTTATTTTTTACATATATCTCTCCCTGCCCCTCCCCTATGTTGCACCGTAAAAATGAAATGACAAAAACATCCCAGGACAGAACTTTATCTATGTTGAAAATTTGGTTGAGATCGATCGGGTGGTTTAAGAGTTATTAACTTACGAACATAATCACTTATATTGTTATATATATTGATTTTTGTATATCTCCCCTCCTCCCCTTCCCTACTTCCTCCGTCAAAGTGAAATGATAAAAATCATTCCAGGCACGAATCTCATCTATGTTAAAAATCTGATCGAGATTGATTGTTTAGTTCAGAAGTTATTAATTTATTTATTTTATTAACTCCCCTCCTCCCCCTTCATTAAGTTGTACCGTCAAAGTGAATAGCTATAAACACTCCCAGGCAAGAACTGCATCTACATCAAAAATTTGATCGAGATCGGTTCAAGAGATAAGAGTCACAAACATAGTCACTTTCAATTTTATAATATAGATTAATTCATTTTCACTTACCGAAGCAAGTAAAGTCATTATCTTAAACTAAAATGTTATACTTGATCAATGCAGGGCTGTATACCAACTTTTGATCCACCCTGTACTAGATTACTGATCTCTAAATCTTTCCCAAAGTCCATAAAGGTCCAAAACACCAAATTAACAATCACAAATTCTAATTTTAAATTTTAAACCTCACAACTCACCCCATAAAGTGCATAGTCCAATGTTTCATAGAAACTATTAATCTGGTAGATCGCAAGAGGGCCTACAGCCGGTGGATACGCACTAACTTCTCTTGTCGTGTCCCATCCTTTAAGAAACAGATGCGAAAATGCGATCCTGTTGTCACTGGCATAATTTACGTGATTATATCGGCTGCTGGCAAATAAACATAGCTGAAAAGAAAAGACATCTTAAATATCTTAGCATAGTTATATCACTAAGCTGGCACATCCAATACAACATCGCTTCAGAATCGAACATTACATAAAAGCAATGGTCCTAAAGATACTCTCGTCAGGATGTAGACCATTTGCTACTAACTACTGAATCTAAGTAAAAGCACTCATTCCACTGCGGAGCCTGTCAAAGAACGAAAGGTGTCACTTCGGAGGCAGATGGCTCAATATCCAGAGTTCAACTTTGCAGGTTTGCAACATAATTATGAGATTTCTTTTTTTAAATTGAAGTCAGAAAGACACTTCTTCGCTAATTCCTCTCTAACAGAATGTTGCTCAATACTGTGAAACTGAATCTTAAAACTGTTACAAACAAAAATAATATCAACATCCTTTAGATTTGGAGTATTAACCAAAATGATTATCTTACTACGATCTAGTTTGATCGTGTCACAAGAAGCGTAACTTTCTTTGCAAGGGGAGTGAAGCGACTCTACAAATTTATATATATCTTGTTTTTAAATGAAATCATATTAGAAATGGAGGATATGATGTGAGACAATTCTGTTCTATCTTCAATTTATTTTATATGGCATCCATTTTTTTCTTTTTTAAAGTTGAACATCCCATGATTATACACCGATGCTAAGGGAAACGGTGATGTAGTGGGTGAAAATGGTGGAATGAGGAAAGTGGGAAGAAAAGGGAGAACATTAAGAAAATCAATGCACACGATGTTTGTCCACCACAGAGCCCATTGGCGCAAGCTGGAATCGAACAAGGGGATCCATGCACCAGAGATGAGCGCTCCACCACTGAGCCACAGCAGCCCCTGATTCAATAGGTTTTCATTAATCTAGGCACTGGGACTCCAAGGACAACTGAGTCAGTTCATGTGATCTAAATTAATGGGAATCAACTTCAGAAGTGAGATTGTGTGGCTGTTGGAAAAGGGGATTAGGTAGCATAGGGCACAGCGCATCTGTACCGCACGCCGCAGACCCGTCTTCAATTTCCAATCTCGTCCACAGTTTTATTTTTCATTTATTTATTTTTTTTTTTTAAATTTTGAAAATCCAAATTGAAAAACACGGCCAAATTCACGGAGATGGGAGTAAATAAGAGAAATCTTCTTTCAGATTATTCGGAAGTTGATACTCACTAAACATAGAATCCCCTACCCGCTGGTCTAGTGAATAGCGTGTATAACTTTGGTACACAGAGTTCCGGTAAGAGATCACAAACTGTATGTTCACTATCAGTTATTTATCATCCACCTCCTCCCCCCCCCCAAAAAAAAAAAAAAAAACTTCCTCCCAATTCCCCGGATAGTATGATCGCTGAAGGTGCCGAAAGCCCAGAAATCTAAGTTCTAATCCTAAACATAGAATGCGTATTACTTTTAATATGTTAGGTTTTTGCTGTTATTTTTATTTTTGTTTATGCGCGGTATGCAAAATTATGAGGGTTAGTAATAAGTCTTTCAATATTTTGGTACACAACATACTTGTATTTTTATTGCAGTATAATGAAAGCGGATTACCATTCGAAGTATAACCCCTTGCGTTGAACTGTCTGCAGCCACCTTCTTGCCAATTCCTCGACTCAACGACGATATCACGTCTTGTTCTTAGAGGCAAATAAGTAAGTCACTGCTGCTTCCCCCTCTTGCTGGTTGGTGAAGCACCATGATCTCAGGAAGTGCACCATGGACCGAAATAAGTAGTAATCAGAAGAAATAAGGTCAAGACTATATGGTGGGTGTGAAATCAGTTCGATGACATCAAGTTCCTGTATACTTTGTTGCGCTTTACGAGCCTAGTGTTATTTCGTGTTACCTTGCTGCAGCAGGGCCCGCTTTCAATTCACCAATGCAGAGCATTTTTAGTGTACTGCAGCATATGTCCACTCCAACTGTTTAATAAAGGTCGGTATTGATAGAACGACCGTTAGTAACGAACGCGAAGTGAGTTACCGCCTCATAGTTCCACCACACACAGAGCAACTTATGCTCGAAACGGCCCCGCTTGACGACCGATACAGGAAATTGGCCCTTGCTCAACCACGCTTTTACACATCCAGATTTCGAAAAAACACCAAATTTTCGTCACATTTGACAATCCGTTTCAGGAAACGCACATCACGTGAACTAGGCAGCAGTTGACCCAAATCCACTTTCCTTTGACTTTGAGCTGGGACCAACTCATGTGACGCAATGCGACAGCTCTTGATGGCTTTTCCGAGTTCGTGAGGATGATGCACTACAATGGACTAGGACGTGCCAAGTTGGTTTTACAATCTTCGTTTGCTGGTGGGTTTCCCTCAATGGCATGTCGTATTATCTCAGAATGTGTTGCACTAGGGTGACTGGATCTTGGCTGTCATTTTTACTACCTTCGCGAAATTTCTGGAATCGAGGAGTTACTATGCTATTATTCACTGCATCTTCTTCTTTCGTATTGGCAAATGTTTTGCGTTGCTTCCACAAGTTATAACCGAGTTCGGACTCATACAGTAACAGTTCACGTATAAGATGTTGTCGAGCACTCATCGTCACAGCCATTAAAAGCTGACTGGTGGTACTAACGTAGTGGCAGTCTCTGTGTTAAATAATCTGCTTGCTACACTATATCTTAGGCCAGCTTGACCTTGTATTTAGGTTCGATCATGGCGTATATACGCGCCTGCTGTTTGGATTGTGGAAATATTGCAAGACTAATGATTCACCCTTATTAACAAATATTAATATCCCATTTTTTTCAATTAACGGTAATAAGGCACAGAAATGAAATGTTTTATATATATATATATATATATATATATATATATATATATATGTATGTATGCGCGGATCCAGGATATGGTGAAGGAGGGGCTAAACCATTACACATTATATATATATAACTAATTCTGTAGCCTAAGGAAACCAAAGGTCCAATACCGCGTTCACAACACAAAAGTTTTACATTGACTTCTCTCGTTAGCAAACTGAATAGTTTCTACTTCGTATTCCTATTTCTAGGAGATCCATCTTAATACTGTTCTCCCATCTAAGCCTAGGTCTTCCTAATGGACGTTTTTCGATTGGATTTCCAGTCAAAACTTTGAAAGCGTTCCTATTTTTTTTTTTCTTTTTTTTTTTTCATTCTGACCACATGACCTGGCAACCTGAGCCTCCTAGACTTGATGACCCTACAAATGGTAAACGGTCCAAACTTGCAGTTCCTCGTTATGAAGTTTCGGCCATTTTCCATTCCCGTTCCTAATGAATCCGAATATTCGTCTCATGATTTTATTCTCAAATGCTTTCAATCTGCGTTCTTCCCTCAGAGTAAGTGACCATGTTGCACAACCATACAGCACAACTGTATTATTGTTATGTATGTTAAGCTTCACATTCCTGGACAGAATCTGCGACAACAAAAGATTTTGGACTGAATAACAACACGAAGTCCCTGCTTTCGGACGACGTTTAATTTTTTCGTGGATATGGTTTTGTTCTGTTAGTATTGATCCTAGATATTTGAAAGTATTCTCTTTGTAGAGTGTATTATTTGATATGTTGGCGCATCAATAATATGCACTATTACGATCCAGGTGAACCTTCCACTATTTAGTTTTCTCTGTATGTACTTCTAAACCCGTCCCTCCCTACAAGCGTTTAATAAGATCTCTGCATTTCTTCTATGTTCCTCCTATTATCTTCTATTATATTTACGTCATCGGCATATGCCATAACCTATGAATATCATTCAACTCCTAGCTCTGGTTGCTATCTTTGCTATTACTTATAGTGTACTAAAGAACAAAGCTGAATAATAATAATAGCGACAATTTCTTAAATTATATTCTTTGCAATAGATAGCTAGAGCGAGTTCAGCTGAATTCGTTAATGATGTCAACGGTTAATGGTTTAACTATTTAACAGGTAACGGTGACTTTAACAGTGGTTATATATAGCCCATATCACATACATATAAGCAAACTCGTTTCTTGCAATAGATAGCTAGAGCGATTACCTATTCGTTAATGAAGTCAAGCCGTTAACACTTTAACCGGAAACAGTATCTTAACAGTGGCTGTGTATAGCTAATATCCCATAAATTTAAGCGAACGTTTGAATTTGTTTTTTGAAATAAATAGAGCGATTATTTTGACCGAATATGTTACTGAATGCGATCAGTTAACCTCGTAATTGCTAACAGCGAATGTCTCTAACCTATATCTCATACATGTAAGGGAACTTTCTTTTTTGCAACAGATAGCTAGAGCAATTACCTCGGCCAAATTCGTTAACGGAGTTAATCCGTCAAAATCTTCATGAGTACCGGTTACTTTAACGGTGGCTATTCATATCTCAATATGAAACTATTTCGCGCGATTCTCTCTACTGTCTTTGTCATAGTTTCTTTGGCTTATTTTTTTCTACGTGTAAACTGAAGGACGCTAAAACAATAGTAGTTTTATTAGAATTTTTCTGTTAATTTTGTATTAGAGAGATAAATTTTCTTACAGCTGTGTTATTAAATTTAGCGAATTTCTTTCCACAGTTTCTTGGAAAAAATACAGAAACTGATTATTGTGAGGCAGTTTCCTTAATTTTAACAATTTCCTTTATTCGTAGTTACAAAAAGAACTCTGGAAGAAATGATTTGAAGTAAATCGGGTGACACTTCTTTCTTCTAAAAATCAATAAAACAATACAGTATACACAACGTCCATGAAAATAAGAAAAAAATACACTGCTAATATATACATAATTTACTAACCTGAATTGTAACCAAAGCGATTTTTATGACCTGTACAACAAATTTACATGGAAATCTTCTTTTAGCTTGCCATTTTTCAATAGGATTCATGAAAAAGAACCGTAATTTTCTTCGCATTTTGTCTTCTGCTTGTGTCGAGCCTGTTGTCCCATAGTTATATACCAAAGATGGTATATGCATCGACGGAGGGGCTTCTTGAGCTCTCAACATTGTTAAAGCCTCAATTTCTTAAAAAGAAGAAAAAAACAATCATTAGATTAATATCAAATAAATTCGCCTTTACACATCATCAGTATACACAAAAGGACTAATATATAATAGATAGATAGATAAAAACAGCAAATGCATTGACTGACTCACTCATCAACATATCTCCGAAGCTACTACGCATGGAACCTTCAAATTTTGTGGAAATATTTCCCGTGCACCCTAGACTGTACATATGACGGGGTTTTGCGCAATACGTATTCTAAGGGAAGATGGGAGGCTTTGCAACAGCTTTTCTAAGCTTGGGGCTCCTCCTCATTTACCTAAGCTCCAATCTGTGTGTTCGCACTCGCTGATTACAATTACTTCTTCCCCTGATGAAGTGAAATTAATAATTTCCTTAACACCATCTCGCCGTTCTTCTGGTCCAGACAATCTCAATCACTTTTTCTCTGTAACACAGCGCACTCACTTGTCCATCCTTTATCATTGTCATTTAAAAGATGATTCTCGGAAGGTGCCTTTCCCAATCTGTGGAAGGATTCCAATATCATACCCATCTTCAAATCTAGAGATAGTAAACAAGTTTCATTCTACAGACCTATCTCTCTTCTGTGTCGATTCATTGTGAGAAAATTGTTAAAGATAGAGTACACAACTTTGTCAAACCTTTTTTTTTTTAAGTGGCTTTCAGCATGGTTTCCTACCTAGACGCTCGTCTTACAAATTTATCAGTGTTTGTCACTCATGTGTCCCAGGCATTCATGGCTAATTCCTAGCCTGATGTAGTTTATTGTGATATATAGAAGCACTTCGACACCATAAACACCCAGCTGCTTCTTTACAAACTCTCTAATAGATATAACATTCATGGCAAGATCACCTCTTTCCTAGATTATCTCTCAGGGAAAAAACAACGGATTCATGTCTCCGTTTAGCCCCGTCTTATCCGGAGTGCCTCAATGGAGCGTGCTAAGTCCACTTTTGTTTTAATTGTATATGGACGACTTACCTAGCATCTTCTCGACCTCGTCATCAAATATATTGCTTTTCGCTGGTAACTGTAAACTCTTCAGAGTTGTTAACATTTTAGACGATACTTGTTCAGTGCAAGCTTATATAGATATGTTATGCAATTGGTGCTCTACCTGGAATCTGTCTCTAAACCCCAATAAATGTACTACAATCTCTATTTCCTTACCAAAAAAAAAAAAAAAAAAAAAAAAAAAAAAAAAAAAAAATCTTCGACAGATATATAATGTTAACAATGTACTTATCAAACACGTATCATCTAAAAAAGAAAAAAAAAGATCTAGGTGTTGTCTTTGATGAAAAACTCTCCTTTGCGGATCACGTCAGTTCGACCTCATCCAGAGCTATGAAACTACTTGGTCTACTTTTTAGATTTCCAGAAATACAAGGTCTTCCCTTACGATATTTTATAAGACTTTTATTTATCCGATTATTGAATATTGTTCATCTGTATGGAACATGGCAGTACCTACTAATCTATCTCGCAATGACTCTGTATTAAACTTCTTTTTCGTCATTATTAGATTTAGAATTCCCGAGTTACGTAATTACTCGAAACAAGAAGTAAAGTCATTAATGAATTTGTTCCCCTGCCAAATGACGCCACGGAGCTGATTTATTTTACCTACATAAGATCATCAATGGCAAAACTGATTCTGAATTTTTACTATAGTAGATTAACTTTCGTGTTCCTCGGCGACGAATTCGCTCTCTCAGTTTGATGAGACACCCTAGATTATCGTTTGTAAAGCGCTCCTTGTTTTATAGACTAGCACATGATTACAATATATTGTCAGCAGGATGTAATAGTTTTACCTCTGAGAGGAACTTCAAAACTCAGTTGATGAGAAACTTGTATATAGAGAGATGGAACTTTTTCTATATTTTATACCTGTTTTCTTTTGTTTTCGTCTTTATGTTGTACAGTTTCAGGTAATTGACCAAGCGCTGTATGAAAGTTTGTGAATAAATAAATAAACAGATAATTCCGGCAAAAATAAAATAAAAGTTCCTTCGATTACAATTTGGCGTCCTTTTCAGCACGAGGCTATATGAAATGTGAACCCATAGCTTAATGTGGAATTCAAACCACATGAGTTTCTACTCGGAATCGAACCCAGGGCTCCCATGGCCAAAGGAAAGAAAATACAGAAATCTAGCTATTATCAGGTTAATTAACAACCTTACTCTTGGGCATACTATGGATATCCAAAGCCTCTTTTCTGTATCCCCAAGGTGTCCCAAGAATATCTATTTAAATTTTCTTAATTCAAAAATGATTTTAGTTGATTGTTCCTTCAGTAGAAACCAGGGTTGGCTAGTTTAAACCAGCTTTTTTTTCTTCAAAAAACCCAACTGGTTTAAACCAAAAAACGAAAAATGTTCGTAAAATCTTGATGAACACACATTTCTGGGTTATCACGTGTCACTCCCGCATATTATTCTTATTATATTCAGACCTAAATTCCCCATTCATTACTCAAAGATATTATATTTAAAAAGCAACTTTTTTTAAATAAGTTTATGAATGTTTCGTTTGTGATTTTTTTTATAGTTTATTATTGTTATGCAATTGCAACAAAAGGACAATTATTAATATTGTTTCGTTTTAATAATGTTTACTAATGATAAAAATACATCGAAATGCGTACATTTTTTTTGGGGGGGGGAGGATCATACAAACCCTTTGAGAGGCATTTATTGAAATCAGAAGTATATTTGGTATATATTTATGTATAAATGGGTCAGACCCAAAGTGGACTCAAATAATTCGTATCTTGATTCACTTTACTTACTGATATGCAAATTAAGTCGTTATATTTCTTTAACTTGAACTAATAAAAGTCGTGGTGAACTAACTTGGACTTAATTAGTTCTTCTGTACTCTGCAGTATTTTGAAATTATCCATGTGTAATTCTCTATAATGGTTTCACTTGTGCAACTGTTTATCTTTTTGTCCTTCTCAAATGACTCTTGACAATTAGACAATTATATTAAAAGTACGTAAAGATCTAACGTGGGTTCCTGTCACCAAGGCATGGCGCGTCCTCAGATTGCGGATCGAGGAAAAGGCCTCTAGATATAGAGGTGAGCTGTGAATATACTGAATAACCAGTCGCGGACAGCCGGCTAGGAGTGGTCCTCCAGCTTGGGGTTTGGGTAAACCTCATCTTGTATATATATATATATATATATATATATATATATATATATATATATAAAGTTCAGAAATACTCACAAAAGCCTCGGACAAGGACTGATAACTTGGCACGACCTCAGCAAAATCATAATTGATGTCCGGTCGTTTAGAGGGGCTGATTGTGACACTGATCACTACCTGGTAGCAGCGATAATACGAGAGAGATTATCGTTGAATAAAGGTATTGTCCGAAACGGAGAGATTCAATTTAAAGAAATTAGAAGAGAGCCAGGTAAGAGAGAGAAACCAGATTGAAGTTTCGAATAGATTCTCGGCTTTAGAAGATTCAGAGTGCACTAATGTTGAGGATACCTGGATTAATATTAGAGATAGCATTAAAAGTTCAGCAATAGAAAAATTGGGACACGCGGAAATACGTAGGAACAAACCATGGTTCGACCAGGAATGCATAAAACTAGCAGAGAAGAGAAAACAGGCAAAATTACGCTGGCTACAAAATCCGAATGAAATAACTACACAAAATTTCGCAGATATCAGGCGGGAAACTTCCAAAACTTTTAGAACAAAGAAACGCGATTTTCCCAAAGCTAAAATTAAGGCACTTGATCATAATAGTAAAAATAAAAACATCCGGGATGTATAAGGGGTTCAGCGAATTTAAGAAAGGCTATCAACCTCGTGCTTATATATTAAAGAAATCGGACGGTACAATTCTCACTGGTACGGATAGCATCTTAAATAGATGGAAAGATTTCTTTGACGATTTGTTTAACAAGCAAACCAAAAACTAGTGTGCGTGGAGAAGAGGAGATACACAGCGCAGAACTGTATATTCCAGAACTCAACCGAATAGAAGTAGAAACCGCTATAAAGAAATTAAAGAAACACAAATCTCCGGGTGTAGATGAAATTCGGCTGAGTTAATTTTAGCTGGTGGCGAAAAATTGTGGAACAAGATACACAAACTCATTCTCCTTATCTGGAACAAGGAAGAATTACCACAAGAGTGGAAAGAATCAATCATTGTTCCAATGCGTAAGAAAGGCGACAAATCTGACTGTAATGATTATCGAGGCATTTCTCTTCTGTCAACATCTTATAAAATCCTTTCAAATATTCTATTTGCAAGATTGACCCCATACGCAGATGAAATTATTGGAAATTATCAGTGCGGATTTAGACAAAATCAATCAACTATCGACCAAATATTTACCATTCGCCAAATACTCGAAGAAAAGTGGGAATACAATACCCAGTACATCAACTATTTATTGATTTGAGAAAGGCGTACGACTCAGTTAGGAGAGAAACATTATACAACGTTCTTACAGAACTCGGAATATCGAGAAAGCTAATTAGATTAATTAGGATATGTTTAAATTAATCCCAAAGTAAAGTCCGGGTAGAAAAATTTTTGTCCACGAGCTTTCATGTCGAAAATTGCCTGAAACAAGGAGATGCGTTGTCGCCATTATTACTTAACTTTGTTCTGGAATACGCTATAAGGAAAATCAAAGATAGCAGCCAGGGCCTACAGTTGAACGGTATTCACCAGGTTATGGCATATGCTGATGATGTAAATTTAATAAGGGATGATAGGAGAACAATAAAAAGAAATGCAGAGATCTTATTAAACGCTTGCAGGGACATGGGTTTAGAAGTAAATGCAGAGAAAACTAAATACATGGAAGTGCGTCGGGACCATAATACAGCAAATTATAAATGCGTTAAAATATTAAATAACACTTTTGGTAAAGTGGATAGTTTCAAATATTTAGAATCAATATTAACAGAGGAAAATCATATCCAGGAAGAAATTAAATGTCGACTAAAAGCAGGGAATTCGTGTTATTATTCGGTTCAAAATCTCTTGTCGTCACGAATTCTGTCGAGAAATTTGAAGCTTAAAATATACAAAACGATAATCATGCCTGTTGTTCTGTATGGTTGCGAAACATGGTCACTTACTCTGAGGGAAGAACATAGACTGAAAGTATTTGAGAACAAGATCGTGAGACGAATATTCGGTCCCCCAAACCTCCCGCTCAAGTACCATAAAAACATCCAAAACAACAATAAATAATCAAACCACTACTATAAAGTTAAAGTAAGAAGGGGGAAAAAATTAAAAAAAAAAAAAAACACTCAGCACTAATTATAAATCAGTGCAGCATGACAAAAATAAATAATAAACTACATCTCAGCAAGACAATAGAACAACCAGCAAACCAAATACTTTGCCAAATACTCGTAATCTTGCCAAATACTCAAATGCAAAACAAATCAAGAATAAAAGTAATATCAATTAAAAAATGAAAACACTCACCGTTTCGCCATAGGAGAACATTCATGAATAATGAACTCAAATTGCTGATTCCACACACGAAAAAATAAGATAGCAAGAACACATTCGCAATACTCAACTTCACATTACTGAAAAATGTTCCTTTCCGCACAGACGTCGATTTATTAAAGCGAGCACACTTGCTATTATTACAAACAAGAAAAACCAATAAACTCCCACTTTTACCATACGTCGGAAATATCTTCAGCCTTCGACCACAACCATGACAGGTTTTCTCTAATTCAATTAAACCACACAGTGCTGCAAAGCGATATGAGTTAATATCCGAATCTAATACAAACTTATTTAAAAACGACAAGTTCAAATTCATTGTATTAAATTCATGAAACCGTTTCCCAATCGCATCTGCTTACTCGATCGTCACCATGAAACGAAAATTCAATTACGCGCTCCCCGCATGCCACCAGCACACACATACAAGGAGAGAGAACATGTGATATTACAGTAACAAACTAACATATGACTGTACGGAGATACCTACTGGGAAAAATATGAACTACCATCAATCTTTGAACTAAGGACGTCACACGAAAGGCACGAACAGTTCCAGGAAGTGACTAAACCTATAAGAACCGATTAAAGTCACTGTTAGAGTCAAAGTAAAGACTTGCCGATAAATGAAGAAGATATGATAAAAGACATTGCAATTAAAAAATAAAAATAGGAGAAAATGTTTAAAATAAGCCTAACCTGTTAAGCACGGATTCGCCCATAAAGTAGCCAATAACCACAGTATACAAAGTCAACTGAAGTGAAGTGCCTGAAGTCAGTGTACTAACTCATAACGCGCAACCACAGAAGTATCAAGAGTAAAGCAATTCATATATTTGTGAAATTTATGTTAAGGTTCCGAAGTCCCGTCGCGATTGCAAGCTGAAAATTTGCAAACTTTTCGGGGAAGAATTGGTTAAACACAGTTGTTCTAACGTGTAATAGAATAAATATATTAGTGTTTAAGGAAATATAAAGAAACTTACCTTTCCAAATGTAATGCACGAATCAAACGTGTAAAATGTCATTAGGAAAAAGCGGCAACAAATGGAAGCTGCGAGGGTGCTCGATTGTCAAAGGAAAAGGTGCTATATTTTAATTCATGATGGCATGATGAAGTGAAATGCTAAGTAAAAAGGTACATAATGCTACGAAGGAGGGTACAAAGAGTCACAAAGCTGTGTCACACTCAATGCATGTATTTTTATGCCATATTAAATGTTTCTCCACTATCCTCGTTTATGCACATACCCACCGTCGATGACAAGCCTCCTACCTAAGCACGCATTCACTCGCCACCACTTCAGCTCGCCCACCTGCTGTCCTGAATCAGCGAGATAATATTTGTGCTTCTTAGTGGGCACCGAGCACAAGTTGGTTGAGGATCTTAAGTTGATTCGTATTTTACACCCAATTTTCCTAAAATCAATTTGCACCAAGTAATGTAACACCTACCTTAACGAACATTTTCTAACGCAGTAAGATGGATTTCGTGTTAAGAAAAGATAATCATTTCATGAATGTAAGCCCCTCCCTAAAAAAAGTGTGTGCCATGAAGACGATAATTGATCCACAAACAAGCATTAGCATGGTATGGTACAGTAAAGTAGGTTGGGTTAGGCTAATAGCTTAGGTAACTTCAGGATAGTAGACTAGGTTAGGTTAGAATAGTAAATGAATAGAGTAGATTACGTTGAGTTAGTAGATTAGGTGTTTATAGTTAAGGAGCCGTACTTCCCATTTAGGGAAGGACGAGAAACGCCATACTTTCAGGAATTATTCATTGACTATCTAGGATGTTAAAAAGTAGGTAATAGACTGAGTTCTTGCCCTTGTACTTAGGGTGTTTAGGCAGTGCAACAGTAAGATGTATCCTCGTGCACGGGAGATGAGAAGTAGCTGTTCTTAACTATTAGGTTAAGTTATTGCTTGTAACTTGTATTAAGTTGACACTTACAAGACACTGCAATGGTTTTCGTAGTTATACGAGTTTATATAGCACTTGTAATGATTCCACATTAATAACATTACACCTACAAACATAAAATACAGCTTCCCTACACAGTACAGAAACAATCTACAGGCAGAAAATAGGAGTACTAGTCTTTCAGTTGAACTGAATTATTTTAACTGTGCTATATCACCTGTCATGGTTTGAGACTATTATCCCTAACTTGTAAACATAAAATCCAACTTTACTACACTGTGCAGAAATATTCCCTCACGGATGTCATTACCTAATGTGGCATGTTTCATATGCATTTACTCAATTTAACCGCAAAATTACTACTTTAATGACAGACACTAAATTTCTTTTAAATCATTAATATTCCTTCCTTGGATCATCGAGTTTTAAAAATATTCTGACACTTTTTGGAAAAAAATTATGACCATATTAGTTTCACAGAACCGATTGATTTTTTTTTTTTTTTTTCATTAAACATAATTTCGGATACTCACCATCTTCACTTTCATTCACCCCAGACCAGGATCCAGATTGACGTCTCCCATCATTATTGTTAGTAGTGCACTGAACATGACTAGATTCGTTAATTGAGTATTCCGTGTTATTACTTGTAAAATCTTTGTGTGTTACGCTCATTCTTATGGTTAAAGCTGCAGTTACAATAAACAACCGCTATGTTACATTATAATCTAATTGTTTACCAACACTTACAAGAAATGCACATTACTCAGCAACTTAATTTACTTCATATGTTTACCACTAACGTCATTCTGCCTTGCATTGCATTTGCACATTAACAGACTGCTCGTTTCAGACAGACGACATGAGTTAAACAATACGATAGGCTTACACAAATATTACGTCACTCTCACATGCTACTGTCAATTGTGTAGGCCGCCCCCTACACGAATATTTTAATTTCCAAATACATTTTACAGAAAATGTGTACGGCACCAGAAATAAAATTAGTATTCACACTGAAGCGCCTGACTGTGTTACTGACACATTATTGAAAACAAATGAAGTCCCACCCGCGAAAATATCTGAACTGATGCCTTGCATAGGAAGTACGGCCACAAAGAAAACAAGATTTTATGTTATTTTCTCTGTGGTACGGCAAAACGTTATAAATAACAAAACAGCTTATACAGTTAAAGTATTAAACCCTTTTTGAGTCAGGTGACCAAGGACATGGAACATATACGAGTATGCAAAATACAAGTACGTATATTTCTAGTCTTTCGATAGGTAGTCTAGCTATTCCCAATTCAATTGTGGGAATGATACAAATGGAAATTTTACGAATAAAATGTACATTCAGAAAGCAGAGATGATTTAAGTAACATTTTATATGTGCAGATCAAATTTAAGCCCACCACTCGAAATAATTGATGAAAAATTAATTATTTTGCTAATTTGCTATTTATTCCTTTCCAGAACATTTACATTGGGACACATGACATGTAGGTTCACTTTTGGCACACCATTGGAAATAATTGTTGAACAAACGTAATTCTTTCACTTATTACCTTTTTATTGTCCGTTAAAAGATTTGAGCTGGACGACATCAAAATATCTCACTTTGCATAGATAAAATTCAAGAGGGCCACCAGTAGTAATTGTTGAAAAAGTACAATTCTTAGCCTTTATTTAGCTACCGGAGGCCAGTTTTTCTATTTATATTTATATATTTGTTTTTACAATTTCCTACTCACATTAGGTCGTTTTATCATTCAATACGCTCGGTTAGTTTAGTTTAGGTTTTACTTTCTTTTTTACGATTTCCTACTCTTATTCGGTCGTTATATAATTCAATGCGTTGAATTAAGGTAGGTGAGGTTTTGTATCAGCGACATCAGAAAATTCAAATTTTCATCATCCGTTACTCAAACATCCATTGCTAGTCATCACGATCAACTCACTTCTGTAAATCATCCTGTTTTCGGCTAGTTTTGGCCTCACATCTCTAAACTGTTACCCAAATCCTTGACGATTTATTTATAAATACATATTCCGGGTGTATGACACGAAAAAAAGCTCTGTTAGGTAACCATTAAGAAGCATGAATGCTATCTGACCGAATCAGGGCAGGAAAAAGCTGGTGGTCCGCGTGAAGTTGTGCCCGAAAGGAGCAGGCGCTCAGCGATGGTGATTATACGTTTAAGCGAAGCGGTTTTTGGCAAGGATACGAGTTTCAATAGCACTTGTCATGGTTTCACACTAGTAATGTTCCAGATATAAACATAAAATTCAGCACTTGTGCACTGTGCAGAAGTATACTGGTGGTGGATAATAGCATCTCATAGAGATATATTTATAAAGAACAAATTTTTGAAGGCGATAGTATTAAATACAATGTAATGAACTCGTATTTTAGGTTTACAAGTGTAAAACCATTACAAATACTTTACGACGCATAAAGTGAGTGCATATGCGAAATGACACTTAGATTCTATTTTATACTGGCAGTGTATTTCTGCAAAGTATACAAAAGCTGTATTTTATGTTTACAAGTGGAGCGCTAATAGTGTCAATCGATGACAATTGCTACTGCGACTCGTATTACTGCCAAAACCCACTTATTTTAGTACCGTCGCTTACATGTATATTCACGATCTCTAACGCGACTGCTCCCCTCGGACGAACCTTCTCGGTAATGTGCGAACCCTCAACTTCTCCCTGCACCGATTCGGTTAGATAGCATTCGTTTTTTTAGTAGTCACCTAGCGCACGTTGTTTTGTGTTTTGCACTGCAGTTTTTTTTTTTATGCCAGACTTCCTATTTATACGCAAGTTGTACAAGAATTGTAATTTTTTACAATTACTTGTGATGATCCCCTTAAATATTATCTATGCCAAGTGAGATATTTTCACATCGCCTAGCACAAATCATTTTGAATACAATAAAAAAGTTAGTGAAAGAATTATAACTTTTCAAGATTTATTTATCTTGATGTGCCAAAAGTAAAGTTGTACGGAAAATACATCGGAACCTTTCATGTATTCTAAAGCAGAAATACGAAATGGAAAGTGCGCTCTTTACATACAAGGTTATAGAACTCTGGTCCGCGTACGCATTGAAGAGTAATAAAGGAAATAATCAACCTTGAGACTAACCCATTTTCACCCGCTATCGCTCGCTGGATATTGTTATGTGAATAGAGTATTGAGCTCTGAAAAAAAAAAAAAAAAAAATCCTGGATACTAATCTACCTATAGCTATGTGCACAGACCACCATTCTAGAACCTTCCACTCTTTACCACATAGTACTCCATAAGGAAGACATGATAAAGTGAAGTGCTGTGTCAAGGCAGTGTACAAAGTGATCTTACAGGTGTCGCGAAGCTGTGCAACGCAAAGCATATATTATATGCACTATGAAGTGTTTTTCCACTAATTCGTTTATGTATATACCCACCGTCGCTTACGTGCCTACTTACGCAAACGTTTGGATCTCCCTGTTGTGATCCTGCTCTGACTCGGTTAAATAGCATTCGTGCTTTTTAGTGCACACCACGCAGAAGTTGGTTCGTGTTATATCTACCCCTTTCTATACCATACCTTGCATTTCTTCCTGCAAATAGTTTCCTAATTTATTCTTCATTCTTTTGTTAGCGGGTGTCCATTCCCTGTTTGGCACTCGTAAAGTTGAAATGCGTCACCGGAAATAATTATTTAAAACTTATAATTCTCTAGCTGTCCCTTCGATTCCCGTCGGGAGCTCATGTGGTACGGATTCCACGTTAATCAGTAGGTCCCATCTCATATAGCCTCGCTGCTAAAAGGGACGTGAAACTGAAAATTAACTCAACTCCCTAACTATCCTATCTAATGTCCTAATGTTATCTGTATTCTTTTCTTTGCGCTGCCACGAACGGCGTACCGATTCGTAACATGCCAGCATATACATGTGTTAAAACTCATAAGGAAAACACGTACCAACTTACGCTTTGTGGTCACTTCACGTAACACTACATTTTTGATGATTCAAAGCAGCTTGCAGCTTGAGCACATGTACAGGATGCAACTGTAGGCAGGAGGCTGACCAGTGAAGTTCGGTATTGATGGAAAGAAAGACAGGTACGAAAAGCATACACCAGTGTGGACTAGTAATCACTACAAACGGATTTGGATTTCAATTTCTTAGTAACCATGACACATTTTTAACGCTGTTTCTATTTTCTCTCTCTACATAAATAATTGTTTTGCACAGAACTATTTTCGTAGATCAGACGTAAATTTTCAAAAAAAAAAGAAAAAAGGGTGCGTATTTTTCATGTGCACTTAGTGTAGATCGATAGGATGGAGCGATTATAGTTTCTGTCAAACGAAATGAGTCAAATTAACAAGTCCGGTTTAAACTTTACTATATTGCCTGTACCAACATTCATATATGGTAAGGTACGGTTAGGTTAGTTTGTAGTTACTTAAATGTGGTTGTCTTACATACGTATGCAACCCCGATTTACCAACTTTAAAAGCGTCAATCGTATCAATAATTTCAAATTTTCGTACACATATGTTACCACAAGGGTAAAATAGTTATCAAATTTGCGCTGGTGAGGCTGGGAAAGAGCGGAAGCAGGCGAGTACCACACTCCATGCAGGGGCAGGCACTGTTCGAAGATTGTAGTATTTCTTTAAACGCGTGATTCAGTTATCAGTTTACTAGGAAACGATATTACAGTGTTCTGAGTGAGTATTTATATACATTAAATAGTTAGTGAAATTAGACTAAAAATACCACAAACAAACAAACAAAAATAAAAAGACACAGCAAGGGAGCTTTTGGTATTTTAATTTCTTTCTGGTAGAATGTGCAAGGCAATATGCAAGAAAAGACACTTTTTTGCAGAAAAAGACACTCGTTCAGAAACATTCACAAAAGCCTCGGACAAGGACTGATAACTTGGCACGACCTCAGCAAAAGAAAATGGACATGAGATTTGGAACTTAGAATATTGGAAGTCTTTATAGGGCAGGCGTGTTAAAATCCGTAACGAGTGAGTTAGAGTAATACAGGATGGTCCTAGTAGGAGTTCAGGAACTTAGGTGGGAAGGAAATGCATCTGTGAATTCCGGAAATTTTACGTTCTTTTACGGGGAAGGAAATAAAAATCACCAGTTAGGAACAGGGTTTTTTGTTCACAAACGAATATTACCAGTAATTAAACGGGTTGAATTTGTTACTTTCAACTTTCCGGACAGACATTCTTTTATTACTCTTAAGGGACGGTGGTGTGATATTATTGTTTTAAATGTACATGCCCCAACTGAAGATAAGGATCACGATATAAAAGACAGTTTTCACGAAGAAGTGGAACGGATATTTGACCAACTCCAGCGATACCATATGAAAATTCTATTAGGGGATTTCAATGCTAAGGTAAGGCGAGAGGATATTTTCAAAACAATTATAGGGAACAAAAGTCTGCATAAGGAAGGTAATGACAACGGTGTTAGGCTCGTGAGCTTTGCAACATCAAAAACCTAATCGTGAAGAGTACAAAATTCCCACATCGCGACGTTCATAAATACACTTGGACATCACCAGACGGAAAAACAGATAATCAAATTGATCACGTTTTAGTAGATAAAAGAAGGCAATCTAGCATAATTGATGTCCGGTCGTTTAGAGGGGCTGATTGTGACACTGATCACTACCTGATAGCAGCGATAATACGAGAGAGAGATTATCGTTGAATAAAGGTAATATTCTATGTCCGAAAACGGAGAGATTTAATTTAAAGAAATTAGAAGAGAGCCAGGTAAGAGAGGAATACCAGATTGAAGTTTCGAATAGATTCTCGGCTTTAGAAAATTCGGAGTGCACTAGTGTTCAGGATACTTGGATTGAAATTAGAGATAGCATTAAAATTTCAGCAATAGAAAAATGGGGACACGCGGAAATACGTAGGAACAAACCATGGTTCGACCAGGAATGCATTAAACTAGCAGAGAAGAGAAAACAGGCAAAATTACGCTGGCTAAAAGATGCGAATGAAATAACTACACAAAATTTCGCAGATATCAGGCGGGAAACTTCCAAAACTTTTAGAACAAAGAAACGCGATTTTCTCAAAGCTAAAATTAAGGAACTTGAACATAATAGTAAAAATAAAAACATCCGGGATGTATAAGGTGATCAGCGAATTTAAGAAAGGCTATCAACCTCGTGCTTATATATTAAAGAAAGCTGACGGTACAGTTCTCACTGATACAGATAGCATCTTAAATAGATGGAAAGATTTCTTTGACGATTTGCTGAACACGCAGCCAAAAACTAGTGTGCGTGGAGAAAAAAAGATACACACCGCAGAACCGTATATTCCAGAACCCAACCGAATAGAAGTAGAAACCGCTATAAAGAAATTAAAGAAACACAAATCTCCGGGTGTAGATGAAATTCGGCTGAGTTAATTTTAGCTGGTGGCGAAAAATTGTGGAACAAGATACACAAACTCATTCTCCTTATCTGGAACAAGGAAGAATTACCACAAGAGTGGAAAGAATCAATCATTGTTCCAATGCGTAAGAAAGGCGACAAATCTGACTGTAATGATTATCGAGGCATTTCTCTTCTGTCAACATCCTATAAAATCCTTTCAAATATTCTATTAGCAAGATTGACCGCCTACGCAGATGAAATTATTGGAAATTATCAGTGCGGATTTAGACGAAATCGATCAACTATCGACCAAATATTTACCATTCGCCAAATACTCGAAGAAAAGTGGGAATAGAATACCCCGGTACATCAACTATTTATTGATTTGAGAAAGGCGTACGACTCGGTTAGGAGAGAAACATTATACATCGTTCTTTCAGAACTTGGAGTACGGAGAAAGCTAATTAGATTAATTAAGATATGTTTAAATGAATCCCAAAGTAAAGTCCGGGTAGGAAAATTTTTGTTCACCAGCTTTCACGTCGAAAATGGCCTGAAACAAGGAGATGCGTTGTCGCCATTATTATTTAACTTCGTTCTGGAATACGCTATAAGGAAAATCAAAGATAGCGACCAGGGCCTAGCGTTGAACGGTATTCACCAGGTTATGGCATATGCTGATGATGTAAATTTAATAGGGGATGATAGGAGAACAATAGAAAGAAATGCAGAGATTTTATTAAACGCTTGCACGGACATGGGTTTAGAAGTAAATGCAGAGAAAACTAAATACATGGAAGTGCGTCAGGACCGTAATGCGGCAAATTGTGGATGCGTTAAAATATTAAATAATATTTTTGATAAAGTCGATACTTTCAAATATCTAGGATCTATATTAACAGACGAAAATCATATTCACGAAGAAATTAAATGTCGACTAAAAGCAGGGAATTCGTGTTATTATTCGGTTCAAAATCTCTTGTTATCGCGAACTCTGTCGAGAAATTTGAAACTTAAAGTATACAAAACGATAATCATGCCTGTTGTTCTGTATGGTTGCGAAACATGGTCACTTACTCTGAAGGAAGAACATAGACTGAAAGTATTTGAGAACAAGATCCTGAGACAAATATTCGGACCCAAGAGGAACGGGAATGGGGAATGGCGGAAACTTCATAACAAGGAACTACATAATTTATACGCTTTACCCAACATTGTTAGGGTCGTCAAGTCTAGGAGGCTTAGGTGGGAAGGTCATGTCATGGAAGAAAGTAGAAACGCTTTCAAAGTCTTGACTGGAAGACCAATCGGAAAACGACCATTAGGAAGACCTAGGCGCAGATGGGTGGACAATATTAAGATGGATCTCGCTGAGATAGGAATACAAAGTAGAAACTGGATCCAATTGGCTAAGGATAGAAGTCAGTGGAGAGCTTTTGTGAACGCGGCATTGAACCTCCGGGTTCCATAGGCCATAGAGTTAGTTAGTTAGTTAGAATGTGCAAGGAGAGAAACTGTCCTTGAAAAATATTGAGATATATGTATTCACCCAATAAATGATTAATCAATATATCGCTTCTTGTACAGTGTTTCTCTTGTTATTGTTTCTCTTTAATATACTATATAGTACAATATTTCTAATTTCATTCTTGGGAAAACGAAAAAAAAAAAAATGCATGTGTCTCTTAAACTGTTATGGTTATATCCGAATGCGAAACAAATCGTTAATAGAGGCGAGTACCATGTAAACTTCTTTGTATAACGCGCTCAAAGCTGGTTTGTTTTGAACCAGCTAGCTTAACAAGAAGCGGAAATGACGTTTTCTTCAGCAAAGTATACAGTGGAAGTTATTATTTTCTTTTCCAATCAACGATTTGTCTTTCCCGCGCAATAAAGCTGCATTCTAGTGTGCCACTCTTGCACTACGTAGAAACAAATCTCCAGTATTAGACTTTAATGCTGGAACTTTCGTCTTTTCTTTCTAACACTGTTAATAAAATAAATCATCCTTCTTTCTAAATATATAAAATAAAAACGTTGTGCGAGTAAGCATTATTTTATGTGTCGAGTAAAGTCGGTCATATAAGGAAATAAAGTGAATTTGCTTTTGGTACTGTAAAAACATCGTCCAAATATGGAGAGGTGTCAGCGCAATTGTAGAACATACATATTTTTCATACTTTTTTTTCTAAGATATGTTATAATGATTTGGTATTCAGTTTGAAGGAGAAAAAAGTGTAACTAAGCTAAGAATCGGATGGTCTTCCGTTTACAGTGGCACTCCATAAACCACTAAAGATTAAGATACTTAATCTCCCTTCACTCTAGACTAATGTAGTAGGATATCTGTCCCATACACTGTCACCTGTTTTCTATTTGTTCTATACTGCGTGCCTCCAATTTCTCATCTATACATTGACACCGATAAAATGAAAACTTATGAAAGTTCACATTGTTTGTAGTAGAGACCTGCACGGGCCGGGCTTGGGCGGGCCGACTCTGCTATTTCTTTGGGCCGGGCCGGGCTTGGGCGGGCCGACACTGTTATTTCTTTGGGCCGGGCCGGGCCTGGGCTGGCCGACACTGATTTCTCTTCAGGTCGGGCCGATCAATTGCAATTCTTTAATAATTATTGACTTTCGTTAAACGATAATTGGAATAAAGCCAAACGTTGAAGAAGTGTATCCGTGAAAAATGTTACAAAGAATGCAATAGCAATTTACAGTTTGTGTTGCTTAGCAGCTCCACTTTCACTATAGAGGATTGTAGGCATTTGCGGTAAATTGAGCTCTGACGTTGACCTTCACTGAACTCTAAATATAACAAGAAGGGTTGGGAATGTTTTGCCTATCGCTAAACAATATTGCCATCTTCACTTTATGCTAAAAATCAATTAAGTTAGATTTTTGTTACAGGGAATGGAGTTTTTGTTCTCTCGATGACATGCAAAGTGCTAGGAGGCAATGATACCATTCGGGAAGCAAGCGTGAGGTTGTGAAGCAGAGTTTAGAAAATGTTTCTGAGGGTTAGGTCAAATTTAGTACTAAATTTTGACAAAGATTGGGGCTCGAGCTAGTTTTTTTTTTTTTTTTTTTTTTTAATTATCGGGCCGGGCCGGACTTGGGCCAAGAATTTTAAAAAACTTATCGGGCCGGGCCGAAAATCTTCAAAACTTTTCGGGCCCGGGCTGGGCCGGGCCTAGGTACGTTCGGGCTGGATTGGGCTCGGGCGGAAAATTCGGCCCGTGCAGGTCTCTAGTTTGTAGCACTCCGTTTTTCCTACGTTGTCCAGATTCTAAACCCAGTGAGGCAGATGCGCATCTAAATTAACAGGTAACAGACTTTCATACTCCTAAAATTACTGACACCTGGGAGTTGATACGCTTACCACGCGTCACCTAATTGAACGAACGCTATCTAGCCAGCCATTGCGTTTCATGGATTTTAAAACAAAAACTTAGCTTTTTTTTTTTTTTTTTTTTTTTTTTTTTACGTCTTCATGACTCTCACTGTCTCCCATTACGTAAAATGTAATTTCGTTTATCTATGGCTTAGGAATAAATAGAAGACTGCATTTCACTTTCATAGGAGAACTTGGGGAGGGGAATGGAAGAGGGAGATATATAAAAATAAATAAAACTTAATTACTCGAACCACCAAACTAAACTCGATCAAATTTTCAACCTAGATGAAGTTCGAACCTGAGATGATTTGTGTTATATCACTTTGACAGTGTAATTTAAGAGATGAGTAGGAGGAGCGTGATTTAAAAAAGAACGAAAAATGACCGATATTAGTGGCGAATCTATAATTTTCTGGAGTCGCTGAGATTAACAGTGACACATCTGATGCTATTTAAATCGAAATTCAGCCCCTCAACTTGGAGTGTGGGGGGTGGGACAAAAATAATCGAAATAACCAATACCAGTGTCGAATTCATCGTTTTCTGGCTCGCTAAAATCAACAATGATACTGCAGATGGCGTGCCCTACAACATAGGGTGGGGCGGGATATATAAAACTCATCGAAAATTACCAATACCAAAGAGCGCTTTATTAATACTAAATAATGACTGAGTAACGGAACATATTGCTATTTTTTCCCGATTTAACCCAACGAAGCAGGTAATTGATGCTAATAATAATAATAATAATAATTATAATAATAATAATAATAATAATATACTGTGAATGTAAACATTTAATATTATTATTATTTGCGTACTTTTGAACTTGAACGGCGAAATTACTGCAAAATACGTTTTATTTCTCTATTTTTTCCTCGATTGTGTGTTTTCCCTTTATTAGTGGGCACTAATATTTCGGAACTTCGGCGTCGTGTTTTTCGTGCTCTGGGGATAGCATTTCCAGTCCTGGTCATCTCTGACAGAAATACTGTTTAAACGCAAGGGATTAAGTAAAATCTCTTTTTTATCCTCTGGGTTACCGAGCCTCAGTCGAATTACCGGGACACTACGGATTTGAATCCTCGACCCACTGGTGGTCTATAACCTAACCAACATCATCCGACTGACACGATGATCCATTTGAGCTCGTAGCGTGTTTATTCTATCTGTGCAAATTACGTTATATCCGGAAGAGATGAAATCAATGCTGGATGTTCGGCACAGATACATCTTCCGAAAAGACTAGAAAATGGTAACTTCCTTGGGTATTTGAAAACAAAATTTTATTTATACTAGTTCGACACAAAATTTGTTTCCACCCTATAATTCAATGTGTTTTATTCACACTGAAATTTGGAACATGCTACATCTGTGAGGAGCATAAACTTTTCCTTTCGACGATTTGTACCTTCTGATTACGATACAGTTTGGACTTTTAATATAGGGTATTTCTGATAGAAATTTAGCAATAAAATAGCACTCTTCAATTTTCTCTTTCTTTTCTTTTTCTTTTTGTTCAGTTCGCATTAGTAGTCTGAAATGGAAGATATGACCAACACTATCTACTGGGTATATTAAAATGTATTTTGGATCAGTACATCCAATGAACACTACCGAATTTGCAATCGAACCACGCGGAAACAAAGCATGTTTGTTAAACTTTTGACATTATCCTAGATGTGTCTCGGAGATCTGCAGTTCTACTTGAAATTGATTATGCTATCTATTATGAAAGTGACATAATGAATGTTTAAAGCATCCTCTATATATTCGAATAGTTCTGAAAAAAGTATGTAAAAACAAACGTTATTTCTATATTACTGTTGGATTTCTGGAAACGGAACTTTATAATGTTAGGTTATTTTCTGACTACGTTTGAATTCCACAGTTTTCTCTGTTCTACCTTCTCTCTCTCTCTCTCTCTGCCTCATTGCTGAATCTCTGTGTAATAGACATTCATTGGTTTCAATTTTTCATTGTGTGTGTTTCAGTTTCTCCGTACATCAACCTATGAATGTTGTTTCGTCTCGGTTTTGTTATTTCATTTTGTCGAAACTAATACTTGTGTTGTTTGAAATTAGAATTGCGCTCATGTTGTTAGCTAATTTTAGTCTTTACGTGACACGATTATGTGATAAGAAGGTGTATATCGCGCGGCCTAACTGCACGACGTTATCTGTCGCAATTTGTTTGATGCGGAGTGTACAAATCACTGAGCAAAACAACGTTTATTCTAAAAATAATAAATGTGTGCTAGTTTCGCCAACTAACTGAACATATTGGCTTCATCAGACTGTTAATACAAGATTGAAAGTTGCATTTAAATATAACAGGATCCAAGGAAATGGTTCTAAACGTTGATTTGCTCATCAAATCAAATTCAACCAATCGTAAAAGATAACAAAAATGAAACTAAACACCACAAATCCAATTCCCTCCCTGGGCCATGAAAAACTAAGCTACAAATTAAATCGTTCCAATAAGTTGCTCCACTATTCGTTAATTTATGTCCTGTATTCCAATTCATAACACAGTTTTTCTCTTTCTCAAAGAATCTGGCCTCCTTCCACTTTCTTATTAACGTCTTTTTTTCACGTGCTAACACTTAAGTCTCGCAGCAATGAATATTATGTCCCGAGTCCCTCACGTGTTTAAAAATTGCATTTCTTTCTCTTTCTAATCTCACATCATCTTTGTGTTGTTTTAACCTTTCTTTTAGTTTTTCCCCGTTTCACCAATATAACAACTATTGCAGTCACTGCACCTTATCTTGCAAACCATTCCTCTTTTCATCAGCTCCTCGAGGGTTTCCTCCTCCTCTTCTTTCTTCTTTTTTCTCATGCGTAACACGTCCAACAGTATCCTATTCCCTTTCCTGTGTGTTAAAACGTTCCCTATTTTCTTTGGAGCTCTATTAATTATCTCAGTGGTTTCCCCCAAACTTTCTATTCCCCACTACGGTTTCTTCTTTCATATATTCCTTCTTATTCTTACTATTCTGGTCCTTTCTTCTCATTCTTTGCATCCTTAGATTTTTTCTATCATATCCGTTGTTCTCCAATTGGTTGTGAAATTTATGTCTTCCTTTGCCTTCTTTCTGTTACTACTAATGCATATGATCCTCTCCATATTTTCTATGAAATGTCTCTTTGTTGCTCGATCAATATGGCTTCTTTTATGACAGAAGTTCCCTGATGCACACTTCTTTTACAACCATTCTGTGACCAACTTGTTTCCCCGCCTGCTTATTTTGATATCTAGAACCAGAATGGCCCCTTTCTCTTCTACTTCCAATCCGAGTTCCATGTCCTTCTTTTGATCTTCTATTTCCTTCAGAATTGCCTCCGTGTACCCTTCCATATCCCGAAGCAATCATCGACATACTTGCTGAAAAACAAGCTTCTCCCCTCCTTTCCTTCTGGCTTCCATTTCCCATCGATTCATCACTATCTCCGCCAATAGTGGACTCATTCTCAATCCTATGCTCAGTCCCTCCTTGATCCTTGCTAACTTCTCTCCAGTAACGTAGAAACTATTCCTCCATATGGCCTTCAAGGCTTGGTTTTTCTGCACCCCAACCATGTATTTTCTTTCCTCCCATTTCCTCTATGACTGCTTTCAATATACGTATACTCCCTCTTCAACTCAGGGAACATCGCTTTCACATCAATGCTAGACAACAGCGTTCTACCCTTTATATATCCCATATAATTCAGTCTGTCCTTAAGCTGCTTAGAATACTTAACAATATCACTCTCCTGCTCTCTCCTTAAAACAGTGAAGCAAGTTATTGGAAAGAGTTAATTTGTAGCTTAGTTTTTCATTGTCCCAGGGAGGGAAATGGATTTGCCGTGTTTAGTTTCATTTTTGTTAACTTATGTTATGATTGGCTAAATCTGTTTTGATCATCCATTCAGCGCCCAGAACCACTTTCTTGGATCCTGTTATATTTAGATGCAACTCTCTCTTGTTTTCACAGTGTATGATGAAGCCAATATGTTCAGTTAGTTGGCGAAACTGTCTCACATTTATTATTTTTAGAATAAGCATTGTTTTGCTCAGGGATTTGTAATTTTAGTTTAAGTTATTTAAGATAGCAAAGCTAGAATACCTTCCTCTCGTTTCCTAATACTTATACACCAACATTCATGTGAAACGAAATATTGCAGTATCAAATTTAATGTCATGTCTGTTTACACTTTAAGTTCATGTCATGGTACAGATTCAAAGATTGCATAATTTTGAACTTTTAAGGTTTTTCTTTTCTTTTCCTTTTTTTCTTCTTTCACCACCGGCTGAAACGCCCATTTTTCGTATTTCAAACCCCTTTCTTCCCGGCAGGACACGTATTTCAATTAAAATGTTATAATAAAGACCCATAACATACTCCATCTTGGCGTGAATTTTGAACTTCCATCCACTTACGAGACCCCTTAGGTCCGTTACACAGTCCCGCGTGGCAAGATTGTTCTATTGTTTCTTATGGGTGCATACATAGTCACGCGGAGGCCTCGGCGTGCGGAGCAGCAACTTCCCTTTAAAATGTAAAGAGCAAGGTGCATAGTAGCAAAACCAAAATGAAGATTGATCCAGAAAGACTTATTACAGAAGTTGAATTAAGACTATGTTTATGGGATCCCGCTTGCGTAGAATACAAAAATCGTGATATTCGCAATTTTTCCAATTAATTCCTCGAACGACCGGACTGACATGCGAAAATAATTGAAGATCTTTTTCTAATATTCTCGCAGACCTACATAGAGAGTCACTAAAGCTCCCTTCAAACTTATTTGAGTAACTAAGGGGTGACTTTGGAACCTCCTATTTTTCTGTGTTGTTCGTTTTCTTTCCTTACAAAGATAATAAAAAGCCACTATTATCGTTTCGATCTTACTCATCTTGACTCGCAACAGTGACTGAGGAGAATTGTGTATGTAATCGCGTGACGCGGAGCGCGTAGCTACGGATGACTGTGTAAGCACACACGCGTAGCGCGGAGGGCAGAAGACGGAGCGCGGAGCTCCGCTTGACTGTGTAACGGGCCTTAATCGAAGTGACATGATAGAAACGTAGCTCGAGGTAGGTACTACCTATTCCAAAATTATTCCAAACTGGTCAGCTGTTTTCCCGTGGTCCGAATACCAAAACAAAGGAAAGAAAGGACAATGTAGATTTCAATGTGGAAAAATCGCTCTCCTCCGCCACTCCTGAAACCGGGATCTAAAGGGAAAAAAAAAAAAAAAAAAGAAAAACACTGAGATGCTTGTGTTATTATTTGTAATGTTGGGTTCAAACACCGAGTTTCATCTTCCTAAGTTGACTTGCTCGTGAAATACTCAATTTTTTGCATAAATTTTCAAAATTTTCATCTGCCCGTAGAAGAGGCATTTCAATGAAAGTGACATGACAAAAATTCAGTTCAATGTAGGTACCAGCTTCGTTTAAAAAATCATGGCGAAATAACATCGCTAAAACTGTATGCAGTTATTATTTGTTGATGGAAGTGTCTTGGGTAATGTTGGGTTTCTATTAATTGATATAGATATCTTGTTTGGTTTGGAAATTTCCATCTTCTTTATAGACGTTGATAGTAATTCTTTGCCTTTTGTGATCGTCACAACAAAATGTACAGGAAAACCGAAGTTCATCAGGGCTATCTTGTTCCAATGCAGAAATAGGGGTAGGTCGAACAGCAATGTGGACAGTTTTATATGCAAAGTATCTGAAGCTGTAAATGTATTAACAAATAAAAATACTGAAATTTCATGTAAAAAGGGGAATCTTTAGGAAAACTTGTTGCAAGTTCGTTTAACAGTATCAAGAGTTCACAACAAGCCTTTCTGAAACTTTCCCCTCAGCTTGTTTTAGAAATAATAGGTGTCTCAAAATTCACGCAAGATTTTAATTTTGTGCCATTTGTACGGTAAGATATTGCCAACGGAAAAAAAAGACAGCTAACAGTTCAGAGTTATTAAAAATGGAGCGCTACACGAAAGAACAACCCGTTTTCATTGTTGAGCAGTATTTTAAAAATAATGGTTTGGCAGCTACAGTTTGCTATTTTTGTTCATAATATAGTCAGAATAATAATTTAACTCCATCAACTATGAAGAGATGAATTTTAAATAATTAGAGAAAGTATATCAATTTGTGACCTTAAAAACTCTGGCCGTCTTTCAACAAGTTGTTCAACACAAAACATCGAAGCAGTTCATGAGAGTGTTGCTGAGGGCCCAGGAGCATCAATTCGGCACCTCAGTCAAGAATTCTTCGAAAATACGGCTGGTCAACTTATTCTATTCCACACATAACCCTATACTGTATTTTTTATGAATCAATAAAAAAAATACAATTTTTAGTTGTAAAATGTGATTTCTATCAATATTACCTCTTGCGTGAATTTCGGGACACCCTTAGAGACTACTTGTAGAACTGAACAAAATAATATTTGCATGAATGTCGTAATATTTAAATTTGTTTTACAGATGTTTCTCATATTACTGACACAAAATTACAAGTCCTGTCATGGTGATATGTCTGATTTCGGCAATAACACATTGCCAAAACCGTAACAGGAATTAATAATAATTGTTTGCTTGTAGTCAAAATTTGATTTTTATTTATGAAAAAGCAGTATTCCAATTGTATACGCTGAATTTCTTTCTGTTACGGACATACCCAAGGGCGGATCCAGGGGGGCGATCGCCCCCCCAGAAGAGGAAACTTTCTTGTATATATAAATAAAAGCCATCCCAAAGTTTGGAGCCCTTAAAAGTAGCAGTGACAACCCACCGCCCCTCCAGAAGTCGGTCCTGGATCCGCCCCTGGACAACCAAGAAGAAAGAAACGATCACTCATTAACAATGTACGTAATATACTAAACCAGGGAGTCCTATGATTTTTTTCAAGTACCACAATTGAAGTCACTGTGTTTGAATCTTTGCTTTGTTTGTATATTATGCTTAATTAACGCCGAGGTTATACAGAACGAAACTGCTATCAGTATTCAGATCCCAACGCCTACTGTACTTGGAAATTTTAACCGATGTAAGTGCTCTTAGGGGAAATCAAACTTTAGGTCATTTGCTATGGGTATGGAGGTGCAGTCCGAAACCTTTAGATAATCGCTAAAGTTGCATTTATTTTAAAACCCTTACTTCTATTTATCAGTTCCAAAACATAATACGTGCTGTTATCCACTCTATAAAAAAAAAATCGAAGAATGTTTTCTTATATAAATTCAACAGAAGATGAACAAAGTACAAAAAAAATTGAAATGACTTTCTCCAAACAAAATTAGTCGAAATATAATTTATCAGAAAAAAATTTCGTCTTTAACTAACTAACTCTATGGGCTATATAAAACCCTCGTTCACAAAAGCTCTCCATTGGCTTCTGTCTCTAGCCAACT
Organism: Thermobia domestica; assembly: GCF_964235325.1. Taxonomy (NCBI): domain Eukaryota; kingdom Metazoa; phylum Arthropoda; class Insecta; order Zygentoma; family Lepismatidae; genus Thermobia; species Thermobia domestica. The sequence continues at coordinate 148,175,485 of NC_137459.1, read as the reverse complement.
GAATGCAGTTTCTGCTTTGTCTTTATTTACGAGAAAACAAGCAAGTGGTATATGAGTAAATTTTCCAGCCAAAAGAGTAATGCACTAGCCCTCCCCGCTGGTAGAGTGACTACTGGGTGGTCCTTTGGTACACCTCTAAACTGTAAGTCCATGTATAGCCATGGTGCTGAAAAAGAACGCTAAACTCCAGACAGATAGACAGAAATGTGTTCATAAAAACTGAAATATTTATTTTGAAGTATATGTATAAAACGATTTCTGCACAAAATGTTCAAAACGGTTTAACTTCGGAGGGTAAGAGGTCTGACCAATCCTCAAAAAGACAGAAAAACTTTAGAATGTATCGTAAGTTTTGTGCCATGTATGACAAGTGTATGACACTTAAATATGTGTGTAACTGGTGTGCAGTTAAAGTTCTTGTATAGTATATTTACATTGGTTAAAAAGAAGTTAAAGCATTGCTTTGAGACACAAAATGACGTCGTAAACACACATCGGTGTAAAGTGAACTGTTCTGACTCAGATATCAGGACAGTTTTAATACAAACTAAGTTGAGGATTAAATTTGGTGTTCCATCTATGTTGTTTTTCTTTGAACTGACGTTTCGGAGAAAACTGACTTTTTTCGTCGCCAGTGTTGCACAAATGTAAGGAGTTCTTGTAGAAAATAGAAGTAGTATCGAAAGTTTTATTTAATTATAATAACCTCTGTGAGAATTATGTGGAATACATGTAGTTTGCTTGTAAATACCAATAATAATGAAATGCAAACAATACTGTTTTAATGCTCTTTCGTAATACATACAGCACAAACAGGTTAACAACATCCAAGAAATAAATTAACATTTTCTAAAAGTTTCAACTTTGTAAGACAAACCACAAATAGATGCTCAAATTGTTTGGTGTTTATTTCGAGTCCTTGACGCTGGAGGACGGACGTTTTCACGAACTTCCAAATCTCACTTCCAAGTATTTCATGTTGAGAAATATGTTACTAGTATCATGTTCCAATGGACTTAAGCAATGAAAAAGTTAAAAATGTTTTACTCACATGTACTTTGAGATATTTCCTCCGCGAATGTAGTTTCAAAAGTAATCCAAGAACAAAAACAAGTCCTATGACCTTGTTGCAAAAGAACCGACACATAAATGGAATTTCCAATAATAATCAAAAAATATGTTATACAAACACTTTCAAGGTTGCGCCATCTTTAAACGCAATTTAAAAAAGGAAAACATATTTTCCTTTATAACGAAAACCAAGTGTAAACAAGTGCTTTCCTAAACACCAAAATAGTCTCCGTAATAGTATAAAAACTAGCATTTTGAACGATAAATCATCATTCGATCGACGTTCAACAACAGTGCAGTTTGTGAATATTCGATCCACATCGTTTGGTGACTTCCGTCGTCCAGAACCTACAGGATGTCTCCGTTATAGCCGACGACCATTAAGGGACTCTTTAGTTTGTGAGTGCTTATAATCATTATATGACCAATTACTGTGTAAAAGGAACTGCAGCGCACGAGAGATATCAAGGACAGACTTCTTGATAATGACTCCGACCACTATACTATTTGAATCAATATTGCAATTTTGTAAATATTATTTGCATTATCTCTATTGTTTGGTTTTATATTATTAATATTATTTCTAGTGTTTGATTTTAGGTGATGGTTGTATTCTTTCAATAAATGTTTCTCTACATGGATGCTGCCTTGATTCTTGAAAGATAACGCATTTCTATAATATATAATTGTATAACATGACAAATAAGCAACATTCAGCATCATTTATGGCTCCCCGGCGGGGAATTTCTCTCGTATGGTTCATGATGTTTCGTGGTCCTTTTTCACATATATCAGATACATTTTTTGCTTTGCTAACTCCATTGTGGTCATTTCGCCTCTTTTCATTCTCTTGTCATGCCCACAACTCGTACTCAGGCCTCTTTCATTCCCTTGCACACACCTCAATCTCAGAATACCAACACTATCGCAGGTATTTCAACTCTGATCCCCGATATATACAGTGCGTCCAAGGAACAACGGGAGTGTATTTTTGCAAAATTTTATGAAGATTGCACTGGTCAACAACTGGGACGACTCAAAGTGTATCAAAACTTTTGAAAAGTCACTTTCCGGGCCAGCTCACCACTGGTTCTCTACCCAAAATATCTGAAACCTCCCCTGGTCTACTATTCAACAAAAATGTCTTAAAAAGTTTGGCGATTAGCAGGTTCCTAGATCTCGTATTCATCAATATAGATCCAGAGTTCAACTTCCCAATGACCCACTTTCACATTACGTTTTTGCAAAGAAATTTCTTGCTGATCAGGCTTACACAGAATTAGATTTTCAAGAATTTCTCTTAGAATGTGTATCGAATATGACACCTGAAAATATTCGTTGGTTCGGTACCCGTACCATACCTGATTACCCTACGTTTATAGACGAAGTTACAATCTTGGAGCGCACTCAGCTCATGGCTCAAAAGCGAGAAACGGATGCTTCACTTTCACGCCACCCCTCAGACGATCCCACCACTAGCGCCATCCAAAATCTCACTCATCAAGTTCCGCAATTGCAGCTCCATCTTAACACCATTTCAAATTCCCAACCCACCTCCGTACATTTCGCTCCCACCCGCTCTCATTCTCCCAGTCCCGTCCATCGCTACAACAACACTTCTGATTCTCTACAACCAGTTTCGCCTAATTCTCCTTGTCTCCAACATTCCCATTCCACTACTTCCAGCTCATGTACACATTGTACATCTGATCATTCCCATTGCTGTCAATGTTCTACCTCCCCTTGTTGCAAGGCCGCATCTCAAACACCTAACTCCAACAATACCAAACAAAATACTAAGAACACAATCTTGCGTAAAAATAAGGCTCAAAGGCGTTTTTCCCAACCCCAAAATGTATATACAAACCAATACCCGATACCACCATATCCATTCTATCATCCCTTTTTTCAGTATCCTACCCCTCCCCAAGTTTCCCTCCCCTCTCCTTCCCCAGATCCCACGAATAATCATACCATCATACCAAAAAACGGCAAAAATGAGCGCGAGAGCATACTAGCTTTCTCGCGCTCGATTCTTCCTCTCCCACTTCTGCCCTTTCCTCCTCTGATTACCGTCAACTACCCTTACAGTTCAAAGGTAAATTGCCATACGTACAAGCCCGTTGCATGAACAAGTATATTTTGTTTTACCTAGATTCTGGAGCAGAAGTGAGCCTCTTTCCAGCCGACCAATTAGACTCTTCTGTCCGCACTTTTACGCTTCATACATTTCTAAATGGTCTATCATCATCTCCAGTACATCTTTCCCGTGCTACCATTCTCAAATTGAATTTCAATGGCCACCAATATTCCGTGCTTTTTCGTTTAGTTTCCTTTAAAGATTCCCCAATCCCCAGTAAATTTCTTCAAGACCGTCAAGCGATGCTTGATTTTGACAAAGGCGCCCTATCATTACGTCATCTAGGTCATATGCCTCCCGCCGATAATTCTCCACACAGTGTTAATACTAACACGTCATACTTTTTTCCAAAAACATCCCAACCCTCACATTGTGTTTCAGGCTCGTAGAAGACTCGTCATACCACCTCACTCAGCTAAAGTAGTAACTCAAGGTTAATGGCCGTTTTCCAAATACATCCTTTCGTCTACACACACCTATCTTACGAAATTTAAGTAATTGCTACATGACGCATGTTGTAGTTTCCATAGATAATCATGTCCTGACACTCACAAACGTTTCGTCACGTCCCCAGCTCATCAAGCTCCCATCGTTAGTGGTTCTCCATTTTCTCCTTCAGAGCAAAACAATAACGCTTACACCATCAGACAGGTCCACTTTCTTACGGACGATGACGCCTTGCGACACAAACAGCAACAACATCGGTCATCTCATTGATATTAATAAATTTCAATTTTCTCCAGACATGAACGAACATCAGACTGCTCAAATGAAGGCGTTACTTTCTGAATACACTTTACAAGGCGTTGCTTTGTTTTTTAATGGCACGACAGATTTTCCTTTTCACTCCCCTCAATTTGTCATTCCACAGACCCAGAGCTAGAGAACTCGTCCTGCGCCTCATTAATCAAGGAGTGTTTGAACGATCAGATTCCCAGTATCGAAATAATATACTATTTGTTTTGAAACCAAACTCAACAACTGAGCTCAGGGCAGTATTTGATCTCAGAAGCCTTAACTCTCGCTGCCATACAATATCCTCTCCTTTAGAAGACATACAGGACGTTCTTGAGTCACTTTCTGACTTTGGTTCAATTCGTTTGACCTCCATTCCAGCTTTCATCAATTAAACTTTGATCCAAAAGACAGACCGGCCACTGCATTTTCAATTAAGGGTCTTTCTTTCCCCTTTAATCACCTTCAATTAACCTCTGTTCCCCAAGGTTTCAGAAATGCCTCCATTTACTCTAGCAGGCTCTTCAAACCATCTATAGAGACATCTTTCCCACTAATATTACGTCATTCGTACGTGACATGTACGTTCATGCAGATTCATTTGATCATATGGTGATTGTGCTTCGTGCCTTTTTTCACCAAGCCGCCAAACATTCCCTCCTATTTAATATTAAGAAGTCGGCTCTAAAAGAATTAAATGTTTAGCCCATGTCATATAAAATTATAGCATACAACCCGACCCTAATAAGATTTCGGCTTTAGCTTAGGCACCCAGACCGACCACTCTCAAAAGTCAAAAGCTGGTTAGCTATTGCAAATTTCTTTCGGCGTTTTCTCAGAAACTTTTCCATAATTCTTGCTCTTTACCAAACTCTATCCAACAATCCCCAAAAGCTCATCTGGACTCCTGAGCGCATTCAAACATTCGAAGAAATGCAAAAACTTCTAACCACTCCCCCCGTTCTTGCCTTATATTCTACTCAAAACAAACACCATATTTTAATGACAGATTCATCGTCAGAAAGCGTCGGGGCGGTATTGTTACAAAAAGATCTTACTACTAATGTTGTACAGCCTGCCTGCTATGCCTCTTCAAGACATCCAAAGACTGTTTCCCCCTCCCCCATTTTTCATCAAGAATTATATGCAGTTTACTTTTCTCTACGAAAATTAGAATAAATATTCGTTAGGTCATCCATTTACCCTTGTAACTGACAATATTTCCCTTTTGGCTGTTAGAAAAACAATTGTTCCCTCCCCCAAAATCTTAAGATGGTTAAGCTACATCAACACATTTCAATTCACCATAGAACACGTGAAAAGTAACCTAAACCCGGTAGCTGATTACCTTAGTAGGCATCCGGCCCCTCTCACTCAAGAAACAATATATATGGACAATAAAGTTGTGCCCGATTCTGTCTTTCTAACCATCGACAACAATTTGGATTTATCCTGCTTACAGGGTGAATATAAATTCTCCAAAATAATCGAGACTCTTAACAAACGAGACGAGATGGATCCTTCATACCAACGTCTCGACAAACAATATGCCATTCAAAAAGGCATACTTTACAAAATATATCGAGTACCTAACTCTCGCTTACTGGTCTGCATACCCGACAGTCTTAACCCGGCCGTATTTGAAATATCATGACTCAATGACTCATATTGGCTTCACCAAAATGTATTGCTTGCTGCAATATAAGTATTTCTTTCCGAGACTAAAATCTTGGTTTGCTCAAAAACTAAAGTCATGTAAAGGTTGCGCCATCTTTAAACGCAATTATATGCCTAACAAACCAACAATTCGGCGCTTTGCTCAATCCTGCCTGTTCGAGACCTTTTCCTTGGACCTAGCAGGCAAGTTAATACCCAGCGATTCCTGAGGGATTTCAGTACTTTTATTCTGCAACCGATCATTGTACAGGTTTCACCATAACACATCCCATCACTACAGCCAACTCTGAAAACTTCATCAATTTCATCACCAACCATATCATTCTTCCATATAATACTCCTCGCACGATCTACTTAGATCTTCAAAGCTCACATCGATTCACAGTATCCTTAAACTTCCTCAAATCTCTCAACATAACAGTTAAATACGGCCTACCCTATCAACATCGTTCATTAGGCACAGTTGAACAAAGATTAGCTTCCTTTCAAACGAGCCTCAAATTCTTGTGCCAAGACAACCAGAACTTTTGGCCTCGCTTTCTTGCTCATGCAACCGCGGCCCTTAATGAATCACCATTAACCTCTATTGGTCTCTCTGCTCATTTTCTCCTTTATGGCGTTCATCCTATTAGATATCCCCCTGGATAGAAGGTCGAGTCAGCAAAAAATTATCTTGTTTGCCTAGAATTCGATATCATTTCCTGGAATTCGGAGGCAAATTTCAACAAGCCTTTAGTTGTTATGTTCATAGCCTTTTAGAGCTACCACAGGAGCCCGTGGGAAAATTTTGGTTGTGGGAACCGGGTGTTGCTATGCTCATAGTCTGGGACGCCTACCAGATGTAGAAACAAGATGAAACATGCCTTTTTCGGCCTTTTAGAGCTACCATCAGCTCTAGGTTCATGAAAAAACATGCCTTTTCTAGTAGTCTTGTATTGGATAGCTAAGTTGGATTCCCAAGCCCCGCCCCCTCCCGCAAAGACTCTTGAACGGCTACCGGATCTTCATCAGAGTCCTTTCAGTTATCACGATTGAAGCCTCCCAATTGATTGTGTTTTCAGCCTAAAACTGTAGTGTGTATTTTCTGATACCGGTCGTTCTTATTAAATAAGGAAAGATATATATATATATATATATATATATATATATATATATATATATATATATATATATATGTTCATTTAGTTATAAAGGCAGTTGAAAGAACAAGCGTATTTATTCATAGCTCAGTTCAGGTTCTAACATTAAAAGAAACAGACACATACATACATATATGTGAATGTCTGTTTTGCTAGTCTCTTTCTTTCTCTGTTTGCTAGCACATTGAACTCCATCTTAAAATTGTTTAGTTTCAAGAGCAACAGATAACATTTTCAAATGTTTTGATGATTCGTATTACAACTACTTAACAGACTCACCTACAGCCGTGCTAAACGAATGATAAAAAGTAGAGTACATTTAATTGTATGTTAAATAATATTGTGCTTGGGAGAGCCCCCTGGAACATCGAACCACTTCACATTTAAGTAATGATAATATAATAAAAATGTGGAACGAGAGAAAGAAAAGAAATGAAATCTATGAGTTTTAGTCCTACAGTTATGACTACTAGACTAGTGGAGGGAAAGTGATGAGGAATGATGAAGTGAAGAAAGTGGGAGGAAACGGAAGAACTCCCAAGGAAATCCATTTATACGGTGTTTGTCCACCATAAAGTTCACTTGTCTGGAGCAGAATTTGAACACGGTGCCTCATGCATCACAGGTGAACGCTCCGGGAGAACCCAGAGGAAATCCACGTACACGGTGTTTGTTCATCATAAAGTTCATCTGGTGGGAACAGGATTTTGAACCTGGAACCCCCCATGCACCAGAAGTGAACGCTTTACCACTGAGCCACCGAGGTCCCTGATAAAAAAAAACTATAAAAATATGGTCAGAAACACGTTCACCGAGCTAAGATGCACTCCAGACAGTGTATTTACTTTGCGTTTCCGTATTTGATAATGAGATGAAATTCTAACGTTAAAAAAAACATACATATAAGCGTAACTGTATGATGTATGATGCTTCTGCTCGCTGCACGTTGAATTCTGTGAAAATGATAAGATGAAATTCTTGAATGTTTTCTGACTAGTATTGTCAGTAGGTTACAGCTGACTGAATGTCTGGACACTTGTATAAAGCAGCTAGTGAACGAAAAGTCGTATCACTTATAATTTAACGTTAAAATATAAAAAGAAGAGGTATATTATGTGTTTTAATTTTGATAATATCATGCCTTCCTGTCTGTAGTATGTGCTCCGGGCCAGCAAACGTTAAAGGCGCGAACAATGAAATCTTTGAGTTTTACGTCCCACGATTATGCCAGATAGGCTAATGGGAAATCTTTGAATTTTACGTTCCATGGTTTGAAATCTTTGAGTTTTACGTCCCACATCTATGTCTGCTAGGTTAATGAAAACGGTGATGATGAGAAATGAATGAAATGTTGGAATGAAGAAAGTGGAAGGAAACGGGAGAACTCCGAGAAAATCCACGTACACGGCGTTTGTCCACAATAAAGTTAACTTGGCTGAAACAGGATTTTGAACCTGGGACCTCCATGCCCCATAGGTGAACGCATTATCACTGAGCCAGCGAGGCCCCCTCCCGAAAAGGTACCAAAATTTGGCCATGGTCTCAGAACAAGACGAAGCGAAGATATGTGTGTATTAACCATTGATAATATCATATGATAGTTTTAAATAAATTGTATATCTGTCTGTCTGTGATCTGGGGAGTCAGACAAGGGAGCCAAAAAGTTATCAAAATTTGGTCATGGCATTAGACAAAGTCGTGGCGTTTTGGGGAGTTCAACCCGGGACCCATGCATCATAGGTGAACGCTCTACCACTGAGCCACCGACACCCCCTGATAAAAAGGTATCAAAATGAGATCAGAAACACCACAATTCCCCCCTCCCCCGAGCTAAGATCGAACGAGAGAAACAATGAAATAAAATCTGAGTTTTACATCCCACGCTTATGACGATTAGGCTAATGGGAAATCTTTAAGTTTTACGTCCCACAGTTATGTCGGCTATGCTAATGGAGACGGTGATGATGAGAAATGAATGAAATGTTGGAATGAAGAAAGTGGGAGGAAATTCACGTACACGGTGTTTGTCCACCACAAAATTCACTTGGTCGGAACAGGATTTTGAACCTGGGACCTTCCACGTACACGGTGTTTGTCCACCACAAAGTTCATTTGGTGGGAATAGGATTTTGAGCCTGTCACCCCCATACACAAGAAGTGAGCGCTCTATCACCGAACAACCGAGATACATAAAACAAGAGAGAGAGGTCAAACCACAACACTTATGCAGTGTCGCTGTGTTCAATAATGATACTCTGAACTCATTAGTACATCATCTAAGGGGGGGGGGTTGAAGTTGGGGTCTCCAGGGGTGATATCGAGACACGTAAAAATAATTTAAAATGAACGATATTGGTGTCAAATACATAGTTTTTGGGGCCGCTGTGTTCAATGATGATACTCTGTACTCAATAACACATTATCTAAGGGGAATGGACGGCTCCTTAAAATTGAGTTTCCGTATTTGCTACGTAATAAAAACATCATACTGAGTAAAGTGATAGTTTTCAAATCATACCCTCGTAAGAGAGAGAGAAATATTTCAGTTTAACGTCCCACAAATATGCTCCTTACGTTCTAAAACGGACGATATTACTGTCAAATACATATTTTTCGTGGTCGCTGAAACTCTGAAAGAATAAGTATAAAATTCACGTACAGAACGTTTATACATTAGACAACACACTTGAAGCAAACTGTGAACATACATTTGTTTCACTCCCAGGAAATACGAAAAAAAGTTACAATTCATTTTAACTACTTAAAAGGTATGCTATTTTTTTCCCTTGAAATTTCTTTTTCCGTATAATGAATTGAAATCTATACTGTTTATATTTTTAAGTAACGAGATGTATTTCTTTTTTATTTTAGGATGAATACAAATAAAGATACGTGTAATCCTTTCCTTATCATTACTGATATTATTATTCCTTTGTCAATTACTTATATATAACCCTTTTCTCTTCATTCGTATATTCTTTTAAAGCGCTTTTATTTATATTCTATTTGAAATAATACTTATATATCCACTATTTGCATATACATATTGGAAAATTTTTGTTTTGCATTACGTATATACATCTGGGGGAGTAAAAATGGAAAACAAGTGTACACAAGATTTATTAAAAGAGATTACCGCATTTATTAATTAAATTTAAATTAAGAGATTACCGCAAGTTCTTCTAAGAGAAACAGATGCCGTAATCGGAATAGAAGAAGATGAAATGAAGAAAGGTACACAAGAGGAGGAAGAACTAATAGAAGAAGAAGAGGAAGAAGAAAAGAAGAAGAGATGATCATCAATACCGAATAAGAAGAAATAGATGCAGGTAGTGAAATTCAAATTGCAGAAGAATATGTAGAAGAAGAACTATTAGAAATATTGGAAAGTGCAGGTAATAGAATGATAACAGAAGAAAAAGAAGAGGAAGCACCCGACCGTATTGCCCAAATTAAAAAATGGTTAGAAGAAGGAGCAAAAGAAGAAGACGTCAAAGATAGAACAAAAGAAGAAGAAGAAGAATTGCTAAATCTAACGTTCTCCCAAATAATAGGAGAGACTTACAATGAGGAAGAGAAGAAGACGGATGAAGATGAGTTCTACGAAACTGAACTAGAAAAATAGATTACCAATTTATTTCCCAATCCTGAAAAAGAACAACAACATGAAGTAATATATCCATCAATTTTGGAAATATTAGCTGAGGCTAATACAGAACATACAGAAATAGAGATCGATTTAGACGAAATAGATAAAAGAATGGACGAGTTGTTATCCGTATTTGAAGCAGAACGAAACTCAAATGTACAAGTTGGATTTCGAAATAACAGCTGTAATGATGTAAACAATAGATTTCATATAATAGAAGAACTCAGAAAAGAATACAGAAGATACAATATGGCTGGTACAATGCTAAGATTCCGTCTATCCCCCGTGCGTGCAGGTGAAAATCCTTTTACTGCAATTGAAACAAGTCTACAGGCTTTAATAGATTATTTGCTACGTAATGTGGATCAGCATGATTACGTAGGAATAACAATCACAATTGAAAGAGAAGGACACCGCCCTTTTTGGCTATCGTTCACAGAAGCAAGAAATCTCTCAGCAGAAGTGCTATGGACAAGTTATGAAAAAGTACTACAAAGTAATGCGGCTTTTCTTATAAATGAAGATTGCACCGTGAATTTTCATCATGTACGTATGCCCAGAGGACAAGGGGGATTAAAACAACATGTTATGAATACTGAAGACTATGTAAAGGCAAAACGTGGTATTATCACAATTAAGACTAAAGGCACAAGATGTTTAGTACATGCAATCGTAGTTGCCATAGGGCTGAAAAAATACAAGGGAAAAAATCAATCTAAATACAATAGATATGTAAAAACTTAAAGTAAATATGTCATAGAAAAAGAAGCAGAAGACCTGTGTGAAGCTGCCGGTGTAGATCTTAGTCATGGTGGTGGAAGTCCTGAAATTCGTAAATTTCAGGAATATTTAAAGGATTATAAAATTACAGTGTATAGGTGATTTTCAGGAAGTGATGTAATGTTTGAAGCACCACCAAGTGATAATGAAAGAACACCTTTAAACTTACTCTTCGTAGATAACCATTACAACGTCATTGAAAGCTTGACATCATGTTTTAGCTGTAGTTATTATTGCGAAAGCTGTCATAAGAAATATGAAAAAAAGCATGAACATTTGAAACATTGTACAGCTGTATGTTATCGATGTCATCAAAAATCACCATGTGATTTTAAAGAAACCGATATTACTTGCAGTGAATGTAATCGAGAATTTTATGGCCAGTCATGCTATGACTATCACAAGTCAGCTCCGTATCAAAATGGAAAACCTTTATGTTCAACTGTGAAATGTTGTGTCCAGTGTTTGAAAATTTATGTAGTAAAAGAAAAAGGTTCTCACGTATGTGGAGAAACTTATTGCAACATTTGCTATGCTATAGTACCACCCAATCATGAATGTTACATGAAAGTGAATGAAAGAAGAAAATCGAAAAAAGCCAATGAAATAATTATCATGGAGAACAAAGCTGTGATTGTGTTTTATGATATTGAATGTACACAAGACACAAAAATAGAAGATGAGGACGCAAACATATGAACATATACCTAATGCGTTGGTTAGTCAACATACATGTTACAGATGTTATGAAGATAACATCACAAACAATTGTATCGTTTGTGGAAAACGAGAAAATATATTTGACGGAGAAAATGTAATAGAAGACTTTCTAAAACATCTTCAGCAACGTCGTCCAAACATTAAATCAGTAACATGTGTGGCAAATAATTCTAAGGGCTATGATGCACATTTCATCATTAAGATCATGGTTGAAAAGATGAATTGGACTCCAGAAGTAATCTTGAATGGGGCAAAAATTCTCTCTCTTAAAATAGGGAACGTAACATTCATTGATTCACTAAGCTTTCTTCCTATGCCCTTAAGTAAATTAAGTGGTGCATTTGGACTTCAATCGTGCAAAGGATATTTCCCACACTTTTTCAATCGACGTGAGAACCAAACATATGAAGGTACACTTCCAGACATTAGATATTATGGAGCAGATACCATGAAAGTAGACGAAAGACGCAAGTTTCTCCAATGGTATACAGAACATCGAAACGATACCTTTAAAATGAAAGAAGAACTCATCAAGTATTGTGTACAGGATGTTGAAGTATTACGCCAAGCATGTATTTCCTTTATGAATACATTTGAATCTGAAACAAATGTAAATCCCTTAATTGAATGCATTACAATCGCTAGTGCATGTAATTTGGTGTATCGTAGAAATTTCTTAAAGGAAAATACGATTGGTGTCATACCAAAGAACGGGTATCGATGGAGAGATGTCCAAACAGTTGAAGCAATACAATGGATAGCTTGGGAAGAAAAAAGAAGAAACATACAAATTACCAATGCTGCTCGTACTAAGGTAAAACGAATTGCATCAATGAAAGTAGATGGTGTATGGACAGATCCCAACACAGGAGGAATACACGTGTGGGGATAAGAGGGCGATTGGGTCCATGGATGTATCTTCTTTGTTACCCTAACGACAGAGATAAACCCATGTATACAATGCTACAGATACCATGGAATTTCGATATGAAGCAACAAAGAAGAAAATTCAAAAATTAAAAGATTTTGGCTGTGAAATGCATGAAATATGGGGCTGTGAATTTAAACAACAATTGGCAGGAAATGAAGAGATGAAGAAGTATGTTAGTAATCATCCATATACAAATAAAACACCATTAAAACCTCGTGACGCTTTTTATGGAGGACGTGTGAATGCCATACGCTTGTATAATAAAGCACAAGAATCTGAAGGAGAAACAATTCAGTACAAAGATGTTATATCCCTTTATGCGCATATCTGTAAGACTAAGAAGTTTCCAATTCCTCATCCTACTATCTATCTGCCTGGAGATTCAAATATTCCCACCATTGAAGAAGTAGAAGGATTAGTTAAACTAAGTATTCTACCTCCAAAAAATCTCTTACACGCAGTTCTCCCTTACAAATCAAATGATAGATTGATGTTTCCACTTTGTCGTACATGTTGTGATGAACTAAACCAGTCATCTTGTAATCACAGCGATGAAGACCGAGTTCTACATGGTACATGGGTAGCAGATGAAGTAAGAAAAGCATTAGAAAAAGGGTACAAAATAATTGATATTCATGAAATTTGGGCATATGATGTTCAATATGATGAAGAAACAAAAAGTGGCGGCTTATTTGCAGAGTACATAAACACCTTCCTGAAAGCAAAAACGGAAGCTAGTTGATGGCCAACATGGTGTGAAACAGATGAGTTAAAGCAGAAGTACATTCAGCAATTTTATGAAAAGGAAGGAATACGTCTCGATGAAAATAAAATTCAACATAATCCAGCACTTAGGAGTTTAGCTAAATTAATGCTAAATTCATTTTGGAAAAAAATGTGGACAACGTGAGAACATGAGTCATGTAAGCATTATTAATGATCCAAAGGAATTATATGAGAAATTAACATCTCATGATATAGACGTTCAGAAAATATTTCCGGTAAACGATGATATGATATATGTATATTGGCAATACACAGATGAAGTTCCTGTTTCACAACCAACAGTAAACGTCGTCATATCCGCGTACACAACAGCACAAGCAAGATTAGAATTATACAAGTATTTAAATCAACTGCAAGAAAGAGTATTGTATTTTGATAAAGATTCAGTCATTTATACGCAAAAACCTGGTGAAACTACAATCCCAACTGGTGACTTTTTAGGTGATTTAACAAATGAAGTACTCGAGTATGGTAAAGAAACCTATATTTCAGAATACGTCTCGGCTGGACCCAAGAACTATGGATTACGTATTTTTGATCCCAGTGCGAAGAAGGAGTTTCAGGTATGCAAGATACGGGGCTTTTCATTAAACAATGAATCTTCAAAACACCTAAATTTTGATGTAGTGAAGAAAATGATAGTAGATAGTAAAGAGAAGGCCGAAGAAGAAGAATCTAGTCCCACTGAAGTCAAAATTACCAATGAGAAGAAAATTTGCCGCAGGAAAGACCATACTATCGTCAGCATGCCCGAAACAGAAAATTATAAGATAAATTATATAAAACGACGTAGAATACCAAATTCATATGATACTCTTCCATATGTCTACAACAAAAGAAAAAGAGAAATGTAATAAGGCCCTTTATAAATATACGTATGAAGAAAGAATGGTCATACTCTTTAACATGGACACGACGTGGAACCATCCCTTTTCATGTATTGTTGACGGACCAAGTGAATGTGGAAAAACTTCCTTTGTAATAAGATCCCTGTCCAATTTATCACGTACGGTTAATACATCGTTTCGTCATATTTATTGGTACTATGCAGAATGGCAAAATGCATACAGAGAAATTTCGACAAAAGTACAATTTGTTGAAGGATTACCTCGAACAAAATACTTTTTACCTGAAACTGGACCACATCTTATTATTATTAATGATCAAATGTGTGTAGTGAACCGCAATATAGTTGATTTCTCTACAAAGGGTTCTCATCATAGAAATCTTAGTGTACTATTTATTACACAAAACATATTCCATCAGGGAAAAGGAAGCAGAGATATGAGCTTGAATTGTTCTTATCTCGTATTATTTAAAAATCCAAGAGATAAATCACAAATTAAACATTTGTTATCAACTAACTCCTGAGAATCCAAAATTTCTTCAAGAAAGTTTCAACGACACAACAAAGTTATCATATGGATATTTGTTTATTGATTTAAAACAGGATACGCCAGATGAATTTCGTTTTCAAACAAATATCTTTCCTGATGATATTTATCATTACGTTTATGTTCCAACGAAATAGAAGATGATGTGTTTATAATGTTAGTTTTAAACTGTGTTTGTTCATTCTGACAATATGTCTCCAAGAGTAAAACACGGAGATCATCTTCGTACGCTGAGCAAAGCAAATCCTAAATTACGTAAAGCTATAGTGGCCAATGCAGACTCTTCAGTGATTCGAAGTATTTGCGAATGTTGTTATAATGTATTAAAAGGGAATGTACCTCTTACAAAGACACAAAGCAAGATTAAAGCGATACAAGAGGACGCTTCGATATCTTGCGAAGAATGGAAACTCCATCCAAAAGAAGAAGAAGCATTTATTAGTGCAGCAGCAGGGTGGATTCCTACCGGTATTATTAGCTCCTATTTTATCTGGTGCATTATTAAGTTTACTATTCCGTTAGTGCAATGGAACACGCAAAGAAAATGATTTTAGTTCCACCTGAAGTTCTTAATCGTATACAAACACCAGCATCATCATCAGCCCTGGAGAAACATGAATCTAATTTGGATCAAGAAATGCAAGAGATTTTACAGTTATCATCGCTTAGTGATGAAGAAAAGTGGAATCAATATAATAATATTCTTCAAAAATATTTACACTTAATACGAAAACAAGAAGAACCTGTGACACTTTCGATTACGTCAACTAAATCAGAGAAGCCTGAAGTAGAAGAAGAAATATTATTATCTATACCCAAAATGTTTCGTAAAAGAGCTGAATTACTACTACATAGAATGAAACATGATAATATCACGTGGGATAATAAATGAACTGTTTACCTCGGAGGTGATAAACTAGAAGAATCTCACATTGTAGATTTAATTTCTGATGTGTCGCGACCCTAGAAACACACTAATCCACCGGGATGGGAGAAATTTTGTAATTATTTAGCTTCTAATAACACACGTCAAGAACTTATTGGAAATCCAAAACGTTTGTCATATATTTTACGACGAACTAAAGCATCACCAACAGCGTCATCGTCAGGGAAAAAAATACCTCCGAAATCGTTTCCAGAAGACGACGAAGAAGAAGAAGAAAAGGAAAAAGTAGTATCTCCTATAATGAAAAGGAAACGTGCCTGTAAACGCCCAGTATGGTCAAGGTGGAAACCGTAAACAAACAGTAAAGCAAGATTTACTACAACCCTTCACATCCTGTCTCGTTTTCAACTGTTAAAAAATTGTGGATAGCTACAAAGAAAATTCCTATACATTGTATAAGATGATTACTGCAACAAACAACATATACGTTACACAAACCTGTACGTCGTCGTTTTATAAGAGATTTCTATGTAGTGAATAACATTGATGATGAGTGGGAAAGTGATATTAATGATCTTCAATCTCTTCATAAATTTAATAATGGATATCGTTATATTCTTACAGTGATAGATGTGTTCAGTCGATATGCCTGGGCTGTGCCATTAAAATCTAAAAGTACAAATGATGTCTTAAAAACATTGGAAATTGTGTTCAATGACAGAAAACCAATTACATTCCGAACAGATAAAGGAAGTGAGTTTACTAATAAAACAATACAGAAGTATTTAGAGGGCAACAAAATAAAACATATTACAACTAAAAATCCTGATATAAAAGCTAGTATGATGTAAACACCTTAACATCATACACTACGAAACTTCATCAAAGAATGGAATTCCGTGAAAAGTGGGAAGTGGCTATTGTTGAATTTTATTATCCTCATTCAATATTAAATATTAATGAAGAAAATAATAAACTTTACAAACCTGCAAAAAGTGATGAATGGAAATTTATAACTTCCTGTACGTTATTACACTGACATATCAGAATTGATAAAGATTATTAATACGTACAACTGATTCACAAATTTACATATTTCCTATACTCGTGAGAGTAATACCTGTTTTATACGTCTTCATAAAGACATAGATGTAGACGTTGCATTATCACCAAGTGTTAGTGCAATGTTGGGGTTTGATCCAAACGTTGATTTAAAGAATATGCAACAAGGCGAAAGCATTCCAAGTTTACGTGTAGGACTTCCATCTACAATGTGTATGTATTGTGATATAATTCAATCTGTATTTGTTGGAGATACAGTAGCACCATTATTACGTATCGTAAATATGAATCTTGTGAATCATACATTTGAAAGTAATGTTATAGAAATTTTTAATCCTCCACATTATGTGCCTATAGAAAAGGTGCATTTTGAACACATCAAAATAGATATAAAAGATAGTACAGGCTCTCCACTGGCGTTCACTTTCGGAACTGTATGCGTTAAACTACATTTTCGACTAGTGCGTCAACATCAACAAATATGAATAATCCATATTTACAATATTATCAAAAACAAGCTCTTTCTGGAACTGGAAACGTTTATGTTGGATCCCCTTATCAAGTTGGACATGGTATTGGAAGTTTCCTTGGAGGATTATTTCGTTCTGTCATGCCATTAGTAAAACAAGGGGCTAAAACTGTAGAAAAAGAATTATTAAAATCTGGAGCAAACGTTATTACTGATGTCATTGTCGATAAACAACCTATTAACGAATCCTTTCATCAACGAATGGGTGAAACGAGATCCGTCTTGCAAGACAAAGTAAAAAATAAACTGAAATCTATGCTAGGATCTGGATATCAACGAAGGAAAAGAAGAATCACACATCATTCCATCTTTAACCCTTCATCATTACACATCATCAAGCGCAAGAAGAACAAGGGAAAGAGGAAACGTACACAGAAAACAAAGAAAAATCAGTCTTATAAGAAGAGGAAGTTATCACACGATATCTTTGATTAAATCATCATCATCATGGCTTTCTTACATCATCAATCCTGCGAGTGTGTAAAAAGTGAACTAGATATTTTTTCTACAAAGCCAACGCAAACCAGTATATTGGATAATCATGTTGTTACATACAAACCAATCAGTTCACTAGCTGATAATGCTCCTATAGAATTTGTCATCCCAGGAACAAGTGATGAGTACATAGATCTACCACATACTGTTCTTTACATCGAAGCTCAAATCTTTAAGCCTGATGAATCAGCATTTGTTTAAAGTGATAAAGCTGTGGCTCCTATTAATGTCTTTTTAAATTCTATGTTTAGTGAAGTGGAAGTGTATTTAAATAACAAACTGATTTCATTTCCATCTCATAATCATCCATATCGATCATACATTGAAAACCTGTTAAATTATGATGATTCTGCTAAAAATACTCATCTTCAATGTGCATTCTGGTTTCAAGATACTGCTGGACATATGAATGCAACATCTAGTGGTAATAGAGGATTTCAACAACGTTATGAATTAACAAAAAAAGGTGCAAAATTCGACATGTTTGGACATCTTCATTGTGATATTTTTAATCAAGATAAATTTTTAATCCAAGGAGTAGAATTACGTCTCAAGTTAATTCCTGCAAAGCCAAACTTTTGTCTCATTGCTAGTGATTCGTCTGTTGAGGCTAAAGTGAATATTTTAGACGCTGCTTTACATATTAAAAAGATTAATGTTAGTCCTTCAATAAAACTAGCACATAAGCTTCTACAATCAACAGCAGTCAAATATCCTCTCACAGGAGTGCAAATGAAGTCATTCGTCATTCCAAAGGATCTTCAATCAAAAGCAATTGATAATTTATTTATGGGAGTGTTACCAACTCGAGTGATTGTGGAGTTTACACAAAATGATGCCTATACAGGAACAATAACTTCAAATCCATTTCATTTCAAACATTTTGACATCAATTTCTTCTCTATATACATTGATGGAAAACCTGTACCTTCAAAACCACTACAACCAAATTTCGAAAACAACCTCTATGTTTCCTCATATCATACCTTATTCTGTGGATCAGGTATTCACTTTTCCAATCATGGCAACAATATTCCTCGCCTTTCCTTTCCTCAAGGATACGCTATCTTTGTTTTCGACATTACTCAAGATGGAGAAGCCAGCGCTGTGCAGCATTGGAACCTTATACGTCACGGATGTGTTCGTCTGGAAGTTCATTTTAAGAATCCTCTACCAGCACCTATCTCATGCATCACGTATGGCGAGTTCCAATCTCTCTTAGAAGTAGATAATCAGAGGAACATCATCGGATTTCTAAAGGTACGTTATTTAAATACCAAACCATATATGTACATGTCTGCATTTTTATACATGATGTCCTCTACACTAGATTTATTGAATGGTTTGCAAACAAATTCTTTATTTCACAATCATTTCGTTGACGTATATGCAGCCAATCAATTACCAACACATGTTCCACTACCTGCAGCTATCATCATAAATACAGATCCCTCGAACAAACTTGGCACACACTGGATTTCCGTATATATTCATACTGATGGACGTGCCCACTATTTCGATACATTTGGATTTCCTCCATATGTAATGCAACATATTCACTTTCTACGTAGAAATTCTGTTTCTTATACATTTAATAATGAACAAATTCAAAGTGTGAAATCGTCCCTATGTGGACAATATTCATATCTTTTCCTTTGCTTCAAAGCTAAAGGAATGAATTTCATTACACTTTCTCTTCAACTCCAGAAAAAATGATCGTCGCTTGCTGTAATTACTTTTACAGGTAATCATTTCTCCTGTATACGTATCATCATTTCTTCTTCGTTTGTTTTGATTACTTTTTTTCATTATAGATAAAATTCTAGCTATTATTATTGCAGGTAGTTATTTCTTCTTCTGTATTATTATAATGTGTTTGTATATATTATTTGTTGTTTTATTTGTTCATGATTATAGATAAAATAAATTTTAAGTTATGTTTTTCAAATTTTTTTCATTTCAGAGAGTAAAAGATCGTCATCGTGTGTATGGACATCATCATTATACAGTATGACTTCTATCTACGTTTCGTCACCATCATCAACAGCAGTAGTATCATCTGTGAAGTTATCATTAATTGAATTGTGTAAAAAAGACAACACAACTATGTACATTTGTATGGACAGCATCAGTGAACACTATATGGCAACTGTGAAGTCATCATCACCTGAAGAATGAAAAAATCTAACGTACACTCTTTTAAAAGTATACTATACTTACCGTCGTTTTAATTGTGTAAATAGTTTCATCAATAAATACTTTGTATTCTTTTTTTCTCTTTGAAAACAAATGTTTTATTTCTTATTTTCTCCGTTTCCTAATAAATAAATATGTTATGATCAATTATGTAATTAAATACACATAAAACACTTTTAACACATTGATTTAAAGATTTTCATAGTGTTTGTTTTAAAAAGATTCTAAAACTGATTTTTTAATTCAATGATGTAATCACATAACTGCATAATAATAATAATAATAATAATAATAATAATAATAATAATAATAATAATAATGAATTCAAATACTTAAACAGTTATTCTTTCGTAAATTAAACCAAGTATGTGAATTCAATATTATTATGATAGGACTTTTGTTTTTAAAAAATTTATATTAATTATTTTAGTTCCTCTTTTTTAAAAAATAAAGTCCTATCATACATAAGACAAAGTTGTATAATAATAATAATAATTTCAAATACTAATTTTTAACATTCATTTCAAGAATTTTAATTCATTATTATTATTATACATATCACTTATACGAGAAAAAATGTTAAAATTTTTTATCATAAAAATCCTATCATATTGAGGTGTATGAAACGAACACAAAACACACACAAAATAAAACATTTCACTTTCACTATATATATTTTATTACATTTGATATTACTTTGTTTAGTATACATGAAAAAAATAAATCAATTTTATTCTTTATGAAGAGACGTTAACTTCATTGGTACCCTCAGAAGGTTGAGTATCGGTTTTCCCCCACCAGGCTGTTTCGGTACACTATCAAATAAATCAGCCATAATTGAATCTATGAGTTTGTTTGCAAAATACTTTCATTTCCAATTTTAATCGTTCATCAATGTTCACATCACTGTTCTTATCAAGAGAGACACTTGGAATACTGATGTTCATACCATTAATAATACTCTGTTCATCTACACAGGTATGGATTCCGGCAAGTCCTCTGCATGTAAGACACTGCGATTGTACATGATTACGAATAGTATCTGTATACAAGTCAAAATACTCAGGTAGCACAACACTACAAACTTTACTGTTTTTCACAGCATGTTCAATACACGGTAATATTTCCAAGAAACAAAGCCAATCATTTGAACTTAAGTACACATTGTTTCGAGGAGCATGAAGTGTTCCTTTCTTCTCTAACATCACTAATTTTTCACCCATTAGTTTTCGCACCACCAGTTCTTTTTTTCGACCAAGAGATTTTGTAATGTAATTTCCACTTGAGAATTTAAATAGTCCGTAACAAATGGGGTGAAATGTACAAGTTTCTCCCACTCAGCCAAATTTAACTCCACTCCAAACAGAAATCCTTTACCAACACTAATCACTGGTTCAAATGTATCACTATCCAGTCTAATACAAATTAATTTGGTTTTCATTGAATGAAGTCCATATTCAACATTTAACAAGTACTCTTTCTTGGTATCCATAGTTGATGCACAAGCACTCAAAGACATGTTACTCTAGTAGCTGGTCAACACAGAATAACGACACTATGCATACAGATGACTGCACATGCATGAAAGGAAGGGGGCGAAGAGGAAAATTCATGTTTCATCTTGTTTGTACATGCTACCATACACTTACGATGAGTATACCAGTTTAGTAAATTCAAGATCGTGCATGCTACGCCCAGATACATTAATCTTCATTTCTTTATATATTAAACAGACATTCCCACTTCGTAAATACGTTAATAATGCACCATTATCTGCTTCCAATTTTTCATTACAACGTCCTGGTAAAATCATTTTTTCGCCTCCTTCAAATGTCACACATGCCTTCCTACCATATACAGTTGTAATTATCTCACAGTTTACAATACGAAATGGTACTCCAATCTCGAAATCTCGCATTTTTTTAAAGGGTACCATTGATGGCTTATTAAGCTTATCTAATAAACTCATTGACGATGACATATTTAAATTTGACGTTTCTTCCTTTGCAACAGCTGCTAACAGAATGATCTACACAAGGACATACGTTCCGCTTACGCTCTTCGCAGGAGGGGTGCGGGTTTGCGGATTCAAATTATTAGCCAATACACGACAAGAACACGAAAATGGCTTGTTTCACCTTGTTTCTACATCTGGTAGGCGTCCCGGACTATGAGCATAGCAACACCCGGTTCCCACAACCAAAATTTTCCCACGGGCTCCTGTGGTAGTCCTAAAAGGCTATGAACATAACTAAAGGCTTGTCGAAACTTGCCTCCGAATTCCAGGAAATGATATCGAATTCTAGAAAAACAAAATATTTTTTTACTGACTCGACCTTCTATCCAGGGGGATATCTATCCTACATTACCCTTGGACAACCTATTGCATGTCAAACCGGAAACATTAAACACCAATGACCGCCTACTTGCACTTAAAGAAATGAGAGATCTCGTTGAATTCTGGAAACACCAAGTTTTCACCGATCTCGAAACACGCATTGAGAAGGCTAGAAATCCGACACAGTTCTTCCCGGACAGTTTAGTTATGGTACTTGAAACTTCCACCAAACCTAACACTTGTAAGCCATTATCCCGCCCTTTTAAGTGACCTTTTAAAGTGATTTCGAATGTTTCATTAGATGAATATCTATTAGACATTGATGGTAAACCAACAGTCTTTGCTAAGACCCTTTTGAAACTGTACATTCCACCAACGAATCCAGACCCTAAATTCGAGTATAAGTATAAACGCTTTCTTAGTAACTCTAAATAGAACCTGACCACACATCAATTCAAAACAACTAGCAATAACATTTCACGTTATGTTTTGATTCTCTAACCTAAGGTTCATAGTACAATATACCATTTTTTCTGTGGGCAAACTTCTGACTCTGTCTCTCGTTATGCCATGGATTAATGTTGTATATATGCTACATTCCCTGTTAGTTATGCAACCCACTGCACTGACAACCTTTCTCCCGTGCAACGATTTTTTCTTCTTTCTTTTCTATCTTTGCTCATATCAAGCCTTTTTATTAGCCACAATATATTGATCACCTGTCCACCTCCACAACCCTCTGCCTCCCTTTCCCTTTTCCTCCATCGGCAATTTAATAATACCAATCACTAAACACATCACTGTCTTTCCTATATGCGTAAGGAAAGATTTACCAACTAATTCCCTTCATGTGTCCTTTTATGGAGCGGCTGGTCTAATTCCACATGATATCACTAAGGTTACAGGAACGAAATTTCTCACTCTCATTAATATATATATATATTTCACAGTCTAAATGTATCACGCTTTCGTAACACCTTTTTTCTCTTCTTTCAGGTTTATTCTTTCCATCCTATACGTACACGCCTCAGCCACGTTAATGCCTCAAGGCGTACAATTGCCATTAGCATTGATTATATTGCTCTTCACCAAACGATTCCCTACTCCCAGACCTTTCCTTTAATATATAACATTTCCACCCCTACATTTCACTCTCTAAATTCAATCATAAATTGCCAAACACATCCCGGTTATGCACGCATTTTCAAGATTTTCTATTATCAGTTCGAGATCTTTCAGATGACATTCAAACTTCTACCTACTTGGTGAAATTTGTTTCGGATAGAACAACTCTTTCAAAGAATCCGAGACCTCAAAGAGCCCTTTACAACTTCACTGGCTCAACATTAAATTTTCTCACAGGACTTGCTACTGAAGACCAAATACATTCGACTAAAATTAATTCCCAAGAATTAAATTCGCACGTTTGGGAGTTTAAAAAACATGAATCTATTCTCAGTTCCAACTTTTCCGATCTTTCTCATCAGGTTGCAACACTTGCAGAACAAACATCAACTGCATTCAAAGACGTGCAAACTACTGTATCTGCTCTCATATCAGATGAAACCCGTTTACTAGAAGCAATGCAACCATTCATCTTTTGTTACCTTTTGCAAAATGTACTTAAAATTTGGTAAATCAATCTTACTCATGGTTCGTCAATTACTTTATTAATTTCAATGACATTTTTGATCAATGTAAGGAAAACCGTCTATCGCCTCAAATCATACCCGTTCAACAGTTACATGATGATCTACAAAAATTCAATTTCAAATTAGCTTCGAAAAATCTCCGCGTTAATCCCGCTCTGACTGCACCAATCATTTACACTCTCCCTCTTACCACTTGCTATTTCTTCAAAAATCACATCATTTTAGACGTGAAAATTCCGGCTATTCCGCTCCACACGTTACCCCGTTTATTTAAATTAATCCCTTACCCGGTTGCTTCAGCTCAAGAAAATTGTTATTTACAGATTCAGATTTTGTTATTTTTATTGATAAGAAAGCACTGGCTGATCTTTCTCATCTAGACACTTTTTGTGTAAAATCCCTACTATATACAATCATACCATAGCTTCTTGTTTACACACTCTAAAATGCCAGCATGTATGCGGTTTATTAAAAGACGCTTGCTCTTATAGCTGTACTATAACCCAACAATTTTCAATCACACTAGTACATGATTATCAATTCATTTTAACCCGACCACCCAACAACCTTCATTATCTTTCCCTTAATGGCACTATCACGCCACTCTTTCTCATTGATTCCTTAAACATCCGCGTCACTTTACCTTGTGACACAAGCCTCCTTTCCGCTACTACTGAACTAATACTCCGATCCCATTTCTATCTCCCAACCATTGTCATTCCTGTTCATTTGGTTCTTCATCATGTAAACTTACTCAATTCCGCTCTACTTCTCTTACCCGCCGATAGGATCCTTCCTTATAATTCCCTTCAAAATCTTCCCCTTAATTTTAGCCACCCATAACAGCTATCAATTCATCATTTCAAACACAAACTTGGCTTTCATGGCTTCCCACGGACGATTATCCCACCATCTCTATTTCATTTTCCCTTATCGTCCTTCTCCTCTCTATGACGAATACACTTTTCATCTATGTTTTACATCGTCGTACCCGCCAGCCTTATTTTACGTCAACCGCAAGTCACTCACCTGAAACGATTCCCCTCAATCAACGTTAATCGATCTTCTGTATGGTTCCTTGCAAACAACGAAATCAGGCAAACTAAATACAAACCAAAAACTTGGTACTCACCTCACTCATTGTCTTCCACCATCTTCCTTCCTAGCTGTCATTTTTCTTTTTCTCACTACCACCTTCCCACAAATAATAATAAGCACAACCATAATGAAGAAACAAATGAAACTTCCCACCACCAATCGTCTTTACCTAATCCCTAACATACTTCCCACAACCAATCAATTCCATCCCTATTTTTCCTCAAAGAAAACTCCCCATCCACTATCATTAGCTTCAATTCCCCCTCCCACAAGTCTCCCCTATGGCACTCCCTCACTTCATATCTAATCACCTCTCCATAAACACGCAATATCCCCCTCGCAATCTTTCGCTCTTTTATAGTTCGTCCACGGGCAACCTTTAGCATCAAAAAATTAATTAATCCTTTTCGATTAACGCTAGTCAAAATCTTACGTCTCACCGCAACAGGAATTTTCTGGAACTGTCCCCTCTCCCATTCCACGTACATACACAAACTTCGCCGATACATTCGCGGGCGGCAGATATTCATAGCCATTGCCATCTGAATCTCCATTCTCCTATCGCAACCGACACACAAGCACCCTCGATCACAACTGCCCAACTCACAAATTTCATCCCGGAATACTGTCCTTTCCAGGCTAGCTTACGGTACTCCCGCTAAAAATAAGCTCTGACTCCACTGTTTTTACCAGTATATTCTTTTGTCTTACTTTCACCATAATAGTAAATCCATTTTTCCACAGCTGTCATAGTGCAACGGAACCCTCGCTAATAACAATAATAATCAAAAAACCAAAGACTCGCCTCTTACCATTTTTATCTCTTTTCTTTTTTAGCGTCCTTTTCCTTCTGGTCTTACCCGGAGTTTCCGCTGCAGACTTCTTTCCCTTATCCCTATATATTGTTTTCCCTATCGTTTTTCTTTTTTGATCATTAGTGCATTCATTTATCTAAAGTTTCTTTTAACTTGTAAATTTCGTCGATCCCTAACGCGCTCACCTCCTTCCACCCACAACTATACAATATGTTACACACCCATCGCTGCACCTCACCCGCCCTATCTGCCCCTTTTTCACACCAATAACATCACACCCCCGGAATATCCGTATCTCCCTAACATTGATCAGATGCCTTCTTCGCTCTTGGTATACCGACGTACATATTTTACGAAATTTTGTTCCTTGTTTGCTCCTCTCGTCGCAAATCACTTCTTCTTTCTCTTTCCCCTCTCCCAATTTTATCACTTCCACAATGGTCTTTTGCAAGCCAACCCAGTTTACTCACAGGATACTTTTCCTCCACGACCAAGCTTTCCACGATACGGCCCACTGGTATAGCCGCTAGATGCTCGCTTAGATCCAGTTATAACCAGGATGTGTGGCGATAAACTTAAAATATGGTTATCTTTTGCCCTTAATTGAGTAAAGTTGAATTAATGGGTTTATTCAGACACTTTTGTTCTCTTTGTTTGCTTAGAGCTAGCAACAAGAGAAGGGAAATATGCAAACGATGAAGACAATTGATATTATCACAACGACGCAATGTTATAGGAAGCTTACTGAGTAAAGATAATTGATAACACAAAAACAGGATAGCTGATACTGATCTATGACCGCAACAACACAGTAACATAGGAAAATTAGTCAGCGCTTACGGATGCTCGGACGCGTGACATTGCATCATGCGTCGGATACTGTACACGTGTATATGTGTCATCTGTATCGTATCCTGGGTGCGGCAGTTGGTGAGAACCAATGAGAAGGCTAAAATCGCAATAGGTTTCCATATTTAGGAATCTGACGCAATTTATGGTCTGATCACCACGAGATTTGGGTGTGACCCGACATCCTTATAAGTCTTAGGATCCTCAGCCCTCGGTGATTCAAGAGTCAGCCCTCAGGTGTTCCATAGTGAGTGCGACGACCATAGGATTAACGACTTATTCAGCCTTGCAAGAATTCAGCAAGGTACGTAACAAAGATTCTTATAGTACCATTTTCTTGTATTGGGGATGTCATACCAGCCTCAATTATGTTTTGTCTCCCTACGATAAAGATCTCTTCGATTAAGAATGACAGTCGTATGATTGCATTTCGCCGTCTGTCTCAGAGAAATGTTGATAGTAAAAACTATAGTGAATACTCAATAGTAATCAAAGTAATGAGCTATATGTTGCTTAATCTATCAGGTAAACAAATCAGAGAATTATTGACCATAAATATAATAGTAAATACTTAATAATCAAAGTAATGAGCTGTATGCTGCTTAATCAATCATGTAAATAAAAATTCAATTAATATTAACAAAAGCCTTTATTCAAGCCCTAGACTTAAGTTTCCATTATTCCCAAGTAACTCTCTTCGTTTACCAATATTTTTATCTTGTGACAACCGCTAAATGTTAGCGTGAGCAATTCTCCAAAAATATGAGAAAAACGAGCAAGATGAAACTAGAGAGCTGCTCCATCGTCACAGATGTACCCTTTCGAGCGATCTCCCAAGAGCAGTGGTCAACAGTCTCACAGCCTTCTTTTTTCCCCCGTATGTTCTCTAGTACTCTTTCAGTTACAGTGTTCTTAGTGTTTTTGTGTGTGTTCGACATGTGTTGCACATAAGTAATGAAAAATTCAAAAAGGATCTCATGTCACTTGTTCTCTCGAACAGTTGACGTACGAACATTACTAAAAGGGGGATTATCATGTTCCAATGGATTTAAGCAATGAAAAACTTAAAAATTTTATACTCACATGTACTTTGAGATATTTCCTCCACGAATGTAGTTTCAAAACTAATCCAAGAACAAAAACAAGTCCTATGACCTCGTTGCAAAAG
Organism: Thermobia domestica; assembly: GCF_964235325.1. NCBI lineage: Eukaryota > Metazoa > Arthropoda > Insecta > Zygentoma > Lepismatidae > Thermobia > Thermobia domestica. The sequence goes on along the minus strand of NC_137459.1, from coordinate 148,147,375 downwards.
AACCAACACGTAAATGGAATTTCCAGTAATAATCAAAAATATGTTATATAAACAGTTTCAAGGTGATTATTTTAAAAATAGGAAAACATATTTTCCTTTATAACGAAAACCAAGTGTAAACAAGTGCTTTCCTAAACACCAAAATAGTGTCCGTAACAGTATAAAAACTAGCATTTTGATCGATAGATCATCATTCGATCGACGTTCAACAACAGTGCAGTTTGTGAATATTCGATGCACATCGTTTGGTGACTTCCGTCTTCCACAACCTACAGGATGTCTCCGTTATAGCCGACGACCATTAAGGGACTCTTTAGTTTGTGAGTGCTTATAATCATATAAGCTTATAATATCCTTTGCATTATTTCTATTGTTTGATTTTATTTGATGGTTGTATTCTTTCAATAAATATTTTGGCCCACCACGTTATATCGTATCTGATCTTGGTTCAAATTTTGTAGCGAAAGTGACGCGTGAAGTTACGTCTATATTAGGAATAAGTCAGAAATTTAGTACAGCTTATCATCCCAGAACAAATTCACGAGTGGAAAGATATAATCACACTCTGGCAAACTACTTCAGCAAGTATGTGTCTACTTCTGAACGGGATTGGCCTCTATTCATTAGAACTGCCTGTTTATGCTTACAATACCGCGAGACATGAACACTATCCCTACTCTCCTTTTGAATTGGTGTTTGGTACAAAGGCTGTGTTAGGTATCGAACTCGAGACACCATGTCGTACCCTGTATGGGAAACTAGTGATGAAGAATCTTGGTCGTATAAGAAAACTGCTCAAAAGGCCTTAATTAGACAACAGCAAAACCAAAAGGCCAAAATAGATAAACATACAAGGCCCATACCTTTAAGAAAAACGATTTAGTCATTACAAATTTGGCAACTAAATCTGGACTATCTCCTAAGTTAGTGAGAGCACGATATGTAGGACCCTATAGAATTATACGCGTAAATCCGAAAAATGTGTGTGTAGTACAGAAGGTAGATGGAAAGGATCAGCCAAAGAAAGTTAATGTTGAGCGAATGTAGTATTATCCAAGCTCTATGGTTCCAAATCGGATCTGTTTTGTTCGACCATCTTACACTGAAAGGTCTAATTAAAATAAGTTATTACAAGGCGTAGGTGTTCGACCATCTTGATAGGCGTAGGAACTTCTAACGCGAAATTCAATTAGAGGGCAGGCTTTCTGGAAAAAAATATATAATTAATAAATAGAAAAGAGTTGTCATGACACATACAAGATAGTTTTGAAATCCATTATTGGTCGGAAACCCTGCTATATCAAAAAAGGGGATATATATATATATATATATATATATATATATATATATATATATATATATATATATATATATATACAACTAAGGAAGTTACTTGCTTTCCTTAAGAAGGTATTCCATTCCTGGTGTAGACAGACAGACCAATAGACGGACAGACAAAAAACACCAAGTAAAAAAGGTAGATAGAGAATTGTAGAGTTAAAAGATTAAAATCAATCTTCCGTTAGAAAGTTTATAAGTCATGAGCAGTGTTAATGAGAATGTAATTAAAATAGAAAACGCCTTTCGTATTTTTTAGGTCCACATAGGATCAATAAAATATCCGGCTACTTCTATCCTGATGTGAAAGGAACCATTAGCAATAAGAAGTCCCATTAGGACGTGAAATAAGTGTGATAAGCAGTGTTTGGAAACACATTTTCCTTCTACTTCTCCCGTAAAAAGGAGAGCGCCTAGTATAAAAACTGAAGTACACTCAGAAATGGCTGGGATAACGGTAAATAATAAATTACCTTCTATCACCATTCCCCCTTTTTCTGGGAAATTACATGAGGACATATCTCAATTCCTTAACGCGTACAAAACTTGCGGTACTCTATATCAGTGGAGTGATGAGGAGCAACGAAAACATTTGCCAGCGTACTTGCAAGGAAGTGCTGCTGATTGGTATCATATGAAAAAGGAGTCGCTATCGACTCTGGTGAAATTTGAAGATCTAGAAGGTCAATTAAGAAAGGCCTTCGCACCCTCCGCTGAGCTTGGTGAACCATTTGCCTTATTGGCAAGACGAAATAAAACACCAATGAAAGTTTTTCCGAATATATTTATGCAGTATTAAGATTATGCAATAAAGTAGATCCTAACATGAGTGAAACTGAACAAAAACGACACATACTAAAGGGATTGGACTCCAGTCCTCTGGAATTTGTCATCACACGTGATCCAGATAGTGTAGATGAAGTTGATAGACTACTTAAACTGTATGAATCTGCAAAGATTCAAGCAGGTTTACGTGCCCTCTCTGATGCTCTCTTGGAACTCCCTAATTTAGAATCCTTAAATCAACGTAATTTAGAATCTAGACGACAGTTTGAATCAGTAAATCGTGGAGGACAGCGATTCTATAATCCTAGAGGACGCGGATCAAGAGGTCCCCGCCCTAATCTAATTCGAAAATTCCAAAATATGAATATCAATGAGATACAATGTTTTGCTTGCGGTAAATACGGACACTTTACCCGTGAGTGTCGAAATCGACAAAATCAAGGTCAATATCGAAATCAATCGAATCAATTCCTTCGCGGAAATTGCTATCATAATATAGGTCAGCTGAATAATAGAGGACAACGTCCTGGAAGACTCCTTAATAGAGAAACAGTCAAACAATGAACGCAGAACTCACAAAGTAGAAACTTCTGATAATGCCCAGAATAAGGTGCGTATTAATACCTCCCACCTCTTCTAAGATAGGTAATTAAAAAAACGAATATGATATGTTTGAGGACCAGTAAGCTTTACTTAAATGACATTAGAAAGAACGTTATTATACCTTATTATTATTATGTCCTTGTATTGTAGGATTACCATGAACTATTATATGATATATCCTCGCATAGCGGAATAAGGTACGTTTTCAAACACCATTATGTTATTAATTGAGGATTGGCTAGAGGAAATCTTAAAGGAAAGTTTTGGTGATATTCCTGAGAGATATGTGAAAATAATAATTCCTTCCTGGATTTTCAACAGTCTTAGCCACCGAAGCTCAATTAAGGTATGCACGCTTACATTCAAGGTGCTTATTTAGACTTTGGCTATACAAATCAAAGAAACGTTTAGTTTCCATAATTCGTAAATTACGAAAGAAGTATGGAATTTCTTTTAAATTGATATTTAAAATAGATAGGAAAACTCAGCAGATAGTATTATTAGTAGTATCACTAAAATAACATGGCATGAATTTTTAATTGGCGAACAACTCTGTTCTTTCCAGATGACAAGATTTCTTGTAATAGGGTCCGTACTGTTCACCTTAAGCTTTTGTATAGACGTTTCATCACCATCAGCAGGTAACCAATTTACAGTATCCCATACAACTGGTGCATATTGGAATAGAATGTCAAAAGTGATACCTTATGAACCTACAGTTCCCTTAATTTATCATCAGCAAGTAGCCACTATACCCGATGATGAGGATCAAATAGCTCTAACACATAGGTTGACTCAAGAAGTATGCTCTCAGCCTGAAAATTCAACATTTTCTTATTGTTTGGTGATTCACCACATAAATGACCTCGCCATTCTAATTGATGAACATGATCTAACACATCTTCATTATAACATACTGGATCAAAGAATAAAACGTGGTATTGATTTCATAGGTTCTGCCCTTTCGTGGTGTTTCTCCGTTGATACAGTATCGTTAGTAGACAAAGTGGCAGTTCGTACCACAGAAATGGAACGGGTTATAGAAGGAATCAAAACGGAAATATACTAAGAGCATAGGAGTATAGTACAATTTGTAAAGGCCGGACAAAATTTCAATTCGGAACTAAAAGCCACGTGTCCAATACAGTGGTGAGGTAAAAACATACGCAGTATGTAAGATAAGGGAACTTATTGGGGAGGGAGTAAAGGGTAATGGCGTCTTACAACTTGCAAATTGCCTCCTGTTTGGCACACAGTACCGATAAGCTAATAAAATGTATTTGCTACGCCTATTCGACTGTATTATCAATCAAATATCACTTTCCTGTGTGGCCACCTTCAAACTGAAGAATGACATTTGTCTTCGAAACGTTTTTCCAGGCATGTGAAATATAATGAAGAACGTCATGGTATTCATAATTAAGTGATAATCTATATTGTGATGTTCTTTCCCTTCTGTAGGTACGTATTAGACTATTTTCTTAAAAGGCTTTGTCACCAATGTGTTGTTTTGCTCAGATTAGCTGTCAAACAAAAATTCTGCATTTGAGGAGCACAACATAGTATCATATGTGGAAAACACACAAAAAAATAATTTTATTGTTAAAGTGAAGTTAATCTAAATAAATTATCCACTACAGGCTGGCACTGACAGTGAATACGAATATCAGTTTACACCACCAGCATTTCATTTGTAGTCAATCGTGCGGAATTGGCGCTTCAAACTAATCGCGCTGCGCCATAGCGGCCGGCTGCGGAACTATCCTAAACAGTACTCCGAAACCTGTCGGGCTATGCTTATGCATTGCGGAAGACGATGTTTCAATACATAATCGCTGGCCATGATTCTTTAGTTTTCAGCGAATTGAAATGTCGATTACGGGAAAATATTGGTAAAACTCCAGGGAATATTTGAAGATATTCAGCGACAAAATAGCGAAAAATTAAATAAAAAGGAAATGGTTAGCAGGACTGTGCACTCAAACCTGTGAAAAAGGTGTCTTTTATTCTGGAGAAAACCGATGTTTGCATACATTGTCGCTAGCCGATTATTTGCTTTTTGGTCACATTTATCGCCGATTATCGTAACATATTCACTGAAGTTATATTACCATTTTCCAACTACCCTCATTAAAATCCGTTGATAAATTAAGAAACGGTAGCGAAGAGATGTTGAAACACCGTCTTTCAAAGAAGTCAACTGGGTTCGGAGTATCGTTCACGTTAGTTTTGCGGCCAAGCGTTTCGGAGACAAATGTCATTGTTTGATTTCAACATGACCACACACGAAAGTGTCATTTAAATGACAATACATTCGAATATGGGTGGCAAATTCATTTTATCAGCCTATCGACCTGGTGTGCCAAACAGAAGGCAATTTGCAAGTTGTGAAACACCACTATTCTTCTCCTCCTCCATAATAAGTGTTTTAACATCCTTTGTTATCGGCGAAACGAACGCGCCATTAGTACTTAAAGGAGTATCCCTTACCTCAACTCCTTTTTACAGTTCGTTTCGCCGATAACGGACCACGGTAAAACATGGGTATTTAGATAGAGCGCATACTAGTTCCTTTGTAATTCCTTAAACCGCTTGGGATCGGTCCTGTTGTTTCTAAGGGCGAGCGTTTCGAAACGTGAATTTTCGGCGGTTCATAACTCTGAGAGGAGACATTTTTCGTCCCATGTTTATTAGAACTTTTTTCTTTCATTTCATATAAAAAAATCACCTCCTAAAGTTTGTCGGTGAACGTACCTACCACCTTGTATATATATATATATATATATATATATATATATATATATATATATATATATATATATATATATATATATATATATATCGGTCCCACACATATATATGGTTTACGGAGCACTTGGAGATGTATATACACTTCCAATTTCGGTTCCGGTGACAATTCCGTTACAATTACACATGTTCAGACTGCGAACATATTTAACATAACAACAATAAGACTTTTACTAAAAGCTACTAGAATACTTTTTAAACCCTATATGACACTGCAGAGCTAATAAACGAGAATAATTTATTTTTACATCTTTAAACCCCTATGTAACATAGCAAAAATTACAACATTTTAACCCCTTGCATGTAGAGATTTTTATAAGGCTATGGTATAATTTTGCAATTCCTATTTAACATAACAAAAATTACATTGCCGTGGCCGCAAACTTTTTCCAGCTAGAGGCGGGTTTTCTGGCACTGCTTCTGCTGCAACAGGAGAACTGTAATTTGTGCTCTGTTGTAGATTTTTTGTATTTTGCACGTAAAGACAGAGGAAACTCATAATTTCGATTCAATCTATTTCGTAGAGCTCAACAAGATTATCTGACACTTATGCGTAGTTTTTGAGGTGCTGCGCGGAGCAGTTCCACCCTCATTCTGCAGTTTAAGATATTGGTATTTTCGGACTACTACAGCGTCCCCGACAAAGTATAAGGTGGGTAAAAACTGCCTTTCAATAGACCACTGCATGCGAATTGGGTTGCACGGTAGCTCAGTGATAGAGCGCCTACTTTTGGTGCGTGGGATAGTTCGTTCGACTCTTTACCAAGTAAGTTTGTGCTGGACAACATTGTGTCGTCCCGTTTCCTCCCACTTTTCATTTCACCAATTGTTCCATTGTTATGTCTCCTTTAGCCTGAAAGGCATAATTGTGAGACGTTAAATTGAAAAGTTAAAATGAGGTGTCAGAGATTCAATTATTATATGTAGTTTTCGAGAAAAATTGGGAAAAAAAGAAGGTTAATGCTGCTTAGAATATGTTATTTTATTTCCAAAAATAACAGCCTCTTTCGCCCCTCCCTGTTTTTCCCTCCACCGTATACTTCTTACGATAGAATAAAATCTTCCCTTGTATTTTGTTCACTGTTCGCGGCATTGTGCATTGGGAACTGCTACCAACTGGTTAAAGCAGTAATACAAATAAGCAGTAATACACAACTCTAGAGCCAGTCCTCCTGTTACGGGACAACCCTAAGCCATACGTGGAAACAATATTGCATCCACCATACTCCCCGGACTTGCACCTGCTCCATTTCTTGGAAACGCCAGTTCAAATACTTCGCGATGGAATTCAAAAAGGTACGTAGATAATTTCCGCGTAACCAATGTCGGTGGCAACCAGATGCTAGGATTAGAGGATTTGTTTCGTGATGCACCATAAGATGTAGTGGTCGGACGTCGCGAAGGCAGGCGAGTAACTCAAGCAGTTAGGGCGCCGAAGGCAGCTGGTGAAGCATTATTAGAAGTCTTGGTTGTTGCTCCCTAAAGTAAAATTTTGCATCTTTAAATTGGAGCAGGTTTGCAATAGGTCATTTTAAAATTGGTTAAAATTAGTGAATGCATATCATAGAGGTGTGTCTAGGATATAAAATTCCACTGGCGGAGCACTTCTGCACAATATGGGAAACCAGTATTTTACAGGTGTGAAACAATTACAAGTGTTATAACCATCATAACGGTTACAATGAATGAGTGCATATGAAAGACGACTGTGTAACATTAGTTGCCAGTTCAGAGTGTTTCTGCACAATGTATGGAGCGTGTATTTTATGGTCACAAGTACACAATTACTAGTGTGAAAATATGACAAATGCTATTTATTTATTTATTTAAATCCGCTGACTCCAACAGGAGAATCCCAATTACAGGAGTCTTACATAAAATATTACATCTATGTTATTAATTTAAAACAAACACTAGAATCAAAAAAATACAAAAAATAGAAAGAAACACAAAAACAAAAAATACAAACACGCACAAGAATGCCAACATACATAAGTATTCATGTTTCGAGACTTATTACCATTACTTCCTACTATTATGTGCTGCAATTTACAGATAGGGGTTTACATATACTCCAAATTTACGTAAGTTTCCGCCAAGTTACAATGATTTTTCACTTTACAACTAAAATTCAAATCACATATTTTTACTAATTTGTTGTATGCTTCACACATTGCAAAAAATGGTGAATTTTTATATCCCACTGTTTTGGGTACTTTATTTACCAAAAGATTCCTATTTCTTAATTTACATGGGGTAGCGTTAAAGCATATTCTTTCCAAAAACGTACTATCATCAATTAATCCATTGATAATTTTATATAGGAACATTTGCTGAGCTACAATCCTTCTGTTTGTTAATTTGACATAGTGAAATTCCTTTAATAACCACATATACGAAATTTTTCTCTGATATGATGAAACAGAATATTTTTTGAAATATAAGTATCTTAAAAATTTCTTTTGTATTGCTTCAATTTCATTTTTTTGTGACTTACAACTTGGTGACCATACTAGTGATGCATACTCTAATTTGCTTCGAACTATTGAATTATATAATATTTCAATAACTGATAACTCATGGATATTTTTTGTACTTCTTATGATAAAACCTAACATTCGATAAGCATCATTCGTTATATTATCAATATGAGTTTTAAATGACAAGCTATTATTAAAATATACACCTAAGTCTTTAAACTCATATTTCCTTTCCAATTCAACACCATTTAAGTAATATTTACAATCAATATAGCTCCGCTTTTTAGTTATCATAAATTGACATTTTTGTAAATTTAGATACAACATATTTTCAACACTCCAATTGTAGACTTCTGTAATATCGGATTGTAACATATATTCATCATTCTTATTTTTTATTTCTTTATATAATTTTAAATCATCCGCGTACATTATACAGTTCAAATGTTTAATTTTAGACGGTAAATCATTTACATATATTAGAAAAAATAAAGGTCCTAAGTTAGAGCCTTGCGGTATGTCAGAACTCATTTGATAAAAAGAAGACTGATGACCGTTGTATGAAACATATAGTTTTCTATATTCAAGATACGATGCCACTAATTTTAAAAACAACAAACTCAAACCAAAATTTGACAATTTATTCAATAAAATATCATGATTAATTTTGTCAAATGCTTTTGAGAAGTCAAAGTATATAGTATCCACTCTATTTTGTTTATGCAATGCATCGTGTACATCTTCAACAAAATTAATCAGATTTGTAACAGTTGATCTACCTGTAAAAAAATCCATGTTGGTTCTGATAAATAAAAGACTTAAGTGATTAAAAATACGTATATAGAGTATATATTCTAATACCTTGGCTGGAGCACAAATTATTGATATCGGTCGGTAATTTTCAATTTTATTTTTTTCTCCACTCTTAAAGATTGGACTAATACGAGATACCTTCCAGGTATTTGGAAACATATGTTTTTTAATCACCAAATTATATATATAACATAAAGGACGCATTAAAACCTCCGAGCAACCCTTAAAAATATAAGGTGGTATTCCATCTATTCCGCATGTTCTCTTAGGTTTTAAATTACGGATAGCGTTTTGATATTCTGTCACATTTACAGGATCTAACTTTAGTGTACTATATAATTGAGAATAAGTGTTTCCGTCACTCTATAAGTTGATGGAACAATTGTTTCTCACTGAGAATAATTGTTTCTCACTCTATAAGTTAATGGAACCCCCAAATATACAGCTTTAAAATGAGTTGCAAAACCATTAACAATATCTTTATTAGTACAAAATTCCCTGTTATCTAGAGTCATAACACTGGGTGCTACTTTCGTCACTTTCCTGTCTTTTATAAATGACCAGAATGTACGTATATCATTTCTAATATTTAATTCTGACTCATTTAGATATTTTTTATACGCTCCTTCGATCATTTGTTTCAGTTTTGATCTTACATTTTTATACATCATTGTGTTATATACTGAGTTTTTCTATGCTTCCTATAATATTCTTTCAATTTTACTAGTTCAATAATTTCTTTCGAGAACCAACGTGGATATTTCTTTTCCTTATTTAAAGAGTTCTTAGGGACTGTTGTATCAAATATTGATCGTATTCTATTGTAAAAATAATCAACTGCCTCCTCTACATCATCTATTTTCTTTAAGTAACTCCAATCTTCTGTTTGGATTCTATTATACATTTCATAAAAATTTGCTTTTCGAAAGTTGTATGCAATTATTGGTTCACTAAGGCTACCACTTACTTTTGATTTAAGTTTTATATCTACAAGTAAAGCCGGATGATAAATATCAGGTTTTACAAGAGCTTCCTCTTTAGTTACTTCAATAGGAAGTTTTATATTTGTTAAAATTAAATCAAGGGTCTTTCCCTCACTATTTTTAACATTATTTATTAGCGTTAAATCGTAGAGATTTAAAAAGTCCGCCAATGCTTTATATAACGAACCTTTCTCCAGTAAGTTCGTATCTGGACCCCTAATTTTCGGTAAATTAAAATCTCCTACTATAAAAATATTATCATTTGCTAAATTTTATCATAATTTTATATTCCTCAAATATTCTATAGAAATCATAATAATCATCTAACTAGAATCAGGCACCTGGTCAGGGAAGTCAGGGAACAAAACTGAAAAATCAGGGAAAGTCAGAGGTTTTATAAAATATATTTCTTCTAACATTGATTGTACACCAATTTCAGCTTAGCCAACCATTAATGATCACAGCATGGAACGTTGCTCAGGTTTTACTGGTGGTAAGTGAAATGTACTATGAGCAATTGATTACTGTTTATCTCTATAGAATAAATGTTCTCATATGTAAATATTCACCGTTATTTATTCCTTATTTATATTGTTCTGTTTCAATAATTATTGTTCTGTTTTATTGCTCTTTTTATATGGTGATAAAATAGTACGGCCCTTTGCTATATATATATATATATATATATATATATATATATATATATATATATATATATATATATATAAGTTATTTACAAAATTAACGTACTGCTTGTTATAATTCTTGGATGTTAGAAATTGATTTGGAAAAAGATACTGTGTAGAGGAATGTAGAGAAGCTCAATTAGTGCATTGATTTTAGATAGTAAACAAATAAAGAAACAATCTTAAAATATTTAATCGTTTATAACACAATATACCAATAGCTTCGGAAAATATTAAAAAGAGACATAAAATAAAGGAAAGGAATTACAATATAACATTCTTCTTTAGATATGCATAGTGTAAATAATTAATCTTAGAATACGTACAGATTAAACCGCTATGGCAAAAAACACAAAGGAAACTTTCTAATTACATAAACAAATAGAAGTCTATATTAAACAACAGTTAATACCACTTTTCCATAAGCTTTTGGTGCAGTCTTCAGAGAATTTCGGCGGTATTACACTATACTTCGATAACAATTATAGTCTATACTATTACAGTTAAATTCCCGATTAATAGTAGGTTTTACAAGAACAACACCAGCAGTTTTAAATAGGTTATATTGCGCAAGATTTTCCAAATAATAGCAGCCTTAAGAGTATTTCGGCGGCATTACACTATCTTCGATAATAATAATAGTCTATAATAATGCAGTTAATTTCTCGATTAATAGTAGGTTTCACAAGAACAATAAAAGCAGTTTTAAATAGGTTACATTGCCCAGTGTAGCGTAATTTACCCGCATACATAGGGACCTCGGTTCGTTTAATTGAGACTCCATGAATACCTGCTATTAGACTTTATTATTTCTATTTTTTTCAAGAATGCCAATTGAACAACAACTGTAAATACGTATATATTTTGTATATAAATTTCTAATGTAAAACCAAATAACTAACAAGCAACAAGAAACGATAAAGCTCAATATAACTGACAAAATATTAGCAAAAAAATTTATATCATAGGACAAGAACAAGAATTGTAAAATTTCAGTAATTACACGTTTTGATTATTATGATTATATCGAAGAACTGAATGGAATTTAACAAATAAACACGAAGACAGAAAATACATTGCAAAAAAATAATGAATTTTTTTAATGTCATCCACCACGTCGTACTAGTAAATTTCTAATTGAAGTCGCCAAAAATATTTAAGTCCATTACAAGATTTAAGCACAAAATCACGAATTTCCACTAATCATAGGAGAAAAATAATAGGTTATAATTTAGTAAACTTTAGCCTAAACAAAAGCCTCCTACGATAGTGAATATCCCTAATTTTACATTACTAACTTTTCAATTTAACTCAAGTTAAATATAATCTAAAGGGAGTAAGCACGACTTCATCAGTTCTTACCTGTTCCAATAACTAACTAGTAAACGCCTAGTTGACCAGGTTTACAACTCAGCCATTAGATGTCAGGTCAAACAGTGACATCTCAGTCAAGGCTTAGACTCACCCTAGCGTTAAAAAATGCGAACCATATAACCAAAGCGAGCATTTACCGTCACAAAAGATGGAATACAATTTCTTCAAAAAAACATTTACATTTTTTTCTTAGAGACCAACGAAAATTCACGTTACATATTAATGTGCCGTTAGACATTAAATAAAATTTTATAAAGTTCTTCAGATAGTGAATTTGAGTTGATTTTTTTTTGTAAAGTTCATGTTTTCAATGTAACTCGATTAAGAAAGAATAGAAACTCTTACTTGGATTTTTCCCAGGCCTGGACATGTTTTATACATACTTATTCTTCTCAGTCGAGACATTTCACAGTACTCATTTTCACGGGATCCTCAATGTTGATCTCTTCATTTGCTCCTTGAACCGACTAACAGCCAACAATAACAACATAACTGGTTACAACATGACAATCGTTGAGGACATGACATATCTCGAACACAAGACATTCCTGCAGGATACACAAACAGAACAAACAGTATTCCGACAAAAAATTTAATATAAATACATAAAACCTTTACACTATTTACATAGGTTCTCTATAAAAACTCTAAATCTTCTCTTTTTACATTCTTAAACTTAATTTTCATTAACTTCATCATGTGAAGCCCTGGGAGGATAAAACTTTTTCATATACATAACATGTCGCTTAAGCTTCTTGGTTGGGTCTTCCACACATTCCAACCAGACAGTGTTTTTAGTAGGATAGTTCAAAATACGGAACGAGCCTGAATATTGTAAGGCAAACTTCGGGTTGAACTTTTTATCCAATGATGCTTTCATAACTCTTTTTATTATACAACCTTTCCTTTCTGAGCCACGCCTTTTCTATGTTGGACATGATAGTTTTGCTAACCTCTTCCTTATTCTTAGAGGATTCAACTATACCTAGGTCTAATAGCCAAATAACATCCATTGGGTTGAACATTTTTCTCCCCAAGAAAATCTCACTAGGATTCTTTCCAGTTTCAGAATTTATACTAACGTTCATTGTATACTGGACTTGACGAATGAAATCAACCCATTTGGTTTGGTTCTGATGAATATACGATCTTAAAATTAGACGAATAACTTTATTCTGTCTCTCCTCCAAATTAGAGCTAGGTGAATAACTAGAGGGTGTAACGTTCTGAATGCCTCTACTAAAAAAAGTTCCTGAAGGTACTTAACATAAAATATAATCCTTAATCATGGACAACCTTATTACATAACCCATAAGACATGAAAATTTTCTCTAATTTATCACAGATAAGGCGTGAGCTTAAAGTTCTTAAAGATTCCATAACTACAAATCTACTTGCAACATCAACTAGTACCAGGATATATTTAAAACCTTTGCTGCTAGGAAGAGGCCCTAAGGTATCCAAGTAATAAGTATGACAAGGATATATAACTTTTCTCGAATAATATTCTCCGTATTTAGGAGTATTCCTATCATTGGATTTCTGACAGACAATACATTCTCGTACATAGTTTCTTATTTCCTCAAACATGTTTCTCCATGTAAATTTTGATGCTAGTGTAGCTGTCGTACGTGAAATTCCACTATGACCTCCCCCCACCACTTCATCATGATGATATTTAATAACTGTTTTAACCATAGATTTTGGTACCATAACTCTTAAACTACCATTAACTCTACCTTTAGTTTTCTTTAACAGAATATTATTTTTAAGACAATAATTTCTCACAGTTTCACCTCGTTCTATTTTTTTCAATAATTTCTTTTAATTCTGAATCTTCGTGTTGATACTTATGGAATGGTTCATTTAGCAAAGGCTCTTTCCACAAATTAAAATAAGATACATGTACCTCTTTACCTTCAAATTCCTCAATTTCGTCAATATTTTCAGATGGTGAAGTAAACTCTGTATACTGATAAATACGGCTTAAAAAATCGGCAAGGTGATTACGGCGTGACCGCAGATAAACTACGTCAAACTTGTACTTACTTATACGTTCTATTAGATACCCATATTTGCGCTGACGCTTGTGGTTGCGCAATATCCAAGTGAGGCTGGAATTGTCTGAGAAAGCAGTAATTTTTTTAAATAAATACATATCAAATTTTGAAAGTGCTAGACAAAGGGCTTAGTCTCCAAATATGTTTTTTGACCATTCACCCTCTGGAATTGCTTTAGACCAAAAATAAACAGGCCGGAGTTTACCTGTATCATCATATTGTGACAATATAGCACTATAATTTTTACAACTACTATCACAATGAATCACAAAAGGCTCTCTAAAGTCCGGAACTTTCAGAACAATATGTTCGACAATAGCCTCTTTAATCTTATTCAATAAATCATCCTCTTTTCCCCACCGAAAAGGGACCTTTTCAGATTTTAATTTATATAAAGGAGCCAAATATTCCGAATATCCCGGAATAAATTTCAAATAATAGGAAACAAAACCTATTAACCTAGCCAATGCCCTTCTGTTCCGAGGCTTGGGTAAATTCTTTATTATTTATACTCTATCAGGATCTATTTTCGGATTTCCGTCATCAAATTCATACCCTAGATACTTTATTTTTCGTTTGAACAAAACTGTTTTCCTAGGAGAGGTAGTTATTCCCCAATCCTTTAATCGAGCAAAAACCTTTTCAAGAATTTATTTGTTTCAATATCGTTCGTGTGAATACAAATATCATCAACAAATAGATCTAAATGTTCACCAATTAAATCTTTAAATATCGTATTAAGTACTCTAGTTAACCCAAACCCGGAATGACAAAAACCCATTGGCATGGTCTTGTAAGCTAACAGCCTAGTAGGAGTTGCAAATACAGTATACTTTTGTGATTCTTTAGCTAATTTTAATTGAAAATAACTAAGTTTTAAATCAATTTTTGAATAAATTTTGTGACCTCCTATATTAGCTATAGATGCTTCTAGATTAGCAGTTGGAAACCCTGAAGCCACCACCTTTTTATTAATCTGCGAGTAGTTGACTACGAGCCGTTTAGATTTGTCATAATTGACAACTAAAAAACATGGTGATACGTACGGTGAACTATCTACTTCCTCAACCACATCCCTATCTATCAAATCATCCACGAATTTCTCAAGTTCTTTCAATTTATGTTTAGCTAATGGATACGGTTGAGTCACCGAAGGACTCTTATCTTCTAACTGAATTTCAATTTCAGTATCTTTAATTGTACCGAGTTTATCAGTAACAACGTCTGGATATCTAGAAATAAGATCTTTAACATAATCTTAGAGTTCTGGTGAATACAAATTTGTTAACACATCAACTTTACCTTTTTCCTCATCCTCCATCTGAACCGGTGAAGAACTAGTTGGTTGGAAACTCCGCACAGCTTGGTTAGACGTAGATGGAACACCCTACTGACTTACACCACTGGGAACAACTTCCGCATACAAAACGGCCGACGATTCTGGATTAGCTCCATTTCCTCCAACATCAGCATCCGCATCTCTCATGGCAGACTCTCTTCCTCGACGAAAGATATTTTGATATTCAGGATTGTGACTCCCATGAAGACCACTGCCGATTGAGCATGTTGACAAGGGTCGTTCTTGGGCAACCCTGAAATTGAAAACTGGGGCACAGAAGTTGTTCTCACAAGATCTCTCAGAGTTATATGTTAAATTTACCATAATATTTTCTTGAGGAAAATGTACTAATTTCTATGCATAGTACACATAAATTTGATGTCCGTGAATTAAAGATGTACCGATTGATAGGTTAAATTCGGTTTGCTTCACTACTGCAAACCAATCCACAAATTTCTTACGTTTCACAAAAAATATTATTTGCACTAATTCCTTAATTGTCTCTCTTCCAGGAATTCCAGAAATTGAAATGTTCACAGATTTCGATTTTGCATTACATTTTTCCTTAAGTTTATTCAAAAATGTTCGGCTAACCTAATTGATTGAGGATCCATTATCTATCACGCAAAAGACATTTTCATGTCATACTGAAACCACTATTTTTGCAACATTTTGATGAACATTTAAGTTTTCAGAGGATAAAGTTCCACTAGCATTCTTTTCACAGTTTTCAATTCTTTTAGAATTATAATTACACGTAACAGAACGACGAGTAGATTGTCCACAAGCATTACACCCACTATATATCTTTGCTTTAGAAAATGAAGGCTTTTGACTAAAAAATTTAGGTTGCGGACGAGAAACAGTATTACTCCCATAAGAAATACGCCCTGGTTGGTTATAGGAAACTGTACGAAAATCCTTAGCATACTTTAAGTTTGAATCGCACGAACGAGCAAAATCTAACAAAAGTTGTTTACTGGTAGGAATTTGCGTCAAAACTAGAACATTTCTTACTTCAGGTGTAACTAAATTGCACACAAGTGTACAAAATTCTTCCTCACATATAGGAATACTTAAAATGTTCAAAATAAAAAATCTTTTCTGCAACGAAGTCATAAAATGGTTCAGAAATTCTCATAATACGGTACAAATGTTCCTGGGTGAATTTCATACGCGCTTTAGTAGACACAAATAACTGAAGTAACCTTTCTTATATATGGCGCCATTCTAAGGTTTCATTTAACAGTACTTGCATTTTCCTATACGCATCACCTTTTAGCTTACCCAAACCGAAACCAAAATCACTTCATTCGGTGCAATTCCACGAGATATCAAAAGTTCCACCTTTAATAAGAACTGACAGAAAAGCAAACTATCGCTTCCGTCTACATACGGAACATCATGCAGTTGATTTTGAACAGATTTGTACATAGTTTCTGATAAATACTTATCAAACTTAAAGCCGTATCCCAAAGATTGGTTTCGTTTAGGCTGTGCACATATGGGTCCACATTGTAAAGTTCTACCCACCATGTTACTCTTACTTTGTTCACAATTAGGTTCTTTACTTATATTTCTACCATAAAATGTTTTAACATAAGTTGTTTGATCACTTTCATCCAAAAAAGATTGAAAATTTTGCATAGCATTTTTACCGAACGTCACACTTGTGCTAGTGGGTCCTCTATGTTCACCTACATTTTCAGTTAAATTAACATATCCCAGAAGTTCCATGGTTACATTTTCAACATTTCTTTGACAAGGGCCTTTATTTCTACAAACGTGAGCGTATTTTGGGCTCTCTACACGCGAAATTACATTCTCATCCATTGTAATATCGCCTAAAGTGTGGCCACTCCATGTTAAATCAGTACCAAATGAGGTATAATTTTCTCTATCAATATCACTCAAATTGCTAAACGGATCCATGAGGGATTATAATTTAGAATGTTTAACGCTTCCAAAAATGTTTTTACTTTTAATAATTTTGAAAAGCAAAAAATATACACCTACTCCTTTCCTCATACAAAGGCATTACAATATACTCTACTTTCATGGAGCCTTCTCAGCCTATAGAGAACCGAGTTATTGGAACAGGTAATATATTATTTCTATGTAGCGTAATTTACCCGCATACATAGGGACCTCGGTTCGTTTAATTGAGACTCCATGAATACCTGCTATTAGACTTTATTATTTCTATTTTTTTCAAGAATGCCAATTGAACAACAACTGTAAATACGTATATATTTTGTATATAAATTTCTAATGTAAAACCAAATAACTAACAAGCAACAAGAAACGATAAAGTTCAATATAACTGACAATATAGGAGCAAACAATTTTTATATCATAGGACAAGAACAAGAATTGTAAAATTTCAGTAATTACACGTTTTGATTATTATGATTATATCGAAGAACTGAATGGAATTTAACAAATAAACACGAACACAGAAAATACATTGCAAAAAAAAAATAATAATGAATTTTTTAAATGTCATCCACCACGTCGTACTAGTAAATTTCTAATTGAAGTAACCAAAAATATTTACGTTCATTCCAAGATTTAAGCACAAAATCACGAATTTCCACTAATCATAGGAGAAAAATAATAGGTTATAATTTAGTAAACTTTAGCCTAAACAAAAGCCTCCTACGATAGTGAATATCCCTAATTTTACATTACTAACTTTTCAATTTAACTCAAGTTAAATATAATCTAAAGGGAGTAAGCACGACTTCATCGGTTCTTACCTGTTCCAATAACTAACTAGTAAACGCCTAGTTGACCAGGTTTACAACTCAGCCAGTAGATGTCAGGTCAAACAGTGACATCTCAGTCAAGGCTTAGACTCACCCTAGCGTTAAAAACGCGAACCATATAACCAAAGCGAGCATTTACCGTCACAAAAGATGGAATACAATTTCTAAAAAAATACATTTTTTTCTTAGAGACCAACGAAAATTCATGTTACACCAGGATATTCCAATTATTAGCATGTTTTACGAAAGCAATAATATCGTTTTTTAAACAACTCCGCGGCATACGATTCTCCAACTCTCTATTACTATTAAATGTTCTAAGGTTCTCTCTGTTTTAAATTTGTTTATTACCTAGGTATAATGTACATTTTCCAAGTTTTCTCCTAGTCTGCTAGCAATAATAGCCGCAGAAAAAGTTTCTTGTATTTTTTTCTTTTTATCTGATATTTATAAATCATATAAGAATTTATATGAAATTTCTACAGTTTATTATCTTAGACAGTTATTAGGTAAAGACAAAGAACAGCAGAGAGATTTAATCAATAGTTACTACTAGAAAATTTACACAATAACAATTTACTTACTAACATTGGAGATGTCACTTATGCTAATGGAGAACCAAGACTTTGATCTTTAGAACCAATTACACCCCCATTTTGTGATAATTTACTTCTTTTTAAAGTAAGCTCCTGGGAATTATGTTGCGAGGGACAAAGAGTTAACAATAAATTTCTAATTAAGAAGGAAGAAATTTATTGTAGTTCTTTTAACACTTTTATACGATCTAATTTCTCTGAGTTTTCTTTAGCTTTACACACTGTTAAGGCTAAATTACATTACCTTCTATATTCTTGTACTAAAAGAGCAAGAGGTGTATAGCAAATTGTGCAAAAATATTTGGGAAATATAACTAAGAAATACAAGGATCCGATCATTATACCATATAAGGTGGAATTAGCAGATGTGCCAAAAAAAAAAGTACTAGAGCGTTTACAGACAGAATATTATTTTCTTCTAGATTTCGATATTATACAAGATTTTGCAGGTGTTTTTATTAAAAGAGAAATGGAAGAGTATCTTATTTGTAATTTTCATTTTAGAAGGGAAGGCTCTTCTATAACTAATTTCGAGGACAAGCCTATTAACACTATTTGTAACAACGATGATTCCGTGGGTTTAGTTTGTCTTAGATGGAATTCAGGCAATTCTTCCATTAAAATTTATAACAAATTTACTTGCCAGATTACTTCTCCAGGCGTATCTAAAATTTTCGGTAATCATCTAATTGATTTTGTTCATTGTCCAGACAAGCGTTTACAGGGTACTTTTGAGAGTAACTTGGCACAACAAAATTGAATCACGAGATTGCAAGCGACTATATTTAACTGTTCTACTGACGAGTGGATAAATTCTAATAAGTGGGATCCGATACAGGACTGTTTAGATCTAATTTTACACAGCAGATAATATTTTAAAGATGGTCTCTTTTATAAAGTCCCGATTTCTAAGATGTGGATAAAGCTAACATATACTTTAGAGAACAGTTGTTTAGCAGTTAATAAGACGCAACAGTTTTAAATTATGTTTATTGGGGTAATTTATACACTGAAAAGTTAACAGGCTTCCAAGTAAAGTTGCCGGATAAAAGAGAAGTTAATAATTTTTGTACTTTCTGCTTTTAGTTTAAATGCATTGCCTATTAACTATACTGCTATAGAGGAGTGTAAGGAGAATCTAATTTCAATCCAGGAGAAATGTTATTTAAAGGAGGAGAATACTCAATTTACTAAGACAAATCCTCTCTTCTCTACTATTTCCAAAAATATTAATCTTGCCACTCTTAGTCTAGTGGATATGAGTAATGTTCTTTCAGATGTGTTTCGAGAAAGGGTTAATATTACCTACCGCTTGTATCCATTTACTGTTTGGGAAATATCTCCACCTAATAGAGTTTATTTGCACAGTATTAAAAAAAAGAATGAAAGAATTTGAAGAGCTATAATACAACAGGGGGCGCGGTGGCTCAGTGGTAGAACGTTCACCTCCGGTGCTTGGGGTCCTGGTTCGATCCCCGCTCGCGCCGTGTGGACTTTGTGGTGGACAAACACGGTGCTCGTGGGTTTTCTCGGGGTTCTCCCGTTTCCTCCCACTTTCTTCATTCCACCATTTCACTCCTCTCTCATCATCACCGTCTCCTTTAGCCTAACCGGCATAACCGTGGGACGTAAAACTTAAAGATTTCATTTCATTTTTTTCAAAAATACAACAGATGCATGCAGAATATTGAGATTTAAATAGGAAGACCTTAGAAGAAAGAAAAAGTAGATATCTAGAATTATTAGCCGTTGTTAAAGAGTTGGAACAGCAAGGGGAAGAGCTAAAGAATTTGTTTTCTAATTTCTGGATATTGCGTCGACTTATTTTATGTTTCCTTTTACTGTTAGAGAGATTAAGTCCTTTAAATGTGTAGTTGCATTGGTTTTTAAGAAGAACCATCCCAGAAAATAAACTTGTTTGTTATTTAAAAGGTGGTTATAAGTGTATGTTTGTAAAGTTATATTCCAACACACATAATCTAAAGAAAGAAGGATTTGGTTTTTTAAAGCACAACGAGCTTACAATTGTTTATTTCCCGAAACACATTAGTTTTGCTACTTTGGTAACGAGTGGTGTAAATCATTTTAATGGGTATTCTTTTACATGTATTAGTAGTGTTACTGTAGACGATAAAGTTTTTAAGAATAAGGAGGAGTTTAATTAGAATCAGGATACTTTGGACGAGATCGATAGTCTATTAATGGGAAAAATACAAACTAAGTTTAAAGTGAGGTCTTGCCAAAGATTAAAGGATTTGCAGGAAGGACAAACATTGTTAATAGAGGCTATCCAATTATTAGAATATAGAGGTAAACTCGGCACGTTTTAAAGTTTGCAGGTATTTCCGAATTGTATGTTTATAATTGTTGGCTAGAACGCGAGACAAAAAAATAAGCAACCAGATTTAAATATTAACTTTAAGATAAAGCTTTGTCAACATAAAACTGTCCCGAATAAGCATAAGGAAAGGGTGATATTTACTGTTGTTTAACATTGAATTTTATTTGTCTATTTAATAAGAAAGTTTCTTTCATGGTGTTTTTTTTTTCTTGCCCAAATGTTTTAATCTGTGTGTATTCTAAAACGAATTATTTACACTATACTTATAACGAAGAATATTATATTGTAATTCCTTTCTTTTGTGTCTTTTTAATATATTCCCAAGCCAGTGGTGTGCTGTATTATAGAAGAATTAAATATTTAAATTTATTTTTTATCTGTTTATTTTTTAAAATAAATGTACTAATTGAGCTACTCTACATTTCTCTACACATATTTTTTCAAGTCAATTTTAAATCATTTAAGAATTATAACACGCAGTACGTTAGTTTTATAAATAAGTTTTATTTTTATATATGTTTTAGCATAGGGCCGTACTATTTTATAAAAAGGGCAATAACACAGAACAATATTAAATCTGGTTGCCACCGACATTGGTTACACCGAAGTTATCTTCTTACCTATTTGAATTCCATCGCGAAGAAAGTATTTGAACTGGTGTTTCCAAGGAATGGAACAAGTGCAATGTCCGGGGAGTATGGCGGATGCAATATTGTTTCCACGCGTGGATTAGCGTTGTCCCGTAACAGGAGGACTGGCTATAGAGTTGTGTATTACTGCTTATTTGTGTTACTTCTTTAACCAGTTGGTAGCAGTTCCCAATGCACTACGCCGCGAACAGTGAACGAAATACAAGAGAAGATTTTATTCTATTGTAAGAAGTATACGGTGGAGGGAAAAACAGGAAATGGCGAAAGAGGCTGTTGTTTTTGGAAATAAAATAACATATTCTAAGCAGCATTATTTTTTTTCAATTTTTCTCGAAAACTACACATAATAATTGAATCTCTGACACCTCATTTTAATTTTTCAATTTAACGTCTCACAATTATGTCTTTCAGGCTAAAGGAGACATAATAATGGAACAATTGGTGAAATAAAAAGTGGGAGGAAACGGGAGGACACAATGCTGTCCAGCACAAACTTACTTGGTAAAGAGTCGAACGAACTATCCCACGCACCAAAGGTAAGCGCTCTATCACTGAGCTACCGTGCCACCCAATTCGCATGCAGTGGTCTATTAAAAGGCAGTTTTTACCCACCTTGTACTTTGTCGGGGACGATGTAGTAGTCCGAAAATACCATAGTCTTAAACTGCAGAATGAGGGTGGAACTGCTCCGTGCACCACTTCAAAAACTACGCATAAAAGTCAGATAATCTTGTTGAGCTCTACGAAATAGATTGAATCGAAATTATGAGTTTCCTCTGTCTTTACGTGCAGAATACAAAAGGATCTATAACAGAGCACAAATTGCAGTTCTCCTGTTGCAGCAGAAGCAGTGCCAGAAAACCCGCCTCTAGCTGGAAAAAGTTTGCGGCCACGGCAATGTAATTTCCGTTATGTTAAATAGGAATTGCAAAATTATACCATAGCCTTATAAAAATCTCTACATGCAAGGGGTTAAAAGGTTGTAATTTTTGCTATGTTACATAGGGGTTTAAAGATGTAAAAATAAGTTATTCTCGTTTATTATCTCTGCAATGTTACATAGGGTTAAAAAGTGTTCTAGTAGTTCTTAATAGTAGTCTGTTATAATTGTTGTTATGTTAAATATGTTCGCAGTCTGCTCATGTGTAATTGTACCGTAATTGGCACTGGAACCGAAATTGGAACTGCACATAGGTCTCCAAGTGCTCCGTAGACCGTGTGTGTTTGTGTGTGACCGATATATATATATATATATATATATATATAGTGGCGGATCCAGTATATGATCAATGGATGGGCTAAATCATAGTTTGCCGCTTTATCCAGTGTAAAACAGGATTGAAGTCCATTTTATCCAGAGTATAGCTGAGGGTCAAGGGGGGTGTATAGCCCCTATAGTCCCCAGTTCCCCCTTCGATCCGCCCTTGTATATATATATATATATATATATATATATATATATATATATATATATATATATATAAAGTTTTAAGTCCCACGATTATGCCGAATAACCTAAATAGACGGTTCATCCAGTACACTGGAGCTGAGCGAACTACCGTGTCACCGCATCTGTTATTTTTTTAAATATCTACTCTACTATGTTGCCATAGTCTTTTTTCACACCAAAAACGAGAAATCCTGGTAGACCTTATGTTATTTAGGGAATGAAAAATAGGTCATACTCTTTTTAAAAGGCTTGAGCTCCTCCGTGGCTAAGCGGTTAGCGTACGCGCCTTTGGCGTGGGAGACCCGGGTTCGATTCCCGGCGGGAGCTCATGTGGTTCGGATTCCACGTTAATCAGTAGGTCCACGTCTCATATAGCCTCGCTGCTGAAAGGGACGCTAAACTAAAGAATAAACTCAAAAATCAACTCTTTTTAAAAGGTCACAAAAATCCCAACACCAATGTCATACACTTTCTTTTATGTTAGTAGTCTGCTGTCGTGTGTAATTGGAACCGGAACTAGAAAAGGAGTCGGAATCGGAACTTTACTTTTTCTGTGCATATGTGTAATTTCTACTAAATTGGAACCGAAATTGGAAATGTAATTTTATTGGGCATATGCTACCAAGTGCTCCGTGAACCGTTTGTGTGTCTGTGTGTGTGCAAGAGCCGAAATGCAATTTTTAATGTTACGTTCCACGAATATGCTGAATAGGTTAAATAAGGAGGTAATAATTAAAAAGTAGGAATGAAACCCACGCACACCCACAGCGAGTTGAGGTGTAATTGAAACCAGAACAGGCATTGGAACCGGAGTCGGAATGGTACCAGAATCGGATTTGGGAGTGAACCATTTAGCGACCGCTCTGCCCTCACTTATGATGTTATTATTTAATTTCTGCGCCATTATGTTAAATAAGGGTGCGATAGTCTCTTTTTCATACTAAAACAAGTGATCGTAAAAGAGCGTACGACGTTGTATGTTATTTAGGATCATAGTATTTTATAAAAATTAAAAAAACGCCGCCCCCGATGTCTTAATCCTGTACTTTTTCTGTGGATACGTGTAATTTCTTCTAAATTGAAACTTTAATTTTACTGCGCATGCGCCATCAAGTGCTCCGTAAACTGTGTGTGTGTGTGTTAATCTCTGCTTCACTATTTTTGTCGTAAAAGAGTGAACGAGTAAAACTGGTAGACTTTGTATGCTATTTAGGATCATAGTTGAAAAATTGGTAGTAAAAGGCCACAAGAAATGCAGCCGCTTCTGCATTTCTGCATGTGGTCGTAGCATAGACTGTGTGTGTGTGTGTTAATCTCTGCTTCACTATTTTCGTCGTAAAAGAGTAAACGAGTAAAACGGATAGACATTGTATGTTATTTAGGGAATGAAAAATAGGTCATAGTCTTTCATAACGGTTAAAAACGTGGTTGTAAAAGCTCACTAAAACACAGCCGCCAATGTCATACTCGTTCTGCTATGTTCGTTGTCTGCTATTGTGTGTAATTGGAGCAGGAGTCGGGACCGGAGTCGGAATTGGGAAAAACAATCGGAACTGTAATGTTTATGCGCATGCGTGTTATTTCTACTAACTGGAACAAAAATTGGAACTGTAATTTTATTGGACATACACTACCACGTGCTCCGTGAACCATGTGTTTGTGTGTGTGTGTGTGTTAATCTCTGCTTCACTATTTTCGTCGTAAAAGAGTGGGCGAGTAAAACGGGTAGACTTTGTATGTTATTTATTGAATGAAAAAATGCCGCCGCTTCTTCACTTCTGCATGTGGTCATAGCCTTTCTAGACTGGGAGTTGGACTATGTGTAGCGTAGTCTGTTGCTGCTGTGCCGTAGCCATTCTTGTGTAATTTTAAAAAGGCTGCTATGTTCGTAGTCGGCTGCAGCTTCTCCTGTGTTGTGTATTCGGAACCGCAACTGGTACAGGAACTTAAATCGAAACATGAACTGGAACAGTTTACGCATGCGCTACCAATTGCTCCGTAAACCAAGCGTGTGGTATGTGTGAGAGAAAGAGAGAGCTGGAATGTTATGCCGTCGAGGCTAAAGGAGATCGCACACAAGCGGGGAGCGAACCACTGCTCTACTATGTTCACACCAAAATCGAGTAATACGGGTAGACATTAAATGTATTTTAGGGAATGAAAACGGTGGTCGTAAAAGGCTATAGAAACACCAGCCTTTCTAAATTGCGTGTAATTTATACTATGTTCAATAGGAGTTGGAATATGTGTTCATAGTACTGTGTTGTAGCCTTTGTAGTCTGTGGTCAGAGTCTTCTATGTTGTAGTCTGCTGCTGCTGCTGGTGTGTTCAATCGGAACCGGATGTGCGAGTTGGAACTGTAATTTTTTGCGCATGCATGTAATTTCTACTAAATTGGAAATTTAATTTTACTGCGCATGCGCAACTAAGTGTGTGTGTGTGTGTGTGAATGAAAAATAGGTCATAGTCTTTTATAATGGTTGAAAAAAGTGGTCGGAACAGGCTACTCGTTGGGTAGTCTGCTCCGGAACCGGAACTTAAGCCGAAACAGGAATCGGAACTGGAACAGGAACCGTAACAGTTTGCGCATGCGCAGAAGGTTAAAAAGTGCGTCAAGTGTCACCACTCTACTACTGGTAAATATGAATGAATACACTGTGAACAAAATACGAAATAACAATCTAACCTAATCAACATCCATGTCACTGTCCTCGTTGTGAGATTGCTAGCATGTATTGTAATGGTTGAGTGCACACGTTTTCTCGACAATCTTTACAATCAAGGCGAGTTCTTTTTTTTACGCGCAGATGTAGCAAATACCTCTTCGGATTGATTGGGCTGGTTCATCATGTGTAGTTTGCTGTCTGTTTTCTGCCAAGAACACCAACAAATCTTTTGGCAAAATTGAGTTTTCAGAACGAGCTTTCAGGTTTTGATTCAATAGCTGTAATGCTATCTCGTACAGATACGGTCTTCTGGTTTTATTTTTTATGTTAGGGCAGTTAAAAATGAAACAGCCAATGAAAAATAATGAAAATTTTACTTAAATTGTTATGTAGTTGCGCAACAAAATATTCACGTTTTCGCTCGCACTAACGGCAAATTGGCCGTCCACCCTCCAGCACCAAATTTGGGATTGTACTGAGCCGGAAGTAGGCACTAATAAGATTGCAGCCGCACAGAATTTAGTTTTCCGGAGTGTGAATAGCGAATACACACCCGTCCAATCATTTTGTTAGTGCTCTGGGAATAATGGTACTCAACAATTAAAAGGAGGGCTAATTTGCCGCAGGCGCGAGCGGATGAAGGGTAAGAAATTTTTTCGATACACCAAGTTACATACGCTAGCGATTGTAATATATTCAAGAAATTGATTTACATTTGTTTTTGTCTCAAATGTATTCATAAAGGAAATACGTGTTTGGCGCAAAACTTCTATATATTGTAGTCAATACTTTAGATGTCCTTCTTTCATTTTAAAGGTGTCATTTCAATGTTCATTATACCATCCCAGGAGTTTCATTCTTTCTTCTACTTTCGTGACATCTCCATAATACCTAATGTCTGGAAGTGTACCTTCATACGTCTCGTTCTCACGTCGATTAAAAAGTGTGGGAAATACCCGTTGCAGGATTGAAGACCAAACGCACCACTTAATTTACTTAATGGCATATGTATAAAACTTAGTGAATCTATGAAAATTGCATTACCTACTTTAAGAGATAGAATTTTCGCCCCATTCATGATCACTTCTGGAGTCCAGTTCATCTTCTCAACCATGGTCTTAATGAAGTGTATATCATAACCTTTCGAGTTATGTGCTATGCATTTTATTGAGTTAAAGTTTGGACGACGTTTTCGTAGATGTGTTAGGAAGTCTTCTTTTACATTTTCTCCATCAAATATATATTCATATTTTCCACAAATGATACATTCATTTTTCATGTTGTCATGTTGTTATCTTCATAACAACGGTAACATGCATGCTGCCTAACCAACACATTCGGTATATGGTCATATATGTGTCTTCATCTTCTATTTTAGTATCTTGTGTACATTCAATATCATACAAAACAATCATAGCTTTCTTTTCCATTATAATCTTCTGATTCGTCTTTTTAGATCTTCTTTCACTCACTTTCATGTAAAATTCGTGATTAGGAGGTACGATAGTATAACAAATTTTGTAATACGTTTCTCCACATATGTGAAATCCTTTTTCCTTAACCACATAATTTTTCTAACACTGTGCACCACATATCCCAATTGAACATAAAGGATTTGCATTTTGATAAGAAGCTGACTTGTGATAATCGAAGCATGATTGACCATAAAATTCTCGATTACAAACATTGCATATAAAAAGACTTTCTCTAAAGTCACACGATGACTTCTGATGACATCGGTAACACACAGCTGTACATTGTTTCAAATGTTCGTGCCTTGTTGCTTATTTCTTATGACATCTTTCGCAATAATGCTTGCAGGTTAAACATGATGTCAAGCTTTGAATTACGTTGTAATAATTATCTATGAAAAGTAAATTTAAAGATGTTCTCTCCTTTTCACTCGGTGGTACTTCAAATATAACATCACTTCCCGAAAATCCTCTATACACTGTGATTTTATAATCCTTTAAATGCTCTTGAAATTTACGAATTTCAGAAATTCCACCACCATGACTGAGGTCTACATCGACAGCTTCACATAAATCTGCTGTTTCTTGCTGTATTAAATATTTATTTCGAAATTTATATCTTCTGTATTCTGTTTGATTTCTCCCCGTGTGTTTTTTAATCCTATGGCAACAACGATTGCATTTGGTAAACACCTTGTACCCTTGTTCTTAATTGTAATAATACTCCGTTTTGCCTTTAAATATTCATTGGTATTCATAACATATTGTTTCACACGACCTTGTCCTCTTGGCATGCGTATATGATGCAAGTTCACTATACAATCTTCATTACTTTGGGGTACTTTTTTATAACTCATCCATAACACTTCTGAGGAGAGATTTCTAGCTTCTCTAAACGATAACCAAAAAGGACGATGTCCTCTTTTATTTACGACGTAATATTCCTACGTAATCGTGTTGAGTTGATTTTGGGTTTAACGTCCCGTTCAGCAGCGAGGCTATATGAGGCGTGGACCAACTGATTAACGTGGAATGCGAACCACATGAGCTCCCGCCGGGAATCGAACCCGGATCTCCCACGCCAAAGGCGCGTACGCTAACCGCTTAGCCACGGAGGAGCTCAATCCTACGTAATCGTGTTGTTTCACATTACGTAACAAATAATCTATTAGAGCCCGTAAATTTCTTTCAATTGCAGTAAAAGGATTTTCATCTGCACGCACAGGGGCTAAACTGATTCTTAGCATTATACCCTCCATATTGTATCTTCTGTACTCTCTTCTACGTTCTTCTATTATATTAAATCTATTGTTATCATGATCCGTGTAACGTGGGTTCCTGTCACCACAGCATGGCGCGTCCTCAGGTTGCGGATCGAGGAGAAGGCCTCTAGATATAGAGGTTAGCTGCGAATATATTGAATAAGCAGTCGCGGACAGCCGACTAGGAGTGGTCCTCCAGCTTGGGGGTTTGGGTAGGGCTAACAAAGTCATCCTGTATAAAAAAAAGCACTTGTTCAGAAATATTCACAAAAGCTTCTTTTGCTGGTACGACCTCAGCAAAAGAAAATGGACATGAGATTTGGAACATGGAATATTAGGAGTCTTTATAGGGCAAGCGCGTTAAAATCCGTAACGAGTGAGTTAGAGAAATACAGGATGGACGTAGTAGGAGTTCAGGAAGTTAGGTGGGAAGGAAATGAATCTGAGAATTCCGGAAATTTTACGTTCTTTTACGAGGAAGGAAATAAAAATCACCAGTTAGGAACAGGGTTTTTCGTTCATAAACGTATATTACCAGCAATTAAACGGGTTGAATTTGTTACTGACAGACTTTCTTTTATTACCCTTAAGGGACGGTGGTGTGATATTATTGTTTTAAATGTACATGCCCCAACTGAAGATAAGGATGACGAGATAAAAGACAGTTTTTACGAAGAAGTGGAACGGATATTTGACCAACTCCCGCGATACCATATAAAAATTCTATTAGGGGATTTCAATGCGAAGGTTGGACGAGAGGATATTTTCAAACCGATTATAGGGAACGAAAGTCTGCATAAAGAAAGTAATGACAACGGTGTTAAACTCGTGAGCTTTGCAACATCCAAAGACCTAATCGTGAAGAGTACAAAATTCCCACATCGCGACGTTCATAAATACACTTGGACATCACCAGACGGAAAAACACACAACCAAATTGATCACGTTTTAGTAGATAGAAGAAGGCAATCTAGCATAATTGATGTCCGGTCGTTTAGAGGGGCTGATTGTGACACTCACCACTTCCTGGTAGTAGCGATAATACGAGAGAGGTTATCGTTGAATAAAGGTAATATTCACTGTCCGAAAACGGACAGATTCAATTTAAAGAAATTAGAAGAGAGCCAGGTAAGAGAGAAATACCAGATTGAAGTTTCGAATAGATTCTCGGCTTTAGAAGATTCGGAGTGCACTAGCGTTGAGGATACCTGGATTGAAAATAGAGATAGCATTAAAATTTCAGCAAAAGAAAAATTGGGACCCGCGGAAACACGTAAGAACAAACCATGGTTCGACCAGGAATGCATTAAACTAGCAGAGAAGAGAAAACAGGCAAAATTACGCTGGCTACAAAATCCTAATGAAATAACTACACAAAATTTCGCAGATATCAGGCGGGAAACTTCCTAAACTTTTAGAACAAAGAAACGCGATCTTCTGAAAGCTAAAATTAAGGAACTTGAAGATAATATTAAAAATAAAAACATCCGGGACATGTATAAGGGAATCAACGTATTTAAGAAAGGCTATCAACCTCGTGCTTATATATTAAAGAAATCTGACGGTACAGTTCTCACTGACACGAATAGCATCTTAAATAGATGGAAAGATTTCTTTTACGATTTGCTTAACACGCAACTAAAAATTAATGTGCGTGAAGAAAAGGTGAACACACCGCAGAACCGTATATTCCAGAACCCAACCGAATAGAAGTAGAAACCGCTATAAAGAAATTAAAGAAACACAAATCTCCGAGTGTAGATGAAATTCCGGCTGAGTTAATTTTAGCTGGAGGCGAGAAATTGTGGAACAAGATACACAAACTCATTCTCCTTATCTGGAACAAGGAAGAATTGCCACAGGCGTGGAAAGAATCAATCATTGTTCCAATTCACAAGAAAGGCGACAAAACTGACTGTAATAACTATCGAGGCATTTCTCTTCTGTCAACATCCTATAAAATCCTTTCAATGAAATTATTGGAGATTATCAGTGCGGATTTAGACGAAATCGATCAACTATCGACCAAATATTTACCATTCGCCAAATACTCGAAAAAAAGTGGGAATACAATACCCCAGTACATCAACTATTTATTGATTTTAGAAAGGCGTACGACTCGGTTAGGAGAGAAACATTATACAACGTTCTTACAGAACTTGGAATACCGAGAAAGCTAATTAGATTAATTAAGGTATGTTTAAATGAATCCCAAAGTAGAGTCCGGGTAGGAAAATTTTTGTCCACGAGCTTTCATGTCGAAAATGGCCTGAAAGAAGAAGATGCGTTGTCGCCATTATTATTTAACTTCGTTCTGGAATACGCTATAAGGAAAATCAAAGATAGCAACCAGGGCCTAGCGTTGAACGGTATTCACCAGGTTATGGCATATGCAGATGATGTTAATTTAATAGGGGATGATAGGAGAACAATGGAAAGAAATGCAGAGATTTTATTAAACGCCTGCAGGGACATGGGTTTAGAAGTAAATGCAGAGAAAAGTAAATACATGGAAGTGCGTCGGGACCGGAATACAGCAAATTATAGATGCGTTAAAATATTAAATAATACTTTTGATAAAGTGCATAGTTTCAAATATCTAGGATCAATATTAACAGAGGAAAATCATATTCACGAAGAAATTAAATGTCGATTAAAAGCAGGGAATTCGTGTTACTATTCGGTTCAAAATCTCTTGTCGTCGCGAATTCTGTCGAGGAATTTGAAGCTTAAAATATACAAAACGATAATTATGCCTGTTGTTCTGTATGGCTGCGAAAAATGATCACTTACTCTGAGGGAAGAACATAGACTGAAAGTATTTGAGAACAAGATCCTGAGACGAATATTCTGACCCATGAGGAACGGGTATGGGGAATGGCGGAAACTTCATAATGAGGAACTACATAAGTTATATGGTTTACCCAACATTGTTAGGGTCGTCAAGTCTAGAAGGCTTAGGTGGGCGGGTCATGTAGCTAGAATGGAAGAAAGTAGAAACGCTTTCAAAGTCTTGACTGGAAGACCCATCGGAAAACGACCATTAGGAAGACCTGGGCGCAGATGGGAGGACAATATTAAGATGGATTTCGCAGAGATTGGAATACAAAGTAGAAACTGGATCCAATTGGCTAAGGATAGAAGTCAGTGGAGAGCTTTTGTGAACGCGGCATTGAACCTCCGGGTTCCATAGGCCATAGAATTAGTTAATTAGTTAGTTATCATGATACGTCTATTATTATTTCCAAATCTTACTTGTACACTTGTGTTCCGTTGTGCTTTAAATTCAATTAGCAAATCATTTATTCGCTTCTCTATTTCTTCTAAATCAATTTCTATTTCTTCTTGTTCACTGTTAACCTATGCTAGAATTTCCATAAAAGATGGATATATTTCTTCTTCTTTTTTCTCTTCTTTTCCAGGGTTTGGAAATAAATCGTCAAGCCAGTTCTGTATTTCAGTTTCGTAAAACTTTTTTTCTTCTGCATTCTTTTCTTCCTCATTGTAATTCCCTTCTAGTATTTGTGAGAACGTAAGATTTACTTGCTCTTCCTCAGTTGTTCTCTTCTCCGTCTTCTTGTAACCAAGTCCTTATACAAACGGATGTGTCAGTGTCTTTTTCTTTCTCTTCTTCTTCAGCTTTTGTTAAGATTCTACCTTCATTTTCTATTATTTCTAATAATACTTCATATTTCTCTTCTTTATCTTTTCCAGGATGTGGAAATAATCTTCAAGCCTATTTTGTATTTCTTTTACGTAAAACTCTTCTTATTCTTCTTCTGCGTTCTTTTCTTCTTTCCCACTATAACACTCTGTGAGAATGTTAAATTTATTAACTCTTCATCAGATGTCATCTCTTTTTCTTCTTGTAACCATTTCTTTATGTTTTGTATACAAGCGGATGATTCTTCTTCTTTTTGTGTTATTATTCTACTACTTTCATTTTCTAATATTTCTAATAATACTTTATATTTCTTTTCTTCTTCTTCAGCTTCGTTCATCGTCTCTTCTTTTTCTTCTTCTATTGCAATTTCATTAATTGCATGTCTTTTTCCTTCTTTTTCTTCTTCGGCAATTACATGTGATCGTTATCTTACTTCTTTATTTTTCACTTCTTCTTCTTCTAACTTTGTTCCTTTCTTCTTCCTCTCATCATCATCTTCTATCCCATTTACATCATCTATATCCATGAATAGATTTTGCGTCCGTTTATTTCGTACGTATGTCTCCAATAAAGTCTTCTATAACTTTTAATACTTCTTGTGTACTATTTATCATCTTCTTTTCTATTTTATTTTACTATTAGTATATTAGTATTTAAAAAAAGAATGACAATAACGATAAGGGATAATGAAAAGGAGTACACACTCGTCTTTGTTCGTTTGTATTCTGCCTAAAATAAAAAGTAAATTCAACTCGTTACCTCTAAATGCAGTGTTGCCAATTTGTGGGGAAAGTCGCTATATCTACGGGATTCGACTTTCAGAATAGCGACAAAAGATTTTTTTTTCCGATTAGCGACCTTTTTGGTGATTTTTAAATGACAATTTGGCGATTTACTTACAAATCGAGCGACCCTTATTCTGTGAACTACTTGTCCTTCTGTAATCAAGCACAAGTAGCGTAAAATCAGCTTTTCTTTTGTTTATTTGAGTCAGCGTAAACCTTGACGAGCTGGAAAAGTAATAGCATTTACCTCTATATTTCCACCTTGATTGCTGTTGCCTCTAGAATTCTAACGGAGACCAATTCCAACCTTAACGTCTTTTAGTTTGTAGAGCTTCCGTTTAGAGGCATAAATAATATATTATCAACAGCGAGCTGATTATCTGTAGAAACGTGAGTAAAAGTGAAGTAAATGTAGGATTTTCTTTGTAGAGTTTGTTTTGTTCGTTTTTCTAAACTCATTTTTGATTTCTTTGAAGTAATAAATTTATCATAGAGTAAAAATTATATATTGTACTAAAAGTGTAGGGGAGAGGAAGGGAATGGCGATCAGCCCACTTTGCCCTCTTGCGTGACCCGAGGAGACGTCAAACTAGTGCTGCCATATGCCTCTTGTAGCAAGGTTTCTTGTGTATTGTCGAGGAAGTTGTCAGAGGAGACTGAAGTCTACAGGGTGCTGAAACTTGTTTTTGTTGATTTTCTTATAAGGATCTGAATATTTCAACTCACGATACGTACAGTTTTAAGTTGTAAGATCTTGAAGTTACTAAGATTCATAAAATGTTATATTTATGTCTAATGCACGACACATAGTTATATTTCAAACAAACTACGTTTTACACTATAAGCAGCTCAATTTTCAAAATGGCGCAATGTTGGGAATGCCGATCAACGTGATCGGTTTACTATCATGATGATCGCCATTCCTAACAAATATTTGGAATACTTCTCCAGCCAAAAATTATAGAAGAGGCTAGACCTATGATAGGTAATACGCCTACTAAAGTCAAACATTGAAACTTTGGTATCGGTGTAACGTTTGTGGATCGTGGATGCATGCTGACTGTACTGTTGTGGACTCACCACATGTATATATCTGTGACTTGTCTTTGAAAAAACGTCAATAAAACATTCAGTTCACGTTTCTCAGTCTTTCGAAGGCACAGTGTAGAAAAAAAACTTGAATGCCTATGAAACTATGTGTGTTTATTAAGCTTATACTGTGATCGCCATTACCAACATGTGATGGGAATGGCGACCAAAGTAGCAATTTGAGTTTTTCCCATCGTATTCCTGAACTGAAAGAGTGATCCTCTTTTTATTTTACACACTTATTGTAGAAGGATTGGAGTACGTATTTACAAATTTGTTTCAATATATTTTGCAAATGAAACTACGTAATAACCCATTTTTCTTAGGTGATCGCCATTGCCCACCTCTCCCCTAATTATTGTTGTTTAGAGATGATATTTTCAATTACGTATTTTTTAACCTATATATAGCGAGAGAGAGAGAGAGAGAGAGAGAGAGAGAGAGAGAGAGAGAGAGAGAGACGAAATTCCACGAATATTTTGAATATTTTTTCAGCGACTTTTCATCGAAAATTGGAGTCATTTCATCTCCCATTTAGCGCCTCTTTGTGTCAAGTTGTTGGCAACACTGTCTAAATGTATTTGCAAAGTTGTGCACATTGACAATAGTTTTAAAAGACTGTATATACATAGGGGATATATATTTGTGAACGATAATTTCCAGTTCTCCCTTTTCCTTCCTCTTTTTTTCTCTCCTTACGTTAAGTGAACTTTATGATGTCAAGGAAACGAAAGTATACCCGGAAACTTACTTACTTACTCGAGACCCTTCCAGTATCACACGTGTACTAAAAATGCTTTAAAGAAACAAGGGTATGTTCACAGTTTGCTTCAAGTGAGTTTTCTGGTGAACAAACACTCTGCATGTGTTTCTTCTACTTATTCTTCCGTTTTCGCAATTTTCGTTTCTACCCAATTCCCTGTGGTGATGCTACATGACCCCTAGATTGATTAATATAGCTAAGTTAATCATTATAGAGGAAGCAGTGTCTCAATTGTAGAGCGCTCACCTTTGGTGCGTGAGATTCCTGGTTCAATCCCAGCATTTTTTTTTTTTTTTTTTTTTTTTTTTTTTTTTTTTTTTTTTGTAATTAGCAGACACCATATGCGTGGAATTCTTCATATTCCCATTTAGTTCGTCATCAATATTATTATCACAGTCTTCCTTAGCTTCAAAGCGTAATCGCTAAAACAATCTTTGAACAGTAGCCTAACGATAAACACGAAGTGTGGCTGCATTTGGAAGTCAATACCTGTTAGAATTTCACCATTGATCTCAACGACCGCGAAAACTGGATTTGAGATTAATATCAGTCATTTTGGATTATTTTTATGTCTCGATAACCTGCTCTATTAGGGGGGCTGTTCCTTAACTCATGGGGCTAAATTTGAAAGTAAACGTGAAGTTAAGGTTACCATTAAGCTCACGGACCCCTAAAACTATGGATTTGACACTAATATCGGTTATTTTAAATTATTTTTAAATGTCTTAGTATCCCCGCCGCCGGTGACCACCCTGACCCGCAGCTCAATGTGATGAATGCGATCGGAGTTTCACCATTGAGCTCAACGACTGCGAAAACTCTGGATTTGACACTAATATCGGCCATTTTGGATTATTGTTACATGTTTCAATAAGCCCCTCTATTAGGAGCTGTTGCTTACTGGTGGGGGCCAAATTTGAAAGTAAACGTGAACTTGAATTGAGTTCAGCGACCCCGTAAAGTATGGATTTAACACTAATATCGATCATTTTGAATCATTTTTACATGTCTTGATACCCCATCCCCGGTGACTACCCTGGCCCGCAGCCGAATGTGATGAATGCGTTCATGCAACAAACTTATGTCAATGAGTATTATCAGAATTTCTGTTCGTATATCTACGTGTCTCGATATTCTCATCCCTCGATGACACTACCACCACCCTAGTCCGTAGCCGACGGGATGAATGCAATCGAAGTTTCACCACTGATCTCACCGACACGCTTCGTCTGGACCAAGATATCCATGACCAATTTTTTGGTAACTCTCGGTCCATACATATGGTCCCCCAGGCGTCACAGAGACAGAAGGACAGATAGACATACTCCTTATTTTATTTATATATTACATAGGTAAAGGGTCACGGTTGTTCGGTGTCGAGCATTCATTTTTAGTACGTTAGATCCCAGCAACAAACACTGTGTGTGCTTTGGGTTTCTTTGGGTTCTCAGTGACGGCTCTGAAGAGAAGTCAATAATGTAAAAAAGCTGTTAAGCTAAAAAAGATGTCGAAATAAAATCACTTTCAACATTCAATTGTAAAAAGAAAATCTGATAAGCTAAAAAGGAGACGTCGAAATAAAATCACTTTCATCATTCAATTGTCTCATGCAACAGACAAACTTATTTTAATGAGTATTATCAGAATTTCTGTCCACATAATATCAATTAATTTGAAAATAAAATAAATGAAATCTTTAAAGCTTTACGTCTCAGACTAGGCTTTCAGCTTAATAAGATCTACCGTTTCATAGTATCAAAGCTAAAACACACACATACACATCTCCTTCATATTATTATTATTAGCATACAAGTGATGTGTCTTTTCGTTTAGCGCTCATCTGGTCTCAGACCTCACACAGAGACATCTTAGCGTCATGATAACACTTTCACACGGTAACTCAAAATGAGATGCGTTATCAATGAAATATGAAACAGCAAAACTCATCCAGACACAAGTAATTTTGTGTTGTATTCTTGGAACTACACAACGTTTGTATGTAAGTGTATGTCTTTTTTAAGGCTAAATTCAATGTCATTCATTCATTTTTCTTCGGATAAGACAAAGTGAAGAGAGCTTTTTCTCAAGAACAATCATACGTTCATTATTTTTTGATACATGTCTGGATGAGTCCTTTGTTCGATTCCAGTTCACGTATTATTATGATATACGATGTATCTTAAGTTTCAATGCTTCAGGTTTAATCATGGGACGTAAAACTAAAAACAAAATGATTTTTTCACTTATACTTACCTATATTAATACACAGACGCAGAAACAAATCCTCTTACAAATGTAGTCAAACGAGCACACACAAACACGCTTCATCAACTAACAACCAAGATTAATCTCACATTTCATATACAAGATTCAATCACACACACACATGCATATCACATGAACTAATACCTCCGACAAAAAAAGTGACTTTGACAAAAAAAATGTCGTAGCAACAGTCAGGGGACTTGATTCGATGGAACATGACAACTAATCACTTTTACATGAAACAAAATCAAGGCTAAATTCGATGAAATCTGGTACATACATAAATGTCATGGTATTTCCGAGAAAATTGATTTCGAACTTCGACGGACTTTGGCAACAAAACAAGTTCCATGGGAACTTCCGGACTTCGGCGGTTACAGGAGTAGTCTATCACTGTATTCAAAAAATCTGCTCATCAAACGCTACGGACACAAACACACACATAGCAACAGCCACAATTCACACAAGAATTTTCCCATGCCTTTCCGAAGTATCCTAGGTCTACTGTAACTTTCGTACCAAAACCACGAGAACAGACGCCTGTATGTAAAGCTCTGGTGGACGGGGGAGCCACTTTCCGCACAGTGGAACATGCACTACAGACTATTGTACAGCATTCAATCTCAGGGGACTCTTGGGATAGTTTTTCTGCTCTCATTTTTCCCAGGATACTTTGCGGTGGGTGACGTCACGTGGAGGTATCGCAATATTTTTCAAAATAAGTGAAATTCTGCATAAACAATAACACTACTGTTTCAAGATGGGGAAAAGTTATCTTACTTGTGCAGTAGCTCATTCTAATAGCATAGGAAGCAATACAAATGAAATAATGTTCCATCGATTCCCTAAAAATGATGAACTTCGAAGAAGATTTATTTCCCGCTGTAAGCGAAAGAACACTTTTAATGTGGATAACGCACGAATATGTTCTGCTCACTTTCCACTAGAGGATTATCAAAGACTTTGAAAAACCGAGCTTCTAAGTTTCCTGCAAAAGTATTGTTTAAGATCTGACGCTGTTCCTTCATTATTGATACCAAACTGGCATGGGGAAAAATTAGCTAGGCACTAGTCAAGTTGAAAAACAGGTGTGTAATAACAATAATTAATTTTACTTTTATGACATTTGTTTCTGAGGGCCTGAAGCTTAAGGAGTTTATGTACGTAAAGCGAAGTGGAAGGGGGTACCAACAAGAATATAAATGTATACTTTCATATATTCTTTAGTTTAAATGATATTCCTAAATTTTGTTAAGTATCTGAAACATTATTCTGGCAAAGTGCTCAAAGTCCACTTTGAGCAGAACATTCATAGGAACCTATTACGAACCGAACCTAACCTAACTTTACCTAATCTAATCTTGTTTAACCGAACCGTACCTGTTACATGCAAATCACATTGATTTTATTCCTTCTCGAATGCCACGTCGTGTTACAAAATAATTTGCTCTGATCAAAGTGCACTCTTACCATATTCTTATAATTAAAGGGCTGGCCGAGAGAGGGGGCTAAGCCACAAAAACTAAATTCCGATAAATCCAAGGGCAAAGTGTAGGACAACTGCAAATTTTCCCCTGTGAAGGTGGTTTTTTTATGTATGTATACCACTCTATGGATATCTGTGCAACTTATAACCTGTAATACATAATGTAAAATGTGTTATATTGAGTAATAAACGAATATTAGTAATGTAAAGGAAATATTTTGCAGGCACGACTTCTGACAATTTGGTTAATACACACTAAATACAACGGGTTAGGTTAGATTTCTAACATGACCTAACTTAACCTAACCTAACCAAATTAGGTTAGGTTAGATTCGATTATATTAGGTTAGAGCAGATTAGATTTCTAACGTAACCTAACCTATCCTAATACAACCTAACCTAATTTATTACATACCCGGAATCTCTGAAATATTGGATAATGTTTGTTTTATGTATTTTACTATTTGAAATGTTCTTATTGAAAGGATTGGTTTATGGAAAGTGTTTGAACTCCTTCCACTCTTAGAATTCACGTTTCAATGAAAGTGCAACGACAAAAATCCATAATGCTACCCAGTGGCGGATCCAGGATATGATCAAGGGTGGAGCTAAACCATAGCTTGCGTTTTATCCAGTGAGAAGCAGGATTAAAGCCCATTTTATCCAGTGTATACCTTAGCGTCAAGGGAAGGCTATAGCCCCTATAGTCCCCCCTTGGATCCGCCACTGATGCCACCCCTTCCCCATGCCCAAAGAGGGTGAATTTGGTTTTAAACGGTATCGGGTTGGTCACTATTCATTTCAGTGACCCTGAAAATTATGGACTGGACACCAATTTCGGCTGTTTTTGACTATTTGTCATCTTCCTATCTCCTCTCATCCCGAGCCAAAAAATAATAAGATCCTAAGTTAGGCCTAGCTGCATTAAGGTACCGGTACCAAAAATCGTTAAAGTTGGTCGAGGAGAAGTTAGCAATCAAACATTGTTACAATGAATAGAAAATGCCCCCTCTTCCCCTTAAAACGGAAAATTTCAAAAATAGCGGGACATGTTTTTCTTTAAGCTTAATGAGGAGTTTATATACCGAGTTTCATCTTTCTAACTTGATAGTTTCGTGAGACTGTATTTTAGGTACAAATTTTGAACCGCTTCTACCCTTTAGGATTCGCCCTTTAATCACCGTAATAAGGACCAGGTGAACTCATGTACAGTACTAAAAATTATAAAAATCGATCCAAAGCCTAGAATGAATTAGCGAGTAAGCATTATATTCATTTTTATTTGTATAGATAATTAATCATTATTGACGGTATTTATATATTTATTACATTATATTGTCTCATCTGTGAGTAGAAATAACTCATTATTTGTATTTGGAAAGACAAGGAATATCACAATTGTGTTTTGAATCCAGTTTTACGAATAAAGCGCGAAGTGTAACAAGCAGGCAAACGAAAAAAATCTTCACTGATACCTCCACATGACGTCACACACAGGGAGCCAATCAGAAAGCTAATCGCGAACTGGGGCTACCTGTTATTTTATATACCTTGATTCAATCTCACCTTGAACCGTCAGACGGAGCGGGGCGTATTTAACCTTTTCAGGACGAACGGCTCAACCCTTGAGCCAGCAATTCAAACCTCTCTAGCTCAGCTCCTAATCAAGCTAGAGATATGATTTTGGTATATATCTCTTCAGAAAGGTGGAACTTTCTAGTCTGTGTATATCATTCATGTAATGGGTCCCGCCGTGAAGGGGGAGGGGGGCAAATTTGGGTGTTTATAGCTTTCCCTCTCTCCCTTCAGAATTTGGAGGGAGCTACAAGGATAAAAAATGGCATCCATAGAGACAAATGAACTTACTAGCCATACCCAGTCCATGACTTTTGGGCTTGAGAAGGGTGAATAGGAGGGGTATTGAATTTACCCTTTTTCTTATTGTATATTTTCTTATAAAGACAAAAAATATTTCAAATTTGAGGAATTCTGGCAACATTGTTATTCATCGTACACAAGAAAACAATCTCACATTTACGACCGATATTTGGGACAATGATACACAAAAGTCAAACCCGTCGGTTCAATACGAATGGAAAAAGAAATTCTGAACCCCACACCTACATGACACACCCTGTATATTATTCAATATCCACTGTAATGTACTCTAACGTTGACACGAAAGTTACTTTGCTGAAATATATGTTCTATAAGGTTTCCAACGAGGTATGGTTTGTTTGTGTGTGACATTTAGGGGCGTCGCCAAGCCTGCCAACGTAAGGGTAGACGAAAATTTCTCGGGAAAATAGGAACAAGATGATTCACCTAGATTCTACCTTCCGATTTTTTTTACCTAGCTATTGTACCTTTGCCCTTCATTTTTTGGTATAATTATTACCAATGGCTGGTCTACAGGTCAGAATATTTTTTCTAACGTACGACTAGAAACAGTGTTGCCAGACTCTCACAAATTTCGGAAAAAAATATTTTTTTTCACTTTTTCTCTTTCTTCTTCTTCTACGGGTTGGGTACGGTAGCCTCAAAGGTTATCTTACTAGAATCTTTGTTTTATAAGCTTTCCAACAAGGTATAATTCATACCCATGGAAGAATTAGGAGGGGTGCTAGGACCGTCAAAGTAAAGGTCTACGATTTTCTTGAAATCCCTGCCCGTCCTGAAAAGGTTAAACAGTTCTCATTGTTGCGACTTCAGCTGACTGCACATATACATGGGAGTCTATAATTGTGTCACCAACGTCGCGCATTGAAAGACGAATGGTAGGTCATCCTCTTTTCAGACGAATCGTGCTTCTGTCTGCAGCATCCCGGTGGTTACATCCGAATCTGGCGTTAACATGGCATTATTCCAAGTAGCACACATGGTTGGTTCAACGTTGAGGAACGGTGAATTCGTTGGAAACTTGTTGGGCCAACACCTGTGTTACTTCAGAGGCTGAGAGAAGTCTCCATGTTGCATCGCCACGTCCACCCAACACCAAATGGTATGATATGGCGTGGCATTGAATTCCCTACCCGTTCGTGCCTTCTACGCATTGATGGAGATTTGACCAGCCAACGACAAGATTTGTTACTCAATTGTGATCTCTTTAGTGCAGGTTCTGCCAGGGACTACGCTAGTCCAGAACAACGCAGACCCCGTATTGCACTGTCCTACAATTACTGGATGGAAAGTTTTTTTTTTTTTTTTTTTTTTTTTGCAAGCGGGGTTCCGAATTCTCGCCGATTAACAAGTCTTGTCTAAGATTTCACAACGGCTCTCCTGCAAATTCTGTCAGCTACACTTTATAAGCTATGACATCATGTCGAAGACGCATAGGAGGATATCCGAGGGTTCATCTTCTCGATGCCTCGCTGTTCTGCAACCGTTCTGACCACGCATGGTGCGCCCAGAGGCTACTGACCATCACAAGTTCTAGTTCCCTGTCTCCACCTTGTCACACGTCGCACAGAGTGGAAAATTTAAGCATTTACTCCTTGTACCATCAGGTCTCTGATTGTAACTTTGGCACTGCTATCTTGCCTCGTTCTTCGTATTGCATTTTTAATGGTGAGCAGTGTATTATCTTGTGCATACTTTCGTTTCAAAGTTACGAGTGATCAGATTTTGTATCATGTTTTCGAATAGATCATAAATTGACAAATCTGAATCAAAATTGACACGATGATAGGCCTTGACCTGTTATACAAGCAGTGATGAAATGTTTTCGAAAAATTTTGGTACAGACAACTTTCCGGAAAATTTTCTGATTCATAAAAGCATACTCCACTTGTTCGTACATCATTGTTAGCCGGAAAATTTATCTGTAATAAATATTGTTGAAAAAGTTTCATGAAGTGAAAATCTAACGATTCACTTCGTAGTGGTTCAGGGGTGCACAGAACTTCACACAAATACAAATCACAATGGAAACTTATCAGACTGCCTCGGCTCTATTTATTTTTCTACGTAAAGCGAGTGTATGACTATTATCTGCGATAGCCGCCGCGGCGCCTACATTACCTTTGCGAAGTGATACTGGACAAAAAAGAAGAAGAAAAAGCTCCCTTTTATGATGTAAGAAACATGCTGCATTGTTTCGGATATTTAAATCATATTTATATAGTTCCATTGAACTTATAATTTACGAGTGTTAAACACAATAAAATCAAGGCATTTCTTCGTATTTTCTATTACAAAAATAATCTTCATAAAGAACTTTTATATGTGAAGTGGAATTTTGTTTTTGAAATAATTAATAAATTCACAAAGGTTTCCTTTCGCTTTCTGGTAACATTTTGAACAATGGAATGGGATATTTGTATTCTACTAACACTATTTATCGTCGCAAGAGAACCAGAGGAACGTAACTCCATTTTCGTAGGTTTACAGGTGATAGGATAAAAGTATTATTTTGTTAGAAAGATGTGCTTTTAACAAAATGCTAATTGAGTAACATTACAACAGACGATCGACAAGGAGAACAGATGGCGTTACGTTCCATTTTCACCAAGTAGGGCTTTCAAAAGTATGACCAAATATGAAGAAAACGAAAACAGCATTTTTGGAGTTACGTTCCTCTGGTTCTCATGCAACATTATGTCCCCTCCACTTCACAAACACACACAGACAGAGTGTGAGAGAGAGAGAGAAACACTATGTAAATTTTTACTTGCCAACTCGAAATGTTAGAAAGTTTTCCGTTTCCCGCAAGCTAATTGGAAAATTATAATTTGTTGTTGACTAACTTTCTTCTACAGCAATTCAGTCTTATAGCTCAATGTGCAGTTGAATGTAGTGGAAAATTATCCACCTAACATCACTATACATAATATTCAAAATTATCCATCTTATGAAAAGTTTTTCCACTTGTTTCTACGTCGTAATGATTTTTTTTTTCGATCCTTGCAACTTCCCCATTCATAAAAAACTGTTTCACTTTGTGCTTTAAAATTATAAAATTTTACGACTCATAAAAGTTTTCCAGTTTTACGATACGTGACAAAATTTTTCGATTCATAAAAAATTGTTTCACTTGTTCCAACATAGTACTCTAAATTTTCTAAGCCATGAAAATTTTCAGATTCTATAAACGATATTTCGCTTTTTAACACTATATATGAACCCAATCAATTTTATGGCTAATGAGGAATTGTTACTTGAGTTGAGTTGATTTTGAGTTTAACGTCCCTTTCAGCAGTGAGGTTATATGAGACGGGACCTACTGATAAAGAGCTTGACTTACTAAAAATAATACAAAATTTACCATTTTTCTTTTGCTTGTTTTTCATAAGTGAAAGGAGATAATGAAGATCAACTTACCACAATCATAGATAATATTATTCTACGACAAAAAATATGAACCTGAAGAATTTTCAATGTTGCCATCCATAGATATTACAGTGTTGCCTGAATAACAAATTTTCCAAAATCTAAGTTACGGCAGCGTCTGGAGAAAGAACTTAACTGCATTTGAATGCGTATCATGTCTT
Organism: Thermobia domestica; assembly: GCF_964235325.1. Lineage (NCBI taxonomy): Eukaryota > Metazoa > Arthropoda > Insecta > Zygentoma > Lepismatidae > Thermobia > Thermobia domestica. The sequence continues at coordinate 148,103,359 of NC_137459.1, read as the reverse complement.
GGTGTCCTGTGAACTACCTGTATTTTTAGATATGATTATTATTTAATTTTAATAACTGTATGTTAAAACTGTTTTGTTTATTGCAAACTAAATACAACTATTATTTAAAATGTAGTTCACAGGATACCAAGACAACATGATGAGTAATCAAATGCAATTGAGTTCGTTCGTCTAGTCACTGCCTTAACTTAGATTTTGAGGGAGTTGTTCTTCTGGCAACGTTGTAATTTCTATTGATGGCAAAACTGAAAGTTCTTCAGGTTCATATTTCCGTAGTAAAATAACATTATCTATGATTATGGTAAGTTGCATTTCATTATTTCCTTTCACTTATGAAAAACAAGCAAAAGAAAAATGGTAAATTTTGTATTATTTTTAGGGAGTCAGGCTCTTAAAGTGGAATCCGAATCACATGAACTCCCGCCGGAAATTGTTACGTAATCTCTGATATTTGCTTAGAACGGAAAATTTTTCAGAAAATATAGCAGAAAATTTTCCGCGGACAATTTTCCACCTCACATCACTATATACAAGCGTGTGAAATATAGTGTGCAGGTTTTCCGTTCCTAAGTTGTACACAAAGCTCAAAATCAAATCATTCTGCATAATGAAATTGTAATAAATACCGTTTAAATAGCAGTGAAAGGTCAGTGTTGGACAGACTAAAAGTCAAATGAAGGACGATTTTTACGACTATGTTTATTCCACTCTTTTGATAAATAAAAATTCGTTTATAATAGAATTCACACACATTTCGTACCTTATTTATAAATGCTGATAGGTCGAGATATGTACCGATGCGGATATTTGTATCAACGTAAATTTTTGCAGATATATTTTAGACTCGCTAGAGCCTCCTGGGGGCTTTGCCTTCAGAACCCCGGTCATACTGTCGATGGCAAATATTATCCCAGTTAGGGCAAACTTTAAAAAACAAAAAAGTGGTAGAACGTTCACCTATGGAGCGTGAGGTCCTCGATTCGATCCCAGCTCGGGCCAAGTAAGCTTTGTGGTGGAGAAACATCGTGTGCACATGTTTTTTCGAGATTCTCCCGTTTCCTCCTACTTCATTCCACCAGTTAATTCATTTCTCAGTCTCATCGTCTTATTTAGCCTAGCCGGGATGATCGTAGGACGTAAACTTAAGATTTCATTCTTTTCAACCCTCATATTCTCGCGAGTCCCAGGTTGGGAAACCTCGCAATAGGAAAAAGTGTATAATTTATTATGAAAAAATATTCCCACGATAGTGTCCTTTAGGCTAAATGAAACGGATGATCAATGAAAGTGAATTATAAAATTATATGTATTTTTATATTTTCACTGGAAATCGAGCCAGGGGCTATGTGCACCAAAGCCACACGCGGTAGCTAGTAGATCAGAGGGAAGGGCTATTTTAATATCGAATAATGTAGTGAGATATGCATATGATATAATACCTAATAATAATGAAAGGCCTGGACTAAAGGCGGGATTTTCAAAAAATATCAACATACTTATTACACCATTAGGAGGCAATGATGATGAGATAGGAAGAACAAATATTATGTTCTGTTTCTCTGTTTTTATTTTTCTTTATAATAATAATAATAATAATAATAATAATAATAATAATAATAATAATAATAATAATAATAATAATAATAATAATAATAATAATAAGTATTTTAATTACGTGTTCATTTATATCTTACGGACACATATTCACATAACCATAGTATATACTTAATTTAAATTCATATTCTTTGCAATAACTTATTTATAGTTACGGAGTCCTTTTCCTTTCTTTCCCCTCCTCTTTTTTTCTGTTGAGACGAACGAAATGAACCGTAACTTTTGAGGAGGCAAACGTGTCATCTGAACGCCGCGAACTTTGAAGAGAAACTGAAGCACACCACATGCTTTGTTTTTTAGTCGGTAGCCGTGTTGGGTATCAATGTTAAATGTGAAAAAAATCTTTGAGTTTTACGTCCCACGGTTATGCCGGTTAGGCTAAAGGAGACGGTGATTACGAGAAATGAATGAAATGGTGGAATGAAGAAAGTGGGAGGAAACGGGAGAACCCCGAGAAAACCCACGCACACGGTGTTTGTCCACCACAAAGTTCACTTGGCGGGAGCAGGGTTTGAACCCGGGACCCCATGCACCAGAGGTGAACGCTCTACCACTGAGCCACCGCGGCCCCAATGTTAAATGTGGCAACTCAGCTCTGTTGATAGTCGTGTTGAGGGTGGGTAGTGTGTTTGCAACCCCTATTGGTTGACACTCTCTTGTAGTCTGAAAATTGTGTTGCATAGTTGAGAACATTTCTCTGCATTAATGGAGTGATGGGGAAAGGTACTACAATATTATAAAGCAAATTTGGTCTGAATCTCATGTATTTTAAGAAAACATAGTATTTCAAATAATCTTTAAGAATCGAAAAAGGAGTCTTTAGATTACTTTCAACAACTATTTTAATTTCATACAAATTTACTACATACAGTATGAGGCGTTTCAAATAGTAAAGACAAACTCAACATCTGGCCAGTTTTTTATTTACCCGAAGTATAATAATCATAACAGAAATTTCAACAACAAAAATAATAATTAATTAAATTAAGAACGTTTTGTAGAATTCTTCATTGCGAAGAAAGTTTAAAATGAGTTTTTCCCAAAGTACCTCTTTGTTGAGTTCACCATTACTACCCGGAATGCTTCATATGTTTTAAAATAGTGCAAATTGAACATATACTGAACGCTAACCAACTTTCTGATACAGCCTGAGACACTAATTTAAACTGAAAACAGAAACAATCTATAATAATATAAGACGAAGTTGAAGGAAGTTGCCAGTGACTGCACTGAAAAATATCATTTATTTGCTTGATGGAACTTGAGGAAAGCATCTGGAGAAACCTCAGACAGGATAGATAGTCTTCGGATTTGAATCTGGGATCATCACATTAAGAAAGAAGATTGCTAACCACTAGCCTATATTTTTGATTGATGTTTTTATTTGATGTTTAGCGTCTTTTTCAACAGCGAGACAATAAGAGACGGACCTACAGGTTAATGAGGAATCTGAACCACATGTGCTCCCGCCGATAACCGCTTAGGCAAGAGAGAGCTACTACCCTACATTTGTTCGTTAAGCATTTCCCTTTTTAAAATCTCGGGTTTCCCTCGCATTCCTGCGAGTAGCATGTTTCCAAGCAGGTTTTCTAAAAGGAATACGAAGGAACGAACAAAATCTCGTATAATTATTACAGTTCTATTTTGAAATAAGGATTCGTATGCTCTGACATATATACGTATATATTTGTATTTCTTATTACTTTAATGAAAAATCGTATTTTCGTTGTGAATGCAGACTGTGGATAATTCTTTATCGTGTAGGATATTGCTTCATTTTATCTTACAAAAACAATAGAACACAGAATGGAAGATACGTAGCTACACAGAAGAACGAAGTTCAAATCAACTTAAATGTTAAATTACTATAAACACAGCATCTTTATTTTGGCATAACAAAATCCTACTGTTCGTAAAATCATTCAATTGTTGTGTAATATCATGCACTTACTTAAATAACTATTCCAGAGATGCAATATACTCCACCATGACTAAATGATTGTCTTCTCACATTGTTTTAATAGGTAATGGGTTGACTTCCTGTGGGAGCTTATGTTTTCAATCCTAAGTTAAGCTGCCTCATAATACTCGCTTGCCTTCCCTTGATATATCGCTCGCTCAGTTCCTCTCTGGCTAGAAAACAAATCTTGTTGAAATACTAAATAAAAATAAAAAGTTACCTATAGATTAAGAGTGTTTAAAAAGTTTAGGAATCAGTTTTATTCATAACTCACTTTAAAACTCCCTTGTGTCTATGTGGATAACGTACGCGCCTTTGCCGCGGAAGATCCCGGTTCGAATCTCGGTAGGAGCTCATGTGGTTCGGATCCCAAGTTAAGCTGTAGGTCCGCGTCCCACATACTCTTGCTGCTGAAACGGACGCTAAACTCAAATAAAAAAATCATATAATAACCAATTGTATTTATATTCATTATAGCTATATAGACCTCCTCATTGTTCAGCCGAGAAAGAAAAGGATATATTTCTCGAGTACGACTCGATAATGAAGGGGAAGGGAATAACACGAACACGAGAAAATTAAATATTTTTCTTTCTGCATCAATAGCACAATATAGTTCTTATAACAACAGTAACTACTAGAGTTCATAAATTTGGAACACTCTAGTTCGCATATTTTCCGTCAATCTTGTCATCTGTGGCGCATTATAGCGGCATTCTTCACCAGTGCTGCTGTGGGTCTGATAAGACAGTGTTACAACTAGAGGAAAGAAACGAGCTTGAGGGCCTTGACTGGGATAACCATTCATCCTACTTTATTTTATTTCAAAACAGCAAATTTCCACTAGATTTTATGAACAAAATACCTCCTAGAGTATGACGCCATTAATTAATACTTTGATTCCTTTTTGCTCAAAAACACAAAACGCGCTTTGTGTGTTATGGTATGCTAAAGGACTGACTACTCCCCAAATATCATTTTTTTATCCAGACCCATTGGAGATATTGGACAGAAGTACCCTGATATATAATAAACATTAATGAAAAAATTAGATTTTTTAAAAAAGGTCGAGCGGCAATTTTTCTTTTTTCTCGATCACTTTGCATGGATTGACCCAGTAACGAAAATATTTTGTTCGCACAATACGAAGAAAAACTACTTTGCAAATACGGACCAATGGAGATAAGGAAAAAATGCAAGAAGAAACACGACTTTGCCGGGAATAGAACCCAGACCTGCTACTTAGAAAACGTACGCGTTACCTCTGAGTCAAGCTACTACCTTGATTTGTGTTTTTAACTTCTCTTATCATTAAGATAGCACATAACAAGGCCGATCAAGCCAATTCAACAACATGGCAACTTTGCATCCAAGATGGCAACTTCTCCAATGATTTTTTTTCAGTTAAACTACACTTCATCCTTTATAATATAGCAAAACGTGACTGTCCTATCGTGAGCACAACTTACAATTTTCATTTTTAAAAACTTTTGAACCGCCATATTGAATCGAAGATTATGACTCTTCCAACATGTCTGATTTCCCCCTTACTTACGCTGTAATCTACACATTTGAACGAAATCTCGCGATTCCACCATATTTACAAGTTGTATAGAATTAAACGCCCTCTTAAAACATCCCTACCACTTTCTCACACTGAAGATGACAATTTTTTTCAAGTTTAAGCATGGATTCGCAAACTACACATCAGACTAAACATGAGTTCGAAATTTCGAATTTCTAGCAACAGCCATTTCAAATTTCACATTTTCTCGATTTGTGCTGCCAAACGAAAACAAATTTTAATGCTCTTTTTTTGGGGCACAAACTACCAAGTTGTTATAAAATAAGTATCGCTGTTCAGAGAACTCTGGAGACGCCACTCGATAGAATGCAACCAAACTTGGTAATAGCATACTTGGGAACATGCAGAGGCGATTGGTGTAGAAAACAAAATTAGTTCCAATTTTCGCCACCAGAGGTAATTATGACGCTGTACAACGCCATGTAAGTGCAGCGTGAAATGAAAACGACACTAGTGATGCTAAATGATAAGAAAGAATGTAATTACTTTCCATGCGCTTACTCACGCCTGCATGTGTTTCAGTTTGAGGACCACTATGTGCCAGAAGTGAACTGATGGTGATCCGATGTTTGCTTCGTTTTACTTCCTACACTCTTTGCATTGTGTTCAAGGGGTGTCTGGTTCGATTTCCGTTACGATACTAGTCACCATGCATTTTCCTTGCTCAAGGACCTCCACATCATCATCATTGCTCATAACATATCGCTACACCACGGACGGGGTTATTAATAGGAGTACAAATCAATGCCACGCATCGCAAGGGGGTAATTACTGCCCTTCTTTCATTGAATATCAATATCATTTGTCTTCCATACCACACTCACCGGTTTTAACACTGAACAAAAACTCAATAGCTTCTGGAGGCGAGATTTAATACTAATCTTTTCCTGGAATTTTGGAGAGAGCTTGCATTTTAGGGACCACATTTTAGGAAAGACTAATATTTAACTTCGTTTTTGTAAGGTATTCAAGAATTTTAAAGAGACGCTACAGCTCCAAAGGCCCCTTCCCCGTAAATCCGATAATGACCACGGGATATTAATAACATTAGTAATCAATGCCACGTTATCCACAGAAGGGGTAATTACAGCATTTCTTATCATTTAGCATCACTAGTGTCGTTTTTCTTTCACTCTGCACTTACTTGGTGTTGTACAGCGCCACAATTACCTCTAGTGACGAAAATTTGAGAGCTATTTTTGTTTTCTACACCAGTCGCTTCTGCATGTTCCCAAATGTACTCCTACCAGATTTCGTTACATTCTGTCAAGTGGTTACGTCTCCAGGGTTCTCTGAACAGCGATACTTATGATAACCTGGTACGATCCAATCTTCATTGCGTGGCAAAAGATGACGTTTCTATGATGTGTGCAACTACCATGAAAACCAGTATTTTGAAACGACTAAAAATTTTGACACTTTATTTACATGGAAAATACCGCCTTTTTCACGATTACGGAATTTTCCCGTTACTCACATGACATAGTGAACATGTATGCGAAATTTGGTGCTTGTATGTTTTGGGGAAGTATGCAAACAATTAAGTGTGACTGCGACTTTAGAGGTATATAATTCCTTGCGGATAACGGATGAAGTTGAAGATGTTCGTTAAAACACACAAAAATTTAATGATTCTTTTAAACACTATTAACACTCTCGCTCCCACGTCTACCACGCAATGTTTACTCTTTGAGGCCTCGTCCTCTACCGACGGATACATGTAGCTTGGAATATGTGTTTCAGAAGAGATGCCTCCACATGTAACACATAAAAATGGTTCACAGTAACCTGAAGTATTTACTGCTATTTTGCTTGTTTAAAAAAGCTCTTAACTACTGACTTATTTTACAAAGATTTATTTTATTATAATTATTTATTGTTTCTTGAAAAGCTATAATGGCAGACGTTTAATTGATTTTTGCACAAAGATGATTGCTAATGTTTGATCATAATTTTATACGTTCTTTACTTCTTAGTCAGACATTCCCTGCCTAATACACACTCAAGCAGTTTGTAAGGACATGAAGGGATATTTTCGTTGTCGTTCCTGGGACAGCTTCGAAAACTGCGTGCCAGCACTTTTGTTTACGTTCAGTGACCTCAACTTTTCATTTGCGACATTCCAACAATAGAAGGTGATTAAAATAACCAATGTTCTGATGAATCAGAAACTGAAAATACTAGTGATATGTCTTTTTATTATAATTTGGATGCTGGTCCAGACTTTGGTTATTTTATCGCCTTCTATTGTGGACATGTTGAACTTAATGATTGAGATCACTGAAAGTAAGCAAAATGGTTGCCAAGCAGTTTTTGATGCTGTCCCTGCGGTGACAACGAAAATATCCCTCCATGTCCCTACAATTTGCCTGAGTGTGAATTAAGCAGGGAATGTCTCACTTAACAGTAAAGAACGTATAAAATTATAATGATTAAACATTAGCAATTTATATTTTACTAAACAGAGGTGAAAAAATATCTAAAAATGTAGTGTCCCCGGTGGTACACGTGATCTCAGGATGTAAATTTACTTTCTGAGGCCACGTGTACTACGGGTGGGCATTTCCACAGAGACGCCAATAGAGGACCAATAAGACAAAACAACAATATATATTAAAAATTAACCACTCTGATTACGATAAGTTAAAAAAAAATCACCTGGCCTCACGGTGACAGTCACGCAAAACCAGCTTGGCAGCGAGAGTGTAATAAGAATTATATTAAAGTGTAATTAGCCTCTTCGGGCAAATCAGCAGAGCTTGCCCGAAGCTTTTCCTGGATTTGCTTCCAAACGCCATAATAAATATGAAGTTCTATTGTGATTTTATACGAGTTTGTTTGAGATGAGTTTCTTCCTCATTAAGGACCTTTTATTTAAATTTCACTTTGCATTCTGAATAAAGAATTCATGCTTTATGAGTAATTATGTTGCAAAAACATAGCGATCTGGCCTGAAATTAATTGATTGATACTGTATTATACCAACCTGACTTTTCTTTATTACATCTGAGAGGACTTTAAGTTAGTACGTATTTTGTCAATGAATTTCATCACTTATGTCTGCTTGAATTGTATTTCGGTTTATTTAATGTAGTTGATTCACAATAGGAAAAAATATATTTAATGTTTAGCTCAGATTTTATTCGTAGACAGTTCACGTAATTGGAAGGAGGTATTTACAAATGTTATGTTACAAACTAATTTTCTAAATCATAATTTTATGTATTCGTTATCTTATTATCTGCGGATATGGGTGCGGTCCATCCTAAGCGTTTCTTGTTTCCCTATGTCAGTGTTGGGTAAGTTACTTGTAAAACTGTAACGCGTTACAAGTTACTTTACTTTCTCTTAAAATGTAACGCGTTAGTAACGCGTTACTTGCCTCAAAAAAGTAACTGTTACTTTACTTCGAAAGTAACGCGTTACTAACGCGTTACTTTTAGGTCCGAAACTTTGAATATGTGGAAAAAATCTTTACTGCTATTACTACCGCTATTCTATTATTATTATTATTATTATTATTATTATTATTATTATTATTATTATTATTATTATTATTGCACGTTCTGAATCGATTTGTGTAAATGCAAGGACAAATTTTTACTTGAGAACTATATGAACATTTTAATGTAATGTAACATTGACTAAAATGTCATACTGCGTTACTCGTAGGGATGGGCACGAGTGAATTCTAGCAAGTTTTCTTTGAAACTCGATTCGACTAGAAACAGACATCTTTGAGCTCAACCCGAGAACTCGGCTTGAAAAATTTCCTCCAACTCGACTCGAATTCGGGTCGAGTTTCGAGTCTAGTCGAGTCAAATCTGGTGTATAGTTTCGAGTACTCTCTTCAAGTATCTTACATAGACAATATAATTATTATCAGTGGTACTACTACTACTACTACAACTTCTTCTTCTATTATTATTATTATTATTATTATTATTATTATTATTATTATTATAACAACACTGTGTATAAACATGAAAGATAGGCGGTTTATATATGAATACTAAAAAAGTAGTTGATTGCCAACCTCGGTAGTCGTGAAGTCTAGTAGTAAAGGACATTGTTCACGAGCTTCTGAATTTGGATTGAGGGTCTAGATTGAGTATTCGAGCTCGAGCCAAACGCTGTTAAAAGTTACAGGGCACTGGCCAAATATCTTCAAAACTGCTCGGCCCGGGTTTAGAATTGTCAACGACTCGAGCAGATCGGCTCACAGCTCATTCATTATCGACTCAAACCGAGAAGTGAGCTGAGCTAACAACTCACCCAACCGAGTCGGCTAAAGCCCTTCGCTCAGTTGAGTCGAACCGAACAGATGGTTTATCCCAACCAAGCCAGCTCGAGCTGATGGTTCACCCCAAGCTAGCCGGCTCGAGCCATCGGCTTAGTTAAGCCGAGCCGAGCTAAGCTTGTTATAAAAAAAAATCTCTTGTAGTCTCGCTATCGAGACGAGACGAGATGCGAGCAGTGTCCCCGCTCGTGAGTAACACTAAAAATATTCCATATTACTGCTTAGCTTACATTTCTCATGGCTTTCGCTTTCCAGTGTAATCAGCCCATGATTTCAAAACGAGTTAAAACGAGCTAGCCATGAGACACTCGACACGACTCGAAACTCGACGACAAAAGCAGTGAATTGGTTCGGAACTCGACTCGAGAATATTACTTTTGACTTGACTTGAAACTCGACTTGGATTCGAGTCGAGTTTTAGCTTGACTCGTGCCCATTCTTATGCGCTAGAAATATGGTTGCTTGTTATTATTCTGCTAAACTAATTATATAATAATAACAATGTTGCTATGTAAAATTAAAAATACAGAATATAGAGAAACATTACACTACAACTGACGAAATGAGAACACATGAACTGGGGGTGAATCAAAATTGCCAATAACTCTAAAATCGATACATGCTTTTTAAAGCTAATTGTTCCAAACTCTATAGTCAACGGGACTTTAGGATATGCAAACTGATCTGAAAGAACTCTAATATTACATACCATCAACATTACATCAACAAAGTAGGCCTGCTCATCAGAACACCGTTTATTCATATTAAACCCTTACTGAATGTCGTTCATTATGGCACCCTAATTGTTGATAAATATTTCCCGCCGGGGCACCACTTTACTTTTAAATTCTGTTCAGCAGTGGCGTACTTACAATTTTGTTTCGGTGGGGCTTTGCCTGAAAATGTGAAAATTCTGCAAGATATTTTATATACTTTACTATAGTAAGTAAGATTTCGGGGAGGGGGGACTTAAGACCGGAAGCCTCACCTCTAAATACGCCACTGCTGTTCACCAAAATCTTCAGCTTTTAAGAAAAAGTATTCTTTCAAATGTTCGAACGATAAAATATTTTTGTTCTCCATCTTTATAAAAAGAACACCATTCAAAGTAAAATAGACTACCAGTACCATTGCACTAGTAGTTCACTCACTGAATGTATTGATTTGGAGCTGTCAAAATCTAAGACAAAATCTTTCAGGGGCTTGCAATCAGTACACGTGATTTCCCTGAGGCTGTCCTCATCTTCCAAAAGCAGCAAGTGGAACTATATTTTGTTATGTAAATAAACAAATCAAATTGTATCTATGAATGTATTTGCAAGCCTACCAACATAAAGTTTGTAAGGCGAAACGGGAAAGTACACATCGAGATTTCCCATTCCGCCTTGCATTAAGATGAAAAGTGATAACAGGTTTTACATGCTAATTTCATTGCTAGAGGTCATAAGGCGAAACGGGAAAAGGCGAATAGTGCAGGAATTGTCGGTCACTGACATCGTTCATGCTCCATTGTTCCATTCTGAGAAATTCACTTACAGGAAAGAAACATTTGTTTCCGAAAAAAATATACATATATTGTAGTTACTCATCCGAAATGTGACGCGAAAAAGTAACGCAAACTAGGTACGTTACTTAAAAATTTGTAACGCGTTACCATTACAGTTACTTTGGAAAAATGTAACGCGTTACTAGGAAACGTTACTTAAAAAGTAACACGTTACAAGTAACGCGTTACTTGCGTTACGTTACTTCCCAAGACTGCCCTATGTCGTTCTTTCTAGTGTAGGGGATATTCCGACGTGATACATCGAGCAGTTGGAAATCACTTATCTAAACCAATGCCTTAATAATCTGGTTGAAACTTTGATTAATGTAGCTCATACCACCAGAGAAACATAGCTTTAAGGAGTTGCATGGTTTATACCAAGAGCCTCGCGGAGTTCCCTCGTGGCTAAACAGCATATGACGCAATTTTGGCGTGGGAGACCCGAGTTCAATTCCTGACGGGAGCTCATGTGATTTGGATTCCACGTTGAGCTGTAAGTCCATATCTCATATAGTATCGCTGTTGAAAGAGACACTAAACTCAAAATCGTCGTCAACAACAACAACATACAGCCTCGCTTGCTCGCCTGAGTGTGATTAATAGCTTGCTCGAATTATGAATAGTGTTCAATATGTATCGATCAGATACCTTGCCCTTGATTTCGGCGCTTTCCCGTTAAGTGATACAACAAGAGCATCGCAACGAACAGGATGAGCACCTCAGCTACAGGTAACACCTAGTAGTGCAAGAAATGAAATAGAAAATAATCTACCCAAAATAGAACAAGAATTTCGGTTAAAAATTATATATTTACAGTTTAAGTTAGAAGTTCTTCCTTCTTATATTTGCGAAGGATTCAGGTTTATATCTTAACTCTGACAACTAGGAGAAGAAATATATATTCGATGTTGTAGAACACTGCATAACCGTACGTAAGATACTTCTGCACTTCAATATATTAGATTGAGATTATGCTGTTATACTCAGGAGGAAAAAAAAACATACAATTTTATGTACGTACTCAATCAATTCTCGGGGCCGCGGTGGCTCAGTGCTAGAGCGTTCACCTCTGGTGCTTGAGGTCCCGGGTTCGATCCCAGACCCCGCCAAGTGAACTTTGTGGTGGACAAACACCGTGTGCGTGGGTTTCCTCGGGGTTCTACCGTTTCCTCCCACTTTCTTCATTACTCATCATCACCGTCTCCTTTAGCCTAACCGGCATATCTGTGGGACGTAAAACTAAAAGATTTCATTTCATTTTTTTCAATTAATTCTCATAAAATTTAGAACTCACTGCTGGGAAAGACATTTATGTTTAAATATTTCTACATAACATAAGATTCAGAAAATGCCGATACCCTAAATACATAAAAGAAATACTTCTGTTCTCCATGAACAACATTATTTACAATTCGATAAACATATAGATAGGTCCACTTTTATCATCACATGTTCTGCTGCAGAACATTTCCACTTTTATTTACTAAAGCGCTTCATTCTAGTACACAACAGATAACAACATTAGTCTACATATCAGAAAGAAACACAAGTTGCGGGAAAATCACACCATTAAACTTTGGGAATTGCTTTCTTATATCAAATGAAAGAAACATTTCTAATAGTAATAATGGGTGAAAACGTGCATTCTTTCAGAGTTATAGCTATCAAAAGTTCTAAATGTCAGTTTTTGAAGCTTCCTAGCTTGAAAACTATTCAACCTAATTATTTCAATTCAACCTAACTATTTATTCAAACACTAGCTCAAGTTCTGTCTAAAAATAAAAATAATGAGATGAAGTTAATTTTTTAGTTTAACATTCCACGTTTATGCCCTTAGGGTAACGCGAACAAGTGAGTAAAGAAAGTGAATGGTTGTGAAATTAAATTTTGAGTGCTTTCCCATCGGGAATCAAACCCGGTACCACGTATACTAAGACCACTCGCGCTGGTCACAAGCTCAGCAGGAGGGCTGAAGTTTTGTCTAGATATACATGTTTCCATTTCATTCAATACCTACGTAATGAATTTTACAGAAGTAGGTTGAATAACCACTGAAAATACTTTCAATATCCAGCCCTCTTCGTTTACAATTACTCCAACTTCTTTAGGCAAATTCCATAACTTTCGAGCTAGTATTCGAGGAATCTTCAGAAAGTTCATTTAATCTATTATTATTATTATTATTATTATTATTATTATTATTAGTAGTAGTAGTAGTAGTAGTAGTAGTAGTAGTAGTAGTAGTAGTGGTGGTAGTAATAGTAGTAGTAGTAGTAGTGGTGGTGGTGGTAGTAGTAGTAGTAGTAATAGTAGTAGTAGTGGTGGTGGTAGTAGTAATAGTAGTAGTAATAGTAGTACTGGTAGTAGTAGTAGTTGTTGTTGTTGTAGTAATAGTAGTATTTTTGCGACCCGCGAAGATAAATCAAAAAAGGCATTACCGACCATCAATTAACATCGAAGTTTAAAACGCTTTCCTGGCCAGTTCTTTCTTTCATTGATGCTTTTAAATCGACTTCACTCCGGTATGTTTATAAAACAATTCTCTATACAACCTCCAAAATGTTAAATGTCCTTCAACCAAATCTAAAAAAATCGGATACCATGACTTGATGCAAGGCTGCGAAGAAAATCCGATTGATCCACTTCAACCACTTTGCCGGCAATGGATACCCAGTTCTCCAAACTTTTACAGTGCAAGAAAAACTCCAACTCCGGACTGTTAAAACTTGCATTATGATAGAATTCAGTAAATTTAGTGTATTTCTGAGCTTACTGTCCCTTTTACAAACTGGAAAACAAAGCAAAATACAGTGATGCACAAAAGTAAACAAAGTAACTGAATACACATTGTTATTACATTAGTTAATGTATTGTACTACCATTTGCTGATCTGGGGGCGCGGTGGCTCAGTGGTAGAGCGTTCACCTCTGGTGCTTGGGGTCCCGGGTTCGATCTCAGCCCCCGCCAAGTGAACTTTGTGGTGGACAAACACCGTGCTCGTGGGTTTTCTTGGGGTTCTCCCCTTTCCTCCCACTTTCTTCATTCCACCATTTCACTCATCTCTCATCATCACCGTCTCCTTTAGCCTAACCGGCATAACCGTGGGACGTAAAACTTAAAGATTTCATTTTTTCATTTGCTGATCTATATTTCAGTTCCCTAAATATGAGTTTAAGTTCTCTCGAGGGCAACTTTTGAATTTAGGCGAGACACCTTAAAAATCGCTTGATACATTAATTTGCTTAATTCCTCGTGAGTCTGCCCTCGCATCCCTGCTTAGGCTGCTTCCAGTAGGGCTTACTCATTCAATACGTAATAATGTGTTTCAGAGTTATATAAAAGCTATTTTAGTTGTTTCAACAATGATCACTTCAATCTCGTAATCCGGCAATAACAGCGGTTACTGACAAATACTTTCGTCGAGGCCTTTTTCCTCTCTGCGTAAGATTGAAAAAAAAATACGTAGGAGGGAAAGTGTCCCACGATATTGAGAACCAGAAATTGATAGTTTGTCATTATTAGGAAGAATAAGTTAGAGCACTTACGATATTTCTCCTAACAATTAAATCTTACTTCCGGTGTAACTACGTAGATTCCCTACATCAAAGTTTATTTAAGGGGAGGATATTGATAATAATTATTACTTCCTTATAGTTAAAATACCCAAGTATATATTTAATAGCCTTTACAGTGAATGTTTGTACTAAGTTTCTTTTAACACAATGGTTTCACGAGCAAACCAGTTGAGAATGCTCCAAGAGCATTGACAGAACGAACTTAAAAAGAATGGACAGATGGAGCGGGAAGGATAACTGTCATTGTTCCTAGAAGTAAATCTTTTATCGGCACCTTGTTCTGTTTCTCACAAAAATTCGGCAAAAATGTCATCTCTCTATGATTTACACTTACAGTTCCGGAGATATGGCTTCTTAAATCTCCCAAAATTTGAATTTTTTGTCCAATATCTGGGAAACGATGGCTAGTTGATCCAGTGGCCACCGGTTACTATTTGGTACAAAAATATTAACCATTCTCTTAGATATTGATCACCATCAATATGATCTCTCTGTGACTTACGGTTGCCGAGATATGGCTCCTTAAATCTCCCGAAATCGGAACTATTTTTTGGCCAATATCACGGGAATGGTAAGTCATAGAGAGATTATATTGGTGTTAATCAGTATCTAAGAGGATGCTAAACATTTTGGTACCAAGATTAATTAGTGGTCACTGGCCAAACCAGTGGCCAGTTGGACAGTGGCCACCGGTTGCTATTTGGAACCACAATATTTACCATCCTCGTAGATATTGATCAACACCAATATGATCTCTCTATACATATGCTTCTCGAGATATAGCTCCTTAAATCTCTGGAAACCGGCCATTTATTGGCCAATATCTCAGAAACGTAAGAGTGACGCGAAAAATTTAACCACTTTCTCAGGTAGTTTTTGATGCTGTATTGAATGCAGGGTTCAAAATTGAAAAAAATGCAAATAACAGACAGTAGTAGTAGTAGCATTTGCACGGGGCGGCAAAATCTGTCATAACTATATTATTTAAAATAGATATTTCTTGATGAAAACAGACTTCATGATGGTAGTAGTTAAATTTACTAAGTTGATCTTTTATTTGAATAATACATTCATAAATCATATTTTGTTGGAATTACTTTAAGGTCATATGAACAGTGCTAAAGCAAATGATCAAACCCCAACATAAATTGCTTGATTGTTGTGAAATACAATACCTCAATTTTCGAACAGTAGCGAACGCCTGTTTCAGTTAGTCAGTTATCACAGTTTTGATAGAAAACTAGTCGTGTCTTTGTCATAAACAAGTTATGTTTTTTATTTTTTTAAAACAGATGTTGAAGGAAAATCAAGAAATAAAGATAAAAGAGCTACTGGCAGTAGTATTGGAAACTGATATGTTGCGATTTAAGCTCGATATTCTATAAAAAACGATTACCATCTTTCCTCTGCAGGCATGTTTGTTTTATCTTTCACTAACATATTATTATTTTAAGAAGAAAAATAGACACAACGAGATTGTATTTGTAGTGTTTAGGCGTTTCTGAGTGCCAGTGCTCCTTCCCTCCCCTTCGTTGTTTATGATGGGGTAGCATACTAAAAATCGTGCTTTTAGGATTTTTTTTCTTTTTGGAGAATGGGGCCGGCAAATGATGCCATTGCACGGGGCAGCATATTGCCTAAAACCGGCCCTGTATACAATGCGCGTAAATAATTGTTGTTTTATTGAAGTATTATGTGCACGAATGTATTAAGGTTTGTATATATATATATATAAGTCGCGACTGCGCTTTTATGTCGGTCTTTTGCCACCTTCTTTCTTTCTTTTTTTTTTTTTAAATCTGGGGTTGTCCCTGATGGTTAAGATCATTATTACATTTTCCACTTAATAAAAAGACAACGAAAGGCCTAGGTATAACAGAACGCAACAATAAATAAAAGCCGTAAGAAGTTTTAAACTCTTCTTTCCTTCTTCCTTTCTCTTCTTTTTTATTGATTCATTCTATGTATTCAGCGCAAGACTGATACCTGACATGAAACGAGAATTACGGTGTCTTTTTATTCGATTGCAAGCACAAGTCGATTGTAAAGACTACCACGTTGTCATGGTAACAGTAAACAACCGACGGCAAATAAGTGCAAGTGAATATGTCAAAGAGGACACAAAGCAAACGGTTTAGAACCTTCCATCTAAGAAAATATGTTAACCAGTTGTTTTAATACTCAATTGGCTACTTCTAAATCAAAGGTATGTATTTAACACCTGCATAGTACTTTAATCTGAAAGGAATTTATGTATTATGTTGTATGAATTTTAAAAAAAGTTTTTAATCGTTCGTTCACTGCAAATATAAAATAATCATTTTACTAGGTATGCTGACTGCTCACAGTAAAAATTATTTACTTAAAAAGAGAAAGAAACGAAATCTTTAGCGTCCTACGATTATGCCCTGTTATGCTGAGGGAGCACCTTCGTGGCTAAGAAGTTAGCGTACGCGCCTTTGACATGCGAGACCCGGGTTCAATTCCCCGCGAGAGCTCATGTGGTTCGGATTCCACGCTGCTGAAAGGGACGTTAAACTCAAAATCATCTCAACTAAGGGAAACGGTGAATGATGATGGAAGAATTAGTGGAATAATAGTTTTGAGAGAAACGGGAGTACCTCCAGAAAACGCACGGACACGATGTCCATCACAAACTCACTTGGCTGGCAATCGAACATGGGACCCTATGCACTACAGATAAACGCTCTATTACTGAGCCACCCTTTCTCTAAAAAGAAAAAATATTCATTTTACTTATAATCAATGTATTATTCGAAATGGAACTGAAGAGGGGACGATGCATCGAAGTAGAGAACTCGCTTCTGCTGAGAGAGTCTCTACTTCGATCCCTGTGAATTTGTGTTGGACAATATCATGTCCATGGATTTTCTCCGGGTTCTTCCGTTTTCTCCCATATTCTCATTCCACTAGTGCTTTCATAATCATTCACTTTTACTGTGAGATGTTAAATATATAATAAAAGTAAGTGTGGTTTGTCCGTACGTGCTACAAAGGCTCCGAAACCAAGACCCGGAGCCCCATAAGAGTTATATGGTATTGTAGCCCTGTATCTCCCATCCATGAAGAAGGTTTCGGTTTGGACCAGCAGGAGACCTAGGGGGAGAAAACGCTCTAGCAACGGTGTTACTGTGCTTAAAAAAATGGGTTAAATGTTAACGACAATGCGTGCATTTCTTTATTTTAAATTTTAATGTTGCTTTTCTTTGTACGCAAATCATTATTGATCGAATATTCCAGAATGTTCTAGAATTATCAACAATCTTCCAAAATGTTACAGACTGTTATAAAAGTTTCCCAAAGGTTCGAGAATGTTCTAGAATTCTCAAGATGCTCTAGGATGATCCAGAAAGTTCTAGAATGTTTCAGAATGTTCGAAATTGTTGTAGAATGTGCCAGCATGTTATATTATTTTCCTATAGGTTCGAAACCGTTCTAGAATGTGCACCACTAGGAAGGTACACATTAAGAATACGGGGTCATTTAAATTAAAGTTTACAGGTATCATTATCATTATGCTCAGGTTCTTCTCAACCTATTTAATGTTTTGAAAGGAAAATGGTGGGGTTATGTCTAGATGATGGGAGCCAGACAACACAACCTACCTTAACCTAACCGAACCGAATCTGAGCTACTACTAGAAGCACTACTTACTACTACTACCAACTACTATTACTACTGTTTCTACTACTACTACTATTTGTTCTACTATTACCACTATTACTACCAACTACTACTATTACCATTTGTACTACTACTTCTACTAAAGGCTGCCTCCCATATCTAAACACAATTATCTCTGTAGCGCCCATGAAGTTTACCTGTTCCAGGTTGAGTATCGTCATGCACCAACACAAGGCGAGTCTATATAGAGTAGCGAAACTGTTTCCACAAAGAAACGTGTTTCAGAGTTACGGTAAGAATTACTTATTCAGAAGCATAATTACCTAAAATTATAGATTACTGAGAAACAACTTTTCTGGGAGGTACATTGACAAAAATTTAAATACATGTCAGTTTCATCTTCAAATTACTTAATGCTCTTTGGCACCAGTGTGCTCAAATAGCACCAAAGAAAGTTAACAGACAACGATAGACCGGAGTCTGAGCCATTACATTTATTTAATGTTTTGTCTAAAAGAAGAAGATATAATGTCTACAGACATCGTTGAAAATACAATGATGGTTTCAGAATTATCACAAAGTACCTAAAATGTCCGTTCTTCGCACAAGGAAAACACGTTTATAGGAAATGAATTACTCTCAATAAATTGGAAATTAAATATATGTCAGGGAAACTTTTAAAATATAAGATCGGATGAAGGAAAAGTGAAATTGTCAGACAGCAAATTGTATGCCAGTGATATGTTTAAAACGTAACAAGTGAAAGTAAATTGCTAAAGGTAAAACTTAGTGAACAGTGTATTAAATGGAATTTAAGAGTGTTAAGTAATAATAACGTTAAACAGAATGCCGAAACATAAAAGAGGAGGTAATCTAGCGACTAGATAACAAATGTAGTTTATAACCAAGTATTGTAATAAAACAAGTTAGTTAAGTATGAAATAAAATGAAAATAACATTAAATGCAAACCAGACTTTCCTTTCACTAACATTTTCTTCATTCAAATTCAATAGCATTATTGTTGGTTTTCTTTTTAAATGAATTTCCGTTCACCAAATTTTCCATTCTTGCATAACCGTGCACTTCATACATAAAAGTACGAAACCTATTAAATAGTCCCAAATCAATTTATAGCGAGTCACTATCTCCTATAAACATATTTCCCCCGAGCGAAGAACGGGCATTTCAGCTAGTTAGAAATAGAACAAAAGCCTCTACGCGTCAATAAAAATGTCTTCTCAACTATTCGAAGTATAGTTCATATACGCTGTTAAAACTAAAAGAAAGAAGTGAGACCCTCTTATTAAAATAGAGAAGGCAAGAATAATTTTATTTAAATATTAATCTGTTGGAAACTCTTTCATTTCTAGTATATATTTAGGCATACCCATACTTCCTAGTATATACTTAGGCAGTGATATTGAAATATAGACAATTTATTCGAATATCTATTTCTCAATAACGCATAATTTTTAGAAGAAATTAGTCCAATAATAGGAAAAAAATTAATTATTATTTTATTGGAGTAACACAAATTACTAAATAATAGTGTTCAACCTGAATAAATTGAGCTTAAAGTAAGTTCACCTTTAAGGTAGCATCCATCGTGAAATTCGAATTATTTAAACCGGATGTACGTAGTTCATGCAGCTATGTGACGACTGTTCTCTCCAATATCTAAATAATCCCAAAATTAGCATACGAATTAATTCCACACCTTATTATACAGGGTAACAGTACACTGATATATTACGGGTAACCTCCATAATCTCTACCTAGCAACGGCAATTCTAATTACTGTATAAATGAGATAACGCGTAGTCTTTTCATTTGTTTATTATTCTTTACAACTTTGTGCGTAACTTAGAAAAAAGAGAGGCATGCCCAAAATAATTTTCATACGCGTATGTATAAGGTGAAGGTCTATCACCGTACTAAGCTTAATCCGGATCGAATGAGATACTTTTTTTCTTCTTTTCGAAAATTAACTTAAAATTTGACTACATATAACTCTGGAACCCAAATCCTAGACAGCATAATAATTATCACGATCTAACAGGTCAAGATCTACCACCAAACAAAGTTTGATTCCAATCAGATGAGTTCAGTGTATTTTTTTATGTTATTCAAGATGTTACCGCCCATAACTCAGGAACTGAAAGGCTTTACAGCACAATATTTCACACACTATTGATCCTCATGTGATGAGATCAGTTGATGTGGCTCAAAACTTGACCACTTATAATTCGGAAACGAAAGCCTGCACGAAATAATATTTGTCGTACTTAGGGATGCGCACGAGTCGATACACACTTTGTAAAATTCGAGACGAGTCAAGACACGAGTGGAGTCGAGACTACTACTAAAAATCTCCACTCGACCCGAATGTCTCGAAAATCTTTCTATAATTTATAATATTAGTTTGAAGAAAGTATTTACTCAGAAACACTCGGCACGAGACTTTCAGAAACTACAGGACTTCTCAGGTGTTCGAGGAGTACTGTGGTGAGTGTTTTCAACAAGTGGCGAAACCAAGGGGAAACGACGTCCAACGTCGAGAACTTGGGCGTCCCCATCTCATTACAGATGTCGGACATCGTAGGCTGGGCAGACTGGTAAAACAGAACAGGCAGCGAACTGTGGCGGAACTAATATCAGACTTTAACGCTGGGCAAAGTACAAGTGTTTCTGAACACACAGTGCACCGAACGCTCCTAGCGATGGATCTCCGCAGGCGATGACACATCGACGATATCGGGAACTACGACTAAAAATGAACCCGTGACCAACGCCACCGGACCTTGGACAGTGGCAGGGCGTTGCATTGTCTGATGAATCCCGATATTTCTTCATCATGACGATGGGAGGGTGCGAATCCGTCGTGCTCCTTGACACCTGTACTGCGGAACGGAGAGAAGCTGGAGGAGGCTTAATTATGCTCTTGGGAACATTCACTTGAACATCCATGTGTCTAGTGCAGCTCGAGCCATGCACCATGATGGCCAAGGCGTATCGCACACTGCTTGCAGACTACGTACACCAATTAATGACGACCATGTTTCCCAACCGTAGTGGCATTTTTCGACAAGATAATGCACCATGTCACAAAGCTAGGGGCGTGATGGAAGGGTTAGAGGAACACAGGGGTGAGTTCTAAGTGATGTGCTGCCCCCAACTCGCCGGATATGAACCCAATCGAACACATCTGGGATGTGATTGAACATGACTTCTTTTCTGTGGGGGCACTTAAAATCCTTTGTTTACAGGAATCGCCCGCGTACAATTACTGATCTACAACACAATATTCGCGAGACCTGCGCTGCTATTACCACTGAAACTCTGCAACAGGTAAGGACCAGTTTGCGATATCGTGTAGCAATTTGTGCGCAACAAGATCGAGATCACTTCGACACAGTTACAGCATTGTTTTACCTAATTGAGGATGTTCCAACAGGTAGGTGACTTAAAGTGAATGCGTTAGATTGAGTGCAGTATGCCTCGACTGAGTCGCAGTCCTTTCTCGTTATATAATTCATTTGTCAAAGGTACAAAAATGGTATGCTACTTCCGCTCATCAGACGAAAGCCGGGGTGGTACAATCCCCATCAAAAAATTGCGACAGCTAAGGCCGTGCAGCTAATCTACCCAATATACACTTTCTTATCCCATATCGTGTCAGGTAAAGAGACCCCTCTCTCTCCTTTCTTCTCTCACCTACTAAAAGTAGCTAACAATATGAACGCAATTCTAATTTGAAACTACAAATGTACTAGTTTCGATAAAATGAAATAAGAGAATCGAGACGAAACAAGATCCATAGGTTTATGTAGGGAGAAACTGAAACACACAATGAAAAATTGAAACCAATGAATATCTATTACACAGAGATTCAGAAATGAGGCAGAGAGAGAGAGAGAGAGGGAGAGAGAGAAAATGAGAGAAGAAGAAAAAGAAAAGGGAGAACAGATAAAACTGTGGAATTCACAGGTAGTATGAAAAGAACCTAACATTATAAAGTTCCGTTTACAGAAATCCTACAGTAATATAGAAATGACGTTTGCATTTACATAGTTTTTCAGAACTATTCGAATATATAGAGGATGATTTAAACATTCATTAAGTCACTTTCACAAAGGATAGCATACTCAATTTCCAGGAGAACTGTAGATCTCCGAGACACATCTAGGATAATATCAAAAGTTTAACACACATGCTTTGTTTCCGCTGGGTTCGATTGCAAATTCGGTAGTGTTCATCGGAAGTACTGATTCAAAATACATTCTAATAAACCCAGTAGATAGCGTTGGTCATATCCTCCATTTCAGACTACTAATGTGAACTGAACCAAACAAGCAAAAAGAAAAAGAAAGAAAGAAAAAGGAAATTGAATGAGTGCTATTTCACTGCAAAATTTCTATCAGCAATACCCTACATTAAAAGTCCAAACTGTATCGTAATGAAAACTTACAAATGTTCAAAAGGAAAATTGGATGTTCCTCATAAATGTAGCATGTTTCAAATTTCAACGTGAATATAACACGTTGAATTATACAATGGAAACAAATTTTGTGTCGAACTAGTATAAATAAAATTTTGTTTTCAAATTACCCAAGAGGTTAATATTTTCTAGTCTTTTCCGAAGATTTATCTGTTCCGAACATCCACCATCGATTTCATATCTTGCGGATATAACGTAATTTGCACAGATAGAATTAACACTCTAGAGCTCAAACGGACCATCGTGTCAGTCGGATGATGTTGGTTAGGTTATAGACCACAACTGGGTTGAGGATTCAAACTCGTAGTGACCCGGTAATTCGACTTAGACTCGGTAATCCGGAGGGTAATCCATTTCCCATCCTTACTACCTGATGGGAAATGGATCCAAGATTTTCCAGTTGAAAGTCTAGCACTTTACCATTACACCACCGATTGCTTTACCCACACTTTATTTAACAAATGGTGTAGTGTTTCTTTCTGTGAATGATAACACGTAAAGTGCATTCTGCAGATCAATGATGTGTTTCGAATGTCCTGGTAATTCCCTTGCCCTTTCCCAAGCAACATTCGTAAATCGTCTGTATCATGATACAGGTGTTAGCTTCCATATTCTTATGTATTGCTTGTCCAGTATGATAAGTACATTCTTCACAATTGTTTTGTAAAAAATCGACTATGGCGTTACAGGATTTGAACCTATGTCAGATACCTGAATTATTCATAAGGCGCTTATGTTACCCCTACACTATCATACCACCCAAAATTGCAACCCAAATATTAATTACTTTAGCCCTGATCTTTGGAAGGAACCGCTTCTTTCTCTAAGTTTTTTTGCACCAAAGTGCACAACGAAATTCATTTATTCGACTGCCTGAGAAAACTTAGTGCCCACTAATAAAGGAAAACATACAATCCAGGAAAATTACAGAGATAATGCATATTTTGCAGTAATTTCGCCATTCAACGTGGAAGTTCAAAAGTACGTTAATAATAATAATAATAATAATAATAATAATAATAATAATAATAATAATAATAATAATAATAATAATAATAATAATAATAACCTATATTACAAAAATAAAAGTAACTATGTTTTTGGCTCCTAATCCACCACACGTGGCTCTTGAACCACCCGACCGATCTCGATCAATTTTTCAACATTGATAAGGTTCGGATTTGGGAAGCTTTCTTATCATTTCATTTTAACCCTTAAAGTCACAGACCCTCTAAAAGCTTGATTAAATTTTTTTCAGTGATATACTACGCTAATTAGAGTCTACTGAGCTGGAAATAATGAAAATTTTGCTCATTGTTGTTGATGTTCTATTTTTAGAAATTGTGTCCATATGGCAACATTGTAACTTAAAGGTCATATGTATGAATACTGGAAGATATATGGGAACTTAGGTAAGATTGTTTATTTTATGGCGTTTATTGGCACTATTAGTTGTGATTGATACAAACAATTTAGAAAATACATTTCTATATGCATTGTTGCAGAAACCAAATATACAATACTAGTATTATATCACCAAATTTCTTATACCAAGGTATACTTACATTATATTTTTAGATTAGAGGAAATTAGTTACATCCAATCAATCATTCGCAAACTAGTCTTATATGGAGAAGGAGAAAATAATACTTTTCTTCTGTCATTTTGTGAAACACAACACAAGATCACACTTCGTACATTTCATTCTACTCATTCCTGTAGGGCATAATCTGCAACGTCCTTTTGATCAGTATGATGGCCAATGTCCTATCTGATCATCATTTGGTCTTGGAACCAGTAGAACTCTTATCTTTCGAGTAGGCTGTGTGTCATTATCTTGTGATGGTCTACCACACTTTGGTCTTCCCGCAATACATAAAACTTATGATCTGTTTTCGGAATTTTTTGAGAGTCATTTCTTTGGTGTCCAAACCCGCGTTATTGTCCTTTCTATACAACTGCCATGCATTGAATACGGACAAGTCAAGGAGGTATGAAAATATGGGGAAGTACTACCGTTTAGAGTTTGACGGGGTCTTATGTTGTTCCACAATCATATCTGATACACATACACCACCTCTATGGTTATTGTATTCTCTGACGATAGCTGTTCAAGGCACATCCACTTTTTTTTTTTTTACTGCCATACATTTGGTGCTTGTGACAGGTTCTACATCGCAGGATGTTCCTGCTATTGTTGCGCACTTACCACCTCCATAGCAGAACATGCCGCGATCTGCGATGTGATCGCAGAAAATCTCCCGCACCTGTGCAGAATAATTACCATTTAACGCTGTAATAAAAATAAGATAGTATCATCTTCATTTATTTTAGAATTCCTGCAGAAATTTTTTGACATACAAAACCTCATCGCAGAAAGTCAAAGAAAGTTCTGCTATCGGGTATAGCATAATAGCTATAAAATCTTTCATCTCGTTTAAAGTGCAGTTGATCGAAGAGTCTGCTAAACAGAATATAGGTGTGACTGCCGCACTATGTTATGTATAAGATCATCTGAAGAAAACAATTGAAAATGTGGAATTGGAGATTTTACTTGTATATATATATATATATATATATATATATATATATATATATATATATATATATATATATATATATATAGTGAACTTTATGGTGGACAAACACCGTTTGCGTGGGTTTTCTCGGGGTTCTCCCGTTTCATCCCATTTCCTTCATTCCACCATTTCATTCATTACTCATCATCACCGTCTCCTTTAGCCTAACCGTCATATCGTGGGACGTAAAACTCAAAGATTTCATTTCATTTTTTTTCTTTCCTACATCACATCAATCGGTATCTCCTATTTCACAATGTGACCATATGAAAACACTCATATTCAAATCGCTATCAAGAATCTATTAATAATTACTGATATGTTATAAGTGTTGCTTCTTGACTCTTGTTGTCATTGTGACCACTCCACTCAGAAAGTTAATCAATTCATAGTAAATAATAATAATAATTAATAAATTATATTACCTCTTTTGTAATCTACCCTTCGAACTGCTAAAAGCTACATTTCAGCCACTGTGGAAGCTACAAATTTCTGAGGTACGGTAGCAGCGCTTGACAGTTGGGTGAAAAGGTTGTAGACAAGTGTCTACAACGCGACATAACGGGCATGTAACATCACAACTATATATTTAGTTTCTAAGAAACCAATGTTGCCATATGGTAACAAAAATACTTTAAGGGTTAACGGTAAAACTTAAGGAGAGGAGAAGGGGAGATGTGAAAATTAATAAAACGTAATAAATCTCTAACCACCAGACCGATCTCTATCAAACTTTCAACTTAGATAAGGTTCGGATCTGGGACGACTTTTATCATTTCTGTTTGACGGTGCAACGTACTGGCCGGAGATATATGTAAAAAAAAAATAAAATGAAAGTGACTGTCTTTGTGATTTCATCACTCTTGAACTACCCAACCGATCTCCATCAAATTTTCAACAGAAATTTTATGTTCGGGCCTAAGATGGTATTTATCTATTTACTTTGGCGATATAACTTAGGATAGAGGTTAGGGATTAGTTAAAAGAATAAATAAAACTTGCTAACTTTTGAACCAAACGATCAATCTCGATCAAATTTTTAACATAGACGACGTTCAGAACTGGGATGATTTTTATCGTTTCACTTTTACGGGAGAACTTGGGGAAGGGAATCGGAGAAAGATATATATACTGTATAAATAAATAACACTTAATGATTCTTGAACCACCAAACCAATGTCGATCAAATTGTCAACTTAGATGAAGTTCGAACTGAGATTATTTGTCATATCACTTTGACGGTGTAACTTAAGGAAGGGGGAGGTGGAGCGACATTTAAAAAAGAACGAAAAATTACCGGTATTAGTGGCGAATCTATAATTTTTGGAGTCCCTGAGATTAACAGTGACACATCTGATGCTGTTTAAATCCAAATTCAGCCCCGCAACTTGGAGGAGGATGAGACATATAAAAATGATCAAAATATTCAATATCAGAGTCGAATTCATAGTTTTCAGGCTTGCTAAAATGAAAAATGACATTGCAGTTGCCGTGCCCCACAACATAGGGTAGGGAGGGGATATATGAAGCTCATGGAAAATGACCGATATCAAAGAGCGCTTTAGTAATAGTAAAAGTGACTGAGTAACGGAACATATTACTATTTTTTCTCAATTTAACCTAGCGAAGTGAGTTATTGATGCTAGTAATAATAATAATAATAATAATAATAATAATAATAATAATAATAATAATAATAATTGACAACTATACTATGAATGAGAACATTAACTATTATTATTATTATTAGTAGTAGTAGTAGTAGTAGTAGTAGTAGTAGTAGTAGTATTAGTAGTAGTAGTAGTAGTAGTAGTAGTAGTAGTAGTAGTAGTAGTAGTAGTAGTAGTATTAATATTAGTATTGACGTACTTTTGAACTTGCACGTTGCACGGCGAAATTACTGCACGGCGATATATGAATGGATCATTTGCGGGGACGAACCGAACCCCGAATGAAAATTTTGGGGATCTAACAGAGCGTGAGCTCCTAGGTTCCGGCGCCACTGATTGATACGTAATACTACTTCGAAAGAAGGAATTGTTGATTTCATTATTCATTAAATGATTTTTGAAAATGCAACTATTCGTAATTTATTTGTAAATATTAAAAATGCAATATTCGATAACACAGACGAGTTGAAGATCTTATCCGTATTAGCGTATTTCCGTTAGGTTGCAAATTGGACTGAGAGTTCATGATTTGTATAATATTTGTGAAACTTTACACATTCAGACAAAGGGAAAGAGTTAGAATATAGTGTCAATAAACAATAACTTAAAAATGCACAAATTTAACCGCTATTATCAAATATAAAACCATTAACAGAATTAACTCTGTAACTGGTTTACTCCATTCATTTTTCTTCCTTTATTTTCAGATTACATCATCACTAAATTTCTCCACTGGAGATTATCTTTCATTTAGCAACGCTCAACTGGAGTTCAGCCTTGTAAATAAAATATTGAAAAAAGTGTAAAGGTCGAGGAGGAGAATTGAACACGGACCGCGGGATTAGCAAAGCCACAATGTTAACCACTGAAGTTTTATTGTACATAAGTGCCAAATACATAACTGGCAAACAAGTAATTAAGCCTTGCAGAAAAATTAACCTAGAACATCATTAACAATAAATTAATTCAACTTAATCAATACATAATAAAAAGAAGTAATAAGAATGATAAAGAACAAGAAAATAATATAAATATTAATAATAGTGCGACTATTCTCATTGTAAAGTAAAGCAAAGAGTTTATTGAGAGAGCACTTCTAAAAACCAGCTGAAATATTGCCGGTCCAGCTCCGGCGAGTAGAGCTTTCGACGTGCACGTCTTAGAAAGTCAAAATAAATGCACGCAACCAACAAGAGCACATAGCGCTGGAAATATGTAAGAGTACATGCTACAAGAAAGAGCACTGCCTGATTGTAGTGTGAGGGACAAAACGTAAGTCAGGAAATAACAAGTGCTCCACTGTAAACTGAGAGAGAGGACAGCGGATAATACGTCCTAACAATTCATGTAAAGCATGCCAAATAGGGGGAGCTCCAACGCGTTGTGTATAGCGATGAGCCAAGTTGTCCTCTTGCTTGCAGGTATCACACGACTCATCACGAACGCGTTGAATATCAAATAAGCGCGCGCGAGTAGGAATAAGCTGATGTACAATCTGGAACCAGGTGACTTGCATGTACGAAGGTAATACAGAGGCGGAGATACTAACCCACACTTGCTGCCATTGACTTGTGAAAAATGATGTACTACGCGCAGCCGCGTCTGAGGATAAGTTATCGTTAGGAGGGCACAATATAACGAACGTGAAGTGTGAAGGTGGGGGTTTATAATCATCCCTGAATAGGTCCAATAGAAGATAAAAGTCTGGATATACGCCGGACACTGGGCTGGAAATTGGATAAAGGCGGGATTTAAGGATGCTCGTTATTCGGCCAGAAACAACTGATCCAGTTATGAGTGAAAGAAGCTGCAGAAATGAGCGCAGTGTAAGAATCTAACATGTACAAAGTTTGGCATTTTAAGCGGGTATTAACTAATTTTAACCCACCAAGGGAACGTTTCAGATAAAGCGCGTTACGCGGAATATGGAAATAAAAACCGCGCCAGATATCCCAAAGAAACAAAGACACGAACCGTTTGGCGTATACCTCTGGTAATGAGTAAACTCGCGCCCGGTACCACAGTTTGGTTGCAACAAAAATTATGATAAATTGAATACGGTGTAATAAATGGAGCCGACGAAAACGTTGGGAATCAAACAGACGGTGTACCTGTATTAAAAGTGGGGACCAAATCTCGTCATACTGCGGGGTAGGGTGTGGCGTAAAGGGAATGCCTAAGATTGTTAAGGAAGTGACATGCGGCAGACAAGGGGTACCAGGAGCGCTCACAGATAACTGAAAGCCATTAAACTGTAACACGTGAGTTTACCTGTCGTTATAATGGAAGTCAGAGCAACGAGAATATCACTGTAAAACAGAAAAACTCCCTGGAGAGCAGCAGAATCCACTCCGGTAATGGTCAGATCATCGGCAAACTCAAAGATGTTTTGGCTGCGAAAAAGAGAGGGCCCAGAAGGAGACAACGTTGCCAAACGATTAAGGAGCGGGCCTAAGACTAAAACGAATAGCGGGGTGGAGAGACATCACCCTTGACACAAGCCACGCTGTAACGAAATAACGGGGGATAAATGGCCATTAATTTGAATACGGAAATTCGCTGTAGCGTAAAGGTTGGAAATTACTTGACGGAAAGCCCCACGCTTCAAGCGTTAAGCGAAGGAAACCATTATCCACACTGTCATAAGCCTTAGCCAAATCTACTGTTGAGGCTCATGCGGGAACCTGACGAGAATGGAAATATGCGAAAAGATCCCGGAGAGAGCGAAGGGTGTACTGTATGTTATGCGTCTCATGAAGCGCCGCCTGAAAAGAACTAATATATCGTTGAATAATAGGACGTGCTCTGGCTGTTACAACCTTCGTGAATGAATTAAGGTCTACTGGTAATAAGAAAATGGGTCGGTAATCAGTAACCACGCGTGTAGTAGTGGATTTCGGGATGAGCACAACGATAGCCGTAATATGGGAAAAATTTCCCCCGACAACAAAGAGTTAAAGATCGATACAAGAGTCGCGCTGAGAAGAGGCCAATAACGTCGGTGAAAGGAAATGCTCAAACCATCAGCCCTTTGGCACGTCGGAGAACAGAAGATATTTCATTCTCTGTAATTGGACGCATCAAATCATGTCCGTCACATGCCGTCAGGTTGTGGGGTATTGCGGACAAAAATTCTGGTGCTGAATTATAATCCTTAGGCTGAGCACTCGCAAATGCGTTATAGTACCAAGTGAATTCCTGTAATATTTTAAGCGAATCTGTAGTAGTAGTGTCATCCGCCAAAACAAGGGAGCCGATGAAGGTCGAACGCCGTTGTCGTAACAGGAGGTTCACGTGATACAGGGAGGAGGTTTCCTCAGGAAAACAATGATAGAAGTCCTCTGAAAAATAAGATTGAAGAGAGGCTTGAGAGAAAATCTGTCGCATCCGACATTTAAGGTCGTGAATACTGGCGTGATTGACAAGTGAAGGTGGTGCCGCCCAAAGGTCACAAAGAACATGATAAAAAAAAGTCGTGTAACTGACGGTCCTGTTTACGTGCGAGTTTACCACGCCATTGAAAGAAACTATGTATGTTATGTTTACAATAAAGAAGCCTCCATGCTCCGACAGTCGGATAATATTGTTGCATTCTACACCAGTACTCAAAACGCGTGGAAAAAGCTTCCACCACTTCCTCACGTGACATCACTTCATTATTAATCTTCCAAAAGGAAGGGCGTCGTGCAGCAGTAATAAAAAATGGAGCTTAAAGGCTACTTCTATTGCTGCGTGATCTGACATCGGTACGGGTAAAGTTAAGACGTGTAGCACTGCAGTACATGAAGGGGCCGTAACATAGGCTCTGTCGATTCTGCTCTTGGTCGTGGGGCCACAGAATATCATAGCATGCGTAGAATTAGATGTAATCAGCGCATCTTGTAATTTCTGAGCGCGCACCAGCTGCACTAGAGAATGACAAGGAGGTGAAGGGGTGAGAATCACGAGGATATATCACGGCATTAAAATCACCTAGCAAAATACATTGGTTTACACCGGGAGAAAGCAAAGACGGAATGGTTGTGGCATAAAACTCTTCCCTTTCTCGTATTCTGAGATAGCAAGAATGTGCATATAAACAAATGATACAAATATTTTGAATGTCGCAGCAAATGTCTCTACAATAAAATGACAACATCACTCGATCATAGGCTAATCCCTTCCACACTAAAGTACCGACATCAGTAGATGGTTCGCAATTGAAAATCGCGTTATAATCACGAAGAAATTCAAAGGAAGGGAAAGTCAGTTCTGTCATACAACAGACGTCCGGGTGACAGCTCTCAATAAATTGGTTAAGGAGTGCCGTATTTTCCACAGAACTAATCCGATTAATGTTTAGCGATAGAATTGTGAAAGAGTTTATCGCTGACATACCTACATTCAACAAGAAAAAACAAACAAAAATACGTAAGTAATACTGGGCAGTACCTTTTAAAAAAGTCGTGTATATAAATGAACAACATATAGTATAGGTAACCTGCCCACTGGTAAGCAAAGGAAGAAAAAAGCAATAGAACAAGGTAGCAAAACATTGCATGAATCGTTCATAAACAACAAAAACACTTTCGTAATAGAAGGTTGAAGGACACTCACGTCTTCTCTCACTTCAGTTCCGAATCAGAAATAGCACGTTCTTGTGAGCGCGTGTCACGTGATACTGCATCGTTCGTCCCTTTAAAAACAGAAAGAGATACACTCTGGTCTTTTTCTTAGTAGATAACCTTCATACACTTCGTTTTTGTTACGGAGCGGGATGTGAGTCAGCAGACAATACCTGTAGTTAGTGGGAGAGGAATTAATGTGTCAGGAGCGGATGGAGGGGAGTCACTCGAGATCGGAAGAATATTTTGAATCGATGAATTAGCAGCTGATCGCTTACTTTCCAGTGACGTATCTTGTGGGAGCAGCGGGAGAGAGGTTGTTATAGAAGCATCGAATACTGGCGTGGATTTTGTCAATGACCCTGGAGCAACAGGACGTCGGGGTAACTCAGGAAACTCACACACATCGGCAAAACGGTTTACCTCCGAAGGTCTGGAGACGGGGTTCATGGGAGCCGCAGCCAAAGGCTCCAAAGGTCCAGAAGAATGAATTGAACGTTGCACTTTCCCTAATTCGGGAAAATCAAAAAGACGCACTATTTTAACTGGGTGTTCAGCCGGCAAAATCCTCACAATGTTCGAATTTCCATCAGCGTGAGTAAACAAAACAGACTCAGGAACTGTCAATGCAAACTGTTCACACATCTTTAAGTTCTTGATCTTAATATACATTCTGTAAGACTCTTCATGTAACTGAAGGACACAAAGTTTATCGAAAAGGAGAGGAAATGTTTCATTTAATCACTGGTAGACCTGGCTCGAATTTGGACGAGAACTGCGATATCTCTTATCAAACATAAATTTGTATTGCAGATCTTTTTATATGACATTGTACGTTGAAATAATGAAGCACTAATTCACGCTGAACTCACAAGGATAGGCACTAAACAGGCCACGCAATATATTCCACAGGAAACTGCCAAGCGCACAACACTGCAGGTGTGGGAAGAAAGGAAACTACACTACCAGCACACGCTGCGTTATCCTTCGCTCGAACGCTCGAGCGGAACTGAACCAATCATCAAAAGCGTTACTTATTCTGGCTTGCCTAAACAAAGAGACTTTTCAGTTCGTTCAAAATAGTTGCCTCTTAATAGTAAAATTGATTGGCAAACAACAGGAATATGTAATTGAGGACTCGGAGAGCATTATATCATTCTATTCACATAATTATCAACATTATAGATTTTTAAAAAACAAAATACACAACTCCTCTATTTTGAATCAAATACCCGCGCGTCTACTATAATCTTACCAAATTTCAAATAAGTAAGTTCCCACGTTAAGCGGGTTTGCATATCCAGCTCCTAACTATGAAAATATTTATGATCACTCCAACGCCAATCATTTCACAGATTCAACCTGTTGTATATAAGTTATTGGGACGTAAAACCGAATGCAATTTATACAAAAAAAGACTTTTATACATTGAAAGACCTGTAACGTCCAAATATCCATCACAAACTCATAGTCGTACCGACATAAGCAAAAGCGAGTGTGGAGCAGAAAACAGTTTTGTACAAAAGACAAAAGAGGCGCTGTGAAGACATGCGAAATGCCGGTGGCAATATCCGAGTGGTCTCGGGCGTTTGGCTTTGGATCATGAGGCGGTATCCACTGCGGGTTCGAATCCCTCTGACCAGCAAGGTCGGAATTTAAACTGTCCTGGATATTTTATGTGTTCGTGTCCCTGTCGAATATGGTGAAGGTCAAAGAGGCCTTGTATACGACGAAACTTGGGTTCCTTAGGAATCTGAGGTATTATCGGTTGATCTTTTAAAAGAAATGGTCGAGCTGTGTGAGTGAATAGCCTGTCAATCAGAAGTTTATGTGTTCAAACCCTGTAGAAAGTATTCGTTTTTTAAAAGTGTGTTCCTATTTTCATCAGAGGACTGAGAACATTCTGTGAGTAAGCTTTTGGCAAATACTTTACTTTCAAATTCGATTAGAACGGAACATTATATGAATTGCAAATCTAAAATCCATAGCTGAAAACAAAATATTAAATTATGTTTAATATTTCATTATTATCCTTTGATTTGTAATAAAAAAAACTATTTATAATCATTAGTGATTTCAGAAGATTCTTGCCGCGGAGTTATCAATATATCAGGGCTCATAGCAAGTCATTTTTTAAACTGAAAGTTACTTTTTTCAGGTTGGTCAGTAAATTTACTTTCTTTCAAATTTGTCACTAAAAGTTACTTTTTGGAAGGTAAAGTGACTTATGTTTTGCATTGGCAGCTTTCTAAGAAAAAAATATTATAAAAGTAAATGGAAAAAGGCAGAAACTTGTTACTTATTACTCTTCTGAAAGCTTCAGTACTTGCTGTCACAAAAGAAAGAGTCAGCTTTATTCTCACTTTAGCTTTTATTCTTTCAAAGCACAATGGATGGTTGGTGGATGCTTAAGCTCTCAAGATGTGGTTGAGAACCCTTCTGTGTCTATTCTTTCTTCTATCATAATAGTCT
Organism: Thermobia domestica; assembly: GCF_964235325.1. NCBI lineage: Eukaryota > Metazoa > Arthropoda > Insecta > Zygentoma > Lepismatidae > Thermobia > Thermobia domestica. Next base: position 148,069,310 of record NC_137459.1, on the reverse strand, counting down.
TTTAGTTTTCTCTCGTAATAATTAACGCTCCGCTCAACGATGTGTGTGTGTGTTTTGTGTGGTTTATCATGTTCGTCTTGTGTTATGCTTCTTGTATGTTCTTCTGAAGAGTGAGTGATGAATTTGAATATTTCATCACTGAGAGCTCTCATACTGAGTTAAATATAATGTCTAGGATGAAGAAATTCGGAAAAGCCCAAAACTGGTTCCACTTACTCAGAAGCTTCTTACATCTGATAAGTCTGCTTACCGTAACTACAAAGCATACTTAAAACCTAAGAAAGGCGGAAGCTCAAAAAGAGGAAGTAAAGAAGAAAACACGAAACAAAACAAGAAACAGAGAGAGAGGTGATGGAGAAATTGACAAAGGAAAAAGGGGTATGATGGGGTTTTGTTCACGTTTTTGTCACTTTTTCGTGTGCTTTTGTTCACTTTTTGTTTGCTTTTGGTCATTTTTCAAGTATTTCCAAGAGACCAGACCACTAGAGCCCTGATATATGAAGGCGGAAAACTGCTAAAACAATATTAGTCCACTTTGAGCATGATCGAAGATATAACCCCGAAAGGGGAAATATTTTAAGTCGACAGTATCTCAAATTCTCCTTCAGGTCACCCCCTGAAATCATCACTGTTTCAAAGGTTTCCTTAACAAATAGAATATTGCATTCATTTCCCGTTTCACGTTTTGAAATGGCAAAATCACAACATAAAGAGAATTATAATACGTAAAAGAAGAAAGAATTATAGAAGTTATGAAATAAAATTATCGTGTAAGTTATCGATTTCTAGTCGGATTAAAGCTCGAATATTCGTGTGGACTGCACCCTAAAGTAAATCCTCTCTCTATATAATTCTTACTTGAAAGGTATGTTTAGCTCCAATTGCTTAATCAATATTTTTCTTAATATATTTTTTTTTTGTAATATTTTTAATATTCAATTTTGTATTCACTTCATTTCCTAAAGCAAACTCTCGCAAATGTATGGTAGACTAGTGAATATTATCAAATAAATTATCATTTAGTTTACGTAAATGCTGCATCGCCTCATTTTAAACTTCGTAGATTAACTAATAATAATAATAATAAAATCGGTGTCGCATCTTTACCAGAATTTCTGGCTTAGTCAATAAATGAATTCCACGTGGTCTCTATTTGAAGTTCTATTTAATCGAATCCAATAGAAACACAAAGAGATACTTCGAAAATAGGTAAAAGAAAAATCTTACTTTGATGGGACTCGAACTTACCTTTAGAAGTGATGTACGCGCAAGTGCTTTAGACCAGATTTTTCATTTCTTTAATTTAACTGATTCACCGAACGTATCTCAAAATTGTCTCAATTTTCTACTCGGTATACACATTTTACATTTTTTCCAGTCACGTTGAACGGCAGGGACACAAACAAAGACATTGAAGACAGTTAAAAATCAAAATTTTCTCCAAGCGGGAATCGAACACGGGACACCGTACACCAAAGGCACACGTGCTAGCCACTAGATCGTCAAGGAGAACAAATAAAACGTATTTTGTAGTGTCTGAAGTTGAAGCCTATTTCACCTTGATGAATAAGTCTATTGATCGTATGTTTATGTTGACCATATTTCTTACTTTGAGGAATGATGTATGTTATTGATATAGGTTCTATTACATATTCGTCCATGAATACTATATAAATTATCATAATTATTCATGATCTTTCATTAAAGTCACTAGTGCGTGCGCAGTAGAAACAAAAGGATCCAGTTTACTAATAGTAGTCAGAATTAAAATTTTCAACAGACTGTCAGAATGCCTCAATGGAAAGCAGTGATTCCCAACCTCGGGCGCGCAGCTCCCTCCTGGGTAGGCGTGAAGAGCGAGTAAGGGGGGAAAGCTACTGGCAGAAATGAATGGTGAAATGAATAAAGCAACACTTATAATGACCCTTTAAAATTTAACTTGACAATTTTATAATGACCATTAAAAAATAATACTGCACTAGGAGGGTATGCAAAAATCTTGCTGGAAATAAATATAAACTCCTGAGATTATTATTATTATTAGTCTCCCACTTCTTGACCGAGATGTGAAATATTCACCAACTTCTTCATACTGCTAAATCAATTGCTTCACTGTTTTCTCGTCACAGCCCAAAACCCAAGCGACCTGAATGAGTGTTTGTCACACTGTTACTCGACCTACAATTTCTCCTCGCAGAGTAACAGATAGTTCTCTAAAGCCTTTAAAACGAGGCATTTTGACAGCCTGTAGAAATTTGCATTGTGATTCGTATTAGAAATATCAGTAAAGTGGATCATTCTGTTTCTACTGTGCACCATCAGCATTATTATCATCAGAAGTATTACACCATTATTAGCGGGTCACTTGCCGCAGCTAAGAAGCTGCCTTGCTCCATGATCTTCTGTTAACCTCTTCATCTTCACACACAATTTTTCTGTTTTGATATTGCCCATAGCCTAATTCTGTTTCGATGTAGCCTAATTCGTCCCTTCCTTGTATATCCTGCCGCCATACCCTCTAGAACGTCCCTAATGATACAATTCATTTTTAATGAATATCCCAACCGGTTTATCTTTTTCTTGTTAATAATATTTTTCCTACCATTTCTAACACCCTAACGCTCGTTTTCCCCTCGACCCGGGTAATCCTCTCTATTCTTCTCCGTACCCATATTTCGAAAGCCTTCAATTGTTTTTCATCATTTTTGCGTAATATCCATGCTTCTGTCCTATGGAATACAGTAAAACACAGTACACGCAGCATTTTATGAGCCATTTTCAGCTCTTTATTCACTGTCCCATAAAATAGAATTTTCTTCATTCTAAAGTCATATTTCTTCATTCCTATCCTTACTTTTATTTCACGTTTGCATGTCATATCATCACTAACAACACTACTTACAAGTAGCACTTCCCAAGTGTAACGGCAGGTAGATACTACACATAAAATAAACGAATAGTGTTTTTTTTATTTTCTGCGGAAAAAGTGTTTTAAGGGGCAAAAGTCCGCACCCAAAATTTTGAAAGTTGACTCTCGAAAGGCAAAAACAAGTGGCTCGAAGTGTACGAAATTCTGCAGAGATATTGTAGACGTAAAAGAAGAGAAAACTTGTTATGTATTTTCCAGGATAAAACTGTTAGGTGGGGCACGGAGTCTTCCAAACCTTTGATCACGAAATATCAAAAGTGCTAATAAGACTATGTCAGATGTGTCTAAAGAACATGAAGAATTACAATGAAAATTTGTGTAGGGAGAATACGTAAAAAACGAATACGTTTTTTTATTTTCTGCAGAAAAACGGTTTTGAGAGTAAAAGCCCCCACCCAAAATTTTGAAATTTGACGCCAGAAAGGCAAAAAGAAGTGGACCGAAGTGGACGAAATTTTGCACAGATATTGTAGAGGCAAGATGATGGAATACGTGTTTCGTACTTTCCTGAAGAAAAAACTGTTCGGTGGACCGAGGCGTTGGGTGGCGGTTTATTTATCCAACATGGTTAAAGATCTAAGAGAGTGACGCGGATAGCTCATATCTTTTTTCTTTCCCCTCCTATTAGTTTTCACAGGCAGACCAATATTCTATTTACATATTGTGTATCAGAAATTTGTTTTAGAAGCAAAGTGCCTTCACTTCACAGGTTAAACAGAGAAAAGACACTGTTTTCAAACTACGCTCCAGGCAATATTGCTTTCCTTTCTTTGCCTATAGCGTTTAGTGATGACTCACTGAATAATTAGTTGCTTACTACTGAAGAAAATTTCATTGGATCAACAGTCTCACACCAACAAACAAACCAAAAGATCCATAATCGTCATATTATTTTGTTCAAAAATAGAAATAGTTACAATTATATTTATACTTGCAGGTAGTAACGTGTTTCTTTACAAAAAAAAAAGTAATAATACCCACAATGAACATGATTCAATAAATAAATCAACACATAATATTACTCTGGTCCTTAGCGCACGCCTTCACATTCATTCATTCTGTGGAGTATTTCGTTTGTGATTCACTTAGTGTCAGCAAAAATACGTAGAACTACTTTCTTCGGTTTCAACTACAACTATTGGGAATGAGTGGGATACCCTAAAGAAAGCATGTGCTACGTTTTATCGAATTCAAATCATGTTTACGTATTTTCTACCAGAAAGTGATTTTCTGTATGTTAAAACCTGCAGTACGGAGGGAATTTTATTCCCTTTTACTACCTTATTTTGATAGATTCTTGCAACATCAAACAAAAAAGTTATTTTCAAAGATTGGAGAAAGTCACATACGAAATTTAATTAAAATGAAGTACGTTTTGCTAGATTTATGGTTAAACAGACAGACAGATAGACGGACAGAAACACAAATTCCGGTTGAGTCAGCTGACACACACTTGCTATTTCATTTCAATTAATTGTAATTTAGTTTCGGGTATAAGTTTCTTTTTATATATTATTAATAGAAGGAAATCTAGAATACCCTTACTTTTTATCTGCTTAGGTAGAATCATACCTGCAGTCTTATATTATTAACTTAGAAAAGAATTTTAAAAATCTAACAGAATGACACCATATATAAAACTCTAATACTACAAGTAATGGTTGTTCCTTCGACGCAAAGAAAAAATAATTCTACAAGTAATTGCTGTTCTTTCGAAGAAAAGAAAGAAAGTAAACTTGACGAAGATTCGAACATTAATCAGTTGTTTGTAAGTTAGAACGTTATCCACTACACCACTACTCAGATAATCATTTTTTAGCTATACACTTTAAACATTCAGCTTGTGATTTTTGTTTCTGTCGTCTTATGATATACGTTTCTCTGCTTTCCCTGCTTGTCACATTGTCCGTGTCATTTATTGTTTAATTGCATTTGGAAACGTAATATACAGGTTGTTTTACCAGGATCCACAGGTTTAAAAGTTTTTTAAAAGTTTACATTCTTAAGCGAACTAATTTTCTCATATCTTCCATCGCTTCAAGCAGCAGGAGATACTATCCCACGAAACAACATGCATTCTTTTATGTCACAGCAGGTGGGACATTTACGGGGAAGGAGGGGTAATGGCCCCAATCCAAGAGTTTGAAGTTTACGTATACTTTAATCGATTGTCTACTAATATATTAGTACAAAACGTGAAAACCTTACGTCAGTGGTGCTCTTGCCCCCTCAAGGGAAGCGTGAAATGACGCTCCTTTGCGATAGATATTACGACTATGAGTTTGCGATGAATATTTGGGCGTTAAAGGTTTTGCAATGTATAAAACCATTTTCCGAATAAATCACATTCGATTTTACGTCCTAATAATTTACACAAAACAGTGTGAATCCTTGAAATGATTGTGGTTGGAGTCAAGGGCCCCAATTTCTCTGCAAATTTGGGGGGGGGGGCAATTCAGATGCAGAAGATATAGATATATATATATATGAAGATATTAAGACAAATTGCACTCAAATTATGCCAAATATTGTATATTAATAAATACAATAGGGCAGTCCATATGAGCTTCGGGGTAGTGGGCCCACCAGGATATGCACCCTTGGTTGGAGTGATCGTAAATGTTTTCTTAGTTAGGAGTTTGGATATGGAAACCCGCATGATTTGGGGATTTATTTCTACTTATGTGAAATATGGTACCGTAGAGATCCTTTAACGCATAGGCCACGTAGTCTTCAAATGGTTAAATAAATACGTAGTGAAGTGCTTTCTGTAAAACAAATCCCATCGAAAAGAGCGAACCTATCAAAAAATAAGCCAAGTGCCTTAAAGGATAGCGCATAAGGTGAAATTAAGTTATTTGGAAAGTTGTTTTTTCTTACCCCATCCAAGTGTTTATGACTTCACCTCACAAAAGAGCAAATAAAGTTTAGCCGTCGTGCAAATAACATTTTATTTGATTTCAGTAATTTTCGTGGCGATCGCATTTCTATTTTTCACAGGTTCATTGTTTTTGATTGGATATCACTTCCTTTTGTAATCTTGTATCGGCATTTTGTTGATTTTCATGTTTATTTAAAGCCCTTTTCCAAACCGATCGTTTCTAGAGAAACAAGATAATCTACAGTTTTTGAATACGCAGTACTAAAGTTGAGAATTATTTCAGTGGTAGAGTGGCCAGTTGTAATTCCAGGGGTCCCTGGTTCAATTCCTGGTCACAACTATCCCTTTTTCTGTGCGATTATAATAAACGCGTCATATTTGATTCAAAATAAAGGAGTTATGTATTTCGTTTGTTTTTTAAATGTATAATGTTGATAATTAAGTGAATAGAATGATATAATGCTCTCCGAGCCCTCACTTACATATTCCTGTTGTTTGCCTATCAATTTTACTATTAAGAAGCAACTGTTTTGAACGAACTCAAAAGTCTCTTTATTTAGGCAAGCCAGAATAATTAACTCTTTAGATTGCCGGTGGGTGTGGCCGAGCGGTCTGAGGCGTTAGGCTGATGAACGTTAGGTGAAGCCCATTGGGGGTTCGAGTCCCTGTGAAGAGCAAGGGTGGAATTTTAACTGTCCTCGATGTTTCTGTGTTCGACTCCCTGTCGTGTCTAGTAGTCCTGAGAAGTGGTTAAAATAGAAAACAATATAGTCAGGAAATTTAAAAGGAAAAAAGATGAGTGTTTAACATTGTGGCTTTGCTCAACCCGCGGAACGTGTTCGATTCTCCTCCTCAACCTTTTCAGTTTTTACAATGTTTCATTTACAATTTTTTTTGGGGGGGGGTTGCGTTCTTCCCCCAAATGATCCATCCATATTTTTAATCGATTTGCAGGTAGGACTACTGTTAATATTTTCAAAACTCAGCGCAAAGCTTTGAGTTAGTTAAAAAATAACCTACCATATATACCGCTTAATCTATGTGCATATTATTTGATACACGGATATGTATAGTTATTTCAACTAAGTAAACTTGTTTATATAATCCCTCATTTGAGTAATTATATGATTAACTAAGTCCCTCGACTGTTATTTACTCATCGGCGCCTCTGGTATCCGTATATTTTTTTGAAGTGGCTGTGTATATTTTACGTGTGTGTCATAGAAACAAGAATTACTGTGAGTACAAGTATTGAAAGACTCCCTTTTGTCATTTCGGGCCGCGGTGGCTCAGTGGTAGAGAGTTCACCTCTGGTGCTAGGGGTCCCGGGTTCGATCCCAGCCCCGCCAAGTGAACTTTCTGGTGGACAAACACCGTGTGTGTGGGTTTTCTCGGGGTTCTCCCGTTTTCTCCCACTTTCTTCATTCCACCATTTCATTCATTACTCATCATCACCGTCTCCTTTAGCCGAACCGGCATAACCGTGGGACGTAAAATCAAAGATTTCAATTTCATTTTTTTTTTCATTTCGTCAGCCAGCGTTTTGCTCCACTTCTGCACAAAAAACACTCTTTACGATTTGTGCTTTTAACAGTTGGGGGCAACTTCACGCTGCTGTGCTAGCTACTACCAGCCGTAATTAATCTTGGAGCAGGCGTTAGTTAGGTTGCCTATCTCACGGATTTTATACCTCAAAAATTTATGTGGCCCACTGTACACGAATTGGTGGGACGGGTGTCCCAAAAGTAGGTATACAGTCCCGTACTGATCAACTCTGCTTTTTATATCATTTCTTACTGTTATAAATCAGATAGACTTAGGTTCTTTATTATTTGTTCTTAATGTCTTTTTACTTATATCCTAAGTTCGGAACAGAAAAAGCGAATAAACCTATAAGCTAGAATGTTATACATGATCAATGCAGGGCGTGTATACCTACTTTTGGGCCACCCTGTATATATATAGACTCTCTCTCTCTCTCTCTCTCTCTCTCTCTCTATCTATCTATCTATCTATCTATCTATCTATATATATATATATATATATATATATATATATATATATATATATATAATCTTAGTTTTATTGCACAACTCGTCTGCTCTTGTGCCTAACCTAGACCAGGATCTAATTTGCACATTGACCCCAAAACCATACTCACCAAAAGCGTGCGGTAAGCATCTGTGTACTGTAAGCATTTACTTAGAACATTTATTACAAATGACTATGATAGACCAAAAGTTATTTTTTATTACTTGAAATCACGTTTTTCAATTGCAGCACTTGTTTAATTTTAGCTTAATAATTATTTTTTGTCTTCTTTCTCCCTTATCTTTTCGAACTTTCTTTTATGCCCCTTAAATCAGAAATAACTTATTGATCTTTATTCAGTTTTATAGATAAGCAGTTACACTTCATAACTATAAGGAAATATACCCGCAAGAGGAAACATGGATCTAGTTAGAAGCTTAAGGGAAGGTGATCCTTTCGATGGAAATCCACCTCAGTCATTATTGGATCTCAATCCCACATATTTTAAAATTGTTCAGGGAAGACCACAGAAGAAAAAAGTTCTTATCAACAAGTATATCGAATACATAAGAGACTCCATGAAAACAAAGGTATTGTACTCGTTTATTTTGTAAAAGCATTTAAGTAGTTAATACTGATTATTTCTATATACTTAGCCTGTAAAATCCTCTAATATAGTGGTTCCCAATCTTCTTTACCTGGCGCTCCCCTTCGTAAATTCTGCATACTTCAAGTCTACCCCTCGTTCCAGCTTGTTGGGTATAATTGTATTTTGTCTAAGCCTTTCTGCGGTTTGAGATGCAGCATTGAATTATCAAATCTTCATTAATAGTAATATGTATATCAAAATATGTGCGTGTATTCCAGCGTAACACTGGAATGCCTGAAGTAATTTTAACTAAAGTTGGTACATATATTACTTACAGAGTGCTGTCGGAGTAAGACCCCCTTGCACATTTAGGGGGAAGTGGGAGGAAGAGACGTAGAATGATGGAAAACAACCGATATGAGTGTCGAATCTATAGTTTTCGGGCCTTGAGTTGATTGATGACAGTTTGATTTCCTTTAAGTCCACGTTGATCCCTCCAGTAAGGGTAACACCCTCTATCATGCCTAAGAGGAGTAGGTAGGGTGACAACAAATGATCGAAAATGACCGATATTGTCAAATCCGTACCTTCGGGCTCGCTAAGATGAATAGTGACACCTCCAATGCCGTTTAAATTCATATTCAGATCTCATTAGTACTCCTGACTTGGGGAATGGTAACATGTAAAAATAATTCAGAGCGACCAATACTAGTGTAAAATGCTTAGTTTTCTCTACTTCTGAGTTCATTTGTCACAGTTTTGGTGCCCTTTAAGTCCAAGACCAGCTCCCTAGTAAGAGCGGAATGGATACATACAAAAATTATCAAAAACGATGGACATTAGTGTCGTATCCATAGATAATAGTGACACTCACGTTACCGTTTAACCCTTTTAGGATTTTTGGTAACTTTTGTTACCATTGCGTAATATCGTATTTGACAGCATATTTAGGTTCTATAACAGATATTTAAGCCATATTTTCTATTAGTCAAGTCAAGAATTGACCAAAGAAGACCTCAGATACGTTTTGGAACAGAATGGTCAACTTGGTGGCGCCAAGTGGGGGTTGGAAGGGCGTGACTTTTTTTTTTCTTAAGGCAAATTTCAAAAATTATTCACGCCTTTAGTTTTCAAGATATCAGATTAAAACTTTGCGTACCGATTGTGTGTATCTTTGGATTTTTCTGAGATCCCTACGTGAAACCGGGGCCAGGCCCGAGGGGTGCAAGTGTTCCGAGGGGGTGATTTTTTTAAAATCCGGATTTCTCTATTTTTCCGGTTCAGGTATACGATACAGACATGTGAGTGGCACCGTTGGAAAGATCTTGTTATACTAAAAAAAATAACGTTTGAACTATGATTCTAGGACAAACAGTAATGACGCAGTAATTTTTATAATATGCATATATATATATATACATATATATATATATATATATATATATATATATATATATATATATATATGTGTGTGTGTGTGTGTGTGTGTGTGTAGGTGTGTGTGTATGTATCTATATATGTATGTATGTATGTATACAGAGAGCCTAAATTCAAATTTTCGATAATTGTTTCCGTCCTTTGTTTTCAAGATACAAGATTGAAATTCTGCACACGTATTATGTACATGACAACGTAGTTTTAGAAAGAAAATTCTGATCCCTACGTCAAGTCAAGCCTGAGCCAGAAAGGCAAAGTGTTTTGGTGGGATTTTCAAAAATGTTGCGGGGTTTTTTCCCTAATTTTCCGGTTTAGGTGTATGATACGTACATGTGAGTGGTACCGTTAGAAAGGACTCAGTATACTAAAGAAGATGGCGTTTGAATTATGACTCTAGGTCAAATAGGAATGAACAGTACACTTTTGAAATATACGGTGTCCATAAAGTCCTTTGCCACCCGTAAAACTCGGAAACGGTAAAATATATGTCAAAACGAGAAAACAAGTACTTCATCATTTCAAAAGTATCACGTACTGAGGGAAACAAAGTTGCCCCAGGGTCCCTCGGAGGGTTCCAGACGAGGTACAACTCAAAATTTTCAAATCACAAGGGGAGTCAAGTAGTATGTCGTTTGAAAGCTATTTTCAAAAGAAAAATGATGGAATAAGTTTCGATGCTCTACAGTATACCTGTACAAAATTGCGGACAGTCAAAATGACAATACAGTTTGCATTGAATTCTTTGGCCACTGCTAGAAATCTGAAATGGCTCAAGAGATATCAAAACTGAAAAACACGTATTTCATCATTTCAAAAGTACCATATATTGAGGGAGACAAAGTTGCCCCAGGGAGCGTTATATGGTCCCAGACGCGATTCAACGCAAAAGTTGTAAATGGCCGTTTGGCCGACATTTTTATCCCATGGCCATTTCACACAGGGTTGTTATGGAAACATAAGACCTGTTCCATATTCCTTCTTTTAACAATAGCTTTCATACGATATACTACTGGCCCTCCCTTGATCATATCCTGGATCCGCCACTATATGTGTGTGTGTGTGTGTGAGAGAGAGAGAGAGAGAGTGTGTGTGTGAAAAATGTGTCACCTTCAGACTTTCAAAAATTTCTGTACACGTATTATGTACACTCCGCATCAAAAAAATTGCAATAGCTAACGTCGTGCAGTTAAGCCACCCAATATACACCTTCTTATCCCATAATCGTGTGAGGTAAAGAGACCCCCATCTCTGCCGCTTTCTTCTCTCCCATACTAAAATTTCATGGGATTATTCTAATTTCAAATTACACAAGTATTAGTATCGATAAAATGAAATAGCAAAGCCGAGACGAAACAAGATTCATAGGTTGATGTAGGGAGAAACTGAAACACACAATGAAAAATTGAAACCAATGAATATCTTTTACATAGAGATTCAGAAATGAGGCAGAGAGAGTGAGAGAAAATGAGAGAAGAAGAAAAAGAAAAGGGAGAACTGATAAAACTGTGGAATTCACTGTAGTATGAAAGAAACCTAACATTATAAAGTTCCGTTTACAGAAATCCAAGAGTAATACAGAAATAACGTTTGTTTTTATATATGTTTTCAGAACTATTCGAATATGTAGAGGATGCTTTAAACATTCATTATGTCACTTTCATAAAGGATAGCATACTCAATTTCCTGGAGAACTGTAGATCTCCGAGACACATCTAGGATAATGTCAAAAGTTTAACACACTTGCTTTGTTTGAGCGTTGTTCGATCGCAAATTCGGTAGTGTTCATTGAACGTACTGATCCAAAATACATTCTAATAAACCCAGTAGACAGCGTTGGTCAAATCCTCCATTTCAGACTACTAATGCAAATTGAACTAAAAAACAAAACAAAAAACACTAAACGAAGAGAAAAAAGAAAGAAAGAGAAAATGGAAAAGTTCTAATTTACTCCTAGATTTCTATCAGAAATACCCTATATTAAAAGTCCAAACTGTATCGTAATGAAGTTACAAATGTTCGAATGGAAAAGTTTATGTTCCTCATTAATGTAGCATGTTTCAAATTTCAACGTCAAGAAAACGTTGAATTATAGGATGGGAACAAATTTTATGTCGAACTAGTATAAATAAAATTTTGTTTTCAAATAACCAAAGAGGTTACCATTTTCTAGTCTTTTCCGAAGATTTATCTGTTCCGAACATCCAGTATTGATGTAATCTCTTCCGGATATAACGTAATTTGCACAGATAGAATGAACACGCTAGAGCTCAAACGGATCATTGTATCAGTGGGATGGTGTTGGTTAGGTTTAGACCACCATTGGGTTGAGGATTCAAATCCGTAGTGATCCGGTAATTCGACTTAGACTCGGTAACCCAGAGGATAAAAAAGAGATTCTACTTATTCCCTTGCGTTTTAACAGTATATCTGTCAGAGATGACCAGAACTGGAGATGTTATCCCCAGAGCACGAAAAACACGACGCCGAAGTTCACAGTTAATCAGATTCTCCAGACCAGGTATATCGAGCTCTTGCTCCGTTTTAACTTTGGAAGATGAAGTTTGTGTGTGAGAGAGAAGGCGAGAAGTGAAAGGTACAAAGACAGGATAGAGAAACGTCAAGGAAGAAAGAGAGGGGTGGGACGAAGAAAGGAGGAGAGAGAAGGGGGGTCTCTTTACCTGACACGATTATGGGATAAGAAAGTGTATATTGGGTGGCCTAACTGCACGGCGTTAGCTGTCGCATTTTTTGATGCGGAGTGTACATAACAACGTTTTTTAAAAAAATCAGATCCCCACGTGAACCCAGACCTGGACCACAGAGGCACAAAACTTTCGAATTTTTTTCCCAAAAAATGTCTTTTTTTTTTACTTTCCTGTTTCTGGTGTATAATACGGACAAGTGGGTGGTACCGTTGAAAAGTGTGATGTATTCTGAAAGAAACATGATTCTACGATGAAAAGTAAGAAAGCAGTAGCTGTTTGAGTGAAAGTTTAAACTTTACCTCGAAAAGTGGAAATCCTAAGAGGGTTAAGTCCGATTAAAGCCTTTGTTAGCCCCCAAGAGAGTTAAATGGTAGCATGAAAAAATATCGAGAGCGACCGATATTAGTGTCGAATCATTAGTTTTCAGCGTCGCTAAGCTAGTTGGTGGCAGTCCTGATTCCATTAAATCCAAATTCAGCCGCCAGTGGGGCGAAATTCCGTTTGCATTCCTAGAGGGAGTAGGAGGGACAAACATAAATGATTTTTAAAAAAACGATCGATATTAGTGTCAAGTCCATAGTTTTTGGCAGTGGCAGATCCAGGGGGCTATCGGGGCAATCGACCGCTCCCCCCCAGAATAGCAAACATTTTTCATTTTTTTATATATACGAGGGTAAGTCAACTGAAAACCATAAAAGTAGAAATAAAAATCCGCATGTGGCGCCAGTGAGCTGTAAGTTGGCATGCCTGTTTACGATAGTGTGCCGGATGTCTCCTAGGTGGCAGCAGCCGGCAGATGCACAAACACCGGCGCAACAACAGTTCCAAAATGGCAGCCCCACTAGCCACATGCACCAGCGAGGAGCAGCGTTCTGTGATTCGATTTTTGCGAAGTGAAGGTGTGAAACCGATTGACATTTTTAGGCGAATGAAGATTCAGTATGGAGATGTGTGTTTGTCACAGCCACAAATCTATGAATGGTGCCGGATTTTTGCTAATGGTGTTACGTCTGTGGCCGATGCTCTACGCCCCGGCCAGGCTCGGCGCGTGGTGACTCCAGAGACCATTGCACCCGTTGAAGCCATCGTTTTGGAAAACCGCCGTGTGACAATAGACGAAATTGCGGCATGTGTACACATGAGTCATGGATTGGCACATCATATTGTGAATGATGTTCTCCATTTTCATAAGGTGTCTGCAAGATGGGTGCCCCGACAACTGACGCCTGAACTGAAACAGCGACGTTTTGCTGCGTGCGAAGACCTTTTGTGGCGTGCTGAACGTGACGGTAATGCCTTCCTGTCACGAATCGTCACTGGTGACGAAACATGGGTGCATTACCATCAGCCTGAAACAAAGCGAGCGAGCAAGGAGTGGCGCCACTCCTCATCACCGAAACCCAAAAAGTTCCACTCCGATGAAGAGGTACGCAACGTGGTGCACGAGTGGTTGCGCCGTCGCCCAAAAGACTTTTTTTCTGCAGGTATTCAGGCTCTTCCGAAGCGCTGGCGGACTTGCATTGAACGAGGAGGGGGCTATGTTGAAAAGTGATTTAGTTCTGTACTGTGTGTGACCAATAAATAATATTTAAAAAATAATTATGGTTTTCATTTGACTCCCCCTCGTAAATAAAACCCATCCCAGAGTTTGGAGCTCTTAAAAGTAGTCTAAGTATTACAACCCACTGTCCCCGCGACCCCCAATGTCCCCCCTGAGAAGTCCGTCCTGGATCCGCCCCTGGTTTTCGGTGTCCGTAAGTTGATTTGTGGCAGTTCCGATTACCCTTAAGTTTAAGCTTAGCCTTCAGTAGGATAAAAATAACCCTCGCTACCCTACGAAGAGTGGGAGGAGGTGATATATGAAATGATAGCGAACGACCGATATTAGTGTAGAGCCTATAGTTTCTGAGGTCACTGAGATGAATAGCGACACACATCCCGATGACTTTTAAACCGAAATTCATCTCCCATTAGAGCCCCTGGGGGATAAATGATGATATGAAAAGCATAATCAAACACGACTGATATTAGTATCTAGTTTTCGGTATTCCTAACAGGATTTGTGACTTTCCGTATCTCATTTAAGTCTACGTTTAACATCGTTAGGACCACTAGGGTTGTGGAAGTGGGTTGGCATGTCAAAATAACTGAAAACGACCCATATTAGTGTCAAATACATACTCCCCGATGTCGCTGAGATAATTAATTACTCTCTTGATAGCGTTAAAGTCCAAGTTCAGCTCCTATTGGCCTTGCGGTGAGAATGAGTGAAAAATAAAATGTCACAAATTACTGAGATTAGTGTCAAATCCATAGTTTGGATTTATCAGGCTACTGGGTTACTATCGCGATTACATATAATCCCAAATTTAGACATGAACGGAGATGTCAACTGAGTTGGGAATTTACAAGGGCAAAGTCGAAGGCTTTGCTCTCTCAACAATATTCATTTGGATGCGTATATGGATGTATATTCCAGCGTAACTTCAGAACGTGTGGAGTAGTTTTAACCAATATGGCATATATATATATCGGGTGTTGCAAAATAAGTGTTACAACTCTCAGGAGGTGACATTCGGACGCCAATAGTTCGGAAACTATCCAACATAAAGAGGGCGGGTAAAAAATTCACTGAAGAAGTCATATCTGCTGTATTGAATTTTGCATGTTTCACAATCCTACCATGCACGCGCAAGGGATTCCCCAAGGGAACGTAGGGAGTCGCGGATAATCTGCCAAATGAAAATTGGTCTAAATGTATATGCATTGATAGGGTTCCTACCAGCTAACAATAACTCGTTTGTATTAACTCGATATTCGAAACAAATACAAAATGGCGGATACCTTCATGCCTTTTGTGTGTGGTTGCATAATCGCCAAGTACAGATGCTGGCCAACAGTGACGTTCTGAGTATTAAGTGTAGCAAATTTGTACTCAAATGCTCTAGAAAGACATCTGGAGTGTCGTTAGAGAACAACAGATGAAGCAGGGTGATTCACATGTGTGGAAACAATAAAAAATGCCCAGAAATGCACTCATACTCAGTAAACGTGAGTTCAAAGCGTCACGTTGGAAATGTAAGGATTAGCATTAAGAACATGAAAGCCATTGCCAATTCACAAATAATATTCCCTCAAACCGATGCAATATGATTTGCACGGTTGCATACCAATGAGGATGCAACAACTGAGGCCAAGTTGAAATTGTATATACAAGGGGACTCACAAAGAAACTTGGTAAACTAAATGAATGTCAGTAGTGGGATCGCATGATCGATATTGAAATGTGGCCAATGTGTGTGTATGATACCGACATGTAGCTAATGGACAAATGTCAACATGTCCCACTACTACTGGGGCACCGTTCGACGTGCGAAAAACAGGAAAATAACTACTCGGGTCTTGAATCTGAGGCCGTAGGCTTCCAGTAGGATTGGAAACTACGACCTCGCAAGCGAAAGCAAGCGCTCTAGCCCTGATGCTTCGAGGGAGCCTCAATTTCTATGTATTCATTTCTTTGAGGAGTACCCACTTTGTTTGGCAAGTGCTCTTGTACAGCCTCCCGACATGCTTGTGTGTTTCATTTTGTTACTCCTACTGCGCAGTTAAAAACAATCAGAGCTTTCAGACGTTTGTTCCTATTTCTCATGTCGTTTCATTTTCCGTATGTATGGTATTCCAGCTGTAGTGTTACATGTCCCAAATTGGTTCATTTTCGTCTTTGTGTTGGCATGTGCACTGTGTGTAAGATACGAATTCCTGAAGTATTTTCCTATATTTCGAGTACGTCATATGTCTCAGAAGACGTGGGACATGATACAAGTTTGTTATTTTCACGCTTTATCAAAATTTGAACCATGGATTAAGATATTTCTTTTCATATGTGTCGACTGTGGGACAATGTCCCAAACAAAGAGGGACATTGATACAATCGTGTTCTAGTTACATTCTACCAAAAAGTACACCAGATATAATAGCAGAATGTACAACGTTATTTTCCTAGTTTTCGCACGTGGAACGGTGTCCCCCCAGCAGTAGTGGGACATGTTGACATTTGTCCATTAGTTACATGTCGATATCAACACACATATTGGCCACATTTCAATATCGATCGTGCGACCCCACTAGTGATATTCCTTTAGTTTACCCAGTTTCTTTGTGAGTTCCGTTGCACAATTTCAACTTGGCCTCAGTTGTTGCATCCTTATTGGTATGCAACCGTGTAGATCATATTGCAGTGAATTGATGGAATATTATTGGTGATTTGGCAATGGCTTTCATGTTCTTAATGCTAACCCTTACATTTCCGACACGACGCTTTGAACTCACGTTTACTGAGTATGAGTGCATTTCTGGGCATTTTTTATTGTTTCCACACATGTGAATCACCCTGCTTTATCTGTTGTGCTCTAACGACACTCCAGATGTCTTTCTAGAGCATTTGAGTACAAATTCGCTACATTTAATACTTAGAACGCCACTGTTGGCCAGCATCCGTACCTGGCCATTATGCAACCACACATAACGGGCATGAAGGTGTCCGCCATTTTGTATTTGTTCCAGATATCGAGTTAATTCAAACGAATCATTGTTACCTGGTAGAAATCCTATCAATGCATATACATTTAGACCAATTTTCATTTGGTAGATTATCTGGGACTCCCTACGTTCCTTTGGGAAATCCCTTGCGCGTGCATGGTAGGATTGTAAAACATGCAAAATTCAATACAGCAGATATGACTTCTTCAGTGAATTTTTTTACCCGCCCTCTTTACGTTGGATAGTTTCCGAACTATTGGCGTCGGAAAGTCATTTTCCCACGCTTTCGGCATCTTGTAGATTCGAAACTATGTCCGATAGCCCAAGGTTCAAAAGAACTTTTTTTCTTGTCTCAGTGGCAGGAGTTGTAACACTCCCTCGAGTTGTAACACTTATTTTGCAAAACCCAATATATATACATACATTGTGATAGTGAGACACTCCAAGGGTTGGAAGTTGGAAGGTTTGGCATGAATAACAATTCAAAACAACTGATATTAGTGATCAATTTACAGTTTTCGTGGTCACTAAAATGATTAGTGACGTCCAATATGTTTAAGTCCATTGTTCACTCCCATCGGCAGATAGAGGTCAAAAATAAAAAGTTAAAAATGACTGAAATTAGTGTCGAAGTCATTATTTTCTGTGTCGGGGAAAAATCTGACCTGTTAGGAATTATTTCTGGAAGATATTATCCACTCCAAGGTGGGTTTTAAAAGCATATCAATTTGATTAAAGGTGTATTCTGAAGGGATATTATGTTTCAATATGTGTGTCAAAAGTAGAGTATTTTTATTCTGTATTTTTGTCATTACACTTTTATTGAAATGAATATTCTAAGGGGAAAGGGATTATAATATTTCCCATAAGCATATTCTTCCTGTATGTACGTAGAACGGGCACTTCAGGTAGTAATCAACATGCACGGCAATGCATGGCAGCAAAGTTCCGCGAAGAAAATGAAAACTGGCCTGCACTGCCGTAAGCATATTATACACGAACAAGAGTTTTGGGTAAAATCGCCGATTTCGAGGCTTTGTAAAAACGATTCTATTAAGGGTAGAATCATGAAATTTAGAATGTAAGGAGATATCCAACAGATGTACTCATATGCCAAATCTCACATTCCTACCTTCAACCATATTCGAGTACTGGACCCCCAAAATATGGAGTTTTCAGGCTCACTGACTCACTGACACACTCATCAAATTGATTAGGTAATTCCCAATGAGATAGAAACGTGAAACTTTGCATAAAGGTTCCCTATAACAATTTGAGTACGGAAAAAGTCCGAAATCTAATGAATGTGCCATGGGAAATTTTTTATGGGCAAAAAACTATCCTTAGCCAGGAAAAAAGTCGTTTCATTCACTCACTCAACAAATTGATTAGGTACTTCCCAATGAGATAGAAACCTGAAACTTTGCATAAAGGTACCCTATAAGAATCTGAGTATGGAAAAAGTACGAAATCTGAGGGATGTGCTATGGGGAATTTTTTATGGGCAAAAAACTGTCCTTAGCCAGGAAAAAAATCGTTTCACTCACTCACTCATCAAATTGATTAGGTACTTCCCAATGAGATAGAAACCTGAAACTTTGCATAAAGGTACCCTATAACAACATGAGTATGGAAAAAGTTCGAAATCTGAGGAATGTGCTATGGGAAATTTTTTTATGGGCAAAAAACTGTCCTTAGCCAGGAAAAAAATCGTTTCACTCACTCACTCATCAAATTGATTAGGTACTTCCCTATGAGATAGAAACTTGAAACTTTGCATACAGGTACCCTATAAGAATCTGAGTATGGAAAAAGTACGAAATCTGAGGGATGTGCTATGGAGAATTTTTTATGGGCAAGAAAACTGTTCTTAGCCAGGAAAAAATAGTTTGACACACTCACTCATCAAATTGATTAGGTACTTCCCAATGAGATAGAAACCTGAAACTTTGCATAAAGGTACCCTATAACGTCCTGAGTATGGAAAAGGTCCGAAATCTGAGAAATGTGCTATGAGAAATCTTTTATGGGCAAAAAACTGTCCTTAGCCGGGGAAAAAATCGTTTGACTCACTCACTCATCAAATTGATTAGGTACTTCCCAATGAGATAGAAACCTGAAACTTTGCATAAAGGTACCCTATAAGAATCTGAGTATGGAAAAAGTCCGAAATCTGAGGAATGTGCTATGGGAAATTTTTTATGGGCAAAAAACTGTCCTTAGCCAGGAAAAAAATCGTTTCACTCACTCACTCATCAAATTGATTAGGTACTTCCCTATGAGATAGAAACTTGAAACTTTGCATACAGGTACCCTATAAGAATCTGAGTATGGAAAAAGTCCGAAATCTGAGGGATGTGCTATGGGGAATTTTTTATGGGCAAGAAAACTGTTCTTAGCCAGGAAAAAATAGTTTGACACACTCACTCATCAAATTGATTAGGTACTTCCCAATGAGATAGAAACCTGAAACTTTGCATAAAGGTACCCTATAACGTCTTGAGTATGGAAAAGGTCCGAAATCTGAGAAATGTGCTATGAGAAATCTTTTATGGGCAAAAAACTGTCCTTAGCCGGGGAAAAAATTGTTTTACACACTCACTCATCAAATTGATTAGGTACTTCCCAATGAGATAGAAACGTAAAACTTTGCATAAAGGTACCCTATAACAATCTGAGTATGGAGAAAGTCCGAAATCTGAGGAATGTGCTATGAAAAATCTTTTATGGGCAAAAAACTGTCCTTAGCGGGGCAAAAATCGTTTTAGTCACTCACTCATCAAATTGATTAGGTACTTCCCAATGAGATAGAAACCTGAAACTTTGCATAAGGGTACCCTATAACAATCTGAGTATGGAAAAGGTCCGAAATCTGAGGAATGTGCTATGGGGAATTTTTAATGGGCAAAAAACTGTCCTTAGCCAGGAAAAAAGTCGTTTCATTCACTCACTCAACAAATTGATTAGGTACTTCCCAATGAGATAGAAACCTGAAACTTTGCATAAAGATACCCTACAATAACTTGAGTATAGAAAAGTCCGAAATCTGAGGAATGTGCTATGAGAAATTTTTTATGGGCAAAAAACTGTCCTTAGCCAGAAAAAAAAATCGTTTCACTCACTCACTCATCAAATTGATTAGGTACTTTCTAATGATACAGAGACGTGAAACTCTGCACAAAGGTACCTTATTATGACTTGACTATGGAAAAAGTCCGAAATTTGAGGAATGTTCTACGGGAAAGTTTTTATAGACAAAAAACTGTCCTTAGCCAAGCAAGAAATCGATTCACTCACTCACTCATCAAAATGATTAGGTACTTCCCAATGGGATAGAGACGTGAAACTTTGCATAAAGGTACCCTATAAGAATCTGAGTATGGAAAAAGTTCGAAATCTGAGGAATGTGCTATGGAAAATTTTTATGGGCCAAAAATGTCCTTAGCGAGGAAAAAAATCGTTTCACTGACTCACTCATCAAATTGATTAGGTATTTCGTAGTGAGACAGAGACGTGAAACTCTGCACAATGGCACCGTATAAAGACCTGAGTATGGAAAAAGTCCGAAATTTAAGGAATGTACAATGGGAAAGTTTTTATAGGCAAAAAAATGTCCTTAGCCAAGCAAGAAATCGTTTCACTCAGTCACTTATCAAGTTAATTAGGTACTTCCGAATGGGATAGAGACGTGAAACTCTGCATAAAGGTACATTATAATGAGTTGAATATAGAAAAAGTCCGAAATGTTAGGAATGTGCTATGGGAGTTATTTATGGGCGAAAAACTGTCCTTAGTCAAACACAAATCGGTTCATTCTCCCTCATCAAATTGATTAGATACTTTCCAATGAGATAGAAGCGTGAAACTTTGCATAGAGGTACCCTATAATGACTTGAGCATAGAAAAATTCCGAAATGTGTGGCATGTGTTATAAGAAATTTTTTATTGTCGAAAAACTGTTCTTAGCCAAGTAGAAATCGTTTCATTCTCTCAATCATCAAATTAATTAGGTACTTCCCAATGAGGTATAGACGTGAAACTTTGCATAGAAGCACCCTATAATGACTAGAGTACAGAAAAAGTCCGAAATGTGACGAATGTCCTATGTAAAATTTTTTATAGACGAAAAATTGTCCGTAGCCATTAGGTACTTCCCAATGAGATGAAGATGTGAATGTCTACACGAAGGTAGCTTATAATGGCTTGAATATGAAAAATATCCTAAATTTAAGGAATGTGCTATGGAATTTTCTATGGGAGAAAAATTGTTCTTACTCAAACACAGATCGGTTCATTTACTCACTCATCATTGACTAGGTGCTTCCAAATGAGATAGAGAATTGAAACTCTGCATAATGGTACCTACCTTATGTAATGACCTGTGTAAGTAAAGGTTCCAAATGTAAGGAATGTACTATGAGAATTTTTATGGGCGAAAAAACTGTCCATAGCCATTAGGTACTTCTTAATGAGATAAAGATGGTACACTATAACGGCTTGAAAATGAAATTTGAGGAATACGGTACGGAAATTATTTCATTAGCAAAAAAACTGTCCTTACAATCAGAAATCGGGAACGATTCCGTTATTGGACACATCATGTGCATAGTGATAATGTTGTCAATCGTCTGAGTGGTCGAGTTGGTGCCCTCCTCGCTGGTCTATTGGCTACCACGTTCGCCTTTGGTGTATGGGGTCCTGGGTTCGATTCCCGGTGGAAGAGCCTTTGGAATCTTAACTCTCCTCGGTGTTTCTGTGTTCGTGTCCCTGTCGTTCTAGATTAATAGAAAAATGAGCTAAGGTCACTGAGAAAAATCCGTTATCCGGACAGCGGTATAGTGTACAAATATACGGGATCCTTATGTTTACTACAGAAATCAATACTTACCATACGTTATCCATATGCTACATACGTACTGCCTTGTTTCCCGCTTAGATGTTACACAATGTCATTGCAGGATGTCTGACATCTAACAATCTTCCGTACCTTACGTACGTCAGCTATAAGTTACATACGGCCATCTGTATGTGAGATCCTCACCGCCTACATACAGTCTTTTCGTTCGTGTGTAAAGTACGTTTATTCGGAACACTTATACGGAAAGTACGTTCAAATATATTTTTTCAGTTATACATTTAGTGTATGTTAAGTCCAACAACTACAGGATTTACACATGTAACAAACGTTTTTACGTACGCCACATACAGTTTTTCTCAGTGTGCGAGTAAAATAAGTGAAAGCTAGTAATAAGTAGTTAAGCAAGTTAATGAGACACGTTCTGTGAATCAGTTAACTTTTAAAACCGTGGGCTAAGACAGGTACATACTGCCGTAAATTTCGTGGTTGGAAACCCAGACAAGGAAAGCCAATATTTTGTCTTTTTTCGGTGTATTTTTTTCCTTTATTGCAGTTATTGGTACTAAATAGATATTGAAATTAATTTGATAAGTAAGATAGTGTAGAAGTGAGAATGTTTAAAATTAATGA
Source organism: Thermobia domestica (assembly GCF_964235325.1). Lineage (NCBI taxonomy): Eukaryota > Metazoa > Arthropoda > Insecta > Zygentoma > Lepismatidae > Thermobia > Thermobia domestica. The sequence goes on along the minus strand of NC_137459.1, from coordinate 148,046,711 downwards.
AGTTTTCAAAGAAATGAGAAATCCAATTGTTCGAATTTATGTGAGACTAGCAACAAAATGTAACCGATTTCGTAAATATATTGGTACCAGAGTTATATTATAGTTACCACAGTCGTTATGTAAAAATGTTCTTGATACTTCGTGTCTTTATCTGTAAAAATGTTCTATATACTTCGTGTCTCTATCTGTGAACAGTGTATGAATCTCTTACGTATCAGGCTTTTCATCAACAGAGAATTTCGTGCCTTTGCTCTTCATATTTCCTGAATTTGCTTTTCGGGGATTCGCCCCCACACCCTCGCCTTTGCTCGTCCTATTTCCTCACACCTCTTAAGCTTACAATTCCCGAATTTCAAGTTTCTTTTCCTATTTCAACTATCTAAAAGATAAGATTTTGTATTCCAGGAAAACGCCTATTTAAATAACATGGTGATTTCTTCATCTCCCTTTAGACTCCTTAAAAATTAAAAATATTCAATTTTAGCAATTTTTCTGTTGGTTATTCCCGAGAGGCTACAATCATGCCAAATTTCATCATTCTAACCCTGCCGGAAGTGCCTAAACATTTTGAGGTGTAGAAGACGTCCAATATAAATAACATGGAAAAGGTTTTTCTGTTCCCCATAAAACCACTCTAAATTTGGATATTTTTATTTTTACTGACTTACTTAGGTAATACTAACGAAAACGTTGAAGAATACCGAATTTCATGTTTGTATTCCAATTTCAAGTACCTAAAATATGAGATTATAAGTCAAAAAAAGGCCTATTTAAATAGCATGGGGAATTTCTTCATCTCCCCTTTAGACTCCCTAAAAATTAAAAATATTCACTTTTGGCAATTTTTCTGTCGGTTAGTTCCGAAAAACTACAATCACGTCAAATCTAATCATTGTAGCTCTACAGGAAGTGGCGTATAATTTTGGGGTGTAAAAGGTGTCCCATATAAATACGTACCATGGGAAAGATTTTTCAGTTCCCCATAAAACCACTCTATGGTTGGAATTGTTTATTTTTACTGATTTACTTGGGTAATACTAATGAAAACGAACAAACATACCGAATTTCAATTTTTTATTCCAATTCCAAGTTCCTAAAACATGAGATTATATGTCCAAAAAAGACACATTTAAATAACATGGGGAAATTTTTCATCCCCCTTCATCGTTTCAACTTTCCACGTCAACCGGAAGCACCCCTTTAATTTTTATCAGTTCATATAGTTTTATATACAGTTAGGATATGTTGGTGGCAAATATAATTAAGATTACTAGCTATTTGAATGGTGTGTATCATTGGAAGGAAAACCCGAGGCAGTATGAAATTGCGCAACATGCGCGTCATGTAATGAACTCCGTAATTTTGCAATGTGAAAAGGTAGAGAACAACTAGGTATATTGAAACACCAGCTATGTCTAGTGATATAGCAGCGAGGATTCAGCATCAAGGGTTTTGGGCCCTGTTGATACTCTTCGTATTTGGGTAATGAAAAATGAGATGTTAGCGATCGTGATTTTGTAGTTCGGGTAAATGAATTGGAATTTCGTTTGGTCATAGCACTCTGACAGATATTTAATAGAATAAATCCTCCCCTGTACTAGTGGGTAGCATGTGCGCCTTTCTTGTACAGGTTTTGGCTTCGATTCCCGGTGGGAGAGCCCTTGGGAACTAATGTTGTATGTGACACATTATGACTCCTTTAAAAATGTACAATTTTAAATTTAAATCCAGCAATATGCCACAATTGAGAATTCCAATATACGATATTGACATGGTGAACTACAAAAAGAAGTGAAATATGAACAAAAACACCAGAGGTGCAAAAAGTGCAGCCAAGTTCGTCAGCCTCAAAAAGTGTTGAGATGAGGATGGATGAGCCAAGTTCCTTGGCCACTGAATCTGAAAGGAACACTGGAACTTGGCGCGAGGTGTCAAGGAAAATTATGTTAAGGAACCTTAGGGATAGTGGTGGTGGCCGTGGTGGGTTTGGGACCACCATCAACCTTAGGAATATCAACTTTGCTAATGCGCTAAAGTACATATACAGTATACTGCAGTAAGATTGATGGTTCGAAACCCAGACAAGGAAAACTTATATTACTTCACGAAGTGTCAAAGTAAATGATGTTAACGAACCTTAGGGGGTGGTGTTTGTGAGCGTGGTGGATTTGGGGGTCACCACTAGCCTTAGGGATGAAATGTCCCGGTCGTGAAACTAGGAACAGACATTTTAATGTATTCGAATATGTTAGACACCTCGCGCCAAGTTCCAGTGTTCCTTTCAGATTCAGTGGCCAAGGAACTTGGCTCATCCATCCTCATCTCAATACTTTTTTGAGGCTGACGAACTTGGCTGCACTTTTTGCACCTCTGGTGTTTTTGTTCATATAATAATACACTGACTGATAAAAAGAAGTTAAGCAACTGGAAGGAATGTTGGATGTCAACTAATTTCGTATATGTGCATACCCTCGGCGGGTATGTGAATTATTAGAGTTGAAATGATCTGTGAGGCTAGAATGGCCACTAGAGTGCATTAGCGTTTTCACCAGAAGACGATGTTATTAGGCCTGACAGGGCATATAAGAGGCACGCCCAGCGTCAGACGAGTAATGAGTACTGTGAAGGAGAACAGAAAATGCCGCGTACTCGTGTGAGACAACATTACCAGCCAGTGAGAGATTTTAAAAGACGCCTCACTGTGGGTCAACATGTGGTGGTCTGTTCCAATTGCACAATCCAGACATATGGGGCATTCAAGTGCGACAGTAGCCCCATTTCGAAATAAATGGGAAGGTAAGGGAGACCACACGCGTTGTAAAGTTTTCTGTCGGCTACGTCTGACCACACCAAGGGTGAATCGGTGAATTGTATTCAAAGCACATCGTAACCCCTTCACATCCTTGACCTTGAGTTGACTTTATCTTGACAGAGTTTGCTTTTTGAGTTCCGAGCTTGTTGAAAAGCTCCCGCCTCTCATATGAAATACTCGCGTTGGGTTTAGTGCATATGTTGTTGAAATTGAACCTGCAGCTGTTGCGGATTCGTATCAAAATCTGAGGTCCTGCAGGTTGTCTTTGACAATGAGTATTGAAAGGCTGTAAATGTTTCATTTTCTTAAGTTGTCAATTAGTTGTTGGGCTTGAAGACATGTCCTCATCCAAGAGTGGTCCTAAAAAGGCAATGCTTGATTTATATAATAAAAGTTCAACTTTCAATTCCACGAATATAATCAACTTCGTGAAGATATCCGATGCTTTCTTCAAGTTCGGTAGGTGATTGCAAAGCAGAAAAAGTTTTCGAGAGAGATTCGTGTCCTTCAAAAGTTGGAGAAGTTCCTTGAGTAGAGAGATATCATCAGCTGAATTAGTAGTTTCCATAAGTGGTGGTGTTGTTGGAGCTTTTTTGGTGTGGATTTTTCTCTCTGTCCATGGTAAGGTTATGGATGTCTTGAGATGATGTGCCTCAGAACCCTGGACTATGATGAAAGTAGCTTTCCTTCTGGAGTTTACAAGTTCGCTGAATGTGAGTGCATTCAAAAAAGTTGTCGAGATGGTTGTCCTTACAATTGATACACTTCGCCGGTTTGGCTCTGTATTGTTTGGTGCACTGTATTGTATTGAGAAGACTGGATGGTTTTTGTCCTTGAGAGTTGCGGTTATGTCCTGAACATTTGTGTCAATAGGCAGGTTGCGAATAACAGCATTGATTGTTTTCACTTTTCCTTTACGGCAGCAGCGAATTGAAGTTTGTGCTCATTGCAGATATCTTGCAGGACGTCGAAGTCTGTTTGAACTTCACACTTGACTTTTAAATAACCTTTCATAAATAGAAACGTTGGAACTTACTTCCACTGAAGGGAAATCAGTTGTTTTAATTCATAACCTTGGTTACGAGAACATCGTAGATGCTCATCCATTTGTTTGAATAGGAAGTAAAGGTGTTCATGGTGTCTTCTTCTTCTTCTTCGCATATTGGTCAGAAGTTAGAAGACGCTGTTTCGATAGAGAAGTGGAAGTCCTCCGTGTCTTCTTCGCTGGTTGAAACGGTGCTTCCAAGCCGGTATCAGGTTGCTAATCCAGTGTCATCTTCTACTCTGCACGTAGTTACAGAGCAATAACTAATGGTGAAACACTCCTTGCATAACGGTCGGAGGAATACCATGTTATGTGGCCAGAGAGATAATTTTCATCATGGTTGATAAATCCTTCTTTTGATATGCCTGAGCATATGCAAGTTTGAGTGCTTCCGGAGTAAGAATTTGATCTCCAGGTGAGAGTGCATCTTAATATCATCCTCTACAAAAAACTGATAACGAAACGTTGACTTACGCCATTACGATCTCCTCAATTTCTCTTCCCTTTACATCTCCGCCCACTACCCGGATACAAGAAATGGACTCATTACAACACCCCATGTCATTTCGCACCATTGGTCGGAGACAAGCAGCAGACAGATATGAATAGCCTTCTCATGCAAAGATGCGTGTGGATCTAACCAAAGAGAAGTGTTCCTGGGTTCCTGTAATAGCAGCGATAAGGCAGCGGCAAATATAAGATTTAACCGAGATCTTCAGAAGAACATAACCTTCAGTTGAATGCTCCAGAAATTTAACGGTACCAACAAAAGGAGTTACTCACACGGGAGATAATAAACAACCAGTCTTTTCATATACGATTAGCAGCTGGACTTTTCAGATAGGTTGCATTAATATATATCACACAATAAAGAGTAATTTCACACAACATTTTGCGACATATACTGCTATTTAGAAGGAATAAGCATTGCCTTCCGTCAACTGGGCCTCAAATTGCGGACCAAGATTTACACTGATGATATAGCTTGAGCAGACTTTGCCGATAGTCGGGTGACTAGAAGCCGGGCGGTACTATCCCTCTTAGAATGCGTAAGGGGAAAAAATGCTGCAATCAGAAAGTTTGGCTCTTGTTAGGACCAAAAGTCCCAACTAGAACCCTTAACTCTTTTTAGAGCAACAAAAGAAATAAAACATACCGAAACCAAAGAAAGACTCCAACTACAAGTAACTCTTAAAAACACCACAGACAGAAAATGTAACCACGCCAAGAAAACTAATTGAATCCTGAAACACAACTAGATAACAGGCGAAAGATGAAGCGTTGCTTCCGCCTTCAAGAATTCCGACAGAAAGCGAGAAAGCATCATACACAGCCAGGAATCCTGGGAATCACAATCAGTTCAGCCACCTTTTATACTCTTTACCTTTTATGAGTACATTTCTAGGGGTTAACTCGTTCTCTTTTATGATAACTTTTTCAACCCATATTTTACCATAGCAAAGAATACACGAACACATAGCAGAACAGATAATCATTTGTGAGTACATTTTAAGGGGTGGACTTGTTCCCTTTTATGATCACTTTTTCCACCCCTATTTAAACATAGCAGTGACTTATTTTCCAACCCCTATTTTAACATAGCAGAAATTACATAAGACTACGAACACATAGAAGAGCAGATAACACATAAGACTACGTAACATAGCAAGGGTGTATTCGTTGTTTCTTATGATCACTTTTTCAAACCCTATTTGAACATTTTACCATAGCAGACACTACGAACACATAAGACTACGAAACATAGCAGGAATGTATTCGTTTCCAACCCCTATTTGAACATAGCAGATAATACATAAGATTCATTCCCTTTTTCAATCCCTATTTTAGCAGACAATGAATACCTATGTAACGTAGCAAAGGGGGTGCACATAAGACTACGAACACACATAGTAGGGCTGTATTCATTCCACCCCTATTTAAACATACCAGAACTAGTAAAAGAGTATGGCTTATTTTCCAACCTCTTTTTTATCGTAGCAGAAATTACATAAGACTACGAACACATAGCAGAGCAGAGACACGAATGCGCAAAAAATATTTGCATTTCCGATTCGATACGCCCTTTGAACCGATTTGGATGAAACTCGGTATATGGGGGTTTTCGACCATTGTGATTACGAATACCACACTTATCTACCCGGGTCTTATAGTTTATGTGGGATACACCCTTTCTATGACAATTTTAACCGATTTGGATGAAACTCGGTATATAAAGGTTTTCAGACATGCTGATTACGAATATTATATTTATTTTTACCTTGGTCTTATAGTTTATGTGTGATACGCCTTTCCTATGACAATTTTATCCAATTTGGATGAAACTCGGCTATGGGGGTTTTCAGACATGCTGATTACGAATATCATATTTATTTCTACCTTGGTTTTATAGTTTATGTGGGATATGCCCTTCCTATGACAATTTTGTCCAATTTGGATGAAAGTCGGCATATGGGGGTTTTCGAACCTGCTGATTACGAATATCATACTTATTTTACCTTGGTCTTATAGTTTATGTGGGATACGCCCTTTGTATGACAGTTCTAATCAACTTGAATGAAACTCGGCCTATGTGGGTTTTCGAATATGCTGATTAGGAATATCATATTTATTTTTACCTGGGTCTTATAATTTATGTGGGATACGCCCTTCCTATCACAATTTTAACCGATTTGGATGAAACTCGGTATATGGGGCTTTTCGGACATGCTGATTACGAATATTATATTTACTACTACCTGGGTCTTATAGTTTTTGTGCGATACGCTCTTTCTATGACAATTTTAGACGATTTGGATGAAACTCGGTATCTAGGGGTTTTCGACCATGCTGATTACGAATATTATATTTATTTTACCTGGGTCTTATAGTTTATGTGGGATAAGCCCTTTTGTATGACACTTAAAACCCAATCACTCGTAAACGAAGCAACATATTGAGGTGCCGTTTCCACAATTAGTAACAAGCCAACAACTACTACATGCCCCCAAAAGGTCAAATATTTACACCAGAATAACTCGTAAATGGAGCGACGGAGGAATTTTGTACCAAGCAGAAAAAGTGAAGGAGGAATAAATTTGAGTGGCCTATTGAATTTTGTACCAACGAGAAATCTCATTTGTAACTAGCTCAGAATTTCTGTACCTGTTTGGGATATTCAAAATAAACGAAAAAATTAATTTGGATGGACTAACGAAAAAGAAAGCAAAGATATGCCATTTTAACTGGCTGAGAATTTAAAGAAACAAAGGGAACTTACTCAATTTTCTATCAACGAGAAATGCCATTTTATCAAGCTCAGAATTTTATATCATTTTGTACTACTCCAATAAACGAAGGAATAGAGTATTTAGTTTTGTACCAACTAGAAGAAAGAAGTGAAGAATGAATAAAATTTAGGTGGATTATTTTCTTTTGTACCAACTGGAAAAGAGAAGAAGAGCTACTTTAACTAGCTTAGACTTTTATATCATTATGTACTGTTTAAACAAACGAAAATTGACCATTTTAACTGGCTCAGAATTTATGTAACTTTTGAACTACTGAAATGTTGTATTTTCTCTATCAATCAGAAAAACCGAAGAAGGATCATTTTAACAAGTTCATAATTCCTGTAATGAAAGAATAATTTCTATGTTCTAGCTGAATATTTTATATCATCTTGTACTATTTAAATATACGAAAGAATAAATTTAAGTGACCTATTCAATTTTTTACCAATGGGAAATGCCATTTTAACTGGCTCAGAATTTGAGTGGTCTATTTAGGTTGAGTGTACCAACCTAAAAAAGCGAAGAAGGACTATTTTAACTAGTTCAATATTTCTGTACAATTTTGTACCACGCCAAATTTCATTTTTGTACCAAACAAAGAAATCAAAGAAGGGCAATTTTATACTTTTTGTGCCATTAAAAACTGAGGATAACATGAGTAGCGTAAGTTTTTGTACTCATTCGAAAAAAAGCAAAGAAGAACCATTTTAAGTAGCTCAGCTTTTTCATACCTAATGTTGCCATGGCTATAAGAAAAGGAATAAATAAATATGGGTATCCTAACCATCTATATCAGGCTTAGATTTTTATGCCTTTTTTGTAATATTAGTACCAAACAGAAAAAGCTACACAAATAAACAAAGGAATATATTTGTAATAACCACAAAAAAGCGAAGAAAGACCATTTTAACTGGCTCAGCTTGATATACCATTTGAGTGTCCTATTGAATTTTGTACCAACGAGAAATCTCATTTCCAGGCCATGTTTTACTATTTAAACAAACGAAGGACTAAATTGAGAAAGCGAACATGGACTCAGAATTTTATATCACAAATTTGGATGGATTATTTAGTTTTGTACGAACCAGAAAAATTTGATTGGATTAGTTCCTTTTGTACCAACGAGGGAAAAGCCGAGAAGGATCATTTTTAACTGGCTTCGAATTTTGTACCTTTTTGAAAAATTTGTACCAAACCGAAAAAGCAAGGAAATACCATTTAACTAAATAATAATTTTTGTGCTAACCAAAAAAGCGAAGAAAGACCATTTTAACTAGCTCAACATGTTATAACATTTTCTGGGCTACACATTTGAGTGGTCTACCCAATTTCTTCACCATGATGTACTATTTAAACAAACAAAAGAATAAATTTGTACTAACCAGACTCAAAATTTTATATCATTTTGTAATACTCAAATGGACGAAGGAATAAATTTGTGTGACCTATTCACTTTTGTAGCAAGCAGAAAAAGGAAAAAAATAACATTTTGTACTAATCAAATTTGGGTGGCCTATTTAGTTTTGTCCATTTTTTAACTAGCTTAATAGTTCCGTACCATTGTAACTAACTCAAACAAACGAAAGAATACATTTCAGTGGCTTAAGCAAAGAAGGTCAATTTGTACCTTTTTGTGCTATTAAAATAAACGAAGGGTTAAATTTGAGTGACCTATTCAATTTTGTACCAAGTAGAAAAAATTGAAGAATGAATAAATTTTATTTGCAATGAAAAAGCGGAGAAGGTCTATTTTTAAATAGTTCAGTATTTATGTACATTTTGTACTACTCAAATAAACGGTGGAATAAATTTTGATGTTCTACTTTCTGTACCAATCAGAGAAAAAACAAAGAAAGACCATATTCTGCTACTCAAACATACGAAGGAATAAACTCATAATTTCTATACCTTTTTGTGCTATTCAAATAAACAAAGGAATAAACCTATTCACTTTTATGCAAGCAGAAAAAGCCCCTTTTAGTTTTGATCCAACCACGAAAAAAGGGGAGAAGCCCCATTATTACAAGCTCGGCATTTTTATACCATTTTGTATTACTCTAATAAATTTGGGTGGTCTATTTCATTTTTTGTAACAATCAGAAGAAAAGTAAAGATGATACATTTTAACTAGTTCAGAATGTTATACCTTTGTGAAGGATTAAAATAAACGAGTGGTTCATTTGTATATTTTGTGTCATCCAGATCTGTTAATTTATTTCTTTTAAAGAAAACAATACATTACTCTCACTGACAATTCAGTTGCCAGAGTCCAATGTTTGTAATCTATTAAATTCTAAATATTACAATACTACAAATTGATCCATTTATAAAATAATACAGTTAAGAGTTCAATTCTCAACTTACATCAATGTATTTAGCCCTAATATGTTCGTCTATTCATACATAATCAAATGCATATGCTACAGTGTCTCAGTGTTCATTTACAGAATTAAATAATTGTTTATCTTTTTCTAAAAACATTTCTACCATTTCTTTGATATAATAATCACACTCTGTAATGTATTCATATACGAGATTAAATTTTTTCTCCAAAGTATAAGTGTTCTTAATATTACAACCTTTAAAATGCTTCTTTAAATAAAGTTTATAGATTTTCTCTCTCATTTCACGTTTAATTAAGATCGTTCGTAATCATTCTGCAGCAAACAGTTGTGATCTTTTTCATTTTCATTATGTTCAGAACAAGCTTAACATAATAATACTGAATTTGGTGTGTACTCATTAAATAATTGTATAACACATATATCTTATATATAAAAGAGAACGCACAAATCCTTTGTTCCCTCATCACGCTAATACGGCTGAACCAATTTCTTTCATTTTTGGGGGGTTATTAGGATTTGGACCCTAGATGGTTTTTATCATATCACTTTAATTTTCAATTACCAGTGTCTTGAGATAATTGACCATTCAAGTGTCCATAACGTACAAATCCTTTGTTAGTTCATCATAGGTAAAAATAAACGTATTTATATGCAACCCGCATGACCGTGTCACTCGGCGGGTTAACATAAATGACAGGCGATATAATGTTAACATTTACTGCAATCTACTATGGTTTTTATCATATCACTTGAAAGCGAAAAAGTAAAAATTATCTAATTAACAAGGTTTATTGCGTTCCGGGGTGACCCCAGCGAAGCGGGGTGAACGCTGCTAGTCACTAATAGTTTCACTAGTACACTTGCACTCATTAGCTTCCACTTCAAAACAGTTAATATTTGAAACACTGTCATCATCACTTTCCGAGAGTATTTCATCATTATATCTATTATAGCGTCTAAAGTAATACACTTCATCTATTTCTTGTGATTGATATATGATTCTCACTTTATCACGTAATTTATCTGGCAAATCGGGGTCAGACGGGTGAATTAACAGCATAGGTTTTTCGTTTTCACGCTGAATTTCTTTTTCTCTAGGTGAAACATAAACAATCTCTATGCTAGTCATTTTTTCTACTCTTCAGCAAAAACAAATCAAATAAATATTTTTTCAAGTGTGATACATCTATTTATATACCTACAATAAAACCATACTATGCATTCTCCGTCTTTTATTACTGTCAAATAATGTGTTTCAAGGCAATACAAAATAATTCGTTAATATAACGTCATGATGTATGTTCTATTATTTTCCAAATATACTCCATAAACTTATATTCCATTATAATAAAATACATAAATGCAAAAATATATATTTGTCTTTTTGAAATTAGACGAGGAAGGAAAGTTTTAAAAAATAATTCCATTAAGCAAATATAATTGAATCGTTGAGCAATAGGCAGTACCTTAGGACCCTCACTATACTAGCAATACAGATGTTAAATATCGGCAGCACTCTTTATTGATGGTGTGCAACATTGAACTTTCAAAAGTTTTCTTTTCCTTGATGAGCTGATTTTTACTTTGATATGATTCCTTCTGCTGTGATCAAAAATGGCCAACCATGCTGTCATGATTTGTCGTCCTTCATCACTTTTCTCTAGAATGCTAATTGCTATGCAGTCGGTTCTACTGAATTAAGTTATAATTGAATTATGGCGCAACTCTGGTTTGTTAAATCTCACGTTCAAATATTTAGTTAGTGACCGGGAAACTTTGGACTTTAGCATCGCCGTTAGTATTTTGTAAACCTAATTCGCTAAACACACGTCAATACCCATATAGTGACGAGAGAGGCAATTTAAATTGTTCTCTGGATGACACAAAATATACAAATGAACCACTCGTTTATTTTAATCCTTCACAAAGGTATAAAATTCTGAGCTAGTTAAAATGTATCATCTTTACTTTTCTTCTGATTGTTACAAAAATGAAATAGACCACCCAAATTTATTAGAGTAATACAAAATGGTATAAAAATGCTGAGCTTGTTATACTGAAGCTTCTCCCCTTTTTTCCGTGGTTGGAACAAAACTAAAAGGTGCTTTTTCTGCTTGCATAAAAGTGAATAGGTTTATTCCATCGTTTATTTAAATAGCACAAAAAGGTATAGAAATTCTGAGTTTATTTCTTCGTTTGTTTGAGTAGCAGAATATGGTCTTTCTTTGTTTTTTCTCTGGTTGGTACAGAAAGTAGAACATCAAAATTTATTCCACCGTTTATTTGAGTAGTACAAAATGTACATAAATACTGAACTATTTAAAAATAGACCTTCTCCGCTTTTTAATTGCAAATAAAATTTATTCATTCTTCAATTTTTTCTACTTGGTACAAAATTGAATAGGTCACTCAAATTTAACCCTTCGTTTATTTTAATAGCACAAAAAGGTACAAATTGACCTTCTTTGCTTAAGCCACTGAAATGTATTCTTTCGTTTGTTTGAGTTAGTTACAATGGTACCGAACTATTAAGCTAGTTAAAGAATGGACAAAACTAAATAGACCACCCAAATTTATTAGAGTAATACAAAATGGTATAAAAATGCTGAGCTTGTTATACTGGGGCTTCTCCCCTTTTTTCCGTGGTTGGAACAAAACTAAAAGGTGCTTTTTCTGCTTGCTACAAAAGTGAATAGGTCACACAAATTTATTCCTTCGTCCATTTGAGTATTACAAAATGATATAAAATTTTGAGTCTGGTTAGTACAAATTTATTCCTTTGTGTGTTTAAATAGTACAACATGGTGAAGAAATTGGGTAGACCACTCAAATGTGTAGCACAAAAAATGTTATAACATGCTGAGCTAGTTAAAATGGTCTTTCTTCGCTTTTTTGGTTAGCACAAAAATTATTATTTAGTTAAATGGTATTTCCTTGCTTTTTCGGTTTGGTACAAATTTTTCAAAAAGGTATAAAATTCGAAGCCAATTTAAAATGATCCTTCTCGGCTTTTTTCTCGTTGGTACAAAAGGAAATAATCCAATCATTTTTCTCTGGTTCGTACAAGACTAAATAATCCATCCAAATTTGCGTATTACAAAAGGATATAAAATTCTGAGTCCATATTCGCTTTCTCAAATTTAGTCCTTCGTTTGTTTAAATAGTAAAACATGGCCTGGAAATGAGATTTCTCGTTGGTACAAAATTCAATAGGACACTCAAATGGTATATCAAGCTGAGCCAGTTAAAATGGTCTTTCTTCGCTTTTTTGTGGTTATTACAAATTTATTCCTTTGTTTATTTGTGTAGCTTTTTCTGTTTGGTACAAATATTACAAAAAAGGCATAAAAATCTAAGCCTGATATAGATGGTTAGGATACCCATATTTATTTATTCCTTTTCTTATAGCCATGGCAATATTAGGTACGAAAAATCTGAGCTACTTAAAATGGTTCTTCTTTGCTTTTTTTCGAATGAGTACAAAAACTTACGCTACTCAAGTTATCCACAGTTTATAATGGTACAAAAAAGTATAAAATTGCCCGTCTTTGATTTTCTTTTGATTGGTACAAAAATAAAATTCGAGGTGGTACAAAATTGTACAGAAATATTGAACTAGTTAAAATGGTCCTTGTTCGGTTTTTCTACAAAATTAAATAGCTCACTCATATTTATGTCTTCGTTTATTAGACTAGTTTAAAATGATAAAAATTCGCAGCTAGTTAAAATGGTCTTTTTTTGCTTTCTCTGGTTAATATAAATTCATTCCTTTGTTTGTTGAAATAATACAAAATGGTATAAAATGATCAGCTAGTTAAGATGATCCTGCTTCGGTTTTTCAATTTAAATAGCTCACTTAACTGCATTACTTCGTTTAATTGATTTTGAGTAGACACAATTTATAAGTCACTCAAATTTATTCCTTTGTTTATTTGAACACTACAAAATGGTGCAATTTCTTTGTTTTTCTCGATGGTACAAAAGTAAATACTCCATTGTTTATTTGAGTAGTAAAATTATATAAAATAGTCTTTCTTCCCTTTTTTAGGCTGGTACAAAACTAAAAAGACCACTCAAATTCTGTGCCAGTTAAAATGGCATTTCTCATTGGTAAAAAATTGAATAGGTCACTTAAATTTATTCTTTCGTGTATTTAAATAGTACAAGATGATATAAAATATTCAGCTAGAACATAGAAATTATTCTTTCATTACAGGAATTATGAACTTGTTAAAATGATCCTTCTTCGGTTTTTCTGATTGATAGAGAAAATACAACATTTCAGTAGTTCAAAAGTTACATAAATTCTGAGCCAGTTAAAATGGTCAATTTTCGTTTGTTTAAACAGTACATAATGATATAAAAGTCTAAGCTAGTTAAAGTAGCTCTTCTTCTCTTTTCCAGTTGGTACAAAAGAAAATAATCCACCTAAATTTTATTCATTCTTCACTTCTTTCTTCTAGTTGGTACAAAACTAAATACTCTATTCCTTCGTTTATTGGAGTAGTACAAAATGATATAAAATTCTGAGCTTGATAAAATGGCATTTCTCGTTGATAGAAAATTGAGTAGGTTCTCTTTGCTTCTTTAAATTCTCAGCTAGTTAAAATGGCATATCTTTGCTTTCTTTTTCGTTAGTCCATCCAAATTAATTTTTTTTGTTTATTTTGAATATCCCAAACAGGTACAGAAATTCTGAGCTAGTTACAAATGAGATTTCTCGTTGGTACAAAATTCAATAGGCCGCTCAAATTTATTCCTCCTTCACTTTTTCTGCTTGGTACAAAATTTCTCCGTCGCTCTATTTACGAGTTATTCTGGTTTAAATATTTGACGTTTTGGGGGCATGTAGTAGTTGATGACTTGTTACTAATTGTGGAAACGGCACCTCAATATGTTGCTTCGTTTACGAGTTTGATTTTTGACTTCCATAGTAAGTAGTTGATGACCTGTCACTAAAATATGGAAACCGCCCCTCAATATGTTGCTTCGTTTTCGAGTTTGACCTTTGACCTTAATGGTCAGTATTTTTGGAACATGTAGTTGCTGGTGACCAATTACTAAATGTGTAAACACCACCTCAATATGTTGCTTCGTTTACAAGTGATTGGGTTTTAAGTGTCATACAAAGGGCGTATCCCACATAAACTATAAGACCCAGGTAAAAATAAGTATAATATTCATAATCAGCATGGTCGAAAACCCCTAGATACCGAGTTTCATCCAAATCGGTTAAGATTGTCATAGAAAGGGCGTATCCCACATAAACTGTATGACCCAGGTAAAAATAAATATAATATTAGTAACCACCATTTCCGAAAACCCCCATATACCGAGTTTCATCCAAATTGGTTAAAGTTGTTATACAAAGGGCGTATCCCAACATAAACTATAACACCCAGGTAGAAATAAATATGCCATTCGTAATCAGCATGTCCGAAAACCCTATATACAGAGTTTCATCCAAATCGGTTAAAATTGTCATAGAAAGGGCGTATTCCACATAAACTATAAGACCAAGGTAGAAATAAATATGATATTCGTAATCAGCATGTCTAAAACCCCCTTATGCCGAGTTTCATCAAAATTGATTAAAATTGTCATAGAAATGGCGTATTACACATAAACTATAATACCCAGGTAAAACTAAATATAATATTCGTAATCAGCATGTCTGAAAACCCCTATATACCGAGTTTCATACAAAACGGTTAAATTTGTCATAGGAAGGGCGTATCCCACATAAACTATAAGACCAAGGTAGAAATAAATATGATATTCGCAATCAGTATGTCCGAAAACCCCTGTATACCGAGTTTCATCCAAATCGGTTAAAATTGTCATAGAAAGGGCGTATCCCACATAAACTATAAGACCCGGGTAGAAATAAGTGTGTTATTCGTAATCAGCATGGTCGAAAACCCCCATATACCGAGTTTCATCCAAATCTGTTCAAAGGGCGTTTCGAATCGGAAATGTAAATGTTTCTGTGCATGCGTGTCTCTGCTCTGCTATGTGTTCGTAGTCTTATGTAATTTCTGCTATGTTGAAAAACGGGTTGGAAGATAAGCCATACACTTTTACTAGTTCTGCTATGCTTAAAAAGGGGTGGAATGAACACAGCCCTACTATGTGTGTTCGTAGTCTTATGTACACCCCCTTTGCTATGTTACATAGGTATTCATTGTCTTAAAATAGAGGTTGAAAAAAATGATGATAAAAGGGAATGAATACACCCCCTGCTATGTTTCGTAGTCTTAGTATTCTCTGCTTTGCTATGTGTTCGTAGTCTTATGTAATTTCTGCTAAGTTAAAAAAGGGGTTGGAAAATAAGTCACTGCTATGTTTAAATAGGGGTGGAATGAATACAGCCCTACTATGTGTGTTCGTATTCTTAAGTACACCCCCTTTGCTATGTTACATAGGTATTCATTGTCTGCTAAAATAGGGGTTGAAAAAGGGAATGAATCTTATGAATTATCTGCTATGTTCAAATAGGGGTGGGAAACGAATACATTCCTGCTATGTTTCGTAGTCTTATGTGTTCGTAGTGTCTGCTATGGTAAAATGTTCAAATAGGGTTTGAAAAAGTGATCATAAAAGGGAACGAGTCCACCCCTAAAAAATGCTCATAAAACGGAATGAATCTTATGTATTCTCTGCTATGTTAAAATAGGGGTTGAAAAAGTTATCATAAATGGGAACGAATGCATGCCTGCTATGTTACGTAGTCTTATGTATTATCTGGTATGCTATGTGTTCATAGTCTTATGTGTTCGTAGTCTCTGCTATGTTAAAATGTTCAAATAGGGGTTGAAAAAGTAATCATAAGAAACAACGAATACACCCTTGCTATGTTACGTAGTCTTATGTGTTATCTGCTCTTCTATGTGTTCGTAGTCTTATGTAATTTCTGCTATGTTAAAATAGGGGTTGGAAAATAAGTCACTGCTATGTTTAAATAGGGGTGGAAAAAGTGATCATAAAAGGGAACGAGTCCACCCCTTAAAATGTACTCACAAATGATTATCTGTTCTGCTATGTGTTCGTGTATTCTCTGCTATGGTAAAATAGGGGTTGAAACAGTGCTCATAAAGAGAACGAGTCAACCCCTAAAAATGTATACCTTGGTATCTTACACATAACATATAAAAGGTGATTTGACAAGTAAGATAATAATAATATATTTGTTGTAGAAAATCAAAGGTAACACAAATTAGCGTTCTTAAAAGGTGGAGGGTGGTTTCGGACAAACATAAAACTACAGAGAATTAATCTTTTGAGGTAATTTAATAACAGAACAAATTGCAGATATTAGCTGTTTACTTACAGGAGTTCTTACACATATAATATCGTTTTAATATTCTTTGAAATAGAGCCTAAAATAAAAGTAAAAATAGATCTTAAAATTCTTAGTCTCATCAAGAGTTGTTATTTTTATTATGAACAATTCACAATGATAAAACACCCTGCCTTCAAAATTTTCACATTGTTCATCGACCAAATCCTTACATATATTGCGCTGTATCCAATCATCAAAAGACTTCCCGCATATTATAATGTTTAGTTTTTCAGCAAGTTTGTAAACTAGTTTTAAAACTTCTGATATTCTTAGTGGCATTAGACTAGTTAACTATACAAAGTCTTTACATGATTGTATAGTATTTCTTCTTGGTCACGTTCTGCTAAATTTGCCTTTGTTATCCGAGCAGCGAAGTTTGTTATCCGAAAAACATCCGTTCCGACAATTTTTCGACACGATCTCCTAATGTGCTCTAAGGAACACCATATCTAGCACTGGCCGCACGTGCTGCTTTGGAAAAAACTTTGTCCATGGCCAACTTCATATTTTCTTCATCCAAATTGCCACGTATTTTCCCATGGTTTCTTGAAAAAGCCAGGAACAATTAAAAAATGTCAAGTTTACTTACCAGTGTTTTGTCTGATACCACGCGATTCCATTTTGTCCGATACCAGCGGAAAGACTTGCAACTTATGAATGGCTATCTACCTGCTTGTAACAACATGAATGCAACTATACGCCTAAATTATAATATATATACACCCTAATAAATGCTGTGATAGCAACAATATATCAATACATTTACTTTGTGACAAGTTGCAGCCACACAAATTTATCTCCATGCACCTGATCACTCGCAAAAATACAAAAACCTTGTAGCACCAGATACCGTTCATCGGACAAATCCACTATGGAGTGGATTTGGCTAATTCATTCCGATCAACTCACTGTATGCTTGACAGATGCCGCCTTAAGCAGGAAATAACGAAAACTGCTTTTGTCCTATACCACCCGCTGTCCGATACCAGACGACTTTTCCCTAATGAAGGTAACATCCTGTAGTTCAAAAGCAATAGGTATTACTTTGGATTGTAATGTAATTGATTCTAGGACTCTGTTTAACTATGTAATGGACAATGATTTTAAGGCAGATACTTGTAGTAATATATTGATGTCAAAAGTCGTGATTAACCTTTAACTTACGCGGGCTTTAAATGCCAGCACCTCGTGAACTACGAAGCCATTTAAACCGATTTCGTAGGGTTGGAAAAATGTAAAAATAATCACTCATAATTGCCGCGGACACATGGAAAAAAAACTTTTGTTTTTTAATATCTCTACTTGAATTTCAGTTATTGACATATACGTGATTTTTATTGTTTTAGCATTATTAGTATTGTCGTTACTGTAAATTTCGTTTTAGGAAAGAACACTAAAATTTTTCCCCCATCCCTCCTCAAATATACTGATAGGAGGAATATATGTTTATTATTCCTTGAATTCCATTATTTGACATCACAACCCATGTAAACCTTCCTTTCTAATTCCAGTTTTTACTCCAGGAGAAAATAACACGAAAAAAACAAAAGACGTCTATTGAGTGAAGTGAATTTTTAGTTTGTGTTCCAACTCAACTTGTTCACACTTTATCTTAGAAAGTTGAAAAGATTGTCAGATTATCTACAAAATAATAAGAGCACACTGGCTGATGCTGTTTTAGCTACGAAGGCTGTAGTGGATTATTTTACAGATATTCGAAACACCGTCGAGGAGTTTGAAAAAATGTGGAATGAGCCTTTGAGTCTTCTTAAAATAACGGTATATCTCTAACGGGTCCAATGTTTAGAACACGACCACTGCCCCATCATTTACGTCAGTATATTGTGACTGAGCAAATATCGCTTGAGGAAGAAGATATACAATCCCAAGAAGACTACAGACTTAGGATATTTCTTCCTGTACTTAACGGAATACTTGCAGAAATGAATAGGCGTTTTACAGAAAATACAGGTATTCTATGTGGGATAAGCAGTCTTCACCCTAAAAGTGAACACTTCCTCTCATTTGAGAAAATTAAACCACTTGCACGTCATTATGGATGTGACGTCGATAGTGTAGATGTGAAACTGAAGCTTCTCCCGAAAGTTTGGAAACGTTATGAGGAGGAAAACCAATGCAAAATTACCTCCATTCCTCAGTTTACTGAAGTGATAGATCGTTTCAAAATTGCTTTTCATGAAATTCACAAATTAGCAGTAATTGTTGTCACCATCCTGTATCTAGTTCACCATGTGAGCGTTCTTTCTCTTGTCTTAGACGACTTAAAACATATCTAAGAAATCGAATTGCAAGCGGTCACCTAAGCGATCTTTGTTTCCTTTCAGTAGAAAGAAAACTTGAATGAATATTGTTGTAGAGGATGTGGTAAATGCATTCGTTGTTGGACATAAGAGTCGACGCATTGCACTTCATTAAAGTGCAGGTATAAAAGTTTATTGTAAGCTTGTTCGTACCATATGATTAACCCTTCATAGTTTAAAGTACATTATTGTTTCTGTGCATTATGATGAAGTTTTGTTAATTGTTGTTTACTCCTTTATCCAATTTATAATTGTATATATATATATACAGGGTGATAGGAAACTCCACCGACAAACTTCGGGAGGTGATACAAGACACCAAAACAAGAAAAAAGTGCTTTTGCACTTTTCTCTAGGACACATAGTTTTGGGGCTACATGATGCCGAATATGTGGCAAAATACACTTTAGAGCGCTATATCTTCTCTATTTCGAATGATAGAGACAAGGCGGCATGTCGCCTCAAAGGAACGAAACCTGCTCTATTTAAAGATGGGTATGTCGCAATCGTGAAATCAGAGCACAAGGGATTCCCCAAAGGAGCGTAGGGACTCCCGTATAAACTGTCAGGTAAAGATACATCAAAATAGGCGTGAATAGATAGGTTTCCCACCTGGTAACCATATTTAGTTGTACCATGCCGAGATCTCAAACAGAGACGAAATGGTAGACACGTCATATTCGCTATGTGTGGTTGCATAAGGGTCTTCGCCACAGCGAAAATTAAACTACCGCTAATTTTATAGTGTTTCTGTAATGTGTTCAAAATAAATACAAATGTTGGGAAAGCAAAAACATAATGCTCTAGATATTATGATTCTGCATGTGATACCGTGATCCCAACTCACTTATCTGCTTAACATTTGCAACTGCTGAAAGATTTAGCATTTTTTTGCGGGCTGTGTAAATAGTGGCACACCCAAAGAAGATAGATGAGTTGTGATAACGGTATCACATGAAGAATATTATCTACTGCACTATGTTTTTGTTTCTCCAATAATGTTATTTGTTTTCAAGATATTAGATAAAAAAAAAAACTTCAAAATTAGCGGTAGTTTCATTTCGCTGTGGTGAAGATCCATAACCACCAGGTACTGATGGTAACCAACAATGCAGTTGTATTAAGCATTCCTGCCTGGATACTATGTTATTTTCATGATATAAGCCGGGAATAAGCTTTTACGTGAGGGTTATTTCCCCTGCACCCCCTCGTTTATTCGAACACTGCTGACAGCAAAACTTGACTATTTTCGGGAACATTGCACGGTCAAAAACAGAGGGCCATAGCTACCATACGGCTAAACCACACTACATACGTACTTGGTTGATTTGCCTCGAGAGGACTCCAAGTTGCCAGTCAGGGTCATTCCGATGCACAAGGAGTTAGCACGGAAGAAACACTAAGTGCACAACCAACAAACAATACATCACCATTGAGCAGACCTACCTTGTCTGTCAAAGTCATGCGTGAAGTGTGCAACTACTACGTTGTCTGTTGTGAATCACGTTCATAGTGTAGTGTGTTGTAACAATGACCCATTACACCAATCAGGAACAGGCCGAGATGATTTTTGTGTATGGAGAAGCACATGGAAATGGTAGGCAGGCAGCCCGATTATACAACGATCGATATCTCAATAGACGCCAACCGCATCATACAACATTTGCAACGCTGTTTCGTCGTTTGTGTGAGACCGGAACGTTTCACCCTGCCATGTATGATACGGGAAGATCACGTGAGGAACGCACTGTGCATGCCGAAGAACGAATTTTACGACATGTGCTCGATGACCCGAGTGTAAGTTCCAGGGAGCTTGCCCGTCAGCATAATGTCAGTCATGAGAGAGTGTTGTCGATCCTTCATGCCAACAATTTTTACCCCTATCATTTGCAACGGGTACAAGGTCTATCGCCAGGGGAATTTTCCTCCCAGGCTGGACTTTTCTAATCAGGTTCTCCATTTGATGGTAACAACTGTCGGTTTTCTCTCCTCCATTTTGTTCACAGATGAAGCCCAATTTGGAAGGGATGGTATCCAGAATTTTAATAATATTCATCTGTGGTCTGTGGATAATCCACATGGAATGGTACAGGCCCGCGACCAGCACCAGTTTCGTATCAACGTTTGGGCAGGGATTCTGGGTGACCGTCTCATTGGACCAGTTGTTCTTCCACAACGACTCACTGGGCCATCTATTTGAACTTCTTGCGCGAAATGATACTTCCTACACTTCTGGAGGATGTACCGTTGGTCTTACAACAACGTATGTGGTATATGCACGTTGGTGCCCCGGCGCATTTCTGTCGCCCCGTGCGTGATTATTTGAACACTGTTTTCCCGGGCAAGTGGATCGGCCGTAGCGGTCCTATGTCATGTCCTGCTCGGTCGCCGGATTTAAACCCCCTGAATTTCTATTTATGGAGGCATCTCAAAACTGTTGTTTATGCTACTCCGGTTCCTGATATCCAAACGTTGGAACAATGCGTCCGAGCCACTTGTGACGCTTTGTGGGAAGAACCAGACACGTTTCGACGTGTGCGCCGGTCTATGCGACGACGTCATTTTGAGCATCTTCTTTAGTGTTGCCACAGATAAGACTGTTGTAAGACTTCTGAAACCTTTAGTGTCATCCTTTGTGATATTTATTCATCACGGACACCAGTACGAGCTGTAGTGTATCATCCTTGAAAATACAGTCCATGTTTGCCTGTACGCATGCTTACTTTTGTTCATGTCTTCCATGCCTCAGTTGCCTACTCAGTAGGGCCTATAGCGATTCTCGGCCCTGGAATGCCTGCGTACTCTGCTTGTTGCAGAACCGCTGCACCAACACACATGTTCGGCGGTGTTCCCTTGAATTGGTCCCCGACGCTCCAATGGGGAGTCCCCACTTTTTCAGCTCTCACCCCACAGTTCGTACGTAAGCCATACGTAACACGTCATAGTACATACGTCTGTTTCACTTTTCACTGCCCCTACCATGTCTGCTTTGCGGAATCCCCTTCTTCCTGTATGGACTCCCATTGCGTAGTTCCACCTGCTGCATTCAGTTTGCACCATCAGTTCCCTTGAGTATGATTTTCTTTCTCATTTTGTGGACCGACGTCACTACCTCAATTCGTTCGGGAGATTTACCCACGGTGTGTGGGCGATCTTTTGTTCGGTTCCTGCTGGAACACGCCGCCTCTTTCGACTTCTGTTCATGACTTGTTTCGTTGTTTCCAGTTGTGGAGTCACCTCCCGAAGTGTGTTCACCCACACTTCATATCGACAACTTCATTGTTGGTCACCATCAGTACCTGGTGGTACCTAAATGACGCGTCCATCAATTCGTCTCTGTTTGAAATCTCGACATGGTTACAACTAATTATGGTTACCAGGTGGGAAACCTATCCATTCACACCTATTTTGACGTATCTTTACTTGACAGTTTATCCGAGAGTCCCTACGCTCCTTTGGGGAGTTCCTTGTACACTGATTTCACGATTGCGACATACTCATCTTTGAATAGAGCAGGTTTCGTCTCTTTGAGGTGACCACACCGCCTTGCCTCTATCATTCGAAATAGAGAAGATATAGCGCTCTAAAGTGTATTTTGCCACGTTTTCGGCATCATGTAGCTCCGAAACTATGTGTCCTAGAGAAAAGTGCAAAAGCACTTTTTTCTTGTTTTGTTGTCGGGAATCACCTCCCGAAGTTTGTCGGTGAAGTTTCCTACCACCCTGTATATATATATATATATATATATATATATATATATATATATATATATATATATATATATATATATATATATAGCTAACTTGAGTTTCAGTTTCAAAGATATCTGTGTAAGCTATAATCAAACAATCATGCTGTCGAATTTCTCTATTCTTTTAGTAACATAGGTCTTTGCTGTTGTATATAGAGATCACGTCAAAAAAACCTTGTTTTACTTTACCTACTTATTGTGAATTTTATGTTATTAACGAAAGGTAGAGGATTATCTGTTAGTATGTGTTGTTTGAACCTTCTTTTATTTCTATGCATTCATGTGCATTCTTGAAGGAAGAGGAGGTAAAGCTGTCTTGAACTTCATCGACTGCACAGTATACACACCGTTATCATTGTCCAAAAAAAAATGGAAATAGAAGTAATGTGTCTGCCACGCGGAGTTCGGTAGGTCCAGCATATAGAAACGAACTCCCGCAGCTCATCCTAAGTCCTGCATTTCTTCAGTCCCACTAGGCGAATGCCGGAATTGTACCTTCTATAAGGCCAGGACAGCTGTTTTCCACATCCTTGTTCCTCCCCTATTTCAATCTGAGCCTTAGCTAACTAAGGAGTATAAAATTGAAAATTATTGTCAAAAAATGTCTACATTACCCAGTTCTCATTTTCATTGTCCTCCCATCCAGCAACTAGGACCGCCCCTTTCCGCCAACACCATAAAGCGTTTCTGGCGCCGTCCCTGTTTGAGAGGTAAATTTACTTATAGCAACAAGAAAAAATCCAGTAAACGTGTTCTCGAATCGCTCTGATTGAACTACAGGCTGTCGAAAGTGTAAGCAAATGAGCATTGTAGGTGAATATCTCCAAAACTAATAGGCAATGAGCTGGAGCGGTATGTTATCGTCTTAGACTTGTAATCTGCTCTATCGAAAAATGTATGATTCAGACACTTTCAGTGGTGACGCAAGACAAGTCATCATCCGTGCCATATCGCACGGGCGGTCCGTACAGGACATCGACAAAGATTGACACACTAGCGGAATACGATGCCTTCCACACGTGTAGCAGAAGGTGATAGAGGTGGAAGGCAATTACATTGAAGGAATCTAACAAGTATTTTTCTGTGTATAAAGCCAGATCCGAATTATAACAATGTTGCTATTACATTATATCCAGCTCTTTTAATCCTAGTGGAAGAGAATTAGTGTGGTAGAAAATCTACACTATCGGTGGCGAAGCGTAATCCTACAAGTAAGGTATATCCCATAAAGTAATAACACAAATAACATTTAATGTATCATAAAACGTTCAAAATTCAGAATTATATTTTCCTTATTGAGTTAAACCAAAAAAAAAAAATCTATTTATTTTAAAAACTTTCTTAGCTTTATTTCTAACACAGCTTAGAGTTAAATTTATGTGCATGTATACATAGTAGTTTTTTGTTTAATTTAACAAGAAAGAATGAATATTTATATAAGTAAAATAGAAAAAAGTAGTCTTCTATTATTATTATTATTATTATTATTATTATTATTATTATTATTATTATTATTATTATTATTATTATTATTATTCAACAAATATTTATATGGAGGGAAACACCCAATGTGTATTAAAGGAATATTCCTATTTAGCTCCACTACAAATACTTTGAATTGCAGTTTATGTTTTCTTCTGTCTGGGATTTGCAGAGGTATGAGGGGATTTCATCCTCACTTGCTGTTTTAATTTCCTCTATATTTGAAAATGGAGGGAGAGAAAAAGAAATTACATTCTTACAGTTAATTGTCAAATTTCTTGAATAAGCGTTCGTTACTTGAATACCCCACTTTAAAGTACAATACGGCACTTAATGCATCACGTGATAATGACTTCACTAAAAATGTTACTTCTCAGAAGAAACTTCATTTGAATCAAACCAAGATATTTAATATTGTATTCTATGCAGTGACATATTTAAGGGATTGGTTTTCGTGCTTAAGGTCCCCGACACAATATCGTAAATACCACACTGATTCTACAAAACGATATTATTTTATCTTGTACTGTAGCGTTTGATAAATTTATATGTATCTTTAATATATCAGATTTATATTCTACAAGCTATTATGGTCCAGGCCCCATGTAAAGAAAAAGCAGCTCTGAATAATTCCTAAGAGTATATACCTAAATTTTATATATATCACTAATAGAACACATAATTGATCACAGAAACTTCTTACTCTGTGTTAAGGAAATCATTTTATAACATATTAGCATTGAAAGATGGCTTCAACGTTAAAACAAAACTCCCTGAGGCGAACCTTCGCACCTTGCCAACCATGCGTGCAATTCCCAGCAATAATAGCTTCGCTTCCTAAGAAGCATAGCCCGCAAGCCTGTGTAGCGAGCTGGTGAGGCTCAGACAGAAGGATCTCCAAGTGTTTCCAACCTACTATTTTGTTACTGAAAAGACCGAAATGTTGAAGTATTGATTTTATTTTATAAGAAACCAAAGATAAAGAAAATATACGATAGAAAACAGGGTAGGTCCGCCCTCAGAGCCTCATAGTACGCTCCGCCACTGTACACTATTATTTATTAACTTTAACGAAAAGAAAAATATGTCCAAAAATGAAACATACACCAATCGAAAGATCTTATTGAACTGAACGAAGTGGTTTGCGTAATTGTAAAAGTTCATCGGTAGTTCTCGACAAAATGGAGAGAAACGAATTATTTTTCTAAACATGAAAACTAACGCTGTACAAGAACCATGTTAATACTGAAGTGAAACTCATGCTGCAGTAAGCCTTCATTAAGCTCTTTATTCTGACTCTAGCTGGACGACAATATAGTTAATGAAATATAACCTAAAATTGTCATCACTCTACAATTTCAATTTCCTTTTCACTAAATTAATGTCCGAAGTAAGTCTTATATTAGTTGATAAAACACGTTGAGGTGAAGGAAACAACACGCTTGCTGGTAAGTTGTCTTTTCGTAGCTTTCGAGAAAATCATCAAACCGAACTTCTGTGGCACTAAAAAGTATGTCGACGTTGACAATAATAATAATTGACAGTTGTATTTTTCTGCAAGAAATTGTTATTTATTTTTGTACTGTATATTATCAAAATACACTGTTAGCTAGCAGATTGTATCTATTGTTGTTTCTTTCCGTAACGGTGAAACATAGCGATTTTTTATGCAGGTACTTGTTGAAAGATGTTATAATTTAGTCATTGGTAAAATTAATTTTGGAATAAAACTCGTTATTTAAGGGAAAATAAAAACCATGTGAGTTATTTCTTTTTAAAAAATACTAACTAAAATGATAATTTCTGTTTTCTTCCTTTTTACAGCTGCTCACTCAACTTAAAATAAAAGAAATGCACAAGTTAGATATTTTATTACGGGAAATATATGAAGAATTCCAAGTTATTGAAGAAGATTTTAAGAAATACGAACGTATTTTTGAAGATTATGTTCAAGAAAACAGTCGATTAGCTACGGAAGCAATGAAAAGGTTTAGTATGAATTTGCATTGTATTTGTATGGGAAAATTAATTTATTGTATGGTCGGTAATAAAGCCAATATCCTAGCAGCTCTGCTTACGGGTTCCAGTGAGATTGGTGAAGTAGAACGTTACCAGGAGTCTCATTACATGTACGAGTTTATATCAATGAAATGCAAAACTTGCATTCCGCACGATAATTGGCATAGCACTTATAATTGCTTGTTCCAGCCTTTTGTGTTGCGCACTGCACTCCGCAAATTTGCTAAAACTGGTACGGAATGATACTGCAGTACTTGGAGACGCAGTCATTGAGAAACTGAATGGTGTTGACAACAATGCGTTCACCCAGTTTCGTGAGAACGGTTGTAAACTTGTAGTCAAAAGTACTGATATTAGCAACTTAAAGTTAATGAACTATAATACTGTAACCCATTTTAACCGTTATAGCGATAGGACTACTATTCACTTTAGAAATAGTGATTTTCGTTTTAACCGACTCTTTCGTTATCCGAACACGATTCGGTCCCATGGTGGTCGATTAACCGATAGTCTACTATATATATATATATATATATATATATATATATATATATATATATTGTAAAACTTTGTCTCATATATATAATACACATATATTAGTTCAGTAAGTGGCTAAAAATGTCTGCAGGATGCTGCTGACTTTTAATGTGTTGAATTTCAAAATTGTAAACCTCCAAGAATATTTTATAGCGACTAAATTTCCCGACTTTGTCCGGTTGGGTATTGAGTGAAGCCAAACATTTAGCATCTAGAAATAGTTTAAATTTTCTATTCAATAAGAAATATCGAAATTTTCAAAGAACATATATCAATGCATATAGTTCTTTCTGCCATGTTGAGGCCTTTCTCTCACTTTTGGTAAAACGTCGACTACAATAGGAAACAACACGTTCCTCATTAGTTTTAGGGTTGTAACATGCCAATATGCCGCCTGCGGAGGTTGACGATGCATCTGAATATGCTCGGATTTCCAATGATGTGTCGAAATGAAACAAAGATGGGGCCTGAATAATATCCATCTTAAGTTTCTCAAATAGCTCGTGGTGCTGAGCTGTTCATTTAAATTTTGAATTCTTGTCCAAAAGAATTTGAAAGGGTTCCACTTTTTCCGTAAAATCTTTAATATGTGCTCTCAAATAAGAGCATAGTCCCAAGAAACTTTTCAAGATCCGTTTAGAGTTTTTTTTTAAATAAATCGTATTTTTGGCAATTTTAGTTGATATTTTGATCTCATTTCAATTAACTGTGAATCCTAAAACTTCCAATTCCGAGAATCATACATGGGTTTTGTTCGGGTTTACTCTAAAATAGTGTTTTCTTAAACTTTTAAAGACCAATTCCAAGTCCGAAAGTTGTTGTTTCCAATTTTTGCTCCCTATAACAAGGTAATCCGCAAAGGCTGTTACGCGAGGTGGTAAACCCTCTAAAAGCATGCGTACAGCTATACTTAGGTCTGCCGCAGACGAGGTGTGTCCCATTACGCAGCGTTGAAATTTATTCGCCTTTCTAGTATGATTAAGCTTAATAGTCATGTAGTTTTGACTTTTAGGATGCAATAATAGTTGAAAATAACTAGACTTTATGTCAATAGTCGAAATGTGGTATTAGCCTCTAACGAGGAAACGGTCTTAAGTGTAAACAACCGATTTGGCTGCGGTCGGGATATATGTTACGGGAGACCAAAGTAGGAGACACGTATTTGGGCGTTTGGGCCCATACGCAGACATTTCCGAAATACGGGGCCCCACAGTGGCCCTACATGCTATAACTAGGAAGCGAATGACGTTACTTGTACACAACCGATTTGGCGGGGGTCCGTATATGTGTTACGGGAGACCAAAGTAGAAGACACGTATTTTGGCGTTTGGGCCCATACGCAGAAATTTCCGAAATACGGGGCCCCACAGTGGCCCTACATGCTATAACTAGGAAGCGAATGACGTTACTTGTACACAACCGATTTTGTTAGGGTCCGGATATGTGTTACGGGAGACCAAAGTAGAAGACACGTATTTTGTCGTTTGGGCCTATACGCAGAAATTTCCGAAATACGGGGCCCCAAATTGGCCCTACATGCTATAACTAGGATGCGAATGACGTTACTTGTACACAACCGATTTGGCTGGGATCCGGATATGGATATTATAAGCCCAAGTCGAAGACATGTAGTTTATCTTTCGACAAAACCTGACAGGGCGGCAAACTTTACTTCCGCCACTTTGCCCGGTTTCGACACATCCTAGCCATAGAAATACAAGCGAAAAACGCAAACATTCTTTCGCTCCGTTGACACCCTCTTGGTCAGCATATCCCCCTCGACGGCTCGTTCCAGCTGAACATCTGTTCAGACTTGCATGGGTACCACCTACGCCAACTTCATATCCTTATTGAAAATCTACCAATATCGGACCCTGTACATTCGACATTCCCTTTTGTGGGACCTAACAACAAACATAAGTTTCATACCTTTGGATATATTATAACATATTCCAACCCAGGCCAACATTCTGCACCAGTAACGCCATTCGCTTCCTAGTTATGGCATGTAGGGCCACTTTGGGGCCCCGTATTTCGGAAATTTCTGCGTATGGGCCCAAACGCCGAAATACGTGTCTCCTACTTTGGTCTCCTGTAACACATATCCGGACCCCATCCAAATCGGTTGTTTACACTTAAGACCGTTTCCTCGTAAGTACATGTAAATTGTCTTCTGTGGACTGGAATGGAATGCTCAAATACTGTGCAAATTTAATACAGGTCTGTAGATTCAAAATTAGGCGGAACTCTGAACTATTTGGTTTCCTCACTATGAGAAGTGGCGAGGAAAAGGAACTGTCACTAGTCTCTTTAATAATATTAGCCTCTAGAAGTTGTTTAACTTGTAAATCAATTTGTGGTCTTACTGCCAATGGAATGGGAGGTGATCTCTGATGAAAAGAGGCTCCTTTATCTATCCTTATCTTATGCACATAACCACAAAAGTAGCCTATGTCAGTTGGTGTATAAGAAAAGACATGCTTGTATCTAAAAAGTAGATCATGCACAGCTTTTTTGTTGACTCGTTAAAATTGGATTGATGTCGAATAACTTAACATCAAAAAGTGACTTGGTCTCTTCTAGCCTACTCTGAATTTCTTGTTCAGTTCTATAAAGTGTTTCGTCATTTTGTTCGCATTTTTGGTAATCACCCTGTAAATCTACTTCTTGAACATTCTCTTCAACATATGCAATTGGGGTATTCTTTACTAACGTTACCGGCCTACTAGTAGGATAACAATAAAGTGAAATTATTCTTAGGTACTTTAGTAGGCAACGTTTGAAGTCCGTATTTGTCCAGTAAATTTTCTAATGGAGAGATAAAAAAATACTCCTTATTCTTTTGCCGATTCTTGACATTAATTGATAAAAAGAAATGTGACCTGGCTGGTATGGTAACGTTTCGAGTAATAAATACATCAGCCGATTTGTACTGCTTTATTGCATGCATAGCGCTAGCAGATAATTTTTCTTGAGTGTTAACTTCAATTGGATACGGCGGAGGCCGTGGTTTCTTGTATACCGATAACATGTTATTCTCTAAGTCAATCTTGGTCTGTAGTCGATTTAGAATGTCTTCAGCGAATAAAGGCAAAAAATCTTCATGCTCTAAACTTCTGAAATAATGATAAAATGTTGTTCAGCCAATCCTGAACTTAATCAAAACTATATAGCGTAAATTTACGACGGAATTCTCAATTCCTTGTAGATTAGTTCTAAAAGGAATCAATTTTGTGTTTGGAGAAAGCAAATTTTTAGGCCATAGACTCAATGAACTGCCAGTGTCAATGATTACAGGATTTTTCTTTATTAATTGTTACATTAATTAATATTTTATGTTCCTGATTTAATATTTTAATGTTCTCCCTTCTATCTGATAACTGAGCCACTGCATAAAGTGATGTATTTCCCAATTTTTGTTGTTCACTTCTTTCCTGATTTTCGGCCCTCAGAATAAGTTCTTGAGAGGGGTTGTCCTGGGGACCACCTAGGCGTTTTCCTGCTGATTGTTCTTATACCATGTGCTGGAAGAATGACCTTTTTGTAGCATGTGCCGCATACTGTAACTGTTTCCGGCCTAGGATTACTATTATTATTTTTTGAATTGTTCTTCCCGTTTTTCTGCCGATTTTGATTACCATTATTTGCATTTTTCGACCTATAATTGTTACGGCCACTTCTCCTAAATTGTGAGTTCTTTATAGCATTTTGAGCTACTAGAAGAGATAGTTCAGCCATTTGATTTGCTAATTTAGTGAAGTCTAATGAATTATTTACACTAGAATTACTAGATACGCTAGGCGCGGGGGGTTCGGGAGGGAGATTCGGATTAGCAACTTGGGGGGAAGGATTTGGAGGTGATTGATTTTGTAATGCACCCTGTAGCTGTGGTGCTGAAGGTGTAGGAAAGATTGGGGCTGGTTGCTGGTATTGATTCCAATTAGATGTTGTATTACATAATGGATAAGTCAGTTGTTGTTGATGCACAGGGAAGGAAGCGCCTGCAACTGTTGATGGATTTATAATGCTGACAGGTGAATTCTGATTGCAGAGTGAATATATTGCCTGTTGTAACTCCACGTAATCACGCTTCTTTATTAGGTCATTTGCTTTCTCCAGAATATGTAAATGTGTTTCTAAGGCCTGAACAGTTGTAAATGTTTCTAACGCAATATTTTGTAAAAGTTTTTCTTTAAACCTAAGGATAAATAATTTATTTTCTGTCCCTCGGTGGCGTGAGACAGAACTTGTCTAATGACCCTCAATTTTCTGAGAAAATAAGCATCTACTGGCTCGTTTTCACCTTTTTGGACTGGAAAAATTTCAAATTCCGCCCGTTATCCCGGTAATTTTGGTCTACTCAAGTCAACTAATTTATCTTTTAATTGTTCGTAATTAAGCGCATCTAACTGGTTCTGTGCCTTTAACTGTAGGACTAAATCAAGTGCTACGTCTTGTAAGTACATAGGTAATAGTTCTTTCTTTTTCTGTTCATTCCACGAATGCAACAATGCAAGATGGTCGAAAAGCATAAAAAATCTATCAGGATCCTCCTAATGTGTCCCGAATACTTAGTGAGGTGTGGTATATTAAAAGAAGGGAGTGAATTCTGCTCCATATTTGTACCGTCCTCCGGGAAAGTGTTCTTTCCTGTTCTAGGTTGAGGCATGCACTAAATAAAGTCAAATCCGATTCACTAATTGTACACTTAAGAAAATCACATACCTTTAAAAAGAGTTCACTTTGAAGTTAATAAAACTACTGCCCGGTAGGGGAGTATTCAGACAAAAACTGAGACGGTCAAAGCCTCTACCATGTAAAATTTTGTCTCATGTAGGTTGTAGGTAGAGCATTTAATAAAAATAGCGTCCGGAATCGACTCCCACTACCAGTTTTATTATTAAACTTCCACTATAAAAATATTTTCACAAAACACTATACAAAATAATCTCTCTAATATGAAAGGTTAGAAATAGGTAGTCTTTGACCGTAAGGTCGCACACAGGATCACCACAGAGACCCGTAGCAGGCT
Source organism: Thermobia domestica (assembly GCF_964235325.1). Classification (NCBI taxonomy): domain Eukaryota; kingdom Metazoa; phylum Arthropoda; class Insecta; order Zygentoma; family Lepismatidae; genus Thermobia; species Thermobia domestica. The sequence goes on along the minus strand of NC_137459.1, from coordinate 148,014,735 downwards.
AAACAGAGGGGAATTAAGGAACCAATGCTCCGTGCTAAGCAGAGGCGGGTTAAGTGGCCAACAGAGCCCCGTAGCAGGCTAAGCGGCTGAGGTTAGGATTCCCAGACAGAGCCCCGTAGCAGGCTAGGCCAGGAGATAGGATAAGCGTAGTCCCGTAGCAGACTAGAGGTCTGGAGTTAGGTTACTCCAAAAGTCCCGTAGCAGACTAGAGGAGGGTCACCAGAAAACTGGTATCGAGTTGTCTTCGTCCATCCAATTTATAGGGTCCTTTGGATGGCGGTGGCGGTGGCGCTGCTGCTCCGATGTCGTCTTCTACTCCGTGGGAGGGGCCAGAAGCCGTCGTCTGCATGTGACTGTAGATCCATCTGGTGGAAAATCCTCTTGCCGGACCGGTGTTTGTAAACAGTGATGCGTGGAATTGTTTGTTTACATCACATAGGATAATACTATATATATATATATATATATATATATATATATATATATATATATAGAGAGAGAGAGAGAGAGAGAGAGAGAGAGAGAGAGAGAGAACGAAAGAAAGAAAGAGAGAGTAGGCCTATATGCTAGTCAGCTTGTTGAATTCAGAATAGTCTTGTCTCAACCAGGACTAACTATAGTATACAATATTTATCATGTATGTAAAATTCACTTGTATTATCTGGATACGGCCACACTGCCAGAATCGTATGAAAGGTAGGTAGCAGTCCGATTTTCTAGGAGCGCGAGCAATGAAAATGAGGACTGGATTATGTACACATTTTTTCGCTAATAATATAATTATGTTGTAGATGGAGGAAAGATTAAGAGGTCATAATTCTTTAAATATCTGTCTCCACTCTCTCCAAGGAGTTATTTCATTATAAGAATACACATGGATGTATAGAAATAAAAGAAGGTGGAAACAACACAGCCTGATATATAATACTCTATCTATCCACAGTAAAATGAACTACACAGTAAGAGTAAATTAAAACTACAATACAGAAATAAGCTACTGCAAACATTATCATTACCAACTTTATTACAAGAAACGTTAATCATGTTCATGCATTAAAAAATGGCTGTTAATTCAATGTATTGACTCCACGTTACCCGATTTATATTAAATTTGATACAATCACGGTGCAACTTTATTGCATTTTTGAGTAAAGCGTGAAAATGGTCATCGGTAAACTAATTACCTCACATGATGAGAAGCAATTGTAATTAACACACCATTCGTGTTTTTATATGCAGTTGTCCAACAACTACTTTTACAAAAAAAAAATTATTTCTTATTAGACAGACAGAATTCTTACGATTGATAATATGATATGGCATAAATTATTATAAGTGATTACGAGGAAAGAAATATAGTCAGCGACGAAGAGGAACATAATGAATATAGAAACAACAGATAGCAGCACTTACACTCATATAAATGTCCAGAAAATATATACGCTTATAAAACTACTTTTGTGAAACATTACAGGAAATATATAGCAATATGTTGTGCGTAACTTAGTATGAATGTCAAATTCACCTCGTAAAGTTTTGCTCATAGCAAAAAATAAAAACTAATACAAATTCTCAATTTCAGTTGAGTCGTCCAGTTCCAAGACGGCTCTTGTCCATTTACAGAAAATCACATTCTCACAGGTCGATAGCGATATCGACCACATCAGCTGTGACGTACTAAACGTCAGCACGGCTGCTTTTTGTACTCCTGTCCTCGATCCTGGGACTTGATCGACAGATATTCGCTGAGCAACAGCTATCAGACTCATCTCAGCCAAGGGTAACTCGTTGCGACACGTTTAGACTGGGGCATTTCCTCAACTAAGCCACTATCCGAATGGGTGGCTTCTACCTGCTTACCTTACCTCATTAGTTATTTTGTGTGCTCGTCATCATCATGGCTACTGGACCTAACGCTTCTAATCTTTGCTTGGGCCCCTCCGCACCGTCTGCATCTGCCGACCAGCGAAGGGAGAGCTCTAAACGCACAACACGTAATGAAGTTCATCCGAATCAGCCTCAGTCATCTAAACCAAAACGCCGTCACACCCTCAGCGACTCATCTACTGCATCTGATTCATCTCATCACATGGACGCTGAAACTTCTTTCACTTCTGTTAAACCAGTCATTTATACCTTTCTTCTTACCAACTATGGTTCTCAGTATCTTGATCTCAAGAAGCTGTATCATCGCATTGTCAAATACATACCTCGCACGAGCATCGCACAAATCATCTACACACAGAAAGGCATAGTAATTAAAACGTCAGACGACAAATTTGCATCCACCCTCCGCAATACTTATTCCTTTGAAATCTTTGGTAAAAACGCTTCTATCTCTAAACTTAACACTCCATCAGCCAAGCAACCAACGCCACCACGCAAACAACCTGCTTTGTCATTTGTCATCCGAGGAGTTGATCCGTCCTTTACAGACGAAGAAATCAGCCAGGAGCTTCAGCTTGATGGACATTCTATCATTAAATGTATCAGTATCAAAAACACACAAGGAAACACCTACATGGTCCGTGTTTTAACCAATTCTCACGACACCATAAACTCTCTTCTCTCAAATGGCGCCTTCATTTACCGCAAACGTCATCGTGTCGAGCCTTCTCGTTCTCCTGCTCCACTTCCTATGCGGTGTGAAAAGTGCCAAGTATATAACGATCATCCGACCGGCGCATGTCCAGACCAACTCAAATGTGGATTCTGCACTGGCCCTCATAGCACCCGCAATTGTTCTAACCTGAAAGAAACTCCTAAATGTTCCACCTGTAATGAAACTGAACATCCTACTTACAGTTACAAATGCAAGGCTAAACCTACTGCGGATCCATTCAAGCCAGAATTAACGGTACCATTAAAACCGCATATCATTCAATCAGCTTCTGTTCAAGATATTTGTCAACCAATTACAATCACCCAATTCTTGTCTTTTCTTACTGTTACTCTACAAGACATTCATCCGCTACTTCGCAACCATATTCTGTGCCAAGTCCAACAAACTGCCAAAGCCATACTTAACATCAACTTTACAGCTACTTACTCTAGCCAAACTATTTACTTTCATTCAGATCCGTTGCAAACAGAAGTTTAAGACTCTCTCCGACAACATCTGGTTTCTTAATATCGTTATGGACATTACTTTTCTCTTTTTGAACATTCGTTCTTTACCTCAACATAAAATCTTATTTGAACAGCTCCTCTTTGAAAAACATGTTGCGTGTTTTGTTTTGAACGAGACACATCCTAAGGCCCGCACCCACGTACACCTGCCAAATTATACTATGCTTCGACACGATAACTTGATACCAGCGAGGAGGGCAAGTGGTGGGGTCGCCATAGGATTTTCACCATCTCTTCCTTTTCGCCGCACTACTCTTCCCATAACTCCACTACCCGAACATCTAGTTACTACTTTATATTTCAAACAGCTCAACAGCACTGTTGCGACCATCTACATCTGTTTTGGACATCCTCTTCCATATCAGTTTATTCAGTACATTTCAGATAACTATCGTACTTACATCATTCTAGCGGATCTGAATTTTCACAGTCGCACTCCTCGCCAGCAACAGGATTTCCGCAATTACCTTATAACGCATACTTCAGGCCACTTTCTTCCGATACCTAAGCCTACAAGACCTTGTAGTAATACAACACCAGATGTTATCACTTCTCTCAACCTACAGACTCGGTGCAACCTAGCTGTCCTGGATCCTCTTGCAAGTGACCATGTGCCAATCCTTCTGACCATTACAACCCCACGTTCTGCTTCTCGCACTACTCCTCCATCCCCACGCTCTTATCTTCTGTTCGACAAAGCAAACTGGAATGGTTACCGCACCTTACTTCAACATCAATTAGAAAATGTCCCGGATCACGCATCAGAAGATGACCTTTATATCGCATTAGATACTATTACAGCTTCCATCCACACTGCCTCTGCCCAACATATTCCGCATCGCACCGCTCATGCTTATAAACCTGCTCTTCCTCCTCAGTATCTTACACTTATCAAACGTTCCCGGGCACATTATCGAGACTTCACTCACACTGGTAACCTTGAGTCCCTCCGTCTCCACCGTCAGTATCAACGTACTGTTCACAACTACCTCGTTGCTTAAAAACGTCGTCGTTGGATCGCTAGCTGCAATGATCTTTCCACCATCACCCATCCTACCAGGTACTGGAAGCGATTCCACCAACTCGCTGGCCGATCATCTCGTACACCGTACCCTCTCTTAGCTGGAGACGAAGCTCTCGCTGACGATACTGCTAAAGCAAACGCCTTTGCTGATTATCTTCAAGGCATTTTCACTCCTCTTGCACCTGACCCATCAATACGCCGTCATCCAGCAGAAAATCTCAATCTTTCTTCACCCGATCTACAACCCAATTCCAACCACCATTTACCTGCAAATAGTTATCTTACTGCTCTTATTACGGTCGAAGATATCCGCAGTACAGTCGCCAGAAAACGTCAGACGGCTCCAGGTGCTGATCGTATTTCTTACCGACATATCAAAAAGGCTCCCTATGTTCTTCTCCATTTACTTGCAGTTATTTATACATTTATTTTGCGCACAGCCTACATTCCGAGTCACTGGAAATCATCGATCACTCTAATGTTCCCAAAACCAAACAAACCTCCACATGATGTCTCTTCTTACCGGCCTATTCAGCTCACTCTTGTATTCAGCAAAATTCTGGAACGCATTCTTGTCACACGTCTACATCGTCATCTTTCCGCTCATAATCTTCTTCCTCTTCCACAAGCAGGCTTTCGACCTTCTTATAGTATCAATGATCAGCTTATGCGCCTTACCACCCATATCACAATGCAGTTCAACATATCCAAACCTTCCTGCCTTGTCTTATTCGATTTGGAAAAAGCTTTTGATAAGGTGTGGCATCTTGGTCTTGTGTACAAACTCTTCTCTAACCGCCTTCCTCTGTGTTACATCCGTTTCATCTTCCACTTTCTTTCTTGCCGCCTTAGTTATATATCTATCAACAACCACCTCTCGCACCCTATATTTCTGCATTCTGGTGTTCCTCAAGGTTCCTCACTATCTCCGTTATTATATCTATGGTATGTGGCCGACTTTCCTATTTTGCCTAGAAATATCAGTTTATATCAATTTGCAGATGACACAGCCTTTCTCGCCACAGCCAACACTATCCAAGAGATAAATCGAACTCTGCAGATTGCTATTGACACATTTCTCTCATGGTGCAAACACTGGCGACTGACCTTAAATGCTGCTAAAACACAAACCATTATCTTTCTTCCTCCAAACAAACGCTCTCGCGTGTATCGCAACCCTGCTAACTTTCATGTTCATGTCGACACCGTTCCTCTTCAGCCTCAAAACACCGTCACTTATCTAGGTATAGTTTTTGACAGACATCTTAAATGTACTGCTCATCTCAGGTCCATCTGTGCCAAAGCCTATAATCGCCTCAACCTTTTACGCCGTATCACTGGTACTACCTGAGGATTGAACACCCATACCCTATTAACCACCTACAAAGTTTTTCTCCGCCCAGTTCTCACCTTCGGTTTTACAGCCTGGATAGCCGCAGCTCCCTCATTTTATACCAGACTTCAAATTCTTGAACGGCACGCCCTCCGATTAGCTTTCCGTATCCGCCTTCCCAGCCCAACTCATGAACTCTATGATCGCACCCCATTTCCCCATATACTCTATCACCTTGAAACCCTACGCCTCCGCTATATTTCAAATCGCTTTCAAACTCATTATCCCCTACTTCTAGACACGATGCATCACTTTGCTTTACACCCGACCGATGTCCTTCTCCGTCATAGCCCTCTTTCGCTCCTCTTTACCTTGTACCACTTCTCCTTACCACCTGACAGTCCTGACCATCTTTTCATCACAGACTACATCACTGACACTAGATGCTTTAAGATCCTAATATTTTTAAATATTTTACTTGTGCCCACCTGCTCATGGTGAAATGCTGTGAGGCTTACGCCTTATTCATAACCCTTACTCTTGTGCGCTGCATATGGCGGAGATATGGTTTTAACTGGTGTGGATGCACACATATTTGTCACCCTCGATTTTTTTCATCTAGCTGATCATAATTAAGATTTATTTTTGCATTAGTTTGTTCGCAGCCCACCGTTAGAATTTGTTGAAATTCTATTTGTTTTACCACCCTCCCTCCACCCTCTCAATTTGTTGTGTTATTTTATTTTTATGTGCATTTGTAAACTACTATTTAGAGATACTTAGAGAAAATGGTGAATTCTAGCATTATGGCACAAGCTCGACTTACGTCTCTAGATTCGATTTTGCGCCCCACATTTTTTCACGGTAAGTATGGGGAAGACGTTAAGCGTTTTTTTTTTTTTTTTGAGTATTTTGAATCTTACTGTGTCATTTACGTGTTTAACGTAGTGAAAAAGCGTCATTTGCTGCCACATCTATTACGGGACGGGGCCTTGGCGTGGCTTTTAGCATTAACTAGGACAGACGAATTTGCGAACTTATCGCATGCAGACATAAAGAGATGTATGATTACATTATTTGGAGGTTTTGTAGTTAAGAAGGTTACGGAACACACCATTTGCTCTAGAGATCAAAAAGATGGGGAATCCATTATGACATATATTTATGAGAAGCTAGATCTCATACTTAGTTTCGATAAAGCCATGCCTATACAGCAATAAATCAATTTCCTAGTTGAAGGATTATTGCCTCAGTACTTTAAGCTCACATGCAAAAAGTCGTTTTCTTCCGTTGATGCGTCGTGTGAATTTTTATTACAAGAACAGTCAGCTGAGTTAATTGTGAATTATAAGACGCTTATTAAAGCTAAGTCGAAAGAACTCATCTTGCAGTACAGCACACCGGAATTTATCGCTAAGATAGCCGATGTTTCATTGCGCAATAATTCTCATGCTTCATTTCCTCTCAAAGAACAACAGGAGAGAAAAGAAATGCTTGCAGGTTTGCTTCATGATATCTTATCCGTTGGGAAAGAATGCGGTAATCAACAGTCTGTAGATTCTACCCCGCTTCATCAACAGAAATGTAACGCTGTTTCTTCTTTTTGTTCCTCTGAATGTAAGAGTGACATGAATAATAATAATAACATGCATGATACAAACGAACCCAGGATCCTTTGATTACAAGGCGGCACGTGATATTATTCATCCGTTGTGGCCAATGTGTACATCCCTAAACAATGAGTTTTCTCTTTACCTGCAATTTGTTTTCGCTGTCCCTGTGATAATCTCATATGTCCATATATCAAAGAGGAAATGAGGAGGTGAAAGAGGGATTACTTTCAGTGTAGCTTGTGTTGTTGTTCTCAGACATGTCCGTCTGCTCCTGATTCTTCAATGACACTCTCACCATTGTTATTGCCTGACAATACCATGTGTCGTATTTCCTATTACTAACTACAACGTCAAACACATGGCCAAGAAACTTTCAATATTGGTCATCACAATGAGCAGGTGTCTTTTTAGAAATGTCCATAATTTTCCTTGCGTTCCTCTCATTGTATGATATATTTTCATTCCCTCAACTCTTTTCATATTTCTTTAATTATTCGCCTCCTTTAGCCTAAAAGTCAACATTGTGGAATGATAATTTGTTTCAAACAAATTTGAAAAGAAAAGTTACTAACTCTTCTTGAGATAGCTACCTTCTTAACACGTCTATTCCCTCTCTTTGTAACATAATCAGTATTATAGCTTTTATTCATCAGCTTCCATATGTTGTTAACAATCTGTTGTTCATTACGTGGCAGGCGGAAAATGTGTAAATGGTAACTCAGTGAAAGTGTACACATGTACGGCAAGGGGTTCCACTTCAGATCTACGACCAAGTAAGTTTGTGATTAAGAACATTGTATCTATTGTTCTTTTCGTTTTTCTTTTTTCTTTTTTGCGAGAGATAAGCGTATTTTCTCGGAAATCCTCATTGGACCAATTCTTCCAAAATCATTACGTATTATTATTTTTGTCCTTTAGTACACAGATCATGACTGTGGGTTACGAACCTGCAGATTTAATGATATTATATAATCCCCTTTTATCCGCTACATCTATCCTCAACTGTAGTTATGGAACCACGCACAACACACCAAAAAACCCTTCGCCATCTTGATTTTGTACAAAATATTAACCGTCTTTCAAATAATTTTTGTTACTTGTTGGTACGTTGTTCTATCTGTTATGAATCGGACCCAAATGTCCTAACGGAATATCCGGGATCCCCACTTCCTGTGAGGGACTCCCCTCCGCCGCTACTGAACGATTCAGAATCACGCATTTTTGGATAGAGCAAATTATAAGTCTAAGATAATGACAAGCCGCCTCAGCTCAAAAGCTAATAGGTTTGGAGATATTCGCCCCCAAAGTGCATTTTTCCACGTTTTAGATAGTCTTAGCTCTGAAATTATGCACTTTTGACCATGGGTCCATATGAAGTTTTTTTTCCTTCTTTTGATGTGAGGAACCACCTGTTTCAGTGTGTCGGTGTAGTTAAGTAATACCTTGTGTATATGTAATGCGTTCCACGAGTAACACTAAGACCAATCTCCTGAAGAAACAACTCAGATACAAACCTTTTGCAACCTTCAAGGGACATAAAAGACCTGATAAACAGAATCCCCCATGAGGAGCACAAGGGGGTTACGGAAGAAACTCCAAAATTTTAAATAGCAATCCCCATCGTGTAGAACTTCTTTTGAAGGTAATCTTGTGTAGAGACAGGTTCTTGAAACTGCATATCGCTAGTGTATCCTTAGCCAACATAACGACATCCGTAAAGCAGGGTCGAAGAATCAATGGAAAGCTGTATGCAGAGACAAATATGGATATTATGACAATATGGCCTTGTGTCCATCTTGAATAAATAAAAACACAGCTTTCTTAGCCAGCCTTCTAAGAAAGCTATGTTCTTATTTATTCAAGACAAATATGGTACCGTTTAGGACGAACAACATTAATGCAGAAGATGTTCTAAGTGTGCGCCGCCCACATTCTGGCAGTAATGTAAACGTTGGACGAACTATTCTCAAACACTGGTAAAAGTCATTACCGGTATGAAATGAGAGACATGAATTCTGCGTTGGCATAACTCCGCAATGCTGTTAGTTGTGTGCGGAACCCCATAGTCATCAAATAGCCCCAGAGGAAAAAGTCGGGTGGAGTAAGATTTGGCAAAAGTACTGGACATTAAATGGTGCCACAACGACGAATTCATCGTCACGGAAACACGCCGTCTAAATAGTCAATCACAAGGCGATGAAAATGTGCTGGATAGCAGTCATGCTGAAAAGCAGTCGGAATCTCTCCACGTTTTTGCGTATTCTCTTCCACTGCCTCCACAATCAACGGTACATTGTTTGCTAGTGGTCTAATACTCTCACGCTTAGTTGCATGCATGGAGAGCATGCCAGCGACCGTTCGGTCTATTTGATGGACGTGTTCCGCCAAACAAGGCACCCCGTCCGTAGTTCCTCGATATTGGATTGTATCCTCGTGCACGTGGTGCACCGTCAGAATTTGTCCCCTAAACCTAACTCGCCTAAGCGATGTAACCCCCATTCTCTGAGGGAGTGGGATACGCCCACTGCGCGGCCAGACCGAAGTCCTGAGTGCCTACCAGTTGATCTACTGGTTGAGGCAGACTACTAGCGAGCACGTCCTACCATGCTCTACAGGCAAGGCGCCCGAGCGTTATAAGGCAAGCTCACCTCTCGCCCGTGTTCACCGTTGCCCAGATTCCTGGGATTGGCTCCCACTAGCTACCGAAACCCACGGTATGACCACAGCCCAGCAGAGTCCAACCTAAATCCGGGGCCCCAGGCAAACCCGGGCCTGCCTACCTCTATCGTTCAACTGGATGCCTTACACATTGTAGAGGTACCACGCACACGTCGAGATATTCCCGTATCTCGTCCCGGACCCAATGGTAAGTGTCAAGTCACCATTTGAGTTTGGTACCGGCCCATATCCTACAGAGTTGCCTCCCTTTAGCGGGATCAGAACCATTACCCAGGTTCCTGGGATCGGCCCCTCCTCCACCTCCGTTTGGCCTCCCGGCAGCCGTGAATTCTACACTCCCTTCGGTAGGGTCGTCCAAGCAATACGGGACTTCCTCTAATTACGGTAGAGGTTCACCGTACATTACCAGAGCCAATGACTGATGTAGACCGTTTGCTCAAGGCATTCATTGTCATTTGGGAGCCGTGTCTCCTTTGGTAGGCCCGCCCAAAGGTTACGGGGCTACTTATCTTTAACGTGCTTAGGTATCACGTACACATTGTAGCTAAGCTACTTGTCCGAATCCCAATGGTATGTGTAAGCCACCATTAGAAGGGACACCCACACACTTCCTTCGGTACGGTCGTTCAAACAATACGGAACTACCTCTTCTTATTTGAGAGGTCAACCGTACATTACCAGACCCAATGGTTGATGTAGACTGTCTACCTTTAAATACAATGGCCATTTGGGAGCGGCGGCTTCCCTGGTAGGGCCGCGAATACTGCACCCAGCCGGTGACGACCGGTATGCAGCAACACTTCCTCAGCGCTCCTGAGGTACAGTCACGAACATTAATAAATGGAGGCTGAAGCCATTATTTCTTATGGTTCCAACCTCCATTTATTAATGTTCGTGACTGTACAAGTGTGCGTTAGGATACTAAGTATCCCATCCCGGACCCAAGAACACGCACTACACGCTCTTTGAGGGCTACCAACATCATTCTCCCGGTAGGGCACTGGATCCGCCCACACCCTTCGACACAACTACCCACTCTTTTTAAAGTGTTGGGGTACCACGCAGCCTTATCTTCGGTACCCAAAGGCACGGCCTAATTGCCCATTTCGGAGTATAGCCGAGGGATCACCTCCGCCGGTAAGGCGGCAGTCAGAGACTACCTACCTCTCTGAGGACGTGATGAGGTCACACGTACTCTCCCAAATCCAATGGTACGAGTTAGTCGCCCATTGCGGAGGATAGCAAGCCCACCTCCGCCGGTAGGTTGTTATCCTGATTTGCACCGACAACTAAGACATTGCCAGCACTTAGCACAGGATAGACAAGAGTGAAGCGTGTTCCCCTGGCTGTTGCCGAAACCCTATTTCCGCCTGAGGGTTACCTGGCCACCACAAGGCTGTGACCAGGCCATACACAGGGGTCCCTCCCCCTTTCTCAGCACGGGCTTGGAACCGGCCATGGCGGAGTTAATCAACGGTACAACCAAGTCTTGCAGCATCGCTAGGTACTCCCACCTTTAATATTCCATCGATGATGAGGCACCCGATTATGTGATCTCCGAAGATACCCACCAGACATTCAGCGGCTGAGGGTATTGCGTGTTGCCTTCACGAAATGCATGAGGATTTGTGTCACCAGTATCGGCAGTTATGCCTGTTGACCTTGCCATTCAAGTAAAACGTACTCCCATCGCTGAAACACACTTTTGTCAGCACAATGGTCCCACGCGTCAATGCCTCAGACATCTGCTTACAAAACTCGATACACATATCGGGTCCATGTTCACTTAACTCCTGGAGCATACTTAGTTTGTATGGATGGAAGCTAAGTCCTTTTTAAGATTCTGTGTTTCATTATGCCTGACACACCGCACGTTTGAGCCACAGTTGTTATGGGCTGTTGAGGATGCAGTCAGCTCCGACAACTCTTCATCTGTGTTTCCTCCGTAGCAACACTAGGATTTCGAGGCTTTGGGGCATTGGTTACACTGCCTGTCTGTCTGTCTTAAAGAATTATGTAATAAATGGTGTATAGAAGAAACACTAATCGGGTTGTGCACGTTTTGTTTATTGAACAACCGTGCTGTTACACTGTATGAGCGATTTGTAGCACCAAAGGGTAACACAATTTAAATTCTCTGTTCAAGAGACCACATTATGTCTGCAATGTAGGAGTGTCAAACTCACCAGCACAAACACACGTGTACGGCCTGCTCCGGGTTGTAATGTATCTCACTGTTTTTCGGGAAACCACATCTGATAGTGTTGTACTAGTAAACAGAGTGACTTTGTTCAAGTACGTGTGTCCAAAACCAAAGCACTACCACGGGCAACTCGTCCTCATGAACTACACTTCCTCACACGCAAGAGTAGCAGTTCGACAGTAGCGCAGTGGTAAAGCGTGCGTTCAGTACACGTGCGGTCCGAGATACGAGCCTCGGAGAGTTCATTTTTTAATGTTATGATACTCTCTTTTCTATCCGTTTCAGTTTAATTTGCATATTTGTATTCGCAATACTGTTACAGTGCTAAACGTCTGGTACTTGTATTGTGCCTTCGTTCCGAACTAGGAATACGTTAGATTTTAGAATTGGTTGTGAACACGGCCTGGTTTCTACACTCAATTACCTTTCAAACGAGGTACCACACGATGTAGGTTGCTATTTAAGCTTTTGTAGTTACCCGTTGTAACCCCCTTGGGCCCCCTTACGGGGGACTCACACTATAAGCATAGTGTCATTTATGTCCCTTGACGGGTACGAAAGGTTTCATGTGTCTATCTGCCTTGGTTTCTTCAGGGGACGGGCCTTAGTGTTATGCGTGGAATGCACGTCTACAGTAATTTATGGATGGCCGGCATGTTGGCTAGGGACACGCTACTGACATGTAGTTTTCAGAACTGGTCTCTACACGTGATTACCTTTCAGACGAGGTACGACATGATGGGGATTGAAATCTAAAATTTTGTAGTTAACCCCGCCCCCCTAGACCATTGTCCCTCTCATGGGGGATTCCCCTTCATCATAATGTTGTCTTTTATGTCTCTTGCATGTTACATAAAGTTTCATATTTCTATCTGTCTTGGTTTCTTCGGAACACGGGCCTTAGTGTTATTCGTGGAACGTGATTCCTGATACCAAGATAGAACAAAAAGTATAGACCAACCTTGGTGCACAAATGCTTCCTTTCGGAGCTTACAGGCTGCTGAAAATAATTTAGAAAAATGAAATTGAAAGGTCCATAACCCCAAAACCATGGGAGCTACGGTAATCGAGTCAAGACTTCACTTAGGAACTAGTATGTGCGCTATCCAAATATCCATGTTTCAGAATCCTGCGGAACTTCCACAAGAATTTTAATCTAGGTACTTCGTGAGTACTTCAAATTTTATGCCTGTAGCCAAACTCCCTCTATAAAAATTGATGCGTGAGTACCTTAGGATTTTGAAACATTGATTTTTTGATAGGACATATATTAGTTCTTAAGTAGTCATGACCCGACTACGGTAGGTTCTATAGTTTTGAAGCTATGAACCTTTAAAGTTCATTTTTTCCTGTTTTCGGCAGCCTATAACTCCGCAAAGAACCATTTGTGGATCCAGATCGATATATCCTTTTTATCTTATATTGGTGTCAGGAATCATTCTCCCAAACATTGTCGCTGTTCTTTTAAAACACTCTGTATATATATATATATATATATATATATATATATATATATAGGGTGTTTCAAAACAAACTGTGCGGTGTGCTTTATAGGAAGGGCGCTTTCGAGCTGTAGCCCCCAAATTCCGGAATTTCTAAAGAAAAAAGGAGCTAGTATTAATCATACCTATGCTGAAAATCTTCAAGCCCCCACCAATTGTGAGATGATTAATAATAATAATAATAATAATAATAATAATAATAATAATAATAATAATAATAATAATAATAAAATTTCTTCTAAATTAATTACTGATATTAAGTAAATATATAGCCGTAAAGACAGGCATGTATCCACAGGGAGGCAATTTCGAACAATAGAATTGCAGTGACGAATATCCCCTCCACCCCGAATCCTGAAGATATACCTGTTTTCTATTTCACTGGGAAATTATTTTCTTGCCGGGTGCTGAAGGGGATACTTCTTCACGAAAAATTGTCAAAGGGTTAATGTCTTTTATTTATTGATTGGGGTAGATAAGAAATGAGACTATTTTTGCGAAACATGAAAATAGACTTTGGCATTTCTCATGTCTCGTCTCGCGTCCATCCCTATTTATAAACTGATTGGTCATTTCAATTTTAAAATGTGGTTTCACAGTGATTTTTATACACTCACGGAATAAATTCACATGCATCACCGCAATGTTTCTCCTCAAACTGAGATTTTACAACGAGAACGCGGCCTCTTCGCCATGTGCGTCCTTCATCCATCGCGATCTTAGCATCAAGGTAGGACCGTAACTTAAACTTCGATCTCAACCGCGAGGTATCTTCGACATGTCATTACCCTTACAATGTTGAAGAGGTACGGGATTAAGACAAGCCTGATGTAATTTAACCTGAACAGGGATTTCTCTTGTTAATATTATACTACTCCATACTTGGATCGTAGTCTCTATATATATTCGTGCAATACGGAAATCAACAGAGAAGAAAATATTGAAATAAGGGTAAAGGAAGAAAGATTGAATAAGGAGAAAATGATAAGTATTTAGGCTCATCGGTTGCCAAGAATGGTGATTTGGACGTGGAAATAACATACAGAATGCAAGAGGGATAACGAAATTGGATGAAACAATGTGGCGTTTTATGTGACCCCAGAATGACGGTAATGCATAAAGGGATTATTTACAAAACACTGATTGAGCCACCAATGATTTACGGATAAGTAACATGACAAATAAAGAATCACGTGAAAAAAGATTGAATGTTACTGAAATGAAAATGCTACACTGGATGAATGGGAAAATAAGAAGAGAGTGAGGAATGACCAAGTAAGTGGAACAACCAAAGTTGTAGAGATGTCTAAGAAGATCCAAAAAAAAAGTGCTTTGACCTTCTAATAAGGTGGACAAACGACTATGTGGCCAGAAGAGTGATGACAATGGGAGCGAAGGGGAAGAAAGGTAGAGAAAGACCAAGATGAAAATGAATGTATACACGACTCCAAAAGTGCATTACCACCTGCAATTCTCGTTTTCCTGCAATAGCAGGCAACCCAAAAAGCTCGGGAGTTGGGTTGGTTCCGAATTCGAAAGGCGTTGGACCAAATCTCAATTTTGTAACAAATATATCAGTGTAGCAAACTGCAAATAAGGAAATAAAACAAATTGTTAAGAATGACAATTTTATTATCGTGACGGAGTTATATGATATCAAAAGTTACAAAATGGTCTTACTTAAGCTATTCAAAAAAGATGAATGGCAAGAGACAGATATAAGAAAAAATCATTTCTCTCCTTGCCCCCCAAAAAAGAATTTCATAAAAAAGAAAAAGTTACATAAAGTAAATGTTTAATATAAAAACCCCACCAAAAATTTTGAAAGTTGACACCCGAAAGGGAAGAACAACTGAACCGAAGTGGATAAAATTTTGCACAGATATTTCAGACATAAAATTAGGAAAAACAGGCTTCGTATTTTCCTAGAAAAAACGGTAGGGTGGGGCACGGACCCCTCCAAGCCTTTGATCACGAGATATCAAAAGTCCTAGTAACACTACGTCAGAACTGTGTAAAGGACATGAAGAATTGTAACGAAACTTTTTCTATGGACAACACGCAACAAATAAAGGAATACTGGTTTTTATTTTCTGCGGAAAAACAGTTTTAGGGGTCAAAAGTCCCCACGAAAAATTTTGACATTTGACGCCCGGAAGATAAGAAGAAGTGAACCGAAGTGAATGAAATTTCGCACAGATATTATAGACATAAAATTAGGAAATACAGGTTTCTTATTTTCCTTTAAAAATACGGTTGGGTGGGGCACGGACCCCTCCAAACATTTGATCACGAAATATCAAAAGTACTAGTAAAAATGTCAGATGTATGTAAAGGCCACGAAGAATTCCAAAGAAACTGTTTGTATGGACAATACGCAAAAAATAAAGGAATACGTTTTTTTAATTTTCTGCGGAAAGACAGCTTTAGGGGGCAAAAGAGGCCACCCCAAACTTTTAAAAGTTGATGCCCGAAAGGCAAGAAGTGAGCCGAAGTGAACTAATTGTGCACAGATATTGTACAGATAAAATGATGGAATACGGGTTTCGTATTTTCCTGGGGAAAACGGTTGCGTGCAGCGCCGACCTCTCCAAACTTTTGATAACAAAATATCAAAAGTGCTAGTAACAGTATATAAGATGTATGTAAAGGACATGAAGAATTGCAACATAACTTTGTGTATGGACAATACGCAAAAAAATAAAGAAATAAGTGTTTTTTATGTTCTGCGAGAAAACGGTTTTAGGGGGCAAGAGTCCCACCCAAAATTTTGAAAGTTGACGCCCGAAAGACGAGAAAAAGTGAACCGAAGTGAATGAAATTCTGCACAGATATTGTAGGCGTAAAATGATATACGGGTTTCGTATTTTGATGAAGAAAACGGTTGGGTGGGGAACGAACCCCTCTAAACCTTTGATCATGAAATATCAAACATGCTAGTAAGAGTAAGTCAGATGCATGTAAAGGACATGAACAATTGCTACGAAAATTTTTGTATGGACAATACGCAAAAAAATAAGTAAATACGGGTTTTTGATGTTCTGCGGGAAAACGGTTTTAGGGGCCCAAAGTACCTACCCAAAATTTTGAAAGTTGACGCCCGAAAGGTAAGAAGAACTGAATCGAAGTCAATGAAATTTTGCACAGATATTGTAGACATAGAGGGAATACGGGTTTCGTATTTTCCTGGAAAAAACGGTTTGATGGAGCATGCACCCCTTTAAACCTTTAATCACGAAATATCAAACATGCTAGTAACAGTAAGTCAGATGTATGTAAAGGACATGAACAATTGCTGCGAAACTTTTTATATGGAAAATACGCAAAAAATAAAGGAATACGTGTTTTTATGTTCTGCGGGAAAACGTTTTAGGGGTCGAGAGCCCCACCCAAAATTTTGAAAGTTGACGGCCGAAAGACGAGAAAGAATGCACCGAAGTGAATTAAATTGTGCGCAGATATTGCAGACGTAAAGTCAGGATATGGGTTTCGTATTTTAATGGAGAAGATGATTGGGTGGGGCAGGGACCCCTCCAAACATTTGATGACGAAAAATCAAAAGTGCTAATAACAGTATGTCAGATGTGTGTAAAGGCCACGAAGAATTGGAACGAACATTTTGTATGGACAATTCGCAAAAAATAAAGGAATACGGGTTTTTTATTTTCTGCGGAAAGACCGCTTTAGGGGGGAAAATAACCCACCCCAAAATTTTGAAAGTTGACTCCCGAAAGGTACATCTTGTCTCAAAGGTCGAAGGCGTTCTTTATTGCTGTTTTGAGGCAAACATTTTCTAAGTCCAACTTCGGGTATGTTCGGGAAAAAGTAAACCAGTTTCGAACCTCGAAGCCAACCTTTGCAATCATGAATAACTTTGCAGATGTGTTTTCCTTCTTTTAAATATAATAAGACTTGTTACTAATTGTATGAACATAGCAACATTGATTGAAATACTTAGTGATGTAATATTTCGAAACTGTATTAATGACAGCACATGCTTTTTTTATTTAGCTCCCCATACGTAATAAAACCTTAGATACGTAAACAAATCTTTCCATGTGTGAAAGAATGCTGAAAATTAAGACATAGAACATAATTCTCGCCTGAGTACTAAATTAAAGTCAAAATAGAACAAAAACAGCGTTTGCAGTGGATATGAACCAGAGCTCTGCACGGGCCGGGCGTGCCCGGTTCAGCCCAGAATGTGCCCGGGCCGACCCAACCCGGCCCTGCCCGTTTCAAGTAATATCAAACTGGACGGGGCCCTAATCGGACCGGCACATTTCGGGCCGAATCGGGCCGGACACAAATGCTATAGGGCCGAACCGGGCGCATGTATTTCCGGGCTGAGCCCCGCCGGCCTGGCTCGGCCCGGGCACTGAAAGGTGGATTGGAAATTAATGTCATTTTTTTAATGTCCTCCACTACCCCTGCCTTTGCCGTGATTGTACGGTCTTACTGCCAGTTTTTGTTAATCGTAATGTGTTTGGGAAACTGACTCTTTATTCAAGACAGCAAAGTACTGTAATATTACTAATATTACTACTTCTAGTACTACTACTTCTTCTATTATTAGTACTACGACCACAGCTAGATACTACTATAACTGCTACGATTTCGGGTCAGAGTTGACATGTCTGGTGATACAGAATTTACCTTCTAAGTAGAGAGAAAAAACAGAGAAACGCTAGTTATTATGGCCGGTATGCATAGAATGTGAAGCGATCCTTGGTCTACGAGGGACAACGGTGGCTCAGTAGATAAAGCACTCACATCTGGTGCTAGAGGTCGTCGGATCAATCCCTGCTCATGCTATGTGAGTTTTGTGGTGGACAAACACCGTGTACGTGGGAGTTTTTGGGGTGGTCCCTTTTCCTCCCACTGTTTTCATTCCACCAATTCATCCCGTCATCATCCATACAGCCTGAGCCGTAGTTACCTAAAGAACGTATGATGAAGTCAAGTACTTGACCTACTAAATAAATTTGGTACGCTACTATTAGCACACGGAGGCCGAAACCGTGAACTGACGTGTTCATAAGATCAGTGCAATTTCTAGTAATGTTCAATTAGCAAGGCAAATACCAAATGGTGTTACATGTTCCTGTATTGTTTATAGTTTGATACTATAAATATAACAAAATATAATGATAAATCACCAAGACGCCAGGGTCTATTAGGTGTTTCTGGAACGGTGGACCAGTGGTTGAGCGTTCACTCTGGTAGATGGGGTCCCTGGTTCGATCCCATCTCGCGCCAAGTGAACTTTGTGGTGGATAAACACCGTATGTGGCGGTTTTCTCGACGTTCTCCCGTTTCCTCCTACTTTATTAATGCCACCATTTAATTTATTTCTCATCATCACCGTCTCCTTTAGCCTAGCCGGCATAAGTGTGGGACGTAAAACTCGAAGATTTCATTTTCATTGTTTTGTTTTCGTATTACTAGTAATAGCTGTAGTGTTATTTGCTGTCGTATTGGTATAGTAATGAGTAGTAGTAGTAGTATTGGTAGTAGTAATATTTGTAGGAGTAACAGCCATAGTGGAATTAGCACTATCGTTCGTAATCGTAATAGTAATAGTAGTATTAGCAGTAGCAGTTGTAGTATTAGTATTATATACAGTGTAGCAGTTTTACATATCTTCTCTGTTACTCGTAACCCACTAATGAGTGTAGTACAAGACTTTTACGTCCATGAGCTGTATTATTGTATAATAAACATGGCTGGACAGAGCAAGTACAGATAACAAATAGACAGATAGAATAGGAATATAGAAAGTAAACCTTGGGTAACATTTCAAACGATTTTCCCATTCAAGAAGGACAAAAGGACATCAATATTATGACGACACATATCTCATTTCCCATTGGGCCAGGCCGGGTCGAGCCTGGCACAGAATACAGGTCCATCCAAGGCGGGCGGCCGTCTTTGGGCCTGGGTTTGCAGGACTCTGATATGAATGTCATAATTATCTAGAGAGCCGAATACATCGCTAGAAGCACGTTCCAAAGAGTGAGTGCGTTGGCTCAGTGGATGCCGGTGGCTGTAGCCGAGCGGTCTGAGGCGTTAGGCTGACAATCGTTAAGTGAAACCCATTGGGGGTTCGAATCTGTTTGAACATCAAGGGTGGAATTGTAACTGTCCTCGCTGTATCTGTGTTCGTGTCCCTGTCGAGTCTAGTAGTCCTGAAAAGTGGTGAAAGTAGAAAATAACTGAGGAAGTTTCTTTTGAAAAAAAGTGGCAAGCCGTTGGATTCCAAATTGTAAGGTTATGAGTTCGATTCACATCTGGGTTTTGCTTTTTTGAAATTCTATTTCCTGCAATGCATGAAAAATTATATAAAATAATTACATTAAAATACATCAGTTGTATATACATAACATAATCATTGCAGAACATAGTAATTGTTATGATAAATATATAACATCTGATATAAGTGTTCACAGTAGGTCGGTATTATATATGAGAATGTAAAATACAAATTAAGAAAATAATACCATAACAAGAAATAGGTTATATAGTGTATTTGCTTGCAGCTATTTGTCATATATAGGTTACTTCTCAACATTCATATTACAGCATGACATTTATGTTCTTGAAAAATTATCCGAAGCATAAAAAGATGGTAAAAACAGAAAATCCAAAGTCGGAACGTTCGCAAGAAATTCATGAGCACCAAAGGTCACGTGAGCAGACTGGAATTGTCCTTATGAAGCATGCCACAGCAGAGAGTCTTTACACAGATTTTCAATTCAATACCTGATATATGCTTTTGCAATGTTGAAGTGGTGATGCCCTGGGTCGCCCCTCTCTCTCACTCTTTCTCTCTCTCGCTCGCTTGCTCGCTCGCTCACTCGGTATATATATATATATATATATATATATATATATATATATATATATATGTATATATATGGATGTATGTGTGTGTGCGTCAAGATAGTTCTGATATGTCTAAAGCAATTTTTTACCATACTTCTTACAATATGGAAAAGAGTACTGTCGGGATGCATATCAAAAATGTTATAAAAGAATCGATATTAGTATCGAATCCATAGTTCGTGGTCACTTAGGCAAATAGTTCTACTTTCAATCCAAGTCCAATTAAGCTCCCATTAGCACCCAGAGTGGTTACGTAGCGACATAAAAATATCGAAATCAACCGATATTACATTCGAATCCTAATTTTTCAGCGCCGCTAACTGTGCCGCATTAGCTATTAGTCCAACTAGGTTCGTGCCTAGAGAGCAACATCTTTGAAGAGCGAAATGTTCAAAAATTAAATAATATTTTCATTTTTTCGTATGAAAAAGTTAAAAAATCAAGAGGAAATATACTATTTCATAAACTATCTTCTTTTACTATTCTAATATGTTTAATGAAAGCGTAAGAAATCTAAAAATAATTGAGAACATATTTCCCACTTGTTATTTTTTGTTACGTAGTTGTACCTGTAGAATTTAGTGAGTGGTATTTAACTGTAATGAATTCACTAATTAAGCACTAATTGTTTTATTTTGAAGTTAGGGATCAAGGGTCGGAGAAATATGTAGTAATTGGGGGCGGCGAGAGCAAAAGTAGAGACGCAGAGGTTCTAAATGCAGCTCTGGTAGCTAAATTAATTGGTAGAAATTTTAATGCCATTTAAGACCAAATTTAGTCCTAGTGGTGGCAGCATTCGTTTGCTCTCCTAGGAGGAATGAAAGGGGCTGACATCAAAATTATAAAAAGGACCGATATTAGTGTCAAATCCATAATTTTGGGGGTCCCTTAGATAAAGAGTTGCAATCCAGATGCCATGTAAGTTATGCTCCCATTAGCACCCTGAAGGAATGTGTGAAATGACATGAAGTAATTGAAAATGACCAATGTTTGTGTGGAATCCATATCTTTCGGGGTTCCTAAGTTCATTGGGAACAATTCTGATTACCTTTAAGTTCATCTTCCAGTAGGTGTAAGGTCCCCTAGCACATCTAATAAGGAGAGTCGAAGGGAGTAACATATCCAATGACTCAAAACGCCTGTTATTAGTGTAGAGTCCATAGTTTCGTTATAACAGAGATCAATAGCAAAACTTCTGAACGAACATGTCAGCTGGATTTTGAATTTACAGAGACAGCATAGAATCCATTGCTCGCACAGCTCTAAGTGTTTTAATCTTTCTGTATAAATGAATATTCCAACCTAACTGCGGAATATCTGGGACAACCTTTACCAAATTTTGGGACATATTACTTTCAATCTAAGAAGAAAATATTGTAGTAGTATGGAATTTTGGAAGTGGGAGGTGTGACATGTAAAATTAATGTAAAACGACTGATCTTAGTGTTTCATTCATAATTTTCTCGGTCGTTGACGTGGATAGTAATGCTCACAATGGAGTTTACAAACAAATTCCTTCCCATCTTCACAGGATGATGGCCTGGGAGAGCTAAAAGTAAAATGTAAAAAAAAAAAAATACTGACATATTTGTGGAATTCATAGTTTTCGGGGTTGAGAAAGCGATTCTAATAACTTTGGAAGATAGTTTGTACCAACTTCAAGATTTTTTTTTAATCGTATCAATTTCTCACCGTGAGAAGAAATGTCCATTTCAACTACTATATTAAGCCAACCTTCGCAATCGATGAAAAAATTATGTGGATGTATGTTTCATCTTTTAAATGAAATAAGGCATGTTAAAATCAAAGATGGACTGGGTCAATGGGTCGGTTGGTAAGTGGGTGAAATGGGTCAAGATTTGTGAGTGGGTCAGTGGATCGTGAGTCAAAAGGATGTGACCTACTGCAAAACGCCACTGACTGTAACTCACACTGACCCACCGACCCATTCTGTTCAGTAGATTGTAGACAGCATCTTCTGAACATTGGTGAGCTTGTCTACGTTTTACTTTCAAGATCTCCATTTTTCTTGTTTCTAATGAAAATGTTCAGGTACTCTTGGATTTTGATATTTGCAACTGTAAGAGTGGCAATAGCAATAGGTGGTCGATTTTGAGATGCCTCCTGTGAGCTTTTAGAGGAGCTAACTACTGGAAAAACATATTTTTGAATCATCTGTAATATATGAATTATTATATAAAAAATTGAAAGTAACTATGTCTGCGTGATCATCACGGTCAAATTGCAAAGTCAAATGAAATGACGTTTGGTATGCAATCAGGCCCCAATCCCAACTGGGAAGTTATCATACGCGTATCACTTTCATTATAATATATATCCTTAGGGGGGAGTAGGGGTCCGAATGTTTGCGAAAAATTGAGTATCTCACAAGCCGTTCATGTTAGGTGAAATTCAGTATAACTCTTTATTAAAAATAAACTGAACGTGTCCTGGCATTTTTTAAAACTTTCTTTTATGAGCGGGGGGCATTTTCTATATATATGGAAAATTGGTAGTGGGTTGGTTTGTAAAAATAATTGAAAACGATTGATATTAGTTGAGAAACAAACTAAGAAATGAAAACTACAGTTCTTCGCATTTTATACCCACTGCTTTCTATTATAATAATTGCTGAAGCTGATTTTTAATATATGGAGCGTTCAGAGCATAAGGCAATCAAGCCATAAAGTTATGAGAAAAATGTCCATAAAATTTGCATTCCAAGCTTAATTACAAGAGCATTTTTAAATTAATACTGCATGCTTAATTATATGGAAAAGTAGTTTTATATTTTATGTTGATCTACTTGATCTTGATTTGAGACTTTCAAATTTCATCCTTTTTTCTACCGAAATGTATCTGTAAGCCAACAAAGAAATAATTATATATGATAAAGTCAAATTCATCTTAATTCGGAAAATGAGAAATATTTTACCAATGTATATCGTAAACGTCAGATCCACCGGTGTTGTAACGGAGCGATGCTTGAGCGATTGACGGTAGGAATTCAAACTCCGATAAGTGATAATTTCAGTCTTGTTTCATTACAAGTGTAACCTCTTTAGTGAAAGGAGAGGAGGACATGGATCATTGTTCAGAGTTAATGACAATGGGTTTTGGTGGGTCGGAGTTGGTCACAATGGTTCAGAGTGGTTCATCGTTGGTGGTGGGTCAGAGTGGGTCAATGGGTTATTTGGGTGATGGATGATGGTGAATCACTGCGAGTCGTGGATCAAATTTTCATTGACCCACACCATCTCTCGTTAAAATTGTACTCAAGAGAAGAGGCACCGAATTATGCTCAAATTTTGCACATAGATAGTACCCCACGAGAAAGCAGTACATCTGAAACAGTTCA
This sequence comes from Thermobia domestica, assembly GCF_964235325.1. Classification (NCBI taxonomy): domain Eukaryota; kingdom Metazoa; phylum Arthropoda; class Insecta; order Zygentoma; family Lepismatidae; genus Thermobia; species Thermobia domestica. Next base: position 147,991,009 of record NC_137459.1, on the reverse strand, counting down.
CGGTACCACCTCCTAGAACTCGAGATATAGGAGTTAGTCTGTCTGGCTGGCTAATAAGACCGCAATGATTTATCCTACCGCAAGCAAGCTTTTTATCATCGTTTCCCTGAGGAAGTCAGTATTACACGTGGCTAGTAATCGTAACGTTGATTGTTCGCGCCCATCCCGGGGTATTTGTTTTAGTGTTTTTTCTGATTCACCTAAAGATAAGAGATAGAATATAGAATAAATATAAATATAAGAGCACGCATATAGGAAATTTGACGTATTTTGGGGATGTAGATTTGTCGTTCATTGGCGTTCCATCGTGTCTCTGCCGCTGGTGTTATAATTTTCAAAACTGAAGTGGAGCAATCGCAGATCGTCGCTGCGGGGCCGTCAATTTTTGACGAGAGATCGTTAGTTGTCCATCGGTGATCAACCGACGCTTACAGCATGGTCCGTTGTCACCCCTAAAAATCTCATACGGTAAAACAGATATGAAAATCGGAAAAAAACGTATTTAGTATTTTCAAAGGTACCCCGCGCCGAGGTAAAAACATATGTCAGAGCCCCCCGGATGGTCCCAGGATGGGTCCAACTTAAAATTTGAACATGGCAAGGGGAATTTAGTAAATCATTTGAAAGTTTTGCTAGAAGAAGGAATATATTAAGAGTCTCGAGTTTCTATGCTAAACTTGAGCAAAATAGCGAGTCTTCAACATGGTAATAAGTTCATTGAAAATTCCGTGGCCACCTCTTTTAAACCGATATCAGAAGATGTAAACACTTGTCTTATGAAATGTCCAAAGTATAATGCATCAACGTAGAACAAAAAGTATAATGCACCAACGTTCCTTCCATTTCTGTATTCTACCATTAATTTCATAATTCACAATCACCTTGTCCTTTAGACTAAAGACACAACCATGGAACGTAGAATTTAATATTAATGAAGTAATAAACCCACAATGGGGCACTTCTTGTTTTACCTTGGTGCATTATACTTTTGAAATGGTAAGACAAGTGTTTACCTCTTCTGATATCAGTTTCACAGTTTCACATTTCTAGAGGCGGTCAGGGAGTTTTTAATGAAGGATTTATTACCATCTTAAACGCTCGCTATTTTGCACAAGTTTAGCATAAAGACTCGAGTCTATTACCATCTCTTTTAATTTTGGCAATCCTTTTAAATGATATACTACTTGATTCCCCTTGCCATCTTCAAATTTTGAGTTGCACTCCTCCTGGGGACTTTGGCGCAATCCTTTTACCTCGATACGGGGTACCTTTGAAATTATAAAATACGTGTTTTCCAGTTTTGACATCTGTTTCATCCTTTCAGACTTTTAGGAGTGCCAACGGGCTTCATGGATACCATGCTTCTTTATTCTCTTAGTTTTCAGACACAAGCCCCCATGCCGTAAGCGTCAGTGGACCACCGATACGCAACTGACGACCTTTCGTCAAAAGTTGGTGATGCCGCAGCTACGATCCGTGGTGCCCCACTTTTGTTTTGAAAATTATACCACTAGCGGCAGAGACTCGACGAAACGCCAACGAACCACAAAATTACTACCCCAAAATATGTTAAATCGTCTATATACCTGATTCGTTTATATTCAGGTGAGTGTAAAAAATAGGGTGGGCCAGAACCGGTTCCGGGTCTAACAAGGATTTCGGGTCTGAATGGATCCAGGTCTGGAATTGGTTCTGAAAACCGGATCTGCGAGAAGCGGTTCCTCGCGGAACCGGTTCCGCCGGAACCGGAACTTTAAGACCATCCCTAGTAAGAACACTAGAAAATAAAGCAAGTACCCCGAGTTGGGCGCGAACCTTGAACCTTAAGTTTACTAGCCGCGTATTTTTCTAACTTCGCCACGGAAAAGATGAAGAAAATCTCGCTTGTAGAAGAATAAATTTTTGAGGTCTTCATTTAGCCAATCAAACAAATCCCTCTATGTTGAGTTCTGTGAGATGGTACTGTGAACCGTTTCGAGATTTATTTATTTCTGGTGGGGTACTATCTATGTGCAAAATTTGAGAAAATTGCCGACGAGCACCTTCGGAGCCTCTCCTCTTTAGTACCATGTTAACCAGAGATGGCGTGGGTCAATGAAACCTTGATCCACAACATACTGGTCCACCACATATCGTGACCCCCGACCCACCGTCACCCACAATGACTCACCTCCCAACGTAACCCATTCACCCAACATAACCCACTCTGACCCACCACCAACTATAAACAACTCTGAACCATTGTGACCAACTCTGACCCACTAAAATACATCGTCATTAACTTTGATTCGTGATCAACGCCATCCTTTCTACTGACTAAAGAAGTTATATTTGTAATAAACCAATTTTGTCAGTAGTTAGCTACTCTAAAAACTCACAGCCTGTATCTCAAAAGCCATGTAGTAAGTGCCATTTCCATTGTTCCAATTGCAAATATCAAAATCCAACCGTGTTATCTCATTTTATGTCTACAATATCTGTGCACAGTTTTATTCACTTCGGTTCACTTCCTCTGGTCTTTCGGACCTCAACACTCAAAATTTTGGATGGGGGTTTTGGCCCCTAAAACCGTTTTTTCCGGAGAAAATTAACGAATACGTTTTTCCGTATTCGTTTATTTTTTGCGTATTGTCCCTAAAGAATGTGTCGTTCCAATGTTTCATGTTCTTCAATTTCTTCTGACATACTGTTATTAGCACTTTCCTCGCTTCACCGAAGCAAAAATGATTCTTTGAACGTCATTGAAGGTGTTCAAGATCTGGTTGTCTCATTCAAATCTCAACCAAAAAAGATAACTCATTATTTGTTTTCGGAATTTAATAAGCTAACAATGCTTTACCTTACTGTTCCTATGACTTCAGTGACATCAGAAAGATTATTTTCGATTCTATCAAGAATGAAATCTTATCTTCGGAGTACCATGTCCCAACATAGATTAACTACTTGATGAGTCTTCATTCCTACAAAGATCTTCTCGAAGAAGTTATGAAATAACCCAGTACCATTGCCAAGTAGCTCATATTAGTTGATGTGATTTTGAGTTTAACGTCCTTTCAGCAGCGAAGCTATATGAGACGGGACTTACTGATTAATCGTGAAATCCGAACCACTTGAGCTCTCGCCGGGGTCTCTCACGCCAAATGCGCGTATGCTAACCACTTAGTCACGAAGCTCGGAGCTCATATTAGTAAAGAAGAAAGCACATTATGGGCATTTCAGTGCAGACAACTACGTACAATGACTGTTAAATAAATATTTGTTATCTTGAATATATTTTGACAATCGTCAATCTTATTTGATGTCATTTATTAAAAATAGCATTATCATTTCTGTAACTCACTACAGTATACAAGTTAAATTTCACACAGTGTGCAAAAGAGGCGAAGGGATTACAACGTACAGTAACGAAAGAAATAAGTCAGGCGGGCAAGAGGGGAAAATATTCCCAACCCTGTTCACGTGAGTTAACTTCTCCGAGAGACTTGCTGCTTTCACGTGAGGTCTGTAAGCAGCTATTCCAAAACAAATCCAGTATCTGCTGAAAAGCAATGTTCTTTTCGATACTAAGTTTAATGCTTTTAGACAGAGAAGGAAAACAAAACATATAATTCATTCATAGTAGTTTACAAGTACCAGATTACCTATTATAATTAATTTAGATATTTAAATACTATGATCTACTCACAGGTAATTGAAATGTGAACAATGAAAAGTGATTTCGGAAATTCAAGATTGCATTACTGGTCTAATACTTTGAAATGAAATGGGAATTTTAACATCGCACAATTATATCCTGGAGGCTAAAGGAAACAGATGATAAGTGAACTAAATAATTAACGAAAGGAACTGAGGAATGAAGTGGAAGGCAATAAATAACTCTTAGAAACAAATTGACACAAAGCTGTTCAACATAAACTTACATAGTATAGGCTGGAATCGAGCCTATGACCTTGAAACCAAAAGTGAGCGCTCTATCATTGAGCCACCATATTCTCATTGTGACGGAAAGGCGCTCCCGGTTCCGACGTCGATTGGTTGGGTGGTGGATTGATTTGGAGTTTACTATTCTATTCAGAGCGAAGCAATTGAAGACGTGGACCTATATCTTAACGTGGAATCTGAACCACATAATCTCCCACCAGGAATCGATGCCGGGTCTCCCCTGTCGAAAATAAGCACTCTAACTATTACGAGGAAATTCCCCACGGTCCAGTGGTGCTATTCAGCCGGATCGCTAGAACTGGTTGTTAAAATATTTTCAGTTCGCAGAACCGTTTGTTAAACCCAGACAACAGTAAATGTTACCCACTTACACCCAGAAACAGTACATTTTTCTTTAACTATCTTTGTTTTTAGAAACTCTTACAGCTACAGGGTTAAACATATTATCTCTCAGAACAAGGTATAAGCGTTTATTTCTGAATCTCAAATGCTCACCAGGGAACTGTACGAATGGGGCACACGAGTTGCTGGACGAGGTGAATCACATGTGAAAGGGGATGTAAAAAGATGTCCATATGCAAAATTGTAGCGGCTGAGGGCAACATGGACGAGCGTGAGAGGCGGAAGAAGTGGGGTCTACAACACAGAAATATGCAGAATCACACGTTTCGCTTCCGAATGGTGAAAGAAATGCATGTCAAATGTATAGGAAGTGGAACATGAGAAGAGGTGCTATATTGCGGGGGATATGGACATCATGGACGCCATCTTGAAAGTAGTCATCTTGAATTTGAATTCAAAATGTTAAATGAAAAGTGGGACATGTGGTATATCAATTTAGACTGAAATTTTACCAGAAATTCATTGGTGTGAAAACTGCTATTGTAACTGTCTTGTGAATTAGAAAAAAACGAGCAGGTAAGAAAGAGCACAGAGATGGTTAAACAAATGTCACATACCCATGAAATAAACCTTAAGAATAAAAAATCCAAAGGTAATTAGGTTGAGGCTAATGACCGTTTCTGATTCGTATGTATTGCTTGTTGCATTACAAGCCTACAATGATGGAATTTTGGCACGTAGGGGTTTGAACACTGGACAACACAAAGAATGTCGGAATAAGTGACTGATATTATAATGCTGTACTCTTCTTATAGAGATGCATCCAGTGACTTCATTCTGCGAATGGTTTAGATAATATGATTTTCCACACGATCACTATCATACGCGTACAATATATCTTTTTGTCATGTATTCTTTGCTGGACAATTGACTTGTACCTTAACAGGACTCAAAGGAAACATTGGTTATGTTGCCTACGTCCATATATCCCCTCCAGATGTTGTTGCATGTTCGTATTTCTCAACTTACAATAAAGAAACTAAAAAATTATTCACACCAATGCATTTCTGGTAAAATTTCAGTCTTAATTGATATACCACATGTCCCACTTTTCATTTAATATTTTGAATTCAAATTCAAGATGGCTACTTTCAAGATGGCGCCCATGATGTCCATATCCCCCGCAATATAGTACCTCTTCTCATGTTCCACTTCCTATACATTTGACATGCATTTCTTTCACCATTCGGGAGCGAAACGTGTGATTCTGCATATTTCTGTGTTATTAAGTCCCACTGTAGGCCCCACTTCTTCCGCCTCTCACGCTCGTCCATGTTGCCCTCAGCCGCTACAATTTTGCATATGGACATCTTTTTACATCCTCTTTCACATGTGATGCACCTCGTCCGGCAACTCGAGTGCCCCATTCGTACAGTTCCCTGGTCAGATATCAAGAATGAAAACTGCGATTACATCAGTATAGTTGTGAGGGTTATTTATATTCGAAACGTATACATACCATTATCAACAACGACGTCAACTTCGTGATTTTTGCTAGTGTTGTTCACGAAGGGGAGCTCTCGTCTCGTGAAGTATCATGGAAATTAAATTTTGTTTTGAAAAAGGTTTAATTATTTCTATTGAACGATGTCGTCTTGTGTCGTTTCCTTAGCAACTACTTTCTGCACACAATAACACACGCATCAGTAAATAGCATGTGTATCAGTTTTCAGTATTATAGCGTGTCGTTTACTCGTCATACATTGCAATCAAAAGATCTTACAGTTGTAGCATCTGAACTATCGTATAAGTTGTGTTTTAAATATCCTAATCATCTATTGCGTAATTGCTGCTCGTGAAATTTCCACCAATATTGTTTCACGCGTTTAACTTAACAGGTTTTATTATTTCTCTTTGTTAAGGAGGAAGTTTGGATCACAAATTCTTTATAAGTGAGATTAAGAGATTAAGAAAGAATCGTCCTTAGTCTTGAAGGAAGTAGTGAAAAAATACCCTTACGTAACAGGAAAAAGACCCTTAGATAACAGGAATAAGAAAGACCTTGAAGTTAAATATTATGCTGCCCACACGAAACGAAAAATTTTATTTTCAGATGGAGAATGATCCAGACATCTTCATCTTCTATTAAATAATCAAGAATCAGATCTCATGTAAACGCTCCAAGAAGACTGTTGATTGAAAATACCGAGAAATAAGAGGTTTCATTCACTATGTGTACGGGGACACTTGGTCGAAAAGGTGTAACAGCTTTTTCAGACCAACCATTGTGAGTGAGGTGTTTCTTCGGTTTTCTTCATTCATACCAGGCAAATGCCGGGATGGCACCTAACATACAGGTCCCAGTTCACCTCCTTCCTTTTCCATTCCTGTCTTCCTTCGTCACTAATTGACTCCATGCCGCCTCGAATGAATGCGGTGATAGATAATATCGGTTCGTGGACACACTATTAGGTTTAAAATTATAAGATTTTTATGTTTATTGAAGACTGTTTTGTTCATGACTAATATTAGTTTGAAGTGTTCACGAGCAGAAGGGAAAAAATAGTTCTAAGCATTTGGAATTGCAAAGACATACTGAAATATTTTATCTTGTTCTTTTTGTTTAATAAGTGAAATTCTATTTTTTTCTTTTTCGATAGGAATTATTTTTAATCCATCATTTTTCTATTCGAGTTAGGAAAACATTCTGAACAATTTTGAAACACACAAGGCCAAAGCGAACTTAAGTAGAATATTTTATTTTGTTATTTGTGTGAAATATATTTTTTTCTTTCTTTCTTCCTATATACCAGGGGTAAAAGTGGATCTGAAAAGGTAGGGGGAGGCATGAGTCACGCCGCTCCCCGTGCCTATCTTTGCTCATTGTAAATTTTTAGAAAGTGGAAGGTTGCCTCAGATATTTTCTGGAAGTGAAGGGGCGACGTCCCCCGACGTTCCCCCTCAGTTTTACCCCTACTATATATGAGAATTAACATTTCCCTTTATTCTTATTATGGAAATAACAAAATGGATATTCAGAATAGTTTTGGTTTTCAAACACAATGTCAAGAAGCAAGCATATCTCCATGAAATAAGCATATCGTTCCATTTCTTTCTTCTTCACTGTTCTATCTATCTAGTCGATCGCCTGAAGGCAAAACATCGCACAGCAAACAAGCTGATTCGACACGTGCCAACGACAGAATGAGTCTTGAATTTAGTACTGAAGCTGCCTTCCAGGCAAAAGAAAAAGAAAGCAAAATGCCCGCAGGCGTGGCTCTGTGACTAAAACAACTGATAAGACTTTTTTTTATTATACAGAAGGTTGTTGTTGAAGCCTCTTTATTCCTTATAAAAACAATATATCCAGATTCAAGGAAGCCCACAGGATAGAAAGTTGAAAAAGTATCTTTATTATTCAGATCCTTTATTACCTGTATTATTATTATTATTATTAGTAGTAGTAGTAGTAGTAGTAGTAGTAGTAGTAGTAGTAATAGTAGTAGTAGTAGTAGTATCACATAATATTTTTTCGTTAGTCTTCACAGCAATTAATGCTTAGCAGCAGGGGTAAAAGTGCTTGGGAACACGGGGGGACGCCGACCTCCATCTCCAAAAAATGTGTATGGCGTCCCCCCAGTTCCTAAGGAATTACAATGGGCAAAGATAGGCATTGGGAACGGCGTGACGTCATGCCGCTACCTACTGTCCCCTACCTTTTCAGATTCACTTTATCCCTGCTTAGCAGGAAATCGATAGAAAAGTTAGTAGGACGTAGGGTGGTCCTTAATTTTTGATTTCCGAATTTCTTTGGACGAGACCCCCAAAAATAGTTCCATGTGGGACTAAGTTAAGCCAGGAGAAAAGTTAGCTCCATTGAATAATATTAAATGGTGCCTCAAGCGATCTAAACTTTTGAACCCGATTACAATACATAGTATATGGGAAAAGTATGGAATAAACTCTTGTAATTTAGAAACGCTTTAAGGGAATGCGAAAATACCCTTGATAATGGGACCAGAGGAAGAGATACACCTAATTTTGTATAGTATTGGCATGGCGGCCATCTTGAAGTCCGCCATCTTGGATTCAGATCAAAATTGTTAAATAGGAAGAGGGTTATGTGATATATCGTTTTGTGGTAGCGTTTTACCAAAAACACAAATCTGTCAGTATTGTAAAGATAGCTTTAGTCGTGTAAGAATTATTACCTATGAAATGATTTCGGGAATGAAACTCTTGTTTAAAACAAAAAAAAAAATATTTTAGTTCAAATGTCAGGGTTAACATTTGAATATTTCAATTTTCTAGTTAGTTTTAATGGAATAATGCAAGCTGCGGATACAACCATATTATATGTCGGAAAGGAATTTATTTAATTGGTAGTGCCAATGAACAGATTTTGGGAAGTAATTACCATCAAACAAGCAAGTGCTGAGTGTCTTTTTCTACAACTTGAGAACGGTAAATATTACAGTGAGGGAAAGTGCACGATAGAAACTGAGGTATTTTGGCAAAAGGCAAGGATTTCGGTAAAGGATACCCAACGCAGTGTTGACAAACTGATTGTATTGTATGAGAAATGATGAGCATTACAGAAGAACAATGAAACGTCGAGTGAAGTGCAAAGGCAAAAAGAAGTAGTCTTCTCAAATATCTTGCCTGATTCATTTAATATAGCACACACTAATGCTCTAGGTATAATTGAAATCAAGAAAGATAGAGAGTTTCTTTTGTCTCAAAGACAGAAGGGACGAGGTCAACGGTGCTTGCATTCTGCTAAAGCAGAAGCTCAAAAAAAAAAAACTTCTATACCTTCATTGTAGACACCACATTTATGAATTAGTTTTAAAATGTGTATTTGATAAGTGTTGTGTTTGGTTTGCAGCTGCACCGAACGTTCCTCTATTTAAGCGTTTCTCAGAACGAGTGGTATAAAATAAGTTGCACTAACTTTCTTCCAGGAATTGATGATGATGATGTAAGGAACAATATTTCCGATGGAAAAAATGAAGTGTTAAATTTTGGTATCAAACTTGTAGAAACAGGACACCACAGGAAGATTACAGGGAATTTTTAGGACTGGTCATCATATTCTTGGGTGGTATACCTCCTCGAGGCGTTTTCTTTCGTTTGCCTGGAACAACTCACATGCAGGGTGGAAGGGAAAAGCAATCTACTGTTTAGAAACATTTCTCTTTCACTAACAATTACGTTTAACAAAGCAAATAGAAACGGGCCTTCGCAGAGTATGCATTTTTCTAATACGACTATATGTGCAAGCTTGCTTTAAATGTGATTGAGCATCCCATTCACCATTACAAGACCTGCAACTTTTGAAAGGTTTGTACAGTTATAGACAAATAGATGCTGAACTCTCTCTCTAAATTTTCTCGCTGTCTCTGGTACTTGGCGAAGGAACACGTAGAATTTTATGTAGTTAGCATTATGAAAAAAATGATCGACAGAATTAAAACTGTAAGGGGAAACCGTGAAACAGCAAAGAGGCTTGATTCAATAGATGATACGATAAAAATTCTTGTGAAAAGAGAAATCAGTCGTTTTGTTAAAATAAACACAAATTTTCCTCGAGAGATTTAAAATACCTAAAGGGTTTCTTTAGTGTGATAAGGTTTCATGGTCAAATAATAATGACTATTAAATTCAGTCACGTAACAAACGATGCAGCAGAAAGAGAAGTGAAAGAAATAGAAGATTACAACAACGTTCTTACGAAAAATAAGGAACAAAGTTTCTTTTGCGGATAGTGAAGGTCCACAGATAATCTTTTCTTAGATGTGTCCAAAGTGAACTGTGTATCAAATAAGATTGAAAACTTCTTCCAAGTTATAATTTTTCTCTTTCCTCATAATGGTCTATGAGTCATCTTGATGAATACTTATTTTTAGTTCATAGCGAAACAAAGATTTAGGTTTCTCTAGCAATTTGTTTCACTTTATGTAAAAAAAAAAATCAAAATTCTTACAAATATGTTGTCTATAACTACAATAAGAAGCATTTCGTTTTTCATGTGTAATAATTCTTACATGATTGTGTAATAACGTATCTTGAAAATAATGCCAGATTTGTGCTTCTGGTAAAACGCTACCTCACAACGATATGTCCTGTGACCCTCTTCCTATCTAAAACTTTTTCCTGAACTCAAGGCGGCCGCCATGATAGTGCTATACAGGATTAGATTGGTCTGTTTTTCTAGTTCCATTATTCAAGATATCTTCTCATTTCCTTAAACCGCTTCTAAATTACAAAGGATTCTTCCAGATTTTCCCATATACTACGTATTGTAGTCGGGTTCAAAACTTTAGGTCGCTTGAGGCACCATTTAAAATTATTCAATGGATCTAATTTTTCTTTTGGCTTAATTTAGTCCCATATGGAACCATTTTAGAGGGCTCGTCCAAGGAAATTCCTAAATTTATTTTTTTCCATATAAATAAGGACCACCCTAGTAGGACAGCTACTCTTTATTGGTAAAAATCGTAATTTGGCAGTTATTAAAAGCAATATTTCTGTAGGTAGAAGAGAGGGGACTATGGAAGTTACAATTGCCAAGTATAAAAATGAAACCTGTGTTCAACACTGACTACGTATCATTCAAGGATTTATTTTTTTTAAAAAAAAGCGAAATGCTTACACCTTTTCAAAAGTAAAATTAATATAATTACTAAGAAATACATTCATTGAAAAATTCAGGGTTAGCAGCACTCTTAAATCTACTTGAGAGCATTCGAGTGCAAATTCAAGCAAAGTTAACGCATGGAAGACCCAGGTTCGACTCCCGTTGGGAGTTCATGTGATTCGGATTCGTCGTTAATTAGTAGGTCCACGTATCATATAGCTTCGCTGCTGAAAGGGATGTTAAGCTCAGAATCAACTAAAGAAAAGTTAAAACAATGAGAAAGTTTTCAACTGTTTTGAAATATTCAATTCTATGTTAATTAAAACTACATACAGCATTTGATAATAGAAGCATCGTCAGAAATAAAATATTCAATAAAGCAAACTTTTTGAGTAGGGTTTGTCTGAAGTTATATACAAATATTGAAAACAGTTTTAAAAGGTGCATAATGCAGAAATACTATTTTATCGCGTATGAACTTGAGGTTTTTAGAACAGCAAGTTCTGACCAGGTATTAACGTCGCAGAACCAGGATATGACCAAGGGATGGACTAAAGCATAGTTTCCAACTTTACCCAGTGTAAGTAAAGTAGGATTGAAACCCATTTTATCCAGTGTATACCTGAGCGTCATCGGGGGTTGTAGGCCCTATAAAATTCCCCTTGGATCCACACCTGTTGAAACCAATTCATATTTCATAACTTCACACACGGCACGATCAACCCTGAATCTATTGAAATCTTACTACCTAATAATTATCGAGTGTCGACACTTTTTCTATTAAAGTTCATAGTATATTCTATCATAATATAAATTCTCACTCATGTAGTGTGTGCTAATGTAACTAGGGATGCGCACGAGACAAGATTTGTGGCTGTCTCGTCTCGAAAATGTGCTGGAAAGGTGATGTCTCGACTCGAAAAATGTATATTTCCCTATTGGAAGAGCCGTGTCTCGACTCGAATTTTGTCAGGAAAATCCTGTCTCGATTCGTCTCGTGCGCATCCTTAAGTGTAACTCATGATAAAAATGTTTTGTTTTCAAATAAAATGAAACGATTGAGGTGGACGCTGCCGAGTAGAAGACATGCAATATATTAAATCGCCTCGCAACCCACTTGGTCACACACTTAGGTTACACTCTTCAACCTTTTTCCCATGGTATCTAAAGTATCGGCTAATCTTAAATTCTCATTGCCGATTCGGGTTTGCTAACAAGAATTATTATGTTGGAACTTAATTTGGATGTAAAATCCTAACTTAATTAGCATTTAAGAACATTGCAGTGTGCATTAAAAGCATGAGAGAAATATAGTTAAATCTCAGTTTCAAATTTCATGTCTATTGAATACTTGTACTGTCATTTGTTTCAATGTTGGTAGGAGCCGAAAGTTCCAATTCATCCCAATTTTTCGCTTTAATTCCCTCTATTTGTTTGTAAAATTTTAAAGAAATATTATTACTAACAAGTAACACTTCCGAAGCGTAACACTCCGATTTTGATAAAATTTGAAAGGTAGATACCACACATGAAATAAACGAATACGGGTTTCTTATTTTCTGCGGAAATAACGGTTTTAAGGGACAAAAGCAACCACCCACAATTTTGAAAGTTGACACCCGAAAGGCAAAAACCAAGTAAACCGAAGTAAACGAAATTTTACACACATATTGCAGACATAAAATGAGGGAACACGTGTTTCGTATTTTCCTGGAGAAAACGGTTAGGTGGGGAACGGACCCCTCCAAAACAAAAGTGAAGGCCCGGAAGGCAAGAGGAAGTTAATCGAAGTGAATGAAAATGTGTACAGATATTGTAGATATAAAATGAGGGAATACCTTTTTCTTATTTTCCTGAGAAAAAGATAACCATTTAGGTGGGACACAGACACCTCCAGAACTTTGATCGCGAAATATCAAAACTGCTAATAAGAGAAAATGTCAGAAGTGCTTGAAAGACATGAAGAATTGGAACAACACATTGTGTAGGGACAATACGCAAAAAAACGAATACGGCTTTTCTTTTATTTTTGCGGAAAAAAACTGTTTTAGGGGTCAAGAGCCCCCTCAAAAAAAATTGAAATTTAAAGCCCAAAATGCAAGAAGAAGTGCACCGAATTGAATAAAATTGTGTGCATATATTGTAGACGTAAAATGAGATAATTGGGTTTCGTATTTTCCGAAAAAAAGCGGTTGAGTGAGGCACGGACCTTATAAACTGTTGATTACGGAATATCAAAAGTGCAAATAAGCATACGTCAGTAGTTCCTAAAGAATATGGAGAATTGCAACGAAACTTCGTAAAGGGACTATTTTTAAAACAATATATGAAACGTGTTTTAATTTTTGCGGAAGAACCGTGTTGGGACCTAGGCCCCATCCGAAAAAGGAAGATACTACCATAATAGCGAAGGAAGAAGTGGACCCAAGGAAATCAAACTTGTTAGTAGATATTATATAGACCAGGTGTAAAATAAGTCCTATCGTGTTTCTCAAGTGTCCCTATCCGGTTTGCTTCAAATTTGACAGATCAACAGCAATACGGAAATAAATCGACATGTGTTTTTGTTTATGCGGAAAAGCATTGCATGGGTTAAAGGTGCCTCCTGAAATACTATAAAATACGCTATACTGTTTGCACTTTTGTTACTTGACCTGCCAAAATTGCAGAAATCGGATGGAGACACGACACTTGTGAAACACGGAAGGCCATATTTTAGATATCCAATATCTACATACAATTTCATTCGGTTCGCTCCACTGATACCGCCACTCAACGCCTCGGTTCACTCTATAGTTTTTTCCTTTCAAGAAAATACGCAACATGTATTCCCTCATCTTACTTCTACAATATTAGTGCACATATTCACTTCGGTCCAATTCTTCTTGCCTTATGGGGTGAAATTCCAAAATTTTGGACGAGGGATTGTGACCCAAAAACCATTTTTCCCTTGAAAATAAAAAAAATGTATTCGTTTACTTTTTGCCTATTGTTCATACAAAAAGCTTCGTCGCAATTCTTCATGTCCTTTACACACATCTGACATAATGTTAGTAGCAGTTTTGATATTTCGTGATTAAAGGATTTGAGGGGTCAGTGCCCTACCCAACCGTTTTCTTCAGGAAAATACGAAAACCAAATTCCCTCATTTTATGTCTACAATATCTGCGTACAATTTCATTCACTTCGGTTCGCTTCTTTTTGCCTTTCGGAAGTCAACTTTCAAAATTTTGTTTGGGAGCTTCTGCCCGCTAAAACCGTTTTCCCGCAGAACATAAAAAACCCGTATTCATTTACTTTCTGCGTATTGTCCATACAGAAAGTTATGTTCCAATTCTTCATGTTCTTTACACACATCTGACATACTGTTAGTACCACTTTTGATTTTTCGTGATCAAAGGTTTCGAATTGTCCGTGCCTTACACTACCGTTTTTCCAGGAAAGTACGAAACTCGTATCCTCATTTTACTCTGCAGTATCTGTGCACAATTTCATTCACTTCGGTTCACTTCTTCTTTCCTTTCGGGCGTCAAATTTCAAAATCTCGGGTGGGGGCTTTTGGCCCATAAACCGTTTTTCCGCAGAACAAAAAAAAACGTATTTCTTTATTATTTGCGTATTGTTAATACACAAAGTTGTGTTGCAATTTTTAATGTCGTTTGCACGCATGTGACATACTGTTACTAGCAGTTTTGATATTTGAAGATCAAAGGTTTGGAGGGGTTCGTGCCCTATCCAACCCTTTTTTCCTGGAAAATAAAAAACCGTATTCCCTCATTTTACGTCTGCAATTTCTGTGCACAATTGCACTCACTCCGGTTCACTTCTTTTTGTCTTTCGGGAGTCAAATTTACGAATTTTGGGTCGGAGCTTTTGTCCCTAATACCGCTTTTCGAAGAACATAAAAGAACCCGTATTCCTTTAATTTTTGCGTATTATCCATTCAAAAAGTTTCGGTGCAATTCTTCATGTACTTTACACACATCTGACATACTGTTACCAGCACTTTTAATTTTTTGTGATCAAAGGTTTGGAGGGGTCGGTGCCCAACCCAACCGTTTTCTCCAAGAAAATACAAAACCCGTATTCCGTTATTTTATGTCTACAAAATCTATGCAAATTTTATTAACTTCGGTTCAGTTCTTTCTTCCTTTCGGGCGTGAACTTTCAAAATTTAGGGTGGAAGCTTCTGCCCCTAAAACCGTTTTCCCGCAGAATATAAAAAACCCGTATTCGTTTACTTTTTGGCTATTGTCCATACACAAACTTATGTTGCACTTCTTCATGTCCTTTACACATATCTGACATACTGTTACTAGCAATTTTCATATTTCGTGATCAAAGATTAGGGGGGTCCGTGCGCACCCAACTTTTTTTCCAGCAAAATACCAAACCCATTTTCCCTCATATTGTGTCTACAATATCCGTGGACAATTTCATTCACTTCGGTTCACTTCTGTTTGCCTTTCCGGCGTCAACTTTCATAATTTTGGGTGAGAGCTTTTGCCCCTTAAAAACGTTTTTCTGCAGAAAATAACCCTTACTCAGTTATTTTCTTCGTATTGCCCGTTCATAAAGTTTCGTGCCAATTCGTCATGTCTTTACACAAATCTGACAAACAGTTAATAGCACTTTTGATATTTCGTGACCAAAGGTTTGGAGGGGTCCGTGTCCCACCCAATCTTTTCTCCAGGAAAATATGAAACCCGTATTACCTCAGTTTGTCTAAAATATCTGTCCAGAATTTCATTCAATTCGGTTCAATTCTTTTTGCCTTTCGGGCGTCAATTTTCAAGTTATTGTTTGGGAGCCTCTACTCCCTAATACCGGTTTTCCGCAGAGCATAGAAAAACCGATGTTCCTTTATTTTTTGCGTATAATCGATACAAGAAGTTTCGTTTCAATACTTTCTGTCCTTTACACACACCTGACATACGGTTACTAGCACTTTTCATATTTCGTGATCAAAGGTTAGGGTTTTCCGTGCCGCATCCAACCCCTTTTCCCAGCAAAATACCAATCCCATATTCCCTCATTTTATATCTACAATATCCGTGGACAATTTCATTCACTTCGGTTCACTTCTGTTTGCCTTCCAGCATCAAATTTGAAAATTTAGGGTGGGAGTTTCTGCCCCCTAAAACCGTTTTTCCGCAGAGCATAGAAAAACCGGTGTTCCTTTATTTTTTGCGTATTATCGATACAAGAAGTTTCGTTTCAATAATTCTTGTCCTTTACACACACCTGACATACTCTTACTAGCATTTTTCATATTTCGTGATCAAAGGTTAGGGGGGTCCGTGCCGCATCCAACCCCTTTTCCCAGCAAAATACCAAACCCATATTCCCTCATTTTATATCTACAATATCCGTGGACCATTTCATTCACTTCGGTTCACTTCTGTTTTCCTTTCCGGCGTCAACATTCATAATTTTCGGTAAGAGCTTATGGCCCCTAAAACCGTTTCTTCCGCAGAAAGTAAAAAAAAAGTTTTCCTTTATTTTTTTGTGTATTGTCCATACAAAAATTTCTTTGCAATTCTTCATGTCTTTAACACACATCTTACATACTGTTACTAGCACATTTGATTTTTCGTGATCAAAGTTTTGGACGCGTCCGAGCCCCACCCAACCGTTATCTACATTAAAATACAAAACTCGTATCCTCATTTTACGTCTGCAGTATCTGTTCACAATTTCATTCACTTCGGTTCATTTCTTTTTGCGTTTCGGGAGTCAAATTTGAAAATCCTTTATACACATCTGACATAATGTTAGTAGCAGTTTTGATATTTCGTGATTAAAGGTTTGGAGGGGTCCGTGCCCCAACCAACCGTTTTTGCAGGAAAATACGAAACTTGAATTGTTTAGTTTTATGTCTGCCGTATCTGTGCACAATTTCATTGACTTTGGTTCAGTTCTTCTTGCCTGTCGGGTGTCATCTTTCACCATTTAGAGTGGGGTTTTTATATTAAAACTTTACATTATGTAACTTTTTCTTTTTTAGGAGATTCTTTTTTTGGATGGGGAGGATGAAATGCTTTTCTCTGATATCTATTTCTTTCCATTCATCTTGTTTGAACTGCTTAAGCAAGATCATTTTGTAACTTTTGATCTCATCTAACTCCGTCACCATAATAAAATTGTTATTTTTAACAATTTGTTTTATTCTCTTATTTGCAGTTTGCCACACTGATATATTTTTTACAAAATCTAGGTTTAGTCCAACGCCTTTCGAATTCGGAACCAACCCAACCGCCGAGCTTTTTGGGTTGCCTGCTATTGCAGGAAAACGAGAAATGCAGGTGGTAATGCACTTTTGGAGTCGTGTATACATGCTTAAGAAAGACTTCAGGAATAGAGGTGAAATAGGGAAAGAATTCTGAGAAAGCGTTTTATGGAAAAGATTGATCAAAAACGTCCATCCCACATAAATGGGGAAAGAAAAGAAGAGAAAACAAATAGTTAAATTTGACATTCACCTTCCCCTTGGGGATGTAATTCCCGAAATTCCTATAAGTGAATGAGATAATCGTATTTTACGTTTCAAACAGACCTTCCATATATCAAATTTCGTGCCCTCGTGACAGGCGTTCATAATAAACCTGTAACAATAGAATAGTTAATGTTTCACATCCCTTCCAGTGGTATAATCAGTAAGTTATTCCAGGCGTCTAAATTTATACATAATAAACCCAAACTTTCTCAGAATATGATAGCATTTCGTCACAATATGTACATACATATTATACTTATATACACACACATTTATTACTATTATCATTATTCGTTATAAGAATAATATATTTGCCGTATGCTACAGTATTGAAACCTGGACCTGATAGTGCGTGAAAGTTGTAGAAAATGAGCATAACAACTTTTAAAGAAACAAAAAATGTTTAGAGCTTCTTCGTGGCTAAGGGTTAGCGTACGCGCCTTTGGCGTGCAAGACCCGGTTCGATTCCCGGCAGGAGCTCATGTGGTTCGGATTCCACGTTAATCAGGAGGTCCGAGTCTCATATAGCCTCGCTGCTGAACGGGACGTTAAACTAAAATCAACTCAACCCAAAAAATGTTTGGGAATGCCCATTTCCTTTACTTTCAGTTTATACTGGTATTAGTGATGAAAATAAATTAATAAATAACCAAAGGAAAAAATAGATTAAACTCAGATACTACAGAAGTACTATGCAATAGTGTTAAGGTAACCAAGAAATTTCTGTCCATTTTTGAGGAGGTCTGTGTTCCATTGGTCCTCATACCGTGAGTTGAACGCAAATCTAGATAAGGCGAAGGTCAATTGTTATGTGTATATATCCAACATACTACCTGGTTATGACACTCTAGTTACACCGTGAATTTGCGTAAGGACAGAGTGAACATGGGACCTCCAAAGAGCGTAATAAGGGCGTGTATCCTGAATGGGTATGCCAAGTCTTTGGTGAGGTTGTCGTGACTACGTGGACAGTGCAATGGTGGTTTAACAAGTTTAATGACGGTGACGAAACACTCGAAGACGCACCACGTGCCGGAAGACAAACATATGTACAAAATGAAGATCTTCAGGCAGCAATTGAGACGCACAGTGGCAAGGCATGTGAGGAACTGGGACTACAATTCAGTGGAGTGGAGAAACCATTCGGCAGCACCTTCATCAACTTAGGAAGCACTTCAAGTTGGATCGATGGGTCTCACATGATTTGACTCCAGGCCTGAAGGCAAGGTGAGCAGACACCTGTGTTTCTTTGGTGTTTCGTCTGAGAAAGGAGCCATTTCTGGACAGGGTGTAGACATGTGGTGAGAACTGGGTTTTGTACGAAGCTCCAAGGCGCCGTCATCATTTTTAGCATACTACGAACCGGTTCCAAAACAGCCGAAACCAGCACTGCACCAGAAGAAGGTCCTCCTGTGCGTTTGGTGGACTGCTCGCGGCATTGTGCATCTGGAACTGCTTCCAGCTGATCAGAGTATCAATGCAACTGCGTACTGTCAGCAGTTCATCCGTGTTCAAGAAAAACTTAAAACTCTGGAGCCAGTACTTCTGAATCTCAAAGGGGTCCTCCTGTTACAGGACAACGCTAAGCCCCCCGTGGCTAGGATGACCGGGACATCATTCTGCTCCTTGGATGGGAATCACTATTGCATCCGCCATACTCCCCGGACGTTGCACCTCCGATTATCACCTGTTTCATTCCTTGGGCAATCACCTTAGAGGACGCCAGTTCAAATCCCTAGTAGAGGTAAAATGCAATTGATACCTTCTTCGCTTCACGGCCCACGAAGTTCTACCGCGATTGAATCCATGGCCTTCGAGAACATTGGCAGAAAATCGTTCATACTGATCGGGACAATTTTGATCTTCCAGGTACTTTTAAGGTGACATATCGATGTTCGAAGGTGATTGGTGAAAAAGCGACAGAACTTTCTTGGTTATGTTTATAATAAATTCGCAACTGTATGCATTCATTTTGGCAAAATAGCGTAACAAAGTGAAATATTTATTTCTATTGTTTTAATGTGTTCAAGTGGTTTATTTTTAAAATATTTTTTCTTTCATATTCTGTTACAATCATTTTTGATTTACTGTATTAAGCAAGTTTAATGAACAGAGAACAAGCGAATCCATTTAGGTGCCAAGGAATCGTTTGAAAGGACCGGATCCCCATTTTCCCCTACAACCGCACCCACCCCCCTTCAGTGTGTAATTTCCGCAAGTAAACACGATAATCGTATTCTACGTGCCAGTGATGCAATGCGAAAATTTCAGCCAACATATTTCAATGATATAGCGTGTACTTATTGAAAGCAAAGCTACAGTTCGTTTTCTTGCTCTGACTTTCCCTTCCCGCGGACTCTATCGTGGTCATAGTTATACAGCATACAAGCTTTAGTCCGAGGATCTGGTTTGAATTCCATATTAAAGTGTAGGTCCACGTCCCATATAGCCTCGATGCTAAATCAGACGCTAAACTCCAAATCAACCATCGCTCCCTCGTGTCTATGTGCATATTGTAACCGCCTTCAGCGTGGGAGATCAGGATTCGATTTCCGGTGGGAAGTAATGTGGTTTCGAATTCAGTGTTGCGATATAGGTCCACGTTTTATATAGCCTTGCTCTTGAAAGGGTCACTAAACTCAAATCCAATCATTATCAATCAATCAAATCAATATTTGTTTAAATGTGCACTCTCTTACCCATCTCGGAATACAGCTAAAAGAAAACTAGATCTTAATCCCAATTCTAGGTAGTTTCCTAACAATAATTAGAAGGCTAATAAAAGGAATAAACAAGATACAAAATAATAGACTGACATTGGAAATGACAGACATTAGTTTTCAAAAAATGATGCTATCACTCCTGTTCTAACTTATGATAAAAACTACAACGTTGAAGAATATATTTCCTGTGCAGATTCTCGTTTCAGCATTGGACTCTTTATATATATAGTGGGGGCGAGGTGGCTCAGTGGTAGAGCGTTCACCTCCGATGCTTGGGGTTCTTGGTTCGATCCCAGCTCGCGCCGTGTACATTTTGTGGCGGACAAACACCGTGTTCAATGGGTTTTCTCGGGGTTATCCCGTTTCCTCCCACTTTCTTCATTCCACCAGTTCACTCATCTCTCATCATCACCGTCTGCTTTAGCCTAACCGGCATCACCGTGGGACCTAAAACTCAAAGATTTCATTTCATTTTTCAGATATATATAGCTTCTGTTTTCCGTAGATGGTAAGGTAGATTATGCTGTCTTTTTGGTATGTAATTTTAAGGCTCTGGATTTTTAATTTATTTGGTCTAATCAATTTCATATTATATTTACCGGGAGTCTGGAACACATTATGTATCACAATAAATAAATGGTCTGGAGCTCCAAATCCGTAAATTGTAGGCAACAGGAGGTAGCTTTACATTAAATGAGAAAAGGAGAGTGTGAGACTTGGCTATAAGCTATCATTCAAAATAGTTGGTATCCTCGTCGCCAAAAGTGCCTTTACATCGCCGTGACGGGTATGTGACTGCGCAGTACTCTGAGGAAGGGATCGTTGCATAAGAATTTGTGATTAATTTTGAAGAGATTTTATTTTGACTAAGGAAATAACGTAGGTATAGGGAGAAAAGGCACAGATTTGAATCATCAATGCACTGTCATCTCTGAAAAGATTCGTATTCTCCGTTTTTCAATTTATTGCCTTATATGTTAAGTTAAACACCACAACATCTGTCACTGATAGCGTAGATCATCTTTTTAAAATTACCTCTGTAGTCTATTTGTCCAAACATTAATCTCCAGACATGATGTAGAGAGAAGAGAAAGAAAGAGATAAAATACAACATCTGTAAGATTTATGTAATTCACTAAGGAACTATAAGGGCTGACTGAGCTAATTACGCGCTTTTAACTCTTCAGGAATTTACTACAACATTTCATTCGTCTCGCTGTAATTATTTGAGAATGGAAACTGATTTCGCTGAACGTGAATATGTTTCGCTGTCGTAAAGCAAGGACTGTAATAAATGTAAATAAGACTTATTATTATATAAAACACATAAGTATTTATTCCGTGTATAGCACAATATAATACAGTAACTAAGTAACATTACAATCACTAACGCCCCTCCCAGGATTTTTTCCAACGGGGGTAAAAGACCGATATATAAAATTTTTCGTTTTATTTCCTATATGTATTAAGTTCAAAGTTATAACATTTATCATTGATAGCGTATATCGTCTTTCGCCGCTGTAGCCTATTAGTCAGAACATACATCTCCAGACATGATGTCGAGAGAATAGAAAGAAAGAGATGTGAACAGTAATGTGACTAATTTTGCTGCGCCCTGGATCGATCGATCATTGATTTACTCATACTCCCCCAGGCCCTCTGCCCCAGGTATTTTAGCTGCTGCGTTATATATATGGTTCCATGTCAGAAGAGCCACACAAAAGGGGCAAAGACAAAGGCCCGATTCAAAAGGGCCCTGCGTCAAACGGGCTCGATTCAAAATGGCCCGAATCAAAACGCCCCTCATAAATAGAACCCGAGTCAAGAGGTCTTGCGTCAAAAGACCCGGGTCAAAAGGTCTCCGCAACAAAAGGGTCCGAGTCAAAAGGGCTCTAATCAAAACACCCCTCATAAAAAGGGCCAGAGTCAAAAGGGGCACCGCGAAAGGGCCCGAATCAGAAGGCCCTGCGTCAAAAGGGCCCTTGTTAAAAGGGTCAGAGTTAAAAGGGACCGAATCAAAAGGACCCGGCTCGAAATATCTCCGCAGTAAATGGACCCGTGTCAAAAGGCTCTAATCAAAACGCCCCTCATAAAAAGGGCCCGAATCAAAAGAGGACCCGCTACAAAAGGACCCGAATCAGACGGCCCTGCGTCAAAAGGGCCCTGGTTAAAAGGGCCGGAGTCAAAAGGGGCCGAATCAAAACGCCCTTCATAAAAAGAGCCATGATCAAAAGGGTCCCACCACAAAAAGACCCGAGTCAAAAGGCCCTGCTTAAAACGGGCCCGGTCTAAATGGGCTTCGCTACAAAAGGACCCGAGTCAAAATGGCCCCACTCAAAAGGGCCCGGGTCAAAAGATCTCCGCATTTTTGCGTTACGTTACTATACTCAGTATTTTTGTGAAGACTGGTACGGAATGGCAACTAATATCACTAACAGAGGCAACTCTTGAGGGAAGTAACATTGGTAAAAATTAACATTTTACGAATGCAATCCACGAGACGTTAACTGCGCAAAGGTATGATGGAATTTCATTTACGGTGTAGAACATTAATGGTCTCAAAACAAAAGTTCAAACATAACACATCAACCACTTTTTGTTCATTTTATACATATTGTGATTATTATTATTATTATTATTATTATTATTATTATTATTATTATTATATTACTTTTATTATTATTGCCATCATTATTATTAATAATAATATACAAGGTCAATGGTAGCTCATGCCTTCAAACCAGTATACGCCACTGCTCGAAACTATGACCTCTACATTAACATCGGTCGTCTTTCGATAATTTTATGATACTCCCTCCCACTCTCCCAAGGTGTGCAAGGGTGTCTTACCCCTTCCCCCAAAGGATGAAAAGCAAACAATATTTTCGCGAACATAGACAGAGGAAGAGAGGGAGTGACACAGAACGCACACAGCTCGCTGTATAGCAGCAAGAGACCCATGGGTAACTATAGTTGCCCTCTCGTTACAAGGCGTTCAGTCAAGGCTTACGTATCAAGGTCAGTTCCGGCAGCTGAACACGGAGTTGACTGTTAGAAAACAGCAGCATACAACTTGTTCCTTCTCTTTACTTTTCACGAATATTTTTCACCTTCATGCGTACTGGTCATGTATTGCGTAGATTTACATGACATGCTGTGTCAAGTATATATTCCCAAAAAGATATGAGTACTCAAAAGGCAAAAACATGTAGCTATTTTTGTTTTCCTTTTTCAATTAGCCAGTGGAAGAATGTATGGTTGTTTCAACATCCTTCTTGTACTTTGCTTAGGACACTCCCTCTTTTTAGTTGAGCTTTTGGCTATGAATACCACCGCGACAAATCATGATTCTTATGATAGTGGCGTATTTTCGCCCGGAGAAATTACGGAAATAATTAATAATGTAGACCCCGATGCTTTTAAAACAGACGATGAATGTAGTTTGTAGGAAGATTCTAGCATCAATTTATGTGATACACATACCTCTTTTCATATAGCCTCGCTGCCTACACTAAATCATTTAACGCAGTTTATACACCAATGCCAAATTGTGACATTTGCTTTTCCTCCATCTATGCGTCTCTTTGTTACCGCCATATCATGATACATATGTCAAACATAGCACATCTGTCTCAAACAGTTGATGTGTCAAAAAAGATTTCACATTCTCATTTGTAGGAATATTTAAGCCTAAGTTGAAGTGTAAAATCTTAACCTTTTACATTTAAAACAATATTGTGTGATATGCAATATGGCAGAATTCAAGATGCCTTTCATGGTAACCACACTCCAAATCAATGCAGTTTTTGCAATAATACCATTTGTAACATTAATTTTTCCACCGTCCTAGTATGTCGTTATTATTGTTCTGTCTCAATACTTTTCACTAACCCTGTATACAAATTCACATATGTCTTCTCACAGCAAAATTAAACTGATCTTTTCCACAGAATATTCTTCATACTATACTTTGACCCAGGGGTGGAAATGGAATTTTAGAAGTAAGGGAAAAGTTAACAATAGATAAAGTTTGATTGGGCTATGTCACGAGAATACAAATTCGGAAAGACGAGAGTCAGGGGAGGACTGGCCAGGACCGTTAGGTAGCAATCACGGCCTAGGCCCTTTCAGAAAAAAATAATGAAACAATAAAGAAAGAAAGAGAAAGAGAGAAAAGCTAAAACAGAAGAAAGCTAAATAATTTGGTAGATCACTGTTATTATGCTGCCAACACACACACTCCTCTTCCATCCTTCCATCAATCAGTAAGTTATCTTTTTCAATAGAGTCCTTTTGTTACTGGATTTGTGGCTAGGTCCGTCTTTCACTATGGTCTTTTATTATCAAAAACTGTGATTTAGTTTGTACCTGGGGCCTTGGGCCTTTCTTTCAATATATTGGACAGTTGGGGCCTTCTTTCATCACATTGAGCAGTTGGGCCCCCTGGCCCTTTATTCATTATATTGGGCAGTTGGGGCCCTTCTTTCATTTCATTGAGCAGTTGCGACCCTAGAACATTTTTCATCATGTTGACCTCTTGGACCTGGGACCTTTTTTCATTATGTTGGGCAGTTGAAAGCCCTTTCATGTTGAAAACTGGGGCCTGGTTTGTAGCTGGGTCCATATTTAACTACAGGCTGATTGGTTCTTTATGGATATTAATACATCTTGTAGATCTATATTTGATAACTCAAAAACAGAAAACAGCGCATTTTTTATAAAAATATTTTCTATCAAAAACGTTTTGAAAATAACAGGAGAAAACAGTGAAAAATGCCAAGAAAGCGGGCATTTTCAACATAATGGTTGATTCTATCCAAGATGTTTCAGTGCTTAATCAGCTGGCTGTAGTAATTCTGTACGTTACAAACGGTCAAGTATTTGAGCGGCTGTTAGCAGTTGTTGTAAACAGAATTGGCATTTCTGGCGGGGGGACGAGGGAGACGCCCCCAATATTTTGAAGTACAAAATATTCAATATTTTATTCTAATTTAAGTTATTTACTAACGACAGAATAACATATAAATAATAATAATTATATTTATTTGTCATATTATATTCAGGCTGTGAAACGATTATAACAGAGTTCTTGGTAGAATGGTGACAAATGGAATTGAAGATAATCAACAGGTTGGGCTAGGTAGTACCATTTAAATAACTTTCTTTGATGTCCTCCCAAATTGTATATGCCAGAGACGCCAGTGGTAAACAGTGGCACTACAAGACAAGTAACTTATAATGAAATCAAAACAGTACTTTGTGCCAACAATGTTTTGATGTCTGATGTTGTAAGCTGCTCTTTTGATGGAGCTGCTAACTTAAGTGGATGCTATAAAGGAGTTAAAGCATTACTGGAGAAGGATAATACTGAAATAATTTTCACCCAATGCATGGTTCATGCTCTTAATTTGGTTATGACAAATTCGACTGAGTAGATCCCTGAAGCTGCAATCTTATTTGGTGTGGTTGAAACCAGTGCCGTGTTCTGTGTGAATATTACAAAAGAAAGGATGTTTGGAAGAAAATGATTGATGCAAGCCACGAGGGACATGACAGACTACGGAAAGTTCAACAAGTTGGTGCAACACGATGGTGGAGCAAAAACAATGAACTGAATGCGGTTGTCGACACTAACGAGTTTTGCTACGAAACATGAAGCCAAGACGAGGACGACTGTCTTTCAACATCAACATTTCTTTCATTTTTATTGTTCCTCAATGATGATGTACAGGAAAGGAATTTAATGCGAAATCAAAATTTCAAGGTAAACTTTGCTGAATAAATGGACCGAATTTAACACTGTAATGATGTACTCTGTGTTTCAGGACTTGTTTACAGGAACGGAGCCTGTTTGAAAATACCTGCAGTTTCATGGATTGGACTATCTTACAACCTGGAGACTTGTAGACAATTTGCAGCAGCAACTTCAGAAGAAAACAGAGGCAAAAGATGTCTGAGGTTTACGAAAATACAAAAATATTTTGTGTGAAAATAAATCAATAGCTTGCGCAATCTGGTATAGAGATAGCAATAGAAAAAGATTTTCCGCCAAGAAGAATCTTAAAGAAGAAGGAAATATCAGGAGAGCTTGCGGCAAATGAACTGGGAAAAAACTTCAATATAAGTAAAAATGATTTATTGAGAATAAAAAAAACTTCAACGAAAATTCTGAATATAGCTGTTACATGTGTCATTGATAGATTTCAGCAGCCAAAAGAACTCCAAATGCTGGATCCCAAGCACTTTTCAGAAATCGGGAAGAATGGTGTGTCTGCAGGAGATTTAAGAGTTCTTGCGAAAAAAAAAACTAAATATAAAACAGGAGGAAATATACAAAAAGCTCCATCAGTTCTTTGTCGTGTATTCTGTCACAAAACGTTCTGGTTTTCGATGATCCTGAAGAGAATGATGCCCCTGAATCCGTAGAAGATGATGATGATGATGCATCTGAGCATGCTATGGGAGATGGAACATTTTGGACGGGATTCACGGCAAGAGTGATAATGATGCTGCAAACACCTTGTGTAAAAATTGTTTGTCACGTGCAGGGAAGATTTTCTACCAATTTCTGTCAGTCTAGTCGTTTTAATAATTTATACATTGCATACTAACATGCGTTGTCTCTATCATGCACACAAGTGACATGTGAAAGGTGCTTCTCAAAGTTAAAGTTAGAGAGTAAACAAATCTCAGAGATAAGTTAATTTGTGTGAAGACATTTTGGACACATTTTTACTTATGAAAATGGAAAGAGACATGCTAAATTTAGTATCTGTGAAAGAAGTTACTCAGGAACTCTGCCATTCATAATCTGAACTGAAAAGAAGTTTAACGTTTTAAAATTATTTGTTGCATTTTCAAGATGACGTTTATGGGCTGCTCGTCGAAACTAAGGCGCGTCCTTTTCAGTGTTTTACTCCGCGTCTATGTTATACAGACGTACAATTAGGAACGGGGCAGATATCCCTAGGACCAACAGCAGTGTTCTCAGCGGAATCTTTCGACGTACCAGGTGCTGGGGAAGCTGTGTTCTGAGCGAAGTCGTTCGACGAGTCAGGTGTTGGGGAAGCTGTGTTCTGAATAGATTCCAGCAGCGGTTCAGATGTTGAAGGAAAGCTAGGCACATCAACGTCAGCAGAAGATCCAATAGAGGAAGTGGTGAGCAATTGGGACACGTTGTTGTTCCTACATATCTCGTACGCTACATGCCTTCAGCAACTGCTGTGATTTCCTCCGTTGGCAGTCTGTTCCCTTCCACTGTGACTTATAAAGGCAGAAGGTCTACGTCCATAAACACATGTGGATTGTACGGGAATATACCTTGTCGAAAACCACAAGTGGCCGTATTGGCGTCGTATGGTATAGTACCCTACTCAAATCGTCATGAGGTATTTTGGTTCTCTGTACAATTTTAAGGAGCCATTTTGCCCCAATCCCGATATAACTTTCAAAAACCCTTTATCTGTTATCCACCATCTTCCACAAGGAAATCATCATGATTGTTTGATGGCCAAACCTTTCTCACAATCTATGTATGTAACAGGTTTTATTAAAGTAATAATCTTTTTCAGCAACAGGTATAATATTCACTACAAACCTTTTATCGACGTACCATGAAACTGGGTTTCTAATGAAAATGGAAGCTAATTAGTAATCCCACTATTATTTCTGATATCGGATGTTTGTGAACGTCAGTTTACATGTTGAAAAGTATAATAGTAAATGGGGGTACGTTAATTTTAACAATTGCAAATTGAACAGATGATAGTTCGAAATCTTACCAGATTTCTCTGTAATTACAGGGCTGAAGAAGAGAGAGTTGTTACTGAAAACAAAATAAAAATTGTTTCTGAAATGGATAAGAAGGTAAGGGCATTGTTATACGAGATTAACAAAGCAGAAATTACATTTAGACCACTGAAACTCTACCAAAGATTTCTGTATCTACTTAGTCCAATGGACTGGAGAGTTCTTCACGATAACATTAATAGAAAAGAAACAGAAACCGGTACCATATATTACGAGTTTACTTCCGTTATTGATGCCCATAATGAGCAAGAAGACAAGCGAAATGAGATCACTGACATATACATGCAATTAAAGGAGTATGAAGAAGACACAAAATCCCCAGGTAAGTGGTAAAAGATTGTAACAAAAATTTCACAGAACAATCCTTGTTTTGTGTTAATTTCCAGTTAAAAGATCCTTCCAGCAAGGTCGAGTCTGATAAACATGGAAGGCACGTCTGACACAATCTTGTGAAATCTTAAGCGGACCTTAAGAAAGTATGTAATGGTAAATGTGCGGATTATATATGATGTTTCCACTTAATTTCTTTTACTTCAACAAAATAATTTATATATACTCACTGACAAAAATAAAATTTAATCACCTGGAAGAAATAGTTCGATATCAATATAATTTTGTGCACGTGTATAACATCAGTGGGTATATAAATGTTTGAATTTGCGATGTTTTGTGATGGCTAGAACGGCCAATAGAGTACATTGCTGCTGTCCCCACGTGACCGTGTAATCAGACCTCATAGGGCATATAAGGAGCGTGCGCAATGTCAGATGGTTCATTACCGATGGTCGTTCTACAACCGGAAAGCAGAGAGAAGACTGTAGTAACAGAGAGATCCTGTCACAGCAGCTATTGCCTTACGAAAAAAGTCTTTTGTAGCAAGACGTCACCGATACCAGCAAGAATGTCGAAGTATGCCGGTGATGAAGCACAAAATATTAGTCTAGCTGGACAGGCCAAGTAGCAGAAAAGAAGAGAAATACTACCCTTGAGACCTAATGATTCCAATAAAGGGGCCATCACAAAAGAAAATAGTTAGCGTGCATCAATATAACGAATAAAGATCACACAGGCTGCTACACATACCTGGCTTCTCAAGCGGAATAGCATTGATTTCTGTCAGTCTAATTCCTTATTGTGGAACAAGAATTCCTCTGTTCATATAGGTTGAAAAGACTTTCCCAACAGTTGACTGACAGAGACGCCGTATTTTCCCCTGTAACCGCTTTAGAGACAAAAAGCAAATAATTTAAACATATCGGCTCTTATCAGGACCACCAAGCAAAACCTGTCATCTGGTTGTTATCAATGATAACCCTGGATCCAAACCCTTGCACCAACAGTAATGATCCAGAAGAAGATGCTAAGAAACAAGAAAAAAGCAAGAAGAAAGAAGACATCAGGACCAGAGGACAGACACAGCACTATGCAGATATCAGACTTCCACGACGACCACAAGCCAGGCAGAAGAGACATAAATCCAGCTTGTCCAGTGACTCAGAGGATGATCAACAACCAAATCAATCAAAAAATTCTGGAGGATGCAAGAGAAGAGTGAGAAAGATGATATCAGACATCAATTTACACGATACGCAAAAAGAATAAAAGCATAACAAATTAAGAACACAAACCTTTCTGTTCTAAATTAGATCGTACCAAATTTAGAGAGTGACTTACCCACTTTCAAGTTCTAATAAAAAAATCTCACCCAATCTTCATGTTAAAAGTAACATGTTTGATTTCCTAGAAGAGCGTTTCGTTTTATCCATTTAATTTTCTGAGGGCCACTCTTCAACACTCTTTCAAATGTACTTTCCAAAACAAACGGCAAGGCCCAGTAGCATACGCAGGAATTTATTTCGGAGGAGTCCAAACTCAATATGAGGGTATTTTATATTAAAATTCCTAAAATTGCCCCTAAGATTAGGCTAAATTTACACAAAAGTCGAAGTTTCATAGGGGGTTCGAACCCCCAGGACTCATCTTCTGTGTACATCCCTGGCAGGGCCCTACATTTGAGATAAATCATCGATAAGGGCTTGGAGAACAAGTAGAATACGAAATCAGCAGATATATAGAATTTCCAGATTTCAATCATAAGAATATTCAACCAGCAACCAAACCATCAGAGGAAAATACCGCCCCTTTGCAAGCCATACCCACACCACTACTCAACAGGGACCCAAACAAAGAATGGACAACCATAACCTAAAAAGCTCCGACTGTTATAAGGACCACGAGAAATCTCTAATGCCCGAGATCTATCTATACATATGTCATCAAGCGGATGCCAACCATCACCATAATAGAAGAGATTCGCTAAGAACTAGACAAGGAAAGAAACTATACGAACGTCACTCGCTCTTTGTCAGACGTAGGACCCCTTCCATTGGTCAGACTTTTCTCCAGAAACCCGGACACCGTAAGTGGATTAATAACATATGGAATTACTATTCAGAACAAAAAATACAGAGTTCAAGCATTGAAAGGCAGCCCTCATACACCCCAAGTTCGAACTGTTTCCAATATGGTCACAAGAATTTTTGTCAGAACCAACGCATATGTTCCAGGTGCGGGGGGCACACACAGAGACACGCAACCCACATATAGACCGCCATGTCAAGATGATAGGTCACAGGATATGCGGAAGTAATTGCCGAACAGACCTAGACAAAAAAGATGTCCGACATCTCAATTCAACCAGCCATGCACACTGAAAGCAGGAATACCTCCTCCTCAAGAAGACGACATAATCCCACAACAAGAAGAAAGCACGTAGGAATGACAATCCAGCAATAAAACCGAAGAACTCATACATACAAAGAGTAATACACGACATTTTGAAATGGATGCCATCCATCCTCACTTTAACAATCCAAACAACCTGCCCTTACGCAAGCAATAAAGAAAGCATCCAACACCATCTCTCATATCCAACTAAATACAGTCACTACAAAGTTACTCAGAAACAAATAACACACAAAACATACATGTTATTTTTATAAGTAACCCACAGAACTAGCGACGTACCTCATCCACAAAGAAGAAGCCAATCACACAAAGAAGAAGAGCACAGTAGCAGACAAAGAGACTAATCTCTTAAGGAGGAGTACCAGTAGCAATGAGGAAAAGCAAAAAGAAAGAACACCAGAAGAAGCGTTTCTTTAGCCATCACTGAAGGTGGACACACCTGAAACCTTACGGTGTTAACTAAGATGTTGTCACACTGGTAACAACGATCTTACAGCATAGTCTTTTCAGGTAATCCTGCTATTAGAAATAATATGATCACTAGAATCGAGGGACACGTGACCGGGGCGTGTTTCATTCGCTGAGACTCAACTGCGATTTCATGTTGCAAGTCCTTGCCAGTATGCTCATAAAACTCTCATTTAATTACATAGTTTGAAAATATAATGTCGGTGAGGTGGAACACAAACTTGAGAAAACGAGAAAAATGGGAAGAATTAGACAAGGAAATCAAAATTGATGATGTAAGTTAGATTTTTATATATATATATATATATATATATATATATATATATATATATATATATATATATATATATATATATATATGAAAATTTATTTTAATTGAAGAGCTTCTGCGTGATAAAAAGAACATTATTCAATGCGAATCAATCCCTTAAGCGGAAATGTTACAAAATTATATAGACATATATTATTTAGTATGCGAACGAAGAATGAAGTTCAGGGAATTCATAACAGCATTTTGTAACCAAGCAGATTTTGAGGTATTTTATAGAACGACGTAACAAGAACACAGAAGTTAAGAATGTAACTTTCTAAAGACGAGTAACGGATATCAGAAATGAGCTTAAACACTGGCACACAATACCTTATTCGAACAATTCTTCAGGAAATAATGGAAATCAATCATCATCTTTTTTCTTGTACCTTAATCTTACCTTTGTCCTGATTCAATGCAGTTTATTGTACTCGCTCTTTTGTCGTAAGTGATAAGTGCCAATGAACTTGCATCCCCCACTCACAGTGCGGATTGAGTATGACATCACAGTTAAATATTCCATCAAGGTTTGATAATCTCAGTCTCTGTGAAGCAAGTAACCCTAGAAATGGATGTATATGAATATAAAGCATGAAATTTGGCTGAGGCTGTTGTTTGTAACATGTTAATGTAACAGTCAATAACTGAGTTTCCAGTGAGTATGACAACAGTCAACTCATTCAAATGGAAAGAAGTCAGACGTCAATGTGCCCATGAGGATTTTCGGATTGAATAAATTCTTGTTTTATAATCCATTCACGCAACACTGTATTCATCTTATCATTCACAAACTTGAACTCACGATCAAGATGATGTAATGCAACTGTAGTTGTACAGGCACCTTGTCGAGGTAGAGATTTGACTGAATGTTCCGAACTACAAATATTTTCTGTCCCTCAGTTTACGTGAAACTGGTGTCTTTATTGTTTATTTATGCTCGCAATCAGAATACTCACTCACTGATATCTCGTATTTGAAGATAGAACCACTCAAGTCACCAATAATATTTGCGGATGACGTACAAACTCTCACAATGTTTGAATATGTTGAAGTGTCTGAATGAGCTCCATAACAAAATAGATTTTAGCTCTTTCCAAGACCACCAAGACGCCGCGATTCAGAAAGAAAACATCAACAAAGAGGACAAGAAGTAATGGCAACGCAACAAAAGAACATACCAGTGCTGAAAGAACAGCACTTCGCAGACAGGAGAAGGACAGTCGCACAAGAACCTACACCACTACAAGAAGCAGAAGGCTACCTGGGAAGCCTGCCTGTAAAAATATTGGAGTCAGCAGGAGATTCCCAACCATAAAAGATATCGAAGCCATACTAGCTATACCAAAACTGACCCCTGAAAGTGTACATATCATGCCATATGGTAACTTCAGAAAGCGCGTCTACTTCACTTCAGCAGCGTCCAGAGAGACGTTTATCCGCATCCTTCACGACACTGACTTATGTCTAAAAACGACTGAAAGTAGAAAATGAATCATTTAAAGAACATACTAGAGTTAAAAAATAAATCGTACTAAAAAGTAAAGATCAACACAAATCGTACTAAAAAGTAAAACTTAATTTTGTTGTCAAGAAAATCACTTCTAAAATATCTATTTATGCATGACTAAAAAGAGAGCCAATAGGGAACACTCCCATAGACAATCAACTTATAAGATATTCAATACTCATGTAATATACTTAAATTTATCTCAATTTATATCAATAATAAAAAGGAATGTTATATTATCATAGTATTATGTAGTATATGAAAATACGTATCTATAAATTATTTTATGTACCAAAAATAAAACCAGGTCAATGACGCGGTACTGTGTTATATAAAAATAAACCTAAATTTAATATTTCAAATATTAAATGAATGAATTACATACGAATAAAATTTAAGTAATATAGTGCAGAATGTTATTTCATATTACGAAATGTTATATGGAGCTAAAGTGTATCATAATATTGTGTACATATTATATACTAATAATTAAAGTAATATTATAGTATAATATTACCTCAGATTTAAAGAATTCAAAAATTCTGTATGAGAGCGCTCCCCATACTTTTTTATTTTAGTTATGCATAAATAGATTTTTTAAAGTAATTTTCTTGACGGCAAAATTATTTCTTCTTACGTTTTTATTACCATTTGTTTGTCTACTTTTTAATGCCATTTGTTTTATATTTTAAGGAAAATTTGTTTTTAAAAATAGCTTTTAAGTTTATTTTATATCTATTTCTTTAATTACATACTTTTAAAATATAAATTCATAAATGTAAATTTACTGTCTTGTTACAATGGTTTTCAACTATCCAAAATCATGTAAGTACTATTATTTTTGTTTATATATGCATATCCACGTAAGTAAACATTACTGATTGTATTTAAACGACTCTTTGTTTCAATTATTCTTTTTTAATTGTAATTTTCCCAATTTCTTTTTAAAATTTTAGTCCTATATTTCACGGAACCAAGCCAACTAATTGAAATATTTAACAATATGGAAATGTGGAACGTTTCGTTAACTGAAAATGTCAGCGAATTAGAGCAAATACTGTCTCATACACAAAAGCGAACTGCTTTGTTAAAAGTAAGTCTAGTTTTTAATTCAATTAATAATTAGTATTTACGAAAAGTTCCGTTTTATAGACATAATTTTGATTTTATTCTAGAATGTGCTCTTTTCCGCCTTGACTGCTGTTGTCCCGATGTTTTACTCGAAATAATTCTAATGATATGAAATACAGAAATACTTGAACCAATTGTTTATTTTTCTAGATTTCAAATAAAAAATATCAAGAACATGCTGCTAACGAATAGAATAATGGTAAAGAAGTTGACTAAGTGCACAGTGCAAAATACACCAGGAGTTTCTCGAAAATTGGTTTGATTTGAAATTCTGCTATGTTTAAACTTACATGAAGTTATTCTCAAAATGATACGAGTTTTACACTAGAATTCCCAAGGGGACACAAATGTTCCTTGTAGCCAAATTTTGTGACATATATTTTTTTCTTACCAGACACCCAAGATCACCTAACGTTCTCTGCATTATTGACCAGCCTACAGCAAGCCATCTTACTCCAGCAATATCACTTTCACTTATTTTTTCTGTTTTTATCTATTTTGACAACAAAATAAACTACTCTATGGTATATCTGTACCCACCTTGGATAACTAGGTTACCATATTTGTTTGTAGTGTATTAATTTTATTTAACTACAAATTAAGAATACTGTAGCAATATGCTTTTAATTAATATCTGGATTTGATGCACCATAATCCATTGTGATGGAAACAGAAGAAACAACATTGTCGTCTCTTTTAAGCATATAGCTGCTCCAAATGACACATTCTTTGTACTTTTACGCCAAAAATTACGTGTGCAATGCAAATGACGGTGTGTCAGTATGTATCGTTGTGTCTATTTATGTAGAGGTAAATATCATTTGAGTAACCTGAATAAAGTGAACAGACACTTGCAAGGAGTGCGCAGGAGTGCAACATGAAAATATTTGGCGAAATGAGTATTGTTCTAACCTACAAATCAATTGGTCCATTTTCTAGTCTCCATGAAGTAATTTTTCTTTCCCTTTTCGTCAAAGAAATAGCTGTAAAATATACTATTATAGTTTCAAACCTAGTTTCATTCTCATAGATTTTCTTTTTTTTTTATTTTTTTGATAACATAGTAATGTGAGGCAAAAAGTATGATTCTAGATTAAAAGTAAGGGTGTTCTAGATTTGTCAGCCGTTAATAAAATATAGAAATGGGCTTACATCCAAAATCTAATAACAGGTAATTGGAAAGATCGTAGCGAGTTTCTATCATTTCACTCAACCTTATTTTTGCGTCTGTGTCCATCCGTAGTCTGTCTATTTCACCATAACTCCCATAAAGCTTATTCGATTTTAATGAAACTTAGTACATTCCTTTCTCTAATCTTTCAAAACAACCTTATTGTTTGATGTTGAAAGAATCCGTTAATAATAAAGAAACAAAACGGAATAAAATTCGCCGCTTTTTGCAAGTTTTAGCATATAGAAAATCATTTTCTGATAAGAACAACATTAACATTATTTGAATTCTATAAAACGTAATGCATATATTCATTAGGATACCTCAATTCTACAGTATCACAATTTTTTTAGGGTTCTACAATAGTAATTATGCAACTGACACAGACGGGTAAGGCACACCCAAAGTACCTTAATGTCAAATACCACAGTCATCATATGATGTATTTCGAACAAAAATGAAAATGAAATCTTTCAGTTTTACGTCCCACAGATATGCCGGTTAGGCTAAAGGAGACAGTGATGATCACAAATGAATGAAAGCGTGGAATGAAGAAAGTGGGACTAAACGGCAGAACTCCGAGAAAACTCGCGCACATGATGTTTGTCCATCACAAAGTTCACTTGGCGCGAGCTGGGACCGAACCAGGGACCCCATACACCAGATGTGAACGCTCTACCATTAAAGAAAAGTTAACTGATTTACTGAACGTTCCTCAGTAACTTGTTTTTACCTAATTATCTCTGTTTTACTTCATTTTACATGTTTTTCCAGTAACAAATTACGCTAGAAACATGAACACACAAGCATTCAGGACAATTAAAATTCCAAAGGGTCTTCCACCAGGAATCGGGTCCGGATCCTGTACACCTGTTAACCACTAGACCAGCGGGGACCACTGATCCACCGGTCCTGTATTTCGAACAAGTAGAAAGAAAAGTTACAAGTAATTGAAAATTTGCTTATTTTCAAATTACCTTATTTAGAAAACGTTTTTAAATAAGTATCACATCCAATCACTGCAATTAGTGAAATTTTAATTTTGTAAGTCAAATCAGATTTTATGTTCGGCATGTAATATTGCCTTAGTGCAGATTGATATGTTCTTCGCAAATACGAGATGCGGAGCTGTAGGAACTTTGTGTATCGATTCGAACTATTGATTTGCCAAAGATTTTGGGATACAAAGAAGATATGTTAATCCTAATTCAAGATGCATTTGGATTGTGTGCTTTTACCCGGGGTCGCTCCAGAGAGATCCATTTTTGATGGGAGGGATTTCTGGCGGGATTTTTCCTGAAATTATCCCGCTTTTTCCTCTTCAAGTACGTTATGAGCGCCAATACCTAGCAGCAATGGAAAGCTTGTTTTATGCTTAAAAGAATGAACTATAAACTAAGACTTTTGGATGAACGGTGTTGATTCAATAGCTATTTTACTGCGAGTCTACGATTTTATTTATACTAACAGGGTTAATGGGCCCTAGGGACTTACTCCGTTGTCTATGGCACCTATTTTTGTGCATGAACATATCTTTGTTATGTTTAGCGAATGGACTAGATTTGACTCGGTGCTCGGATGACACGTTCATGTTCATTCTTTGTTAGATTGTTAGTAGCTTGGCAGGTATATGGGATTTTGCCAGTTTTGAGGGCTATGATGGATAGTGGAAGTTATTTGCTGACCATACAAGGAAAAAGGAGAGTTAGTAATAACAGGATGACTTGAATCACTTATTGGTAAAGGTAAAGGTAACGGTAGGGTATTAGAGGGCTGATCGTAAAAGAAGTAAATTACTTGCGTTAATTCAATACAATCTCTCTCTTTCCATTAGATCATGGGAACTTTCAATATGTGGAGATGCTCTTGGAGCGCCTGCACAGTTTGAAAACTTTCTAATCTCAGGTTTTGCAAAAAAAAAAAAAAAAAGTCCTAGATAAAGATAATGAACCTTTTGTTTCTCTGACTTTTGCAAAAGTACTTGTTTAGTTGTTCTTAATTTCCGTAAAAGGTAAGAATAAATATGCTTCTCTCATCCTGCTGAATATGATAACCTCAAACCCTGCCATGTAGATCGGGAACTTTGAGCGACTTAATGATAGTAATTTGCTTTTTCCCTTCCTATAAGTAAAACTATCCAATTGATTCTGATTTTTTAATTGAAGAATTAATTTCAATGCAACATCCTATAAATACATATGGAGTAATTCCTTCTTTTCTCAACTGTTCACGA
This sequence comes from Thermobia domestica, assembly GCF_964235325.1. Classification (NCBI taxonomy): domain Eukaryota; kingdom Metazoa; phylum Arthropoda; class Insecta; order Zygentoma; family Lepismatidae; genus Thermobia; species Thermobia domestica. The sequence goes on along the minus strand of NC_137459.1, from coordinate 147,953,489 downwards.
CTGACGTAGGGCCTAATGATTGAACAGTATATAAAACGATCGGGGTCCTCAGTTATTCGTCCCGAGAATTTCGTTAAGTGTGGAATATTAAACGGTATTTTAGACCCTGTTCGGCCATGTTTTCTGTGTTCTCGATATAAGTGTTCTTGCCAGATCTTGCAACATAGGCCTAAGTTCCTGCCAGACAATTAATTTAATGCCTACATTTAAAAAAGAGAGAGAAAAAAGTATAGTCTACAACACGTGCCTTAAAAGTTTAAGTTCATTTTCTGATTAATTAAAGCAGCGTCTAGTAGGAGAGTGCCCATCTCAATCGGTTCGGATTGAGTCCGACGATTCTACTAATTATGTAAACATATTCTGATAAGGCAGATTTGGTAGAGCAATAATGTACACGGAATTTCAGTTTTCTCCCATAACCGATTTATCATAAAACTTCACTGTGTTGCAGTATAGTACAATAGTGATCTGGAGACCAAAAACACAATCCCTTAGTTTGGTTGTTGGTGATCAGGGTTTGTTCTTACCTGTAGCAGCTGGAGAGAGGTCAGGATCTTCTCCTGCCTGTAACAACTGGAGAAGGGGATAGGGTGTCTATGCTCGAAGCAGCCTGGAGAAAGACTCTCAGTTCGGCGACAGAAAAACTGGGATTCTCTCCTGCCTGTTGCAGCTGGAGAGAGTTAAGAATTCCCTCCTGTCTGTTGTAGCTGAAGAGAGATAAAGAGTTTTCTCCAGACCGTAGCAGCTGGAGAAAGATAATATAAGGTGACCAGTCAAGAGCCGGCTGATGCCCGAAGATTATGCGGCTCCTTATATATCGTATCCTCCTGGGTCCTCTTAAAATCTCAAGGTGGTGATGACATTCGTCCTTTCTTAGATCACCTTTGATGATGATACTTGTCTGCTTGCTTGTAGTAAAAGCACGTTGTTTTGTTGACAAATATGAAGTACGTGTAGGATGCACCAATATATACCGTACACTGGGGTTATTGGAAAATATGGGGCTACTTGGAAAACACATTTTTGTGTTATATGTGAGAGAACTATGGCAAATACATCGTTTTCTTCCAGACCAATGAAAAGTAGACACCTAAAAGAAACAATATGGATGGTCATAAGTGCTGTGTCTTATTTATACACTGGTCTAAATATTCTCACAGCAATTGATACTTTTTTTGTTTTCTGTAAATTGTCCCTGTGTTTCCGTAATGAAAAGTGATTTTTACCTGGTTGTGCTAAATATAATTGTTTTCAGAGGTTTTCCAATGAGACGAATTAGTTTTAGATTTCCACTTCCTTTCGGGACCATCTATGGCGTTTTTTATTTCCCTCCGTTTTACTACTGAAAATGGTGATACTGATCAAGGGATAGACAACGATCACATTATTGAAGTTTTGCCTGAACCTACCTACAACAGCAGAGAACAAGTTGTTTTTCCACATGAATTTGCAGCAAAGAATTTCAATATGTAAATTTTTGTCCTTATCATACCATGCTACATTATTATTATTATAACAGTACCATATTATATTTTTGCAAAGGGTTAACGTAAATGTACACTTGTAAAAATAGTACCAGGTAATTTTGTAAACCAATGTAAGGCAATTACTGAACAAATACATACATAAATTTCATAAAAATTATGTAGTGCATGTTTCAGTGTCTTAAAGAAGTCTCAAGAGCTTAGCGTGTATTGGCATTTCCCAAACTTCCCCTTGCATTGTTTGAAAAGCTACCGTCTATAAAAGCATATTGCAAAAACATTTTTTACTGGTTTTGTAGGCCTTCAGGAAGAAAAACTTACCACTGTAGTTAGTTTAGATTCCATAAAATTTTAAATGGAACCCCAAATTTTGTATAGCACATTTGGATTCTCCAGAAAAGGTGACAGTGATTTGACCCAAAATTGAAAACAGTGCCTTTACGGATCGCACTTGAATCGACACACACACACACACAAGGGGGAGGCAAAACGTTATGGAAATATAGTATTACAGTATCGTACTCTGTGGCCATACGGTTAGCGTACTGAGCTGTGGAATCAGAGATCGTGAGTTCGATTCCCGCGCAGAGTAAAAATTTTTTATGTGAGTTTTTATACCCAAATAATGAATTCAAACATTTTAAATTCGATAAAAATAATGTTTTTGTCCATATTTATTAATTTGCAAGAAAATAGAAATAGTGACAAAAATGGTTTATTTTTGTTATAAGTAACCCTAATAACCCTATTACTAAGAACTACTTCATAAAGGTAGTTTGCAAATCAATTATCGAAATTTGTATCCTATGTAACTTCAAAAAAGCAACAATTGAAATTAAAACTTATGGAATTTATTTGAGGAAATAAAAGAAAAAGCATTGCCTCGAACGGGGATAGAACTCAGAACCTTTGACTCCCCCATTTAGTACGTTAACCGTACGGCCACAGAGCACGGGACTGACAATTCGCATTTTCGTAATGTTTAGCTGCACCATCTTTTTTAGTGTGTCGATTCAAACGCTATCTGCGAAGACATTCTTTTCAATTTTGGATCAAATCACTGTTACTATTTCTCGAGAATTCAAATGTGATATAGGGGTCGCGGTGGCTCAGTGGTAGAGCGTTCACCTCTGGTGCTTGGGGTTCCGGGTTCGATCCCAGCCCCCGCCAAGTGAACTTTGTGGTGGACAAACACCGTGTGCGTGGGTTTTCTCGGGGTTATCCCGTTTCCTCCCACTTTCTTCATTCCACCATTCCATTCATCACTCATCATCACCGTCTCCTTTAGCCTAATCGGCATAACCGTGGGACGTTAAGCTCAAAGATTTCATTTCATTTTTTCAAATGTGATATAAGAAATAGGTTCCCATTTAAAATTTTAAAGTTACCCCCCGTGCCCCCGAAGGGGATGGGGATAGGGAGTTGTGTTTGGTATCATTGGATAGATTTTTCAAAACTATTTAACACGTGTTATTTTTGTTTTGCTACTTTGCGAGATATTGGACCGTTCCGAGACTTTTTCCGCACCCTGTATGTAAGTAAAATGGGCAAATAAGGTAAGAATATAATTTTTAGTACTTTTCTACTACATGTTTTCATACATGTCTCCTCTCTGTCGTCTAAGCGTGTCCCGATATTTTACTTTAAAAAATTGTCAAGTCTACTAGTACTAATAATCCTAACTTATCATATTAGTAGATAAGAACACATGAGATAGTTAATTTGTAGAGTCATCCATAAAAGTTGTACACTTGTACTTCACCCAACCTTCAGTTGGGGCGCTCAGTGCACAAAAAATTCAAGTTCACTTTTTGATAATTTTGGAAATATCTCATCTTTAAGATCACTACCGAAAGCTCTTTTCCGTACCTAAAAGATTAATGTCCAGAAATTGTAAGTAACTCTTATAATACGAAGCAAAGAGTACAAATTTTACAAACTTACTTACGCACAACTAGGGTAATTGAACTTGAATTCCTTGTATTCTGGACGCCTCAATTGATTCTTTGCGTCATTTGAAGGAATGATCGCCTGAGTAAGAATCAACATTAAAGTCTTGTTCAATGTGGGTACTATATATCATGTCTGAGCAGATAATCTTTTCTATTTTATTTCAATTTTTCTACTTTAAAGGAACGACTAGAAAATGAAGTAGATAAGATAAAAGACGAGATTTTAAACTTGCAAGATCGTATAACTTGGAATGACAAAAGAAGGCAGGAGCTAGAAGTCTTATATGGGTCAGTACATTTCAATATTTTGTGTTAGGTTTTAGAAACTTAATAATTAAGTTTTACTTGTAATACGGTATATTCTCCAACAAGTTTGTCATTATTTAACTTCACGTGGTTAAACAAAAGAAAAACTACACCACATGTAGATTATTAAACGCAAGAGATATAAATTTATTTCAGTGATGATTATCATTACTTCAAAGTAGTCAATGTCTTGTTTTGGAGCTACATATGGGAGTAAATTCAACAAAAAATACGTGCAATCTGAGCGCTTGGAAATCAGAAATGTTCGACTAATAAAATCAAACTGCTCTGTGAGAGCCAGTTCTTGTACCTATATGTATTGTCTGCGAAAATCGTTTCTCCTTCACTTAAATGAGCGACTATTTTGACCTTCAGAGTGCATTTTGAAACATGTAATAGTTTGTTTCTTTCATGACAGAATGGTTTTGTTTCGATGTTACATATAGTTAGAGTTTAGTGGTAAATGTTCCATCAGAAAACCCAATATTCAGCTTTAAATGCTTTTAGATTCTCAATAACGCAAAATTTAGTATGGATGTAGAATCATATTAGATCGTCTTAAAAGTATTAAACCCTTACGAACGAGATGGCATAAGTGTCCGAAATCTTAACATATATGAGTCGCAGCGAGTCAGGTTAACACCATTTAACGGCTGGCAGTTCAAACTATTAGATGTGGAAGAAATTTTTGAATTCTTATAATCAGACTTAAGGTATTGCGCTGTGAAGATAGTAAACTTTCGGAAAAACTGCACTTATTTTATAATTTTATTTCGATAAAAACGCAAATGCTGCACAGGCCCATGAAGAGATTTATGGTTAAGTCGAATAGGTCGAAATTAGCTTGTATTGAGAAAGCACACAACAGCAAAAGAGGCAACACTAATTCGTGTGAGCCAACTCGATATCTCAAATTACATTCCGCGATATTTAGGATTTTGTGTCGTGTTGTGAGTGGTCGCATAGTTTCCATTAACTACTATACTCAAGAAGCACCACAAGTACTAGTTATCAATGAAATGAGTGGTTTTATTACTCGGTCCTATGCATTATGTAGTCAGATTCAATGTCTACATAATGCATAGGACTTAAGGGAGGTTTTTCACTTTCCTGGTAGTGTGCAGAAACTCCGAAGCTGGCTTACGTGACCATGTTGTTGACGTGAAGGAAAAACCGAATGAGGGGCGCTATTTTGCGTATCGTCCGAAAAGTACCCGATATGGACCTGCTTGCAATTACAGTGGTCATCCATCTCGTATTTCATGTTCGAGTTGGATTTCCAGTCTCGGTGCAGAACAGCTTCACAGAATTGAAGGGTACCTGAACAGTGTTCAGTACTTACACACATTATGAGTAACATAATGGTGCCATCAGCACGAGTACTTCAGCCTCATGATGTCGTTCAGCTGAAGCAATACCAGTTCCCAATACATACTTTCCGTTTGATTCAAGAATGGTTTGTAGGGCAGCCTGAGATTAATTTAATTGATTGGCCGCCTCGTCAAGCAGATCTCAATCCCTTGGAAAATATGTGGGCAGAGCTGAAGCTTTTCTAAGGGACAATTTAACTGAGGCAGTACCACCAAGAACTCAGGATGACCTGCGGGGCCTTGTTTGCGAGGCATGGCTGGAGATAGGAGAAGAATATATGTTTGTAGGCCATCTAATAGATTCCATGCCCAGAAGAATGGAACATGTAATAAATGCAGAAGGTTTTTAGGCACAACATTAGTGTCCCCACCCTAACTTCGAAAACAGTTCTTCTTTAGGACTACCTACTTTTTCCGAAAAATATTTCTAGTAACAACCACTCCTTGTGTCATATTTTTGTGCAATAAAGGATTTGAATTCAAAACCTAACGATCGGGAATCTGGAGCTCTACCAGTAAGTTAGCATGAACGCCATTTACAAACCCATTCTGAAGAACTTTGACTCTTAATTTCGGGTGTTCGATGACAATGATACTCATGTCCATTGAAAATGTATTAAAATTGGGATATCCCGAAACCCCGGAATCTCAATGTAACAAATATTTGGACACACTTAAACAACAAACGACTATAAGAATATTTGAATTTACTTCCATTACTCAATTAGTAACAGTATAGATTTATACAGTTTCTTTCCTGCAATCTTGTCATGTTCCACATCTTTCATTATGGGATTTTTACTTTCTATAATTGCAAAATTCCCAAATTCTGAAATTTCGAAATTCTGGAATTCGGACACTGAATTAATGATTTCCTAACGGTAGTTATTGAACCACCGCTTGTTCTTATGCAGCATATGTCAGAAAGCTTCAGGATGGAAGTGTTAAAACGAAATACGAATAGGTATGTTTCAGTCTCTCGCGTAGAGTGGAGAAAAATGCTAATAAATTCAACAGAGTAGAGCATATGGCACAATGCAAATTATACAATAAATAGTGCATTTTACTCTGCATTACTGTGATCATGCATCAGACCAGTGGTTTCTATTCTGGGGTCGCGCCCCCTGAAGGGCGGATGACCGAGCATGGGAGTCAAGCTATGACAGAAATAAAATTTACACTTTAACATTAGCAAACTTCAAAATACTACATGTTTGACATTTTCTCTTTCCTAATCCTATTCAAGATTTATATTTTATTAAAACTAAATAATTGTGCAAATTAAATTATATTGCAGGATTATTTAAAACTAGGAATGCAATGGATGTACCCGATTGCAATGAAATGAGCTGAGCGAGCTTAAACTACGTAATCATTCCTGGCCATTATGCAATAATAAATGCCATTTTTAATTGTTGACAAAAAAATCGCGTGAAAACTTTTTCCCCATGTTAAGTCTATGCAAGCGTTTTTCGGTGATTATTCCTCGATAGTACATCGGATTTTTTATTTCGACCTATGTTGTCACTCAGCACGACATACTCTATCAGCGTGCTTAGTTTGGCTGAGATCGGCCAAACGGTCTAGGAGGAAGCGTTTTTCGGTGATTATTCCTCGATGGTACATCGGATTTTTGATTTCGACCTATGTTGTCACTCAGCACGACATACTCTATCAGCGTGCTAGGTTTGGTTGAGATCGGCCAAACGGTCTAGGAGGAGTTCGCGGACAACCAAACGGCTAACCCGAGTATAAGAGCTTCGCTTCGCTCAGCTCAATAAGTACAAAATGTTCTTTTAGTGTATAAGATGGAATTCAAAAACTTGTCAAGTAAGGGCAGATGAAAAACTCAGTATGGTGGTTAACTTAGTTTTTTTTCTTTAAAAGTTTTTTGACATTCGGTGATAAGCTCGACAAAAATAAGTATGTTTGTTTCTATATTCGAGTTTGAGATTGAGATTATTTAATATTTCAAAAACGTCAGCGAAATTGAAAGAGAAAATACAAATATGTCATCAGTAAAAGAAGTATAACATTCATCTTTCCCACACTTAGGACAAATATTTCAATATCTAACTTCATCTCGTATAGCCTACTTAACATATTACCTTTCGACAATCAGCGAACTTTGGTATGGAAAGGTAAATTTATGCTTAGCAATGAGGTCGTCATACAAAGCTTCAAAGAGACGAGTATTCATAGCACTTGACTTTACAAAATTAATAAGTTTAATAGCCAATGACAATGCGTGCTTGAGGTTCTCTGGTAAATGTTTGCAGTTAAGATTTGCCTGTGAATTAAGCAGTGCGCCGTGGATAATTGTCATTCACTATGCGAACACCGCGGCTCAGTTTTGCCGGAGCGACTGAGTCAATTGACTGTCACCAACGAACTGATGTGGGTAGATAGTTGAAATTGATATATTATTTCTTCCATAGATTCCGCTATATGACATCAACGGCTTGTCACTAGTGGCGTAATATTTCAGTTTCAGACTGGAAGTTTTTGGAAGTGCTCTCATAAAACAATAAATTTAACGTATAGAGGCTCAATCTCCCTCGCTTTTAGATCCAATGGATATATATGGGTTTAAAAAATTGATATTTGAGTATGTTTAATTTTATTGATTGATTGATTGATTGGGTTTCAGTGGGGACGATTTAATTTCATAACACGATATGGAACATCGTGTAAGGTTTCAACAAATTAACTAGGAACTTTTCTCGTTGTTTTTTTCTTTTCAAAATGTAAGTTATTAAATTACCTGTGATAATCGCCGGTGGAACCTCTCGGCTTATAAATTATAAAAACAAACCGTTTGTGCTTTAGTATGCACAACAAATTAATTATCCTATGCCTATAACACTTACTTCCATCTCTCCCACACGGAGAGCTCAATTGTAGGATATATTCCATTTTTATAATGTGAATATATACTTGGTCACCTTCTACCCTTTGATCCGTCAACCCTCTATATGAGATTTTCTCGCACAGTGAAATGATGCCTTTATTTGCCTCGTAATACAGATTTGGTAATTCAGATTTTTATTCAGACTAGCTTAGTGTGCATCCAATTTTCAGCTATCTGATTGCATTTCTTGCAACATATTAAGATAGTATGAAGATAATTTAAAACATATGTAGAATACAGTGGCAGTTCTTTAGGGAAATCACATCGGTAAAAATTAAATTTTGTCGCTTCAATCTAACGAAAGAAAACTTACCTAATATTTTAATTCTTATATTCAATAATTAGAACATTAAGTAATCTTCGTTCCCTTCGTTTGAAGCGATAAAAGTTGAACTTTTACCAATCTGACTTCCCTCGAGACCTGTCAATGATAGAAGAATGAAAAGAGATATTCTTAAAAAAAAAGGCTTTAATTGAAAAGTTATTTCCTTCAATAAAGCAAAATATTTTAAATTTGTATCACTGCATTTTCCCTAGATTCTATACCAACAAAGCAGAAGACGAATTTCCAGAAGAGAAGGAATACACGAAACTACTTAGAAAAATACAGAGTGTATACGAGCGTCTAATAGATGAAAACATGTTTGGTTACACGATGACTAAAATGATAGCAAATATTGAAATGGTATTCCAAGACGCTGCCCGAACTCTGGAGTTCTATCCCGATGATGTTGTTACGGAAGCTAAAAAGGTTAGTGTCTACTATCTTTATTTTCGAAATTCAATCATGATTCAAATTTTTGAATATTAAGATGGTCCTTTAGTGACAAAACATCATTTTAACAATATTACATTACAGAAGTAGTCTAAAATAATCTTCAGAAACATACAATTTTATATATTAAATTAGATTAAATATGATATGTTTGTCATGCACTTCAAAAGAATTGAATGGATTGTTATTAAAAAGGAGTATGTTCTGTTTATACATAAAGAAACTTATCTTCTTAAGAGTAACTAACATAATTGTAATATTTTAAAAATAATAAATATTTGGAAAACGTCATAAAATGTTTTATTGCGTTTTGCTATTAGTTTACATTTTACTCTCTGTGATTCTGCTCTATGCGCTAAAGGAGACGTAGTGAAATATATAGGAAAATATTCACAAATACCCGAATTCCCAAGTGGAACTCGAATCTGTTACTAGTCTGTGTCCAATTTCTGACCACTGGACAATGGCAGTTGGCAACTTAATTTTGAAAACATACTATTACTTTCTAACTATTTTGTAACACAACGTATTAGTATGTTCTAAAAATCAGAATATTTCAGATTAAATATGTATAATAAATTAGTGAATTAACTAAGGGTATTTACGTACTCAGAAAAATGATCAAATTTTAATATTTCCAAAATAGACAAATATTAACATAAAATCAACAAGAGCATTTAAAACGTTTGTTTTTTTTTTCTATGGAAAGAAAGTATATCAAACTGAAAGTAATTGTTTTTTTAATATGAAAATAATTATAAATCCATTACAATTTTGTAAACTTTTCTTGTTCAGTATTTAAAATTTCAAATTATACTTTCAATTAGCCAATATTGCACTAAACATATTCAGTTGTGGTTTGTCATGAAACAATACGTAACAGTAGTGGAACATATTTTGAAAAGTCTTTCAAATCCAATGGCCACTCCATAGGGCATGTAATTTAAATTGTTATTTTTACCATGGTATGCTTCGGTTAAGAACATTTAGTACCTCATGCTGTATTATTAGGTTGTATTATTAATAGGATAACTTGCCATCTGAGGATGTTCTTTTTTATTCTCCAAAATACGGAAATATTTATTTTAATGATTAAAATAAATTCTGATGTGAAAGGATTAAAATGTAAATTTATTAAATTTTTAATTTATATTAAACGTGGGAAACCTTATAAAATGATTTCATCTCTTCTTTTCTTTGACAATAGATACACAAAACGTATTAAACAGCAAGAAACGTTATATATATGATCATATATTCCATCACCTTCGCGACTATAAACCAAAAGTAGTAGATCTATCACTTATAGTTTAACTATTAGATTCCCATAGTTTCAAGTCTACTGTAGGTTCGTAATATGAAATGAAACTTACTTATTTATCCCGTGTAAGCTTGAGAATTTTAATGAAGGAATTCTGACAAACAAATCCCGTTTTTATATTGGCCTGGAACAACCTTCATACTTGTGTTCTCCCCCTTTCTTCATTCCACTTTTTCGTTATCATCAGCGTCTTCCTTGGCATCAGAGCATTAACGTGAGATGTTAAACTAAAAAAAGAAAAATAATTCATACATTATTCATTCAATATGACGTTTCAAGAGTCACTGTTATTATATATATACTCTTGAGGGAAAATAATGTTTAACTACTTCTGATAAAGAGGTATCCCATCAAATTTCAGGAAAAGATTCACTTTAACTTGCTATTTGTATCTCCCGGCAATTGCTTTATTATTGTATTACAGGACGTACAGTCAGAAAAACGCTATCAACTGAAGCAACGCATAGCAGAAGCTAAAGAAATTAAACGTAGAGAAAGGATTCAGAAACACAGAGAGAAGGCCATTGAACCTCCGAAGAGACGTGTAAGTAGTCCTGCAGTTACTTTAACTTTGATACATTTTTTAATACATTGATATCATAATTTTTGTTATTCTTGCTTGTATTTACAAATCTATCCAAACAACACTGAAGAGTGTGTTTTGAAAAAGATACGTACGGAAAGGTAGGGTAGAACCGAGTAATCGACTCTCAAATGTATCCTTCATCAAGATGGACAAATTCTCTTCTCCCTCACCTTGGTGCCTCAACTAAATGCTATACTGGAGAAGCAGAATCGACCATTACAGCGATCGCCTGCGATCAGTTGTGATATATCAGTGATGCTTTTGTGTTTTCATGCATTTGCATTTTGAGTATCAGACATTGGAATTTCAAGGTTTCTTCACCTGTTGCAGAGAATATAAAGGTATATAAACAAACATGACTTTTCCAAGTGCAGATCATCCTCACAATAGTTGGCAAATTGAAAGAGTTGCATATTTTATAAACAAATTAAAGAATTTAAAAGGATTTCTTGGATGGAAACAAGTTAAATATTAAAATAAAATATATTCTGGTATTTTCCAAGAATAAAATACCAGGTCCGCCCAGAAAACAAAGATATTTCGTTATACAAAATGAAAAGCACAATATTTATAGAAAAAATGTTACATAATCTAAAGCACATAATCACAATCACACTTCTCTACATAATCACCACCTTCATTTAAACATTTCTCGCATCGTTTCATGAGCTTCAGAATTCCCATGTTATACTCTTCTGCCGTCAGTTCATTAAGTCAGGTGGTCACTGCTTTCAATCATGTCAAAATACACTACAAGCAGTGAAAATCGTTATTGTGAAACTCTAAGAAATCTACGGCAAGCCATCTAAAACAAAAGGGAAGGAACACTTTCTGGAAGAATTGTGCTTCCTGACGACAATTCCCACTGTTACACTGCTGCTGCAACTCAAGAATTGCTGGATCGATTTGGATCGGATTTTTTTATTATCCATCCTACAATCCGGGCCTTGCTTCCAGCAATTTCCGCCTTTTCCCTAAGTTGAAACAGTTTCTGGCCGGTAAACATTTTGGAAGTGTTTAAGAGTTGGAGAATGTAGTGACCACATGGCTTAATGAACTGGCAGCAGATTATAACATGAGAATTCTGAAACTCACGAACAGAGACGACAAATGTTTAAAGGAAGGTGGTGATTACGTGCAGAAGTAGAGGAAGCTTCAGGTATGTAACATTTTTAAAGTAAATATTGTGTATTTCGTTTGTATAACTAAACGGTCTTTATTTTCTGGGTGACCCTCGTAAGTCACATATGATTGCTTTTATCAAAATTCTACGCTTGCTCTTAACAAACAATAACGATATTTTGAACGAGCCCACTGTTCCTGCAGATAATTCTAGGCTCGCTACAGCTGAACGTTGAAACAAACGCTTTCATAGTCAGAGGCAGAACATTCTTTTAAAACTTGTGAAGGTATGTCCTATTGTCTCATTGAATTTAGCATTCAAGAGTGAGAAATTTCCGCAGAAACAAAGGTCTGTGCGCGGCAAGGCCTAAATAACACAACCCAAGAATATTTTCTACAATTTTCGGTATATGCTATTACACGTAAAGGCATTCTATATCTCATTATATTGATGAATGTACTTAATCGGGTTGCAAACTTCCTCTACACACAGATGTTCTTGATTTTTTCCGAGGTTGAGGGAAAAAATCTCTGCAAGTAATTCTCCCTAAAGCTAGCATATTCTATATCGTTGAGATTTCATTATTTAGTTGTATTTTCTTCGATTGATTTCTATATCTATAATAATTATAAAAGCTGATAGATGCTATATGCCTTTCTGACGCAATAAGCATATATTCTGTTTCAATGGAATAATATTTACTAAGTAGCCATGGAACACGTCTTTTTAAACCATGAAGGGGAGGATTCAATCTGTGCTTCTCAATCCAAGTAGTGAAAATGATTGTTAATCCTCAAGAACTATAAGCCATATTTTATGAAAATGTCTTGGAGTATATTTTTTAAAAAATATGACATTTGTATCAAATCCTAATGAGTTTTATGTTAGTTATCGTGGAACTTAAGAAAAAACGTGGTGAGGGGGTAATACCACTACTTGATTCTTTACTGATTTGTCTTATGCAAAATGAATGGTTGTAAACCCTTAAATAAAGTGTAAGAAATATTATATCAAAGTGAAACAGTTGCAACGGAAAGTATCGTGGAACATGTGAGTATTTTTAAATAGAGAAGATAGAATCCAACCAAGATGATAAGGACTAAATTTAACGCTTGTTCTGACTGACGTTAATTACATGTACTTTGGACTACAGAAAGGGTGTGGAGGGGATAGGAGGATAAATTCGTTACTTTACTCTCTACTGGTTTTAACGCATTTCATAGAGGACGATTGGGAGGCCTCAAAGGAAATGTACGACGTATTACATCAAAATCCATTTTTTGATGAAATATAAAAAACTCTTGGATTTAAAAAAAATGAGTTGGAAGGAACTCATCCTTTTATTCATGGCAGGTTTTAACTCCAAGCTATGAGGAAATTTATAATCCCATAAGTAAAATATATACTAGGTTTTGTTATATTATAATTTTACTTGGCTTAATTTTTACGTGGCTTATTATTTGAAAATAGTTTATCTATATATGTATAATCTGTCAAAATGGGGTGGATTTATTCCCTTATACTTGATTGATTATAGACAGTGTCGGACTGGCCAAGTTGAGGGCCCTTGTCGCAAGTACTTAAATGCCCTCACCCATATATAATACCAGGTTATCATAAAATAAGTATCGCTGTTCAGAGAACTCTGGAGACGTAACCACTTCACAGAATGCAACCAAACCTGGTAGGAGTATATTTGGAAACCTGCAGAAGCGATTGGTGTAGAAAAAAATAGTTCCGATTTTCGCCACCAGAGGTAATTGTGGCGCTGTACAACACCAAATAAGTACAGTGTGTAAGAAAAACGACACTAGTGATGCTAAATGATAAGAAAGACTGTAATTGCCCCTCCTGTGGGTCTCGTGGCATTGACTACCAACGCTATTAATACCCCGAGGTCAGTGGCGGATTTACAGGGGGAGCGGGCTTTTGAGCTGAAGCATCCTTTTATAATTCTTGGATATCTTACGAAAACGAAGTTAAATGTTAGACTTTCCTGTGATCATAAACTGCAGGCTCCCTCCAAAGTCACAGGAGAAGGTTACTGTCAAATATCGCCTCCAGAAGCTATTGTTTCTGTTCAGTGTTATATATGGTAAGTATTGTATGGAAGACAAATGATATTATTGATATTCAATGAAAGAAAGGCCATAATTATGCTTCCCGTGCCACGCGTGGCATTGATTTGTACTGCTATTAGTAACCCCGTGGTGTAGCGATGTCTTATAGGCGATGATGGTGATGTGGGGTTCTGCTCAAAGGCAGGTCTTTGACGTGAAGTTCCCTGGGCAAGAAAATCCACGATGACTGGCACCGTGTGAGATGATGATGACGTTCTAAGGACGTGACCTACAGGATAAGAAGGTATCCGACTTACGTGTTTTCACCGGAAATCGAACCCGGAACCGCTTGATCACAAGGCAAAGAGTGTGGGGGAAAAAAGCCAACATCGGATTACCATCAGCTCACTTCTGGCACATAGTGTCGCTCAAATCCGTAACACATGCAGGCGTGAGGAAGCACCTGGAGCATCACTATAACTCGACAAGTTTCAAACCAAGATGCGCAGATCGCTACGGAGCACTTCGTATTCCACCACCCTCCCCACTACTCTTCCATCCACTGATCTGGCCTTGAAAGTACCAGTGATACTAACTCAGCAAACTTATGCTTCAACAAATATCACCTGCTAAAATAAATGACAAATATTACCGTGTAGCCTTATACCTACAGTATCGACTCGTAATTCTCATATCAGTAGTCCATTTCATTTAATCCCGCTTTTGAAAATGCGTTGCGGTGGTAGCTCTTCGTATTCTACGGTAGTATATTCTGCGTATGTTCGTTATTAAGCTTTATAACGAAGAGAAACCAAAAGGCGAATGACTTAATTTTCTGGATTCCACATTAAAGACTGAACTGACAGCCGAGCCTACTAGAAAATTACGATACTGAACCAGGGGCAAATACAGAACGGGGGGCGCATCTTTCTGAAAGGGAAATATTTCTGTCTTACTTCAATGAGACGAGTTGACAAAAGTATTTTTGTCAATATAAGACAACAAATAAGCTGCTTTCAGTCTATTGTTAGTACAAACTATGTCTCAAGTGTTATAATGTTTAACATTTTGCGCCCCCCATCCTTCTGAGTAAGAATGAATAATTATTCAACTTCCAAGGCCGAAGATACAACTTGTGTTAAAAAAAAACTATAACAACTGATAACTAGTAGAGAAAACTTTGTTCAACGATTTCTTTTATTTCAGCTAGTTCCTCTTCCAGAAGTGCGGATTAAAATATTTGGCATAGTTGCAATTAAAATATTTGATTTAATTATCACCCTAGTTATACGTTCGAGGTCCCAAAGGTCATGTGGGCCCCCTATTGTATTTATGAATATACATTATTTGGCATAATTTGAATGCAATTTGTCTTAAAATCCTCATGTATATACCTTCTGCATCTGAATGCCCCCCCCCCCCAACTTTACAGAGAAATCGGCGCCCTTGGGTCGGGCCTAAATGCTAACTCGAGTCGGGTCTCACATATTTCTAACTCGAGTCGGGCCTCACATTATTAATTCACGGGCCCGGCCTGAGATGAAACCTACATTCACGCATCACATTCAGTACCGGCGTGTTGGCAAAGTAAGAGTGAAATAGGTGCAACAGAAACTGTTGGAAAAGGGCCACGTCTTATTATTGTCCATGCAGGAGGGGAATTTGGGTTTGTTGATAATGCTCTATTATTCTTCAAATCTAAGCAAAAAAGTGGAGATTATCATGATGACATGAACAGTAGAAATTTTTCAAAATGGATCGGTGAAAAACTACTTCCTAATCTTCCCGAAAACAGCGTTGTTGTCGTTGATAATGCCAGTTATCACAATGTTCAAATCAATAAAAGACTATATATGTCTTCACTTAAAAGCGACATGATACAGTGGCTATCAGCGACAGACAAACCTATAAACGAAACCGAAATTGAAGCGGAGAATAGAGTAAATACATTGTGGAGAATGAACAAAAGACAATTTTTCTTAAGAATTCAAAATGCACCTTATGTGAAACAATACGCGATTGACAAGAAATTTATAAACACTAGGCACACTATAATAAGACTTCCACCTTACCACGCAGACTTAAATCCTATTGAACTTGTGGGGGGGGATCAAGAGCAAAGCAAGGCAATGCATTTCCGATTCACTGGATGAAAAGAAAGTTATTTAATGAATATTCACCACAGAAATGGGTAAAATGTTGTGAACACGTAAAAAAAATTGAAGATTCTTACTTTGAAAGAGACGGGCTTATGGGTGAGCGTGTAGATGAACTGATAATTAGATTTGGTGAAACCGATACAGACTCAGATTCATCGGCCGATACAGACTCAGATGAGTGGGAGAGTGAAACTGAAGGAGAAATGGAAAACATTTAGAAGGTGATTTCTGTTATCATTTATTTATTTATTTTTCATTAAGATTCATTGCAAACTTTTCCACCTTTTAATTCATATATTACGTTGGTAAGGAATACCCCTAATCATATTTAATTCATTTAATATTCAAAGAGAAAATATTAAAATGCATTAAAAATTTAGTGCAGTCAATATACAGCATTTACACTCAAATGTCGTAGAAAATCCTCAGACCATTCCGCTCCCTCCAGATTGCAACACTGCAAAACATCATCGTCGCGGAGAAGGGAGTGAGGAAATGTAGGATTAGGTGCGCAACAACTAGGCTGCAGCGTTCTGTTTACAAACTTTTTCACTTATAGTGCCGGTTTTCTTCTACGCTGCTCTTAATTGGCGTTGTATAGCGCCACAATTACCTTTGGTGGCGAAAATTGGAACTAATTTTCTCTTCTACACCAATTGCTTCTGCATGTTTCCAAATATAAAATATACTACTACCAGGTTTGGTTGTATTCTGTCGAGTGGTTACGTCTCCAGAGTTCTCTAAACAGCGATACTAATTTTATGATAATCTGGTGTATATATATATATATATATATATATATATATATATATATATATATATATATATATATATATATATATAAACTTTACCTTACCGACTCGAAGGGACCTTTGCTAAGTAAGAAGTTTTACTGGCTCATGGAACCGTACTGGTATGAGAAAGAGCCGGGCCTGACTGAGAAGACTTCTTTCCCATAGGTAAACTTAGGCTTCCCCAATCTTTTTGATTGGAAGACTTAAGAAAGCATTTGCGATCGCGAAAATTCGACCAAGGCCTACATTTCTTGCGCCTCGCGATCTCTGCAGCGCCCCTCGGAACTCGGGCCTTGGCGATCGCTCAGTGGCCAACATGGCCAGTCCGGCACTGATTGTAGCCCCAAATAATAGTTATTTCTATTAGTGGAAGGAAAGCACATACCAAGTTCATCTAAATCGGATGAGTTTTACGAAAGTTATCGTGGAAGATACGGACAGTTACACAAATGCCAATCATGTCGAACGGTAGAAACTTTGCCAGCGCACACTTCAATAAAATTTTCTATTTTGTTTTGTCGATGGGTGTACTCCTATGCTCAAAAAAAATGCGCGTAATGTAACTCACGAATTTTTGCATTTATTCCATTTTCCTTACGTTTATGGGTAAAATTCAGTTAATAGTATGTGGAGATGATAGAAAGCATTCCGTCTAAGGAGATATTTCCAAAGCATATAATAAAATAATAAAAATATAAACAAAAAACAAAATTATGGTCGGTTTTGTGTATACTAGCAATCATGATTTCGAAGGATTTTTGCAGTAGCAGAGCACGATTGCGGAGGAAATTTTAGAAGAGGAATCGGGGAGTTAGATCAAGGGAATTGGATAGTGGAATAAAATATTGCATTTATTGGTTTAAACCTAGTATGTAGATTGTCTTCCAAATATAAATTAGCTTCTGTAACCAAGATGTCGTACGGAAATATAGAAACAAACAGGAAAGCTCTTGTCTTGAGGTTGGAAGCGGCATGCGCTATGGCTATTAGCATTTATTTGTTAAGGAAAAGGGAACAAGGAAATAGTAGTTTCCGTGGTTAGGAGGGTAGCGTGGTGGATTAGTAGTTCTTCCACTATTTTGACACTAGATCGAATCCCATTCCATCCCATCCTTTTTCGCAAAACATTATACTTTTCTTGTTAATAAGAACCGAAACAATATAATAAGGAAATAACTTATTGATATTTTCCTGTAATGTGGTATTTATCCAGGATTAGAGTATTATTGGTAATAATTATTGTTTTATAGCTATTAACGCGCCCATCTACGCCGTGACTCATATGTCGATCATTCAGTGCAGACACGTATCCACGTTTTTTTTTTTTCTGGAGGAGTCCCAACACGAATCCTCGTAAGCACGTAATTCTAATGTTTTAAAAATATCAATACTACTACTACTACTACTACTACTAATAATAATAATAATAATAATAATAATAATAATAATAATAATAATAATAATAATAATAATAATAATGCAACAGTTCTGTATTTCTCTTAAAATTTTCGTACTTTTCATTTATAAACTGGTTTACTTTGAACAAACTGCATTATAGCTCAAACAATATCAAACATATTTTCGACAGAAAACTGTGTGCTACGTATATCTCATAACAAAAATAGTCAGAAAGCAATGAGTGTATCGTTCTAATATATTAAAGTTAAAGACAGAACGGAAACGAAATGTTAATCCTATTTAAAACTGTTCTTTAATTCCATCTGGTATAATGGCATTATGGTATGTTCTTAGAATTATAAGAAGACAACAGCACATTGCTCAAAGTTTGGACACTGACTCCAAGTAAACTGATTTAAAAAAACCTCAAAAGGGCAAAAGCAAGTTTATTAAAAAGTACTTGAGTTTCGTAGGGGGATAGCCCCCAGGACCTCACGCTGGATACGTCCCAAATTCAGTGCAGTGCAGTTATTTGTTATAAAACATGATTATTAGATGCGTAATATGTAAAATTATATCATAGTTTTAATTTTTAATAGGTCTATTAAAAATTAAAACTATGATTAAAACTATGACTTTTCTTAACACATCCATATTATCCGGCGTTCTGCCTGCCTGTTTATGTCGGATAAGCAAAACTCTACTGTATTTCCAAAGCCAGCATATAAATAAACTAGAATTATATCGTCCTAGAACAGACAATATTGTGAAATGCTTATATTAAAAGGCTGGAATAAAAAGCATAAGTACTAATTTGGTAGCGTGAGAACAAATTAGAAACAATTCAATATATTTCCTAGGTTTCAGATTATCATCTTGTGTGTCGATGTGTATTCTTTTTAAAACATAGTTTTAAAAGTCATACCATTCGCAATATTCCTACGGAAATCGAAAGAAAAATTTCTTTGTGCCTCTTGTGGCAAAGCGGCTTAAGTGCATGATCCGAAATCCGATTCCCACGTTAAGGTATAGATGGAATTGTCATATTTCAGAAATGCATATCCGGGACGCTACTAAATTACAAGAATCTTTGAAATGCTTAAAATGAAAAGAAGTGTTAAATACTAATTTACTTTCCTCCATTAGACAGAACTGTTCAAGTATTACGTTATCACATTTTTAGTCATTTCACTAGACCTTCTTAGTTAAGCAAGCGTAAGTAGATGATTTACTCCCTCCACCTGGTAAGCAGAATTGTTTTCCTTAAAGATCTGTTATTTTCGTGAAATAGCAGCAGGCATTTCCTGATTACTTAACGATCTAAATGAATGTTTTCACTTAGAGCCATCCCGCCGATTCGCGTTGCCTAGGACTAAAATAAATTAAGGGTCAATAATGAAGATGAAACTTCCATATCAAACATGAAAAGACATGTGGAACGGGGATCTTTCTTTGTTTGAACTTTGTTTTTTTTTTTTTCAAATCCATGCTGAGATATTATGAGTACAATTTTCGAAATTAATAGTATACAATCGTAAAAATATCTTACAAAACGATGGTTTATGGGTCAATCCATCTGAAGTGGTCCAAAAATGGTGAAAATGGTTGCTCGACCATCTCCGAAAATTATAAAAAATTGAGTGTGATGAATCGTGGGTATGAGAAGGTCAATAACGTCATTCACGTTTTCGTATGTGCAAGTGTTCCTAAATGGCGGTCATCTTTGTTGTCGGTGGAGTGCCTTTTTTGCATTTGCAAGTGTTTACGAAAATTGCAGTTGCTCAGGACATACGAATCAGACGAACACCAAACAAACCGAATGTTTATAGGAGAGACTGAGGTACACGGAAAATATAAACTCTTGCGTCTAAATAAATATGCAGGGTTGCAAACCAATACATGAAATCACCAGAAAAACTACAGAAAATTACACTTTTAAAGGGGATGTACTTTGGAATGGTATAAAGTGGGGGTTTCATAAGTTTTGTGCTGAATACTATAGCATGTAAAGAGTCTGCATAAATACCATCCGCTATGATACTACTGGCACCATAGATTTATGGGGGTCCGAAAGTTGAAGTTTGTGCCATTTTGGGGGCGTAATGTATTAGGAGGGCAAAGTGCTAAAAAATTGCTGCTTATGCCACAAAGTAATTCTGTATGTGAATAAACTATTGGAAAAAATCATGACTGATATTACATGGATAAAAGTGAGGACATGGTAAAAAATTATAAGAAAGCACTTGCGTGACGATGGTCGTAGCTCGGAAAACTTTAAATGTTTGAATTATGTTTTACGCTAGATCTCAAAAACTATGCATGGTGCAGCAATTAGGCCCGCTTTTGTTTGTGTTCAGTTGTGCGAAAGCTTGCAAGTGGCATTTGTTCCATCGTTCTAGCGCCATGATCATTGCCACGTCTGTATGGTAAGTAGGTTAGCTCCCCATTGCTCCCACGACACCCATCGTCGAACTGAACCGCGGTATAAAGGTACTTAATGTATCAGCAAAGCGACATTGAAATCCAATCCTAGTTACGGAAGTTAATATGTTCAAAAGGTTGTGTTATATCTATCCTAACAATATATAAAACTACGTGAACTGGCATAGAATAAAGGGGTACTTCCGGTTGACGTGGAAAGTTGAAATTTAGCATGATTGTAGCTTTCAAGTAGTAAACTACAGGAAAATTGCCAAAAGTTAATATTTTTAATTTTTAAGGGTCTAAAGGGGGTATGAAGAAATTCTCTATGTTATTTAAATGAGCCCTTTTTTGGACTTATATTCTCATATTTTGGGTACTTGGAATTGGAGTAAAAATTTGAAATTCAACATGATTGTACGTTTCCATTAGCATTACTTAAGTAAATCAGCAAAAATAAAAAAAGTCAACCGTAAAGAAGTTTTATGGGGAACCGAAAAGTCTTCGCAATGTTATTTATATGGGGCATTACACCCCAAAATGTTTAGGCACTTCCGGCAGGATTAGAATGGTGAAACTTGGCATGATTGTAGACTTCCGGGACTAACCAAAAGGAAAAATACCAAAAGTGACTTGTTTAAAGTTTTTAATATAAATATTTGGGGGATGAAGTAATTCCCATGTTATTTACGTGGGTGTTTTCTTGTGACACAAAATCTTATCTTCTAGATACTTGAAATACGAAAACAAAACTTGAAGTTTGGTAAAATTGTAGGTTTTAGAGGTTCAAGACCGTAGGCCGAGCAAACGTGGGGGTATAGGAGCGAAGTCCCCAGCTAGCCAAAGACTAGTCTATTCTATAACGCAACTTCGTGAACATATTAACTTCCGTAACTGTGATTGGATTTCAATGATGCTTTGCTGATACATTAAATGCCTTAATACTGCGGTCCAGTTCGACGGTGTGTGTCGTGGGAGCAAGGAGGAGCTACCCCCTTAACATATAGACGTGGCAATGATCATGGAGCTAGAAAGATAAAACAAACGCCACTCGCAAGCTTTTACACAACTGAACACAAACAAAAGCGGGCCTAATTGCTGAACCATGCATAGTTTTTGAGATCTAGCATGAAACATAATCCAAACATTTATTTTTTTCCGGACTACAACCAGCGTCACGCATGTTTTTTTTCGCGTTTTTACCATTTCCTCACTTTTTTCTCCGTGTAATATGAGTCATTATTTTTTCCAATAGTTTATTCACATACAGAATTACTTTGTGTGGCATAAGCAGCAATTTTAAGCATTTTGTCCTGAGATATTACGCCCCAAAAATGGCATCAAAATCGCAAACTTCAATTTTCAACCCCCCATAAATCTACGGGTGCCAGTAGTATCATAGCAGAGGATATTTCTACAGACTTTTTACATGCAATAGTATTCAGCACAAAACTTATGAAACCCCCACTTTATGACAATCCAAAATACAGCCCCTTTAAAAGTGTAATTTTCTGTAGTTTTTCTGGTGATTTCATGTATTGGTTTGCAACCCTGCATATTTATTTAGACGCAAGAGTTTATATTCTCCGTGTACCTCAGTCTCTCCTATAAACATTCGTTTTGTTTGGTGTTCGTCTGATTCGTACGTCCTGAGCAACTGTAATTTTCGTAAACGCTTGCAAATGCAAAAATTGGTACTCCACCGACAACAAAGATAGCCGCCATTTAGGAACACTTGTACATACGACAACGTGAATTATGTTATTGACCTTCTCATACACAAGGGTCATCACACTCAATTTTTTATAATTTTCGGAGATGGTCGAGCAACCAACTCTGGACCACTTCGTATGGATTGACCCTTATTGCAAAATAGTTTGGCTCAAAGAATAAAGTACAAGTAATAAACTTATTACTTTTCCTGAAAAGTCTAAGTCTTGAATAAGACGGAGACTGTCGAGCGTAGTGCTTGGAGCTCTTTTCCTACCTTCCCGTGGGGCAACCTTGATTCGACTTATCCTAAACGGATTATTCAGAAGTCCAAGTCGGAAAATGTTCTCCATTTTCCCAAAACACTATTGGTCGAGTACAATCTACCTCACGTGTGAGGCGAAAGCTAATAAACAAACAAACTAATAAATAAATCTAATGCCTTATAAAAAAAAGTTTTCCCAAAATTGACATCTAGCAAAATCATTTGTTGGTATTCCAGAACTGTAAATTCACCTTTATTCATAATTTACTTCTATCGTCGTTTTGAAATCAGAATGATAGTCTGAAACTATAACATAGGTTATTAATACCTTTTTTGCTTTAGTCAGATTTAGTAGTTTTACTTAACAGTCAGTCAATTTGGATCTGTGATTTCAGTTTTAGAGATGTCCTTAAATTTTTCACTTCTACAACAGTTTTCAACTAACGCCATTAAAATATATCTTTCGTGGTTTTCATCAGGTAATGTCTCTGTCATTCTAGTATATTTCAAACCATCAACTATGTACAGTGTCTTATTCCATTAAGCAAAACTATATTTAATATTCGACAATTCTGTGCATTATTTCCTCATATCTGTCCCTAACTGAGCTAACTTTTCTAAAATGAAAAAAGAATAACACAGGAATTATTCAACTTAAGTTTGTGCTTCTTAATCCGCTCCTTCAAGTAATTCTTGTAGAGAACGAGGTGTGGAGCAGTGGAAAGATGTGAGGTTTTCAAACTAAAGGTCAATGGTTCGAACACACTCATACAAATTTTTAAAACTTTTTTTACTTAACATTATGTAGAATAACGGATTGTTAATTTGTGCTTTAATTTACCATTTTGGAATTTAAAATGTCGCCCTTAAGAGGGCTGATTAATTGTTCCAAAGAGTTCAGTAGGAAGTCCAACGTCCTTCTGCATCAATTACGGCTTGAAGCCCTTGTGGAATGCTTTCTATATGCCTTCTGATGTAACTATGGCTTTCTGTTAACTCTTCCCAAGCCTTCTCTACTAATTCACACAAACTGTCTTGTGTGGTTGGAGGCGATGAGGCCCACGTATCTCTCATTATTCTCTTGACCTTAGACCACATGTTCTCAATTGGGTTCATATCAGCCCCTCTGGGAGGCCACTCTAAGACGTCAAGGTGTGCTTCACGAGAAAGCCATCCTTGAACCAATCGAGACATGTGGATCGGAGATCTATCATGTTGGAAATGAATTACTCCATCTGGATAGAGGAAGCAAACAGCTGGCAGCATTACTTCCTGAAGGATGTGTAAATATTGCGCACCTGTTAATCTCCTCTCTACACGATGAAGTAACCCAAGTCCATGAGAGGAGAATAATCTCCAAGCGGACACAGATACCCTACCAGAGAATCTTCTTTGATAAACGTACCGTGAGTCATACCTCGTTCCATTTGGGCGGTACACAACAATGGGGCCATCATTTGAAAAAGAAAATGTGCACTCGTCACTGAAGATTACATACTTCCAGTCACGATTAATATTTTCTTGAGCAAATGCAAGACGCCGTTGAATGTGTCCTTCCGACAGGAACTCTTTTACTGCCGCCCTCCTCGCAAAGAAATTAGCAGCCCTCAACCGCCTCCTGGCGGTATCGCGAGAAGCAGGGAAATTTTCTGCTTGCCTCAATTGGCTGGAAGTGAGGAATGGTCTTTCTACTGCAGTCCTCACAAGCGTCTGATCTTCTTCAGGAGAGGTAATATGCTTTCTCCTACTTCCAGGACGGCGCTCAGTTTCTCCTGTCTCTCGATACCGTTATACCCGAAGTTGAGCACTTCGTGGAGAAATCCCGCATATTTCAGCGGCTTGCTTTGCAGTATAACCTTCTTGAACCAAAACAAGAACTTTGCTTTTTGAACTCTGTTTCTCAGCCATTGCACCGATATAATGACTTTTCGAATGGTTTACTTTATAATACATAGTCGAAAAGCTTAAAAACTAGTATTTTGATTGGCTACCAATATAACGCTATAAAACCTTGACAATGATTTGACCTTTAGTTTTTCAACTAGGATAAGACTGTTTGGTAGTTAACATGTTACGTGAATTGTAGTATCACAAAGACAGACTATTGCTGTCCTTTCTCTTTCTTTTTTCCCTGTGTGAGTGGCTGTGTGAGAGTCCAACACATACACACACAAAAAGAAATTCTCTACATAGATTAAAACTGAGCATTTTCTATTTTCTTCTTTTCTGTGCTGAAACAAAAGTGTTCTTTAGACAAGGGCGCAAAATTTCCGGTCGCCAGATTGCCACTGGCTACTATAAGTTTCCCTCACAGCACAAGAGGTACTAGTCATATGCTATTTAGGTGTCCCAGCTACTTTTTAGATACCCGACACTTGGGACATATGATATTTATGTACTAACAAGGGACATCACCCAATTGTCCGGCTCCGATTTCAATGAAATTTTTATAGCTCATAGAGTACATATAAGTATTATTTGTGATGACAGAAATTTTTGCCATGGTGCGTGTTTTCTATTTTTTTTTATAATTTTTAAGAGTTGTGATGTGGTTATTAGAGATTACTGCAGAAGTCCATTACTAACCTTTGTAAACGGAACGTTAATGAAAGAACAACCATGTAGATACATATAAAGCCTAAGGGGAACTTATATGGTAAGTATTACCTTGACGGCAGCCATCTTGAAATCCGCCATTTTGAATTAAGGTCAAGTTTTTTAAATGAGAATAGGGTAATATGATACATAATTTCGAGCTAGAATTTAATCAGGAAAAAAATGGTGAAGCTAGTTTTGAGATGCACCCATTTGGGGAAAAGTTACAGGTATTTGATTGTTCACTTACTACGTGCGAAAGTCTCTTACCTCCGCTTCTAACCCGCGTATTAATGATAATAAATGGATAAAAGCTTCTGTAATCATATTATGTCTCGAGGGAAGTGATGGGGTAAGGATAACCTTGTCGGCTGCCATCTTGAAATCCGCCATTTTGAATTAAAGTAAAGTTTGAAAACTGAAAACCATAGCATGTGACACCTCATTTTAATAGCAAATTTTCCCGGAAAGCCAATGGTATGCTTATTTCTGTTCTATAGTTAACCAGTATGAATTTCGATCCATTATTCAAGTCTTCAAATTGGCAACCAGTACCGTCCATTATTCGATCCTTCAAATTGGCAACACTCCCAATTTTCACCGCATGTTTTAAGATTCCAACTGGCACTTTGCAATTGTTGTCATGGCTCATATTTTCTAAATTTATTACTTTTTTTAAGAGTTGTAATTTGTCAGTTCATGAATAGTGTTGGAATAAATATCCAGCAATCTTTCTGAATTTGAAGACTTGCCATGTAATTATTTATTTCCAATGCCTGCCCTTCAAAAACTCGTTTACTGACATGAATCATCGCACAACGAAAGAACTCCAACTTTGCATTCAGGTAATGCCGAAGACGTAGCTTGTATAGTAGGTGAGACGAAATATCAAATGAAAATTCACTTCAAAAAGGACAACGAAATATGATTGTTGTGTAAATCAAGGGTCTTTTGTTTTGTTTTATATTTATTTCTTTATTGAATATTTATTTTCTATGGAAATTTTTTTAGCTACTCAGACAAAAAAAAGTCATTCGTTTTCTAGTGATTGTTGTCGATGATTCTTGTTTGTAAGATTTATAATCAGTATTGAACGGGAACTCAATTAAGTTACACTTCTTTGTAAACAAGTTACCCGTTTTCATATTATGGCCATGGTACAAACAATGTTTTGGGAACAATCATATTATGCCTCTATGATATTTTCTATCATTGCTACTGTTCCTTTAAAGTTGTATTTATTAAAAATATTTTATTGTTTGTCGTTTGCGCAACTTGTATGCTACAATTCCTCACAATTTTGTGTTCGTATATCACCAATTTGTTATAATTTCATTTGCATTTCTTTACGTTACATAGGTCCATAGGTTCTTCACGTATTCTCGTTTAAAATAAATAATTACATTGCAAGTCTTCAAAATTCAGAAAGATTGCTGGATGCTTATCCACATGCTATTCACGAACTGGCAATGTAATAAATTTAGAAAACATGAGCCATGGCAACAATTGCATAGTGCCAGTTGGAATCTTAAAACATGCGCTGAAAATCAGGAGTGTTGCCAATTTGAAGGATCGAATAATGGACGTTTGGTGCACATTAGAAGCATTCCTAAATTCATACTGGTTAACTATAGAACCGAAATAAGCATACCATTGGCTTTTTGGGAAAATTTGCTATTAAAATGAGGTGTCACATGCTATGGTTTTCAGTTTTCAAACTTTACTTTAATTCAAAATGGCGGATTTCAAGATGGCAGCCGTCAAGGTTACATTTACCTTATCACCTCCCGCGAGGCATAATATGTACTACAGAAGCTTTTATCCACTTATTATCATTAATACGCGGGTTAGAAGCGGAGGTAAGAGACTTTCGCACGTAGTAAGTGAACAATCAAACGTCTGTAACTTTTTTCCCAAATGGGTGCATCTCAAAACTAGCTTCGCCATTGTCTTCCTGATTAAATTCTAGCTCGAAATTATGTATCACATTACCCTATTTTCATTTAAAAAACTTGACCTTAATTCAAAATGGCGGATTTCAAGATGGCTGCCATCAAGGTAATACCTACCATATAAGTTCCCCTTAGGCTTTATATGTATCTACATGGTTGTTCTTTCATTAACGCTACGTTTACAAAGGTTAGTAAGGGACTTCTGCAGTAATCTCTAATAATCACATCATAACTTTTAAAAATTAAAAAAATAGAAAACACGCACCATGGCAAAAATTTCTGTCATCACAAATAATACATATATGTACTCCATGAGCTATAAAAATTTCATTGAAATCGGAGCCGGACAATTTGGTGATGTCCCTTGTAAGTATGTACTTCAGCTACCTACAGTTTTAGGTACTTGTTATACCTAATTGATATTTGCAACTATGTACCAAAAATATCATTTATATACCTGGCTCAGTTTTGCACTCTAACAGTCATTTGTTTTTATGTCGTCACTTGGTACATATATCTGTTCTAAGTACGTCCTTTAGGTACATATTGTTTCAGATACCCTAACAACACAAGATGTGCTAGGCATTCGCCATTTAGGTGTTCTAAATTCATCTCCCACATTTGATGCATTTGTTGCTTCTTCTTCTAAGCGATTGTGTACTAAAAGCAATAAACGCATCAACTTTATTAGATGGCAACTGTCGCCGATCATTCGAAAGTGAATAAGGAAGAACCATGAAACAAAGTAAATAGACAATCGTCAATTTGTTATAAAATTACATGGCGAGCAGATTTTATCTGACCCCAAACGGTTATAGTCGAATATATGCGGTTAAAGGAGCACTTTGATTAGCCGAATGCAAAAGACCTCAATAATTTATCCCTCCACAAGCGACTTTCTCTTCATCGCCTCTGGGGCCAAGTCGGAAGAGCACGCGGCTAGTAATCCAAAGGTTAGTGGTTCGCGCCCACCCTAGGGTACCCCTACATTTTTTACTTGTTTAAAGTGTTCTTTAGACTTACCTTAATGTGAACACATTACGCATATAGGCGATTCAACATATTTTGGGGAAGTAATTTTGTTCATTGACGCTTCCGGCATGGGGAACATACCTAGAACGTACTATGCACTTTCCCCAGGTACATGTGAGGCATGTGCCTAGGGGCGGACATAGACTGTGACTATCACTTGCCATCCATGTGATTTCTTTCTCAGAAGTATATAAGGCACATTCTGGACACATACCCATGTACCTGAGGGAACATGATAGGCATATGCCTGCTATGTAAGTGTGCTGTTAGGGTTAGAACTGGCGACCGATGTTCAGTAGAAACGGTTTCTGCCTAAACTCACAGGGCTGCGCAGTTTTTGTTTCGCATGAAAATAATTGTCACTGAGTGAGAAAAAATACGGAAAGTGACGTCTTCACAACGTTCTAATTCGCCCCTCCTTTCTCACCCTCAATCGAATTTGCTGACAATTTCCATCAATAGCCCTTCAATTAAAAACTTTGATCCGAAAACTGCAATTGACAACTTGTACTTTAGTGCAGAGAGAGTGTTACACAAACATGAAGTCTTAATGTAAGATATTTTTTTAACATGTATATGAATTGTCCAATTCAAAATTGATTATCCTGAAACTAATTGTCTTGTTTTGAAATGTTATCCTCCGATGCAATCTCTTTCCCTGTCAAACCAAATGCCGTGGGGGCCTCATAATTTGTACGTGAGAGATACTGGTGACCATCATTTTTGGATTGGCAAGTGCGTCTGACTATGAAATTTTGCGCCCTGCTTTAGACAACCTAGAAATGAAGACTATACTATATGGCGTTGCTTAGGGCATTGTATGTAGCTTATCATTTGACAGTTTGACACTTTCATCATATATTGAAAGCAACAGGGACTAACTTCTTCTACACTTACATGAGAAGGAAACAAATTGTTTTTAATTCTTTGAATTGTGCCAATGCACTAAGCCCAGAGAGTTTTTATTTAAGATAATAATAATAATAATAATAATAATAATAATAATAATAATAATAACAATTATTATTATCATTATTATTATTATTATTATTATTATTATTATTATTATTATTATTATTATTATTATTATTATTATTATTATTATTGACTTAGGTTTTCCTAAAATAGGAACTTAAAACAGGAGTGAATCTGCCCACTTGTCCTTGCGTAATTACAACTAGCCTACAAGCCAAATATCATTGGAAATCTTGAAACTGTATAAGCAATATTTCACGAAACCCGGTACTTTTTAGCAAATGTGTTCTTTATCAAGTTTTCATAAAGTACTCCCTTTGTCCTATAAGTAATTTCAGAGAGGTCGCGGTGGCTCAGTGGTAAAGCATTGGGTCCTTGGTTCTGGTGTATCTCGATCCTAGCCTTTCGAGGTAAACTTTGTGGTGGACAAACACCGTGTGCATGGGTTTCGTTGGGATTCTCCAGTTTTCTCCCTCTTTCTTCATTCCACCATTTCATTCATTTCTCATCAACCCCAAACAATTGCAGGAAGTATGTAATTTCGAATAAAACAAACTACTCTATAAAACTTTGAATATTATTATTTTTTATAAAATTCTCGCGAACCTTATTTCTAAATCGAAGGGTAGATGACTAAATTCACTCTCTCATTATTATAGATTCATTTGAATTGAAGCAGCTGAAATAGTTCAATAGTTGGGTTGAAAATTAGAAAGCAATATCCTATATTCCAGTGTTCTACAATCGGTATAACGCGGCACACTGGTGTGCTCAGCAAAACGATGAACGGTGGGACACGAACTCTTACCTATCATTTACAAGCACATTCGTCGAATTTCTTTTATTTATTATTATTATCAACGATTCTTCCACGGATCAGCTGTTTGTATACGTACAGTTAAGCAGACACAAGTATCACATTGAGGGGATGAGTATAATTATTCACTTTAATAGTAATAGAAAAGTCTATTTTCTTGTATTTTCTACCGGGAATAACTGCATCCGGTCTAGAAAGCTAGGATCCGATGTGCTGACCACACACCACCTCAAAGTCGTGAGTGCCACAAGTTCTCTTCTACGCCTTGGCACAATAAGGGCTGTTGCCTTCTCAGAGAGAGAGAGAGTGAGAGAGAGTGAGTAAGTCCATTACACTTACATGCGTTAATAAATGTTAACTTATGTGTATAAATTATGTAAATGAGCGTTTCGTTTTCTGTTTATTATTATTATTATTATTATTATTATTATTTATTTATTTATTCTTATTATTATACATTTCTTAACACGTTGACTGCCATGTGTATGGAATTCCATACATACGGCTCTGCCGTGCAGCGCTGCGTGTTAGATTTCCCATACACAAATAATATATTCCAAGTTTGTTGTGTTCGTTCTATAGTTGTGTATGTAATTAGATTCATGTGCCATAGAAGTCAAAATGTAATGTCCACGCTACGTATATGCAAAACCATACACAAAGAAATGTATGAACAAAGACATTTCTGGGACTAATACAAAGGCGAAAACAAAGAATTACTGGCAGAGTGTTACCCGTGGCGCACAGGTGATAACGGTCAACAGTTTTAAGTTTAAACAAATACC